>NC_135500.1:176235919-176963419 GCF_052857255.1 Amblyomma americanum
GGGGAAGGCGGGGAGATTGCTCGCCTTTGTTGTGAAAACTAGCGGGAAGCGGGGCTCTACGGGCCAGCACAGCAGCACAAACACACTGAGAGGTTCAGCTCCGCCTACACTACAAAGCTACAATCTACAAACTACATGAGAGAACATAAAGCATGGCAGCATCAGGGGAAACTACAGCAGCTCGTGTGACTACTAATGCACATCCCATATAAATGCACACAACACACATAATTCAACTGTGGCATGCGCAGAACATTATTGCCAGTGTTGATCCCATCAGATTACATTTCAAACACACAACTTTAGACACACGAGCTCGCATATTGCCAGCATCACCATTTTGCCACTGTGGAGTTGTGTTCAGCCATTCGCTAAGCGTTCATGCAGGTCAGTGACCTTGATGCGCACTACGTACCACAAAGCTTCCGTGGTCGTTGCTTCTACGCTTGTTGCGCGCCATGCATCAAAAGGCAACTGGATATCAACAAAGTGCCGTTCGACAAATCCCAGGAGGCGCGTTATTATTGGTCTTCGGCGTAGTGGCGGTTGCGACGATACGTAGCGACTGCATCTCGGCGTCCGAATGTGAATCAAACCAGTGTTAAGTAATGCTTTTTGACGAGAGACAGTCGGATGAGTTCGCCAGCCATTGCATAAATTCGCGTCTGATTCGATCATAACGGTAAATTGAATATAGATTAGTTCATCCGTATCATTTGTGTTATTGCGTCAAAGAAAGGAAAAGAGGACGACAGTATCCTGAAATGAAAATATCTCTGAACAAGCATTTAGGGCTCGCGCCAGGAAAGAACCTTGAATCCCGTGTACGCGACTTCAGAGTACAAGTACACCAACAGCGATGATGATTGCCCCCCGTGGCCCCCTGCCCCATTCCCCTCCACGAGTTAGCAGCTTGCGGGGAGTATGCGTAAATAGGAGCGGCTCGCTATAATGAAGTCCCACGCAGCGGCGCCTCGGATGGCGGTGACGCGGCCGCGCCTAATGTCTCACGGCCTGCCAGGGGAAACACATCAGCAGAAAGGAGCGCCGGTGTGGTGACTTCGCAAGACACCATCGAGATGAGTTGACGGCTAAATTACGCCGATGCTTTCGAGCGTAGTTATGTCACCCGGTGTAATTGAGGCCGCATAGAAAGAAAACGGAGACGTTCTTAGGTGCACGAGGGTGTATTATAATAATTTACAAGTTTACAACTTTTTTTACTCTACTGCAGTTCACCAAATCAGTGCAACTCAACGCCAAAGACGCTTCTTTTGGAATAAAGGTACTCATTTAATGAAACTATAATTACTGCCTGCACACAAATCGGACAGAAGCCTTGAATTCTTGTTATAAACAAACTTTATTGGAGTATTATTGTTGTAGGTGTAATTCTAGCAAACTTCTGTGCCTTATTTCCTAATGAACGCATTCTAACTTTACCGCAAAGTAATAAATCAATAGAATTAGAGTTAACTGCACGGTGCTACAATATTTCAGCTCAATATGTCAGCCAAAGCCCTCTGGTTTGTTCAACTTGACCAAACCGTCGCGAAAATGCCTGCCTTTGCATTAAGAAGCAATGCGTTAATTTTGACGGTCCAAGGCAAAGTTAAGTTTTGAAGATAGGAAATGTTTTCAGAAAGTAGAAATAAGGAACTAAAGGAAGCAAAAAGTGTCGACGTCAATAACAACAAAAATAACACAGCATTTATCTTCTTTTTTTTTTGTTTTGTCGGGTGGAGAAATAGAACCAGCTAGCACTTCAAAAAAAAAACAAAGAGATCCCGTAACATTAAGCTGAGGACACTTTAGGACACAAGTCCTTATTCGCTCCGTGTGCTACGCTGTTCATCGTGAAAATGCATGAGACTACCACACTAGCCTTAACGACGGCGCTGCCACAAGCTTCAGGAACTAGGTACACTCTGCACTTGCCAACACGAGGGCGACAATAATTTGTGCCATTCCGGTAGCTAAACTACACGCCTGCATATCTGTTGGACCTTCCTCAAGACATTAGGCTTAGGAGCCCTTCGACAGACCTCAACGTCCTTGAACTGCAGTCAGTGAAAAAGCGCATAATTAACTTCTTTATCGCCGTATAAAACGCGCAGCTCTTCAACTAGCACAAGCGGAGGGCTTCGAGGCCATGAGAGCGATAAATACTTTTTTACTGCAACTCGCGTCCGACGAGCTCTTCTGTGCGCGTGTACCTTATACGCCGCAGTCATAACTGCGCAGATCTATCGTTGACAGCAATAGCCAAAATTTCTTTTCACGTACGCACCACACGTACCCAGTGCTCGAGGAAGACAGTGTGTTTGCATCGCCACTTCGCCCACCAGACAATGCCATCAGACGTTCCTCTGTTTGTTCACAGGTTCTGAGTTCGAACACTGGCTTTGCGCTGCGTGCTAACTTCAAAAATGTGATGATATATTTGTGTACCATCTTCCTAGGAACGCAGGCCGGGTTAGCTTGGCACAGCACAGAGGACTATGTGCCCGTTTTCTTCGGTGGGTAGACAAAAAAAGTATTGGCTCGCAAAAGAAAAAATATTTCGTAAATGCGTATCGTGTCTAATTGAACGGTCTTCAAGATCCTGCTTAATCAACAGCCTTGTTTAAAATAACAAAAAGAACGAACCGTTTTAGGTACATTGTAATAATGCGCACTTGTAAAGTGCAGTAAGTGTCAGCGCAAACTTCGGGAAGTTGAGACACTTAGTAGCCAACAAATCGAAAGTGGTCGTGCTGTATAGGTCTTGAAGAACCCAAGCCGAAAAGTTCATAATTAGCGATGCTATACCTGTAGAGCAATGGTGAAGACACTGTTATGTACCCGCCAAATTAATAATACTGCCCTTGAATAACATTTCTTTATTTCCCCCCAAAACTAGAAATTTACGAATCTAAAAATTGCGTTTAAAGAGCAGGAAAGCTGTCGTTGCTCTTCACTCGAGAGGTAGCCAGAATTTTTTTTTTTTCGGACAGGAGCAGCGACTCACTTTGTCCGAACTATACATCTAGCATTGTGGTTCAAACCTGGAGGGGAATGCGATGACGAGTAAATTACACTGCTCGTACAGTAGCACGTCAAACGCATTTCGATGTCGGGAAAGAGGGCATCACTCCTGACAGCCATCCAAAAAGCCCGCTTCCTCTAGACTTGCACGTTTTGCTTTTTGCTATCGCGCTTGACGACACGAATGATTAATCTACAACCCCTACCCCCCACCCCCCAAAAAAATGTACAAAGCAAGGTATTGGCAGCAATATTTCTTTAAATATATTACAAATGTGCCCAGAAATGTAAGCGATCAATAAAAAGGAGTTGTAATGGTCGTAACTAACGCACGTGCACATGTGCGTGAGAGTTTAATGTTACTCGACTTTATTTTTCATCCTTTTACCTCGTTAAATGCACAATGTCACACGTGCATCACTGCCGGTTATTTTCCGTTCCCCCCTATTCTCCTTTCTTCCCGGATCTCACGAGATCCCACCTTTAGGCTTCACTAACTACGTCAAGCAGACGATCTGAGCGCTACCGTGGTCATCAAAGTTCACAAAAAAGGACGTCACCGTCTAGAAGGCGTTGCAGCAACGAGCGTAAGCTGTTTGGTTTACTAGACGAAGAAAGCGAATAAGAATGCGCCCCTTGTCCGGTTACACCCCCTCAAGTTACGTCCCAAACAGAGCTTGCTTCGTTTGGGGGGTCAAGGTGGGCCTAGAATTCGGCTTGGGGTGCGATATGGTAACGCTTCAATAGTAATTGCATGTATACAATGTTTAACTATTAATTAATTGTGGTTTTATTTCAATACCACAACCCATAGGGTTTTATTTGCCGACCAAATTCGGTATACAACTGTCCCCGCATGGGTGCCCGTTGTTGTCGGAGTATATATAACGGAACGAATGTATACACATACAGCGGTCCCGTAACAGGAGAGTTTTCCTCCCGTTGTACGATAATTTTGGAGTTAAGGGACGGGAGAGCACAACAAATTTTAATGGCCGCCATCCTGGATTCGAGGAACCGAAACTATGCCGCCATTTCGTCCCCTGACTTCATTCTCACATGGTTCCACCCCGTATCCACCATATTGCACCGAGACGTCATCACTGGCACGCGGCATGTGGTTGTTTCTTTAATGCTATTGTACATGGCGCTACAAGTCTCCATGCGAGATATACTGTTTTCTTGTTGCTGCCACAGATGGCGTTGTGATCTCAGAGTGGCAGCAGACCCCACGAAATCTCGAAACGTGACGAGTAAGAGCTAACGCTCTTAAAATGAAAACTAAACAACCTTTAGCTTGAGAGCGTCGCTGGCTCCGCTAACAGTGGCGTCAAGTCAGCACTCCGAGAAAGCAGAGTTGATGCCCGAGTACATGCATTGCAGTACGTTCATACCTGTGTCAGGGCGAGTCCCGCATGCACCGCCGAGAGAGGCCGACATTACACCGCCGCTGACGCTTCGGTGTTGCACACGGCAACTCTTGCGCGATAAATGCGGTGGTCCGCCGTTGCGAGAACCACGGACGGCTCGGAAGTTTGTATGAGATCAAAATTAATTGCCCCAACTATGGTAAACCTGACTCGCATCTATCATTGACGTCAAGGGCACAACGCTTATGGTGCAATGAGTGCGAGAGTGGTGTTTAATAGCGGCATGTTTCAGTTCGTGGAAACGTTTACTTTTGCAGAAGACCGCTCCTTCCACCATTCAGGGGCCGTGCAGGTAAAGTATAAAATCCACCAAGGTGGGCGGCAAGCGGAGATCTGCGCTCCCTTTAGTCGCCATTTTGCACGGCGCATTACAGGCGTTCACAAAGGTGCGAATGGTTGCCCCATTAGGCCTCAGCGGGAACATTAGCATGTAGGAGCTTTCGTTAGCGGGCTCGTAACCGTGGGCCACCCGGCTGGCTTTGAAGTAGTATTAACCATTTTCAAATGTGAATGCAATGTCCCGGACGGCCTAGCAGAATGCCTTGGCATCCTGGGATCTTTATCGTCAAACGTTTCCACGAAGGCGGGGAGCAGCTGCAGAGGAAAGTAATTCAGTATCTGGTATTTTTTTTTTATTTCTGGTATAATATACAACCATTTTCCAGTTTTTATTCTTTCTTGCTCAAGCGTTGTGACACCGCTGCTTTCATTGTGCCTCCAAGTCGGCGCTGTGAATGGCATGATCGAAAGACAGAGCCATGCCTTTCAAAGGCCTGCAGTGCAGTGCAGCGGTCTAAATTGTATCGTGATAAAAAAAAACTGTAAATTTATGAGGAGGAGCAGGCCCCAGTAACTGCCTCAGTCTCGGCGGACACCTCAGCCACGCCGTGAGGAATTGGATGAAAGCGGGAGTGAAAGAAGGAAGAGGGAGCAAGGCGCACCACAGTGGAGGGCTGCGGAATGTTTTCGACCACCTGGGAATCTTATCGTGCACTGACACCGCACAGCACACGGGGTATAGATGCTGAAACAGGCCCACATACATTTACCTATAGTCTATTTTGTCTTCTCCGGACCATTCAAATTCTCATTTACAGGATACCGCAATCAGAAAAGATGTTCATAAAAACAGAACTATCGCGTAGAGCTTCAAAGACGAAAACGTTGTCCCAGAGCTGCCGGGCTTAGATGTTGACTCCAGAGCTTTGTCTTGTTACTGCGACTGAAGTCATTCCAACCCCGCAAAGCATTATAGCTGCACACATTCTGAAGAAACCTTTGGACACGAATTAAAACCTACCCGGCTTCTATTTGGCTACTGTATCTGAGGCCATTCACACAACTTTCATGAGCGGCTCCTTGATTGTTCAGTGCTTTCCCCGTTAACCACTGTGAATTTTCAACTTTTCCGTGTGAGACAATCATGCACTGTTGTGGTGTAAGAGAAGTTTTCTGAATACAGAGCTCTGCGCCAAATGCTCTTCTGCAGATAATAGGCCACTTTAACGCTTGTGAATAAGGCAAGCTTTCTGGGTGTTTTCACTGCAACTGTTCACCAAAGTTCAATAGTCAAATATTTTCTGTAACCACTATCACTTCTCAGAAAAAAAATAATCAGAAGTAAAAACATTTGGCAGCTGACGTTCTCTGTGTTCGCCCAGCGCTACAGGCATGCACAGGGTACGATGAAACAAAGTGCGAGGGGAATAATTTTATATCCTTACGCAGTGTTTAATGTCTTACATCTCGTGTTGAGGCAGCACGCAATTGACATGCATACCAACCAGCCCGCATCAGCGCCCTTCTGGATTCCATCTCGTGATTCTAAAGCGAGGTAAGAAAATGCAGTACGTTGCAAGGACAGCGAAGGATTCTAGCGTAAATATCGGTCCGAAATTCTGATACACTAGTGCATATAAGTGTAGTGATGAATCTTTATTGAAACGAGGTATACAAGCGCACACATTAATCGAATACTGGTTTCCCCAATAATAAAACGGATCATTCCAGTTAAACACTAAACCACGCGCTTGCACAGTCATCTTCCCTATTAAACTGAACTAGTTTTAAACGCGTGTTCACTTATTTACAAGAGGCAGCTGGAGTATTCCTGCATGTCAGAATGCGTTCATCGTGATGCTTACTTCTTCCTGCCTTCACTAATCAACCGTTGCTGTAGCGGC
The DNA here is from genome assembly GCF_052857255.1 of Amblyomma americanum. NCBI lineage: Eukaryota > Metazoa > Arthropoda > Arachnida > Ixodida > Ixodidae > Amblyomma > Amblyomma americanum. The sequence continues at coordinate 176,242,560 of NC_135500.1, forward strand.
GTTTACATGAATCCGGCAAGGCCCGGTTGAGTCGAGATGTCGGGTCGAAAACGCCGCGAGTCGTGTCAGGAGTCGATTGGACTCGGCCCCTCAACTCCGCCGCAATAGGTGGGCTGACTAGCAGCCCTCCCGCAAATTACATTTAATCTCATTTCACGCTTGGGAAAGACTTTTCTGCAGGGGAGAACAGAAGCGCGAGTCGGTTTACTACTCCTGCTGTCGCGCCTCACAGCGCGCACTGCGAGAGTTTACTCGCTCGTATCGAGTACATGTAAACAGACAGTCGTCGTTTTGGGCTCAGCTCGATCTCCTGACTCGACCCGCCGCTTTAGGTTCATGTTAAACGAGGCTTGTGTTAGCATCTACAACCTTGGCATGATTCATAAGGCTGCTGTAATCTTGCACTGCTGTTCCTATATAAAGCCCACAGAATATTTTACACCCGGCGTTCGCTATTTTGCTATGCATTATACGTGAAATGATGCGCGCGAAAATGCAGCTCTCCGGCCTTTCCGCTATCGTATGAATAACGCATCCCTAGAGGGTCTCAAAATTAACTTTAAATATTCCAGTCTACAGCGCGGCCTTGTGTAACGTGCAGAGCATTTCCATCAGTATCCATAGTTGCTGCGCAGAAGCATTGGGTCAAGGTCTAAGGTTTTTCTTATGTATCGTCACCGATTTGGCAGCCACGACTCAGGTGGCACTGACGCGACGAGCCCGAAGCCGACAGAAGCAGAGAAAAGGAGCAGATTTAAGCTTGCTCTACCTTTTTTTTTTTTTTGTACGCACCGTTGGGCTTTTTCTCTGTCTTTTTGCACTTAGTGCAGTCTCCCTCTTTGAACTGCAGTCCTTTCTGTAGCTCGGTAGGAGAGATTTCCTGCACTCGCATGAGAGCGGGAATCCTGCAGGTATTTACACTTAATCTTGCTAGTATTTCATTGATGTTTCGCTGCAAAGAATCTTGCCACGCCTAAGCCAACCCAAGCTCCCGATATTCGGTGTACGGTCGCAGCGTCGACTTTATGCCAAGTACTAATTCTTGCGGTAACAATTTCCTGCTGATGACTTCCAAAGGAAATGTTTGACACTTTCCCCTTTCTCTAGTCAGCTATTCCAGGTTTACTGACGTAAAAAAAAAACTGTTTTCAGGTCTGGTTCTTCCTAAAATACCACAATTCAATGTTGGCTTACCTTCGACATAGCAACAATTAATTTGAGGTTTTTGAATAGCATCTGCGTAATTGAAAGCGCTTTTCGACGAAGCCCTTGCCATCCTCACAGCGAACCCCGTGCATGCTAAGCTCTTTTTCTGCATGCTAAGAACAGAAAAGTTTCAAGAGGCTCGTAAATGCAAATCTTCCGTGAACTGACAAAAGGCGTGAGCAATTTCAGCGGCAATTAAGCCGCATAGGGCGGAATAGTAGGTGTGTGCGAATGTTCAAAAGTTTCGAAAATAACAAAATCAAATAACCTCCTGTTCGATTGGTCAAACGAATGAAATAGTGCACGCTAAAAATGACTCGAAACGTATCGAATATGATCCCAAGTTTATGAATGCTTTTTTAATAATATGCATGAAGTTAGATTATGGCAAAGCATAGTTCTTTTTTTTTTTGGAGGGCTATTTCAAAAAGAGGGCTCACTGCAATCAGTGTCATATAATTAATGTTGCGCCTCTCTAATGAGGATCAGTGTTTCGTCCTTCGAAATCTATAGTTATAACTACATAATTTACAGTGCCGTACCGCAGTGACACCTCTAGACCTTCGCTGTTTCGCACTATTACTCGTTTAGTACGAATATTCGCATCAGCACGGAATATCTGCATAAATAGTTGATTCGTATTCAGTTCTATAAATATTCCATTCGAATTCGATAACCTTTTGAAGAAGTACCATTCGCACAGGCCGCCAGAATAGGGCCGCTCACATTGTTCTTCGGGGGAAAAGCGCTCGGATACCACTGAACACGCAATAATCCACTCCAGGAAAAGACCGGCAGGGCGAAAATGCCACACGAAATGCCACACGAATCCCCGAACAGAATAACCGAAGTGGTGCCATAGTCACACACTGTACAGTGACACGGTGGCGTAGATGGGGCCTGCCAGCTTTTGACCAGTGAGTAAGCGAGCCATTTCGCATGTGGAAAACCAAAAATACCACTGAGGGGCGTGTTTCGGCCCTGTGATTGCGGCGTGAAATACACCGAAGCGTGCGGCAGCACAAAAGCGCAAATTGCAGTCACTTCGAGGGCGCAGTCGGCGAGTTCCGGTTGCGAGCTTCCACATTCTCGTGCACACGTGCGGCCATCCATCGTCCCTCGACAAGATGAGTGGCCGAGCTCAGCGCATCGGGTTCCTCTTTCAGCGGACGTCAACAACGGCCGCAGAAAGCGGTCCGAGGTTGGCACGTGGGCCCCAACATGCCTCGCACGCCGTGGATGCAGGAAATGGCTGGCGCTGTTCCCAGCGCCCGCGCCACCCCCTCCAATTTAATTCGGGGGACGGAGAGGTGGCGCCGCCGGCCTTGCGCCCTCGTTCGTCGTCACACCGAGCGGCTGAGGCCTCTAGAGACGCTGCTAAGGTGGCCGAAGCGAGCCGGAACCTGCAATTGGATGTGTGCGTCTTTGTCGTCTTTCATGGGCGAAACCGGTGTCGCCACCTTCCGGTGAAGGTATCAAACGCATTGCATCTCCCGCGCCGATACCGCGATGCCAAAGCAGCGTGGTCGGCCAACCAGGGAGGTAGCCCGCTAGTTATAGGAATATGACGCGGCACATCAACACAAGGATTTTCCTTTTTCACCCCGACGATAGGTGCGTCGGAATATGCTGTCACTTAGGTTTTGCAGCTTTGTAGCCGGCTACACCTTGACGGTAACGAACCCAGTTTACTGACTTCGTGCTACCTGCCTCATAGTGGAGATCGCTTCTGAGACTTTCGACAGCTACAGCTTCTACTCGTGATGGTTTAAGGTTTATGTAGGTTTAACGTCCCCAAAGCAACTCAGGCTGTGAGGGACGCCGTAGTGGATGACTCCGCATAATTTCGACAACCTGGGGCTCTTTAACGTGCGCTGACATTGCACAGCACACGGGTCTCTAGCATTTCGCCTCCATCTAAATGCGACCGCCGCGGCCGGGATCGAACCCGCGTCTTTCGGGTCAGCAACCGAGTGTCATAACCACAGAGCCACCGCGGCGGCCCTTTAACTCCATGAGCTTGTGCACTCGCGCAAGTAGCGAATAATCATACAAATGTTCCATTCGTATTCAATTCGCTACCGAAGCAACTACTCGTATTCGGTTCGGTTTCGAAAAATTATTATTCGCGTACCCCTAGTGTGCAGATTTTGTGACGGCAGTCCGTGAATAGTGACGCCAGCACACGTTGCATCGTTCCAGTCGGTGTCAGCTTCACTGAGTAAGCCTCAAAATCATGCCGCCTTCGGTTGAAATGATACGTTAATCTGGCCAAACTTTGGGGTGGTAGCCTCTGTCCCTGGTAAAGATACTCGAAAGATGGACGGGCGCAGTAGTGGGGGCGTTTACAGGAAGATTCATTCTGCTCGCACCTGGTCGCATGCAAGCAATTCGAAATGAACAAAGAAGCCAAGGAGGATCCGTCTAAACAGAAAATATAAGCATGCTGTAAACTTGTCATTTTCGCATTTTTCGTGGTTCGAGTGCTGAGATTTAGTTTAGCAAAGTGGAGGTTAGAAGTTCGGCAAAAAAAAAATGCCAGTTCAGCCTCTAAACACGAATACGCCTATATAGGAGTAAAAAGAGAGCAAGCTGTCCTCTATTGTTCACTCCCTTTTATAAAAGGGAGTGAAAATAGAGGACAGTTTAGTCCCTTTTACTCCTTTCCGTTCCAAGTGTCTCAGCAACAGGAAGAGGGAAGTGCAGTGGTAACTCCCCGTTGTCAGGTTCACTTCCCTCAAATTGTCAACCTACCAGGGACTTGGAGAGAACCTGTTGAAGGGTAATCTCCTTGCCATCGCTCGAGTTTCTGTTCGCTTATTTTATGTGTCCTTTCCTCTTTGTGTCGCGTCCTTGTCCTCTCACGAAATGTTTGGAATCTATCGATGAGCACGAAAGCCGCCAAAGCTTTTGACAGCTTTTTGCGTGTCAAATGCTGTACTCGCCGAGCGAGCGAGGAAAGCTCACAAATAAAAGCGCTATTTAAATGCCCTGGTTGATCCTGCAAACTTCGGAATATTAGGTAAATAGTTTGTATATACTACTTCTCCCCCTATCCTCTCTTCCTGTCCCCTCACCTCTTTCATTTCATTTCTCCATTCTGCCTGCTATCCTTTATTTCCGCTGCCCCAGCTCAGGTGCTTCAGTATCGATGGCAGATGCCGGGGTTAGCAAAAATCTTTTCCTTCCTTTTTACTATTATTTTAATAAAAAACCACTACCACCACCATCACTTCGGCAGGCATTTTAACGGCTTCCAAAAATGTTTTCTGCAATGAACAGCAGCCATCATCTTGTTTTATTTACTGCTGAGATTTTTCTGAGCTTGGCTTGGCATGTAGCATAAGGCCGTCCCCTGCTCGGCAGCCCTCAAGGTGTGCAGGCTACAGCTGCGGCTGCCGGTGAATTTCAGTGAGTTTTTCATTGCTTGTCGTGCTTGCTACGGTGCGAATTGCTGTACTACTAATTATTATTTTACGCCCCCCTCATCCCTCTCCTCCAGGACAGGGTAGCCAACCAGAATATTCTTCTGGTTAACCTCCCAGCCTTTCCTCTCTCTCTCTCTCTCTCTGCCAGATCGGGAGGAAAGGGGGGAGCGTGTCTAGCTCGTCGAATACCGCGAGTATCGATTCGGTCTCACCTAAGCTCACCGGCGGCTGCCGTGGCGCGTCCTTAACCGCGCGTGTTGACAAGGAATTCGGTGTCAGTGACCCTGACACGGAGATGCCGACCCGACCATCGCCGCCAGCGAACCCGAACAATTCCGAACCCGCTTCCTCAAGGCAATCCTGTGCTCACTGTTTATTTCCCGCGCGCTTCTGATTTCCATCGTCGGATAAGCGTGGGAGTCTCCGCTTTTGTCAAGCTCGGCATGCATGCGACGCCCGTGACACAAATGCGCGCGAGTGTCGAACTTGGGCTGGATGCGGCGTTGTCGCGCGGAAACCTTCGACCGAAGACGCGCTACCGAATTCGCTCAGTGTGGCCTTGTCTGGAAGCACTGCAAACTTGCTTCTTCGGCCCCTTGTGGCTCAACTCGGTCTAACCAAAACGAAACGCTTACCGTACGACAAAGGAGCAATGATGAGGCCGTATTTCTATCCCAGGGTCCCCGTCTTCCTTTTTCCCATCGCATAGTGCGAATCATTCACAAGGTGTCACTGTCTTCACTTAGAAGCAGCTTACAGCTATATATTTAAAGCTCCTGCGCGACATCACTATGGGTTTAAGGGGGATAAGCTTTCCTATAAAATAACATACAGCTGATATTTTAACAATCTAATATAGTGTGTCAATATGCACTCTGTCAGAGACTACGGGTAGGGTGCATAATAAACTGAAGCTTTTTGAAAAGCGTCCGTATGTACGTGACAGCTTGGGCTTAACGTCCGGCCTAAACTTCCCTGTCATCGCGGCCTAACGTTAGGGCAGCCTTGTATCAAGATATAACCACCTCTCTGTAAGCATTGCTAACCTAAATAACTTTCATTCTGCTATATTTAACGAAACCGAATTCGCTAGAAATGTATAACTGTTTAGTTCATCACCTGTTATGTTGTTATTGCCTTGTATTAACCCACTCCCCTCTATAATGCTTCGGCCTTGAGGGTTCAGTAAAAAAAATTCGTTGGCGGCATTTAAATTTCTCTTAACAGCGGGAAGGCGAAAGCTAGTGGGCAGTTTGCTCACAGTCCAGTTGGCAGGTTGCGATCACGTGACAAGGTCACGTGACCTGGAATTTAACGGACGGACACCGCGAAGTCACGTGACCGGACGGACGGTCATCAGGCTTTCGCCTTAATAAATGAATAGATAAAATATATGAGCCCGTAGAAAACAGTCAGTGGCTCGAAGAAACACTGAACGGTTGGAACCGTGCACTTAACGCCTGTTTTTATGGTATTGCTCTCGGGTGCAAAAATGGCCCACAGTAACTATTCAACCGATCGATTACCATAACTATAACCCAGGTGAAGATTCCGCTCTGCATAGGTTATTCGTCGAGTTCTTATTACGCTCGCCGCCTGTCGGAGCGGCTGCAAATGCGAAGCGAGGGAATGGGGCAAGGGCGCTCATCGCCAGGACACGTCTACGGCATGCAGGGTAGTTGTAGTACATATCCAGCCACTAATAACGGCGACGCCACTGAGGCGTCGATCTCCCAACAGGTTTCGTGCGTATATATATAAGCGCATATCTGGCGCCGGCTGTCTCATCGGCAACCGGGCGAAATTGCAACGCCGCGTGCAAATTGGCTTCTGCGAATCAGAAGCGTCCCTCCTCGCACTGAGGCCCCGCACCCGGCACAACCGTGGCGCATCGACGAGCCGCTCCTCTCAACACTCGGGCGCACTTGTGTTTTTCTCCATCGTTCGAGTCGGTCACGGACGGCGATGGTCGCGGCTTTTAGCCCCTGACCTCTTGCTCCGGGAAAAGGTGGTTGGCGCGTATCCATTTACATTACGCGGCGTCGCCAACGAGTGCAAGTTCACTTGTCCCCTTTATGTATGCCGCCGAAGCTGCTGCCCTGGTTTGGGTTTATGTCCGTTCGGAGAACGAATCACGCTTGAAATATGGCCACAACGCGTCGCCTTGTGTTCGCCTGGAAGAGGAAGTGGAGCCCGCGAGAGCTCGGTCTGCAGGCACTGTAATCGTCGGCGCAAACGCGATTGCGCGTGGGGCTCGCGAAGTGAATATGTCCGCAAAACGTGGCTTCTGTGACTGGACGTTTCCGGAACGCTTCCTGGAACGTCTTCGCTTGTGTTTTCCTCGCCTTTCGAGTCTTAACTACGCACATCAAGACTGCCGGAAGAGATTAGGTTATCGGGCGCCCCTTAGCCCCAGGGACACCAAGTGCACAAAACCTGTTCCAACTGACGTTGGTTTAATCTCTAGACAGCTTTGAACGGGCTTAGCTAGCCCGTTCCCAGCCATCTCCCGACCGTTCATGATGTCACCCAGAATGTCATGCGTTTTTAAGTGGGCTGTTCGGACTTCAAAAATATGACGCTTGATCGCTTTGATCAAGAGAGGTCCATATAAAGATTACCCTAAAAAAAATATAAGTAGACAGAGAAGGTGCGTGCAAAACGCTAGTGGTGCACAACATAAAACCAACACTCTTTTGTGCTCACTGCCCCAGACTCCTGCCCTCTTTAGAGCCCAACTCATGGCGAACAAACTGGTCTAACTCAACCCGTTGGCTCGTATAAATCTTCGCATCAGACTTTGCTCATCAGGTGGCAGCACAGACGTTACTCGTTCTCCCATGAGCGACCTGTATTCTCACTTTGCGGCTGCAAGTTTCGTGTCTACAAAAGCGTCCGGTGGTGATGACGCATGCAGCGCTGCCCCGTGGACAAAGTAAATCAATGGACAAAGTGTACATCAGTTCGTGAGGAGAATATGAGAGGAGGAACACGTTCGCACTCAGTTCTCAGAATATTAAGGCTTCGGGGACGACACGCTTGTCAGGGGAAAGAAACTGACCCGAACAGCAATATTCTGAATTCCCTACGAATTTCTTTTCCAGCGATCCCCGCTGAGCCTTTTATCGCAGTACTTACTATCGATCTGTTATAGTGAATTAAGAGTTAACTACATGATTAGACAGCCTAACTGATAAAGGAATAAACCAAAATGGAACACCGAAGAAACGCATACTGCAGCATACACTTCCCAGTTCAACATAGTGGCACGCCACGTCGCAAACCTACTTGATTCTCAGTAGCCAATATCCCTACACTTTAATGGCAAGCTAACGTTTCTTGTGAATCCCAGCATTTTTTTATTCATTACGAGCGAATAATTAAAGCTGTCTACCGTGAACCATAAGAAACATCAGCGTATTATTTTCACTGCTTGTTGGTAAATCCATCATGTTGCAGCCTTGACATTTTCTATGGTGCCGGAATATTTCTAGCCAACCATGTGCGTCTTGGTCAAAAAAATTTATGTATTCTTGCGTTACATTAATGTGAACCCAACAAAATCATGCCGGAGTTAGAAACGGCCAAAGTTTGTTTGATCCGAGCTAGTTGGTACATTTCAAATTCCAAAACAAGCACAATTTTAAGCCGAAGACTGCAGACATAAACTCTGTGTGCCTATGTCTAGGTGCTTTCGCGGTGCTTTCAAAAGTATAACTTAGTGCTAACGTTAAAGTTTTAACCACAGGACGCACGTAACAGATATTGTTCTTCTAACGTTTGCATTTAACACTCAGACTGTGTTCAGTGACTGCTGCCGAGCGCATTTTATGAATGATTAGTGGCTATGGTTTGCGAGAAACGGGAAGATATACGCACTGCTCGTCGTAGTTTCGCCAGCATCGTCACGCACTTCTCTCGGGTAAAAAAGGCACTTTGTCGAAGTTCTTCTATATAGTATATAATAACGCCAGCGGCCCCTTATATTCGTTAAAAAATACAAATTTTACGCAGCACAGGTGCGGAGGCTTTCCGCCACACTCTCAATGGGGGAATACGTTCCACTGCTTACATAGAAACTTTAATGATTTTATATTTTTCTCCTCTACGCTTTCCGTGTTTCTTGCAACAACTGCGCCACATGCTCGCTGTGTGTCATACGTAATCGATGCGTTTGTTTTTTCCTCCCTTTTGCGCAGCATGTAGGGTAATACAGTTCTCAACGTCACATCGGGGAGAGAAAACAGCATTTGCGCAGGACGCCTAAACAACCCTTCTGCGCATATCGTCGAGACTGCTGAATTATCTGCATTTCCCTTGCATGATGGAGTTCACGATGTGAGCCAGTGACGTTAATGCGCAGAAAACATTTTCTCTTACTTTTTTACAGATGGTAGTGTTCTATGCCCTGAGCTTTAATAGCACATCCGAAACCTACACGGTGGCTTCTTCCGCCTGGCGACCGAGGCCTCGAAGAACCAAGAGGTTCACCACACAGGCCTCTAGTCGCGGAGCCCCCTACTCCCTCCCGGGTATGCGTACCTGAGCTGGGAAGGTAGGCGTGTCTCCTATATCGGTGGGAAATAAAGTTTTTCTGACTGACTGACTGACTGACTGAAACCTACACGGTAGTTCAAGTGCCCCATTCTGGTAAGGTCACATGCTCCGAATCTCCCTAAAACACGCAATGACAGAACTTCCTACCCGCATCGTATCTCTTATAGCCGTCTCTGCTCTTTAGAAAATGATCTAAACTAAAATATGAGTTTTTTCCTTAAGGCTACAATCAGCCTGCCATACGAGGTGCTACCCAAAAGATCGTATAGTATAAACAATGCGCGAACACTAGGTTTAATACGTCTTTCCGCTGGTAGATATGGCGATCATCCCGCCTTATGTATCAGGATGTCAACAGCCGTACATCTGAGAGGACGCATTGTTTTCTGCTGTTTGATTTTGCAAGGATATGTTTCAGTGATTCGGCGCATATCTTTTCATCCGAAATGACGGACACAGCGAAGTATCTGCATCAAATTCTGTTTCAAATTTACGAAAACTGCTGCAGAAATTCGTGGTATGCTACAGAAAACTTTAGGACCTTATTCCATGACCTAAAGCATGTTTTCTTTTTTTTTCTTTTTTCTGAGCGAACGCTTCAAAGATTGCCGAACGCCTGTCGACGGCGATGAGCATTCCGGACGACTGCAAACAAGGATGACATCGAAAACAACAACACAAGTTCGCGAGAATATCCTTAGAGATCGTCGCCGATGTCTATGATATTGTAGGATATTTATACGGGACGTCTTTGCGACAGTTTTCTGAACAAACATCCACAAACGTGAAAGAACAACTTGCTGCCACACCACGGCAACCAGCCCGCTGGCACATCGCTCACTGTTCGATAGTTCTTCCCAAAAAATTGGAGGGAATACTTAAGCTCCGCCTTAAGTATATGAAGCGATAGCTTAATGCTTAAATTCCCATATATACAGAATGTCATTCTTTACTTTACATTGATAGATCCCTGGTAGTCCTCACACCATTTCTTGCGCAGTGGTGCAGCGGTGAAGCGATGCGCCGCTGCCTTGCGATGGCAGGTGCTCCCAGCGGTGGGCCTTGTGCATCACAGGCTAATGTTCCCGAGCGACCAATCATTAATTTAACTTCCACCTGCAACGGTGGGCAGTTCAATATCCGGAGGGCAGGTTGTGGTGCCGCCGCAAGGTCACGTGACCGAGGTGGCACACCTGCCTCCTAGGTTGCTCTCTGGGCACCACCTGCCAGAGCCGTGCTGGTGATTTTTCGCCCACAACGCCCGACGCCGCATTTTCTTGGTAACGGGGCCTTTAATGCTATCGCGTTAGAATATCACACCGCTTTCGCACCTGCCCTATTCGCCTGACCTTGCCCTTGTAACTTTCTCTTGTTCTTGAAAATGAGACTGAGCTGCAAGGCCGCTCAGCTTAACACAACTGAAGAGATCAGGCCTGAATCGCAGTAGTTTTTCAACGTACTCGCACTTGGCGACTTCCCTGGATACTTGGAAATATCGACGAAATGCTGAGATCTGTGTAAAAATGCCCAAGGTGACCACTTCGAAGGAAACATATATTAGTGTGGACAGAGAAAAAAGAAAGAAAAATAATGTTGCCCAAGTGCAAACTAGGAGTTCACGTGAACACCTTTTTTACGCCCGAATTCCACGAACTTTTGAGCAGCGTCACGTACTAACAGCAGCCATAGCTTTGTTGTCATGAATTCTTTCCTTAGTTTCAATGCAACCGCCGCGGCGGCTCAGTGGTTATGGCGCTCGGCTGCTGTCCCGAAAGACGCGCGTTCGATCCCGGCTGCGGCTGTCGAATTTCGATGAAGGCGAAATTCTAGAGGCCCGTGTACTGTGCGATGTCAGTGCACGTTATAAAGAACCCCATGCGGTCGAAATTTCCGGAGCCCTTCACTACGGCGTCCCTCATAGCCTCAGTCGATTTGGGACGTTAAACACCCACAGGCCAGTTTCAATTCGATATCATAGCGGGCGCCATGAAGGAAAAAACTGCCCGACCGGCAGCATTTGTGTGGAGCCTACAATAGGTGGCTGGTGGTGTGTCGAGGGATTTACCTCTCTCCACGTGGAAGGTGGAGAGAGGAAGATCCCCCTGAACACCACCTTCCACGTTTGTTAGGTGGCCGGTGGGAAGAGAAAAGACCCCCTCCACTTGTTGTTGGACTCGAGGTTGTCGCGAATAAATAAATAAAATTGATGGATCGCGAAAATAGTGCACTCCGACATGTTTAACAACTCTGACCTCTGAACAGCGCAGGTAGTGCAGTCCAAGACGCCCTTGCAACTTCGGGTTTGTTACCGCTACCTATTTTCGAGTGCCGGCAGTAAGTTTCCTTCGAGACACTTAGAGCTGTTCTGAAGTTTCAAACTTTTTTTTTTTTCATCTTTTCTACGAGCACTCCTCTCCTTACCTCTTGAGACGTGAGCTGCACCGCTTCTGTCACTCTTAGTCACCATTCGCTGAATCCACTTCAGCGCCAAAAATGGTCTCAGATGTAATGCTGCTCGCAACGCGTGCAGTCGCTAAGCGAGCGAGCGGACGGCTCCATCTACAGGTCACAACCAACCAACTGCGGGTGCGGCGACGGGCTGGCACTCTTGCTATATACTTCGACGTGGCGGGCAACGCTTGCGCGCGCTTCAGGCGAGCATCTTTTGATTTGCAAAGCAGGTCCCATCGCGCAAATACGTGTCAACAGACCGCCCCGCATGTATTACGCGCTACTCCGTACCACCCACGAGCTGCCTGCGGAGCGAACGTGACAAAAAAAAAAGAAAAGGAAAACGTGATTCCACAGAAATGTCGGCGAAGGGCGTCCGTTGAGAATGTGCTTGACATATTTTTGCACCGCTGCCTTTCGGCGCGCAGTGTAGGGAAGAATGGAAGAAAAACTTTCCGTTCAGTAGCGGGAATAGGTCGAGGCATTTACAGTACAGCATTTTCCATTTACAGGACAGCACTTTCCATCATGAGCAGGCGCTCTGTCGTACCGATATTAGTATGCCCGTGAACAGCTCCATATTAATCTGAAAGCCGACACTATACCGGGGTCTAAAACACCGTGCGCCGGGTAGTTCTATGCCGTAAAAATTAATTAAAAAACTATCTTTGTGGCGTTTTAGTGTATTTCCAGGCGATGCTTCAGACCTCTGAGGCTGTCCTTCCACTAAGTGTAACTCTCACATTTGACGCTTCCAGGCCTAGCACGCAGGCGTGCAGTGCCACTTAACTATTTCCTTACCGCGCTGATTCAAATCGGTCCATTCGAACGACAGCGCGAAATGCCCCATCCCGAGAAATCCGGGCTGCTTTTGGACAAGTAACACATTCAGTTCGTTCCAAACTGACTGTACTTCAGTTTCGGAATCGGTTTTTTTTGTCGGCCGCATGAAGGAGTGTTTTTGAACTTTGCACGAAGCCTGTCAACACGGAGCGATCGCGCAAGCATGGCGCCCATGGTGGCGTCCTCTTGGCACAGTGAGCCTGCCTAGCAGCGACGGTGTTCTCACGACTTTGCAGCATCGACACTTGACTCTCTAGGTTCAAGCGACAGATCTGTGCGAAAATGTGACGTCCATTCGTCTTATTTTAGTTCAGACAGAGATGACTGCTTCTTCCAGTCCGGAATATCGACAGGTGCAAGTCTGTAACTTTTGGTTCCGCTATTGCCGACTAGATTCACAGCTTTCAGGGCCTCTGTGACGGTACCGGGCATGTTCTGAACGATTTGTGCCACCAGCAGTGTAGCGGACACAGTTATCTGCAAGAAGGCCCGGGGTCCACTTTGGCACTGCTTAGGAGGGGGGGGGGGGGGGGGGGGGGGAGAGCTAAAGCGCTGAGCGCGAGCAATTCATATTTTTTTTCTTTTTGCTGACCGGACAGTTCGAGAGTTCTGTAACTTTTAATACTCATTTTTGGCATAGTGGCATAGTTTGTTCATGCCCATTACCGCCCGCACTCGGCTTTATCACTTAGGTTGTGACGCAAGGTGCGACCCGATTTATACCTAATGACCGCAGCCAGGCGGAACTGATTCTCTTTTGTTCAAGACGAATGTGGTTACTTTGCACGCAATATCTCGAAACTTCGTTGTCAGTTTTAAATTAAGCACGGCCGACAGCGGCGAGCATTCTGTTCGACGACCGCCGAGCACGCTTGTTGGTGTCGCCGCCGCCGAGTTATTCAGTTCTTTGTGGGAGCGAGTCAGCCTAATAGCCTGTTTCTTTTAGAAGCCCTTTTTGCTGCCTTCCTGACTGCCGTCACCATTACGTGGCATCTAGTGGAGGCGCTGGGTAAGTGACTGCAAGAGCAGCTGTTCTCCCTCTTTGCTGACGGCGTTTGTAAATATCCCGAGTAACTCTCGCATAAACGATTTCCACGTCGGCAGGGACGCCTTGTGGTTTTGGAACCAAATTCTGGCTGGGCCTTCCAGGGCGACGACAACATGCCTTATACTTTCTTCTCGTCATCTCAATTGCTAAACACACCCACACGTTCCGACTGTTAGAGCCATTCTTCAGGATCTTCGCCTGGTGAGGCGTTGAGCGTGCGCACCAGTCGGGGCTGGTGCAGAATAATGGACGCCAGTGTTGTAGTCCTGGTTGACGTTGACGCTGAGGAGCCCTTCTGCGCTGGCGTGCGGGTCGGTAGTAGACCGTGTTCAGGTGGCAGATGCTGGAGACGTCGGCTGCTTCGCAGTTCCTCTTGGGTTGGTACGGCTTCGGTGGCTTTCCCTGTGTCTGCTTCAGGGCGGATCGGGCGGCTGCCACGGGTGAAGACGACAAGCACATCCGTTAGCACCTCCACCTGTTGTTACGTAGTCAGGAAGGCAGCGAGAAAGGCTTTAAAAAAAACAGTTATTTGGTTGACTCGCGCCGGCAAAAAAGTAAATCACTGGGAGGCGGCGCCAGCAACAAGCCTGCTCGGCGGTCATCGAACTGATTATCTGCCACTATCGCCCGTGCTAATTTAAAGCTGATTGCGAACTTTCGAGATACAGCGTGCAAATTAGCAAGAACAGTCTCGAATAAAGCAGAATCGGTCCCACCCGGCTGCGATCACTCGAGATAAATCTGGTGGCACCTTGTGTTACGGACAAAGTGATAAACCCGCGTGCCGGTGGCATTGGGCGTGAACAAAAAAACCAATGCCAAGCTTTCCGGCAATAGTAACGCACAAGACGTAAATTCTGTATTCAATTTTCTTCTCGTATGTTTCGCCTTGATATGTTTAACTTTTTTTTTACTTCTTGTTCCAGCCTCTCAAATTTTGCCAATCTAAAATTTTTGTCTTCCAGACGCAACATATATCCTGATTTTCTCTTTTTTAATTGAAAACAAAACTTTGTTAGCTAGGCTACGTTGAGGTGCAATAAAGAAAAATTTTTAAATTATCGCATGAAAAATAATTTTCGACACGTCACACTGAAATATCACATTTCCCCACGGTAAGAAAATGTTTAAGTTATGGACTTTTAATATATCCTGCTTCTTTATTTTTTACATTCCAGCCACTCTGTTTGTCAGAAGGCTGCCCTTGACACCAGAACGTATTTGCGAGAAAGTAAGGCGCGCACCCCGGTCCGCGGTCGTGCACTGAATGCGAACTTCCTATTTTGAAAACACTCCTAGCTTATATTTTTACTGTGCACGTCGTCACTCTCGACGAGCGCGTATTCTTTAATTTAAGCTTAGCACGGCGCTGGTCGTAGTGGGCTATTACATGCGTCGTATGCGCGGTCGGGTTTTCTTCTACGTCGCAGCCAGCTCCCAATTATATGCAAGATCTTATCATCCCAGCTGCTCCGCGAAGAAACAAAGGGTAGATAAGCTAGCGGACAGCGCAACGTCCTACCTCGCGCGCCCACCGGATCTTCAATCGCGCACCAATCAGGCAAGTGCGCATCAAAACGGCGCGCACGTAATTCGAGAAAGTCTGCGATAACAGTCTCCGCCAGAAGACAAGACCCGCTCTGCGTGCACTGGAGCTAATATGCCGCCTTACGGAATCGGTGCCACGCAGATACGCGGCAAGGAGGTGGCCCGGGGAGCCGTGTACGAGGCCCTACTGCTGGGCGAGCTTTTGAGCGCCGCTTATCGACGATGGCGGCGAGGAAGTCGCGCTTCGCGTAGATGTGCACATCCCGGAAGCGGGGCTTCTTCCGCTGCCACCGTTCTGCGCGGCCGCTCCCGCCATATCCAGGAACAGCGCCTGCTGAACCTTCTTCGATTCGGCAAAGAGACTGACGACCGCCGTGGAAGCGCGAGCGGGAACTTATATGGTATCACACTAACTCTTATGCAAGGACGACAGCGGTGATAGCTACGCTTTAAAGCACTCCTTGGAAAGGAAAATGCCAGTCGCGACGTGAAGAAACACAAAGAGGCCAGGGTGAGTAAAAGAACAAATTCGAATTCATAGGTCCAAATTGGAGGAGAAAATGGACTCCGAAAGGGTACGTAACACGCAGAAAAGATAGAAACTTTGTCCCCTGGATTGGCAGAGCGGAATAGCCTTGTGGATAATCGACAGAAGTGTAGCGAAGGGTGGCAAAGACTCAGATTGGGTGGCGATGTGCGGATGCTGCCTAGGTTAGGCTGGCAGTGGCTCACGCAACCAAAAAAAAAACACACTAGAGAGTGCACGTAGAGGTATTGGTCCAGAAACGGACCTCACCTTTCTATGCCAAAAATTTTACCTTTTTGTTCAACATGATGACAAGTTAGGCAATAATGTGCAATCCATAAAAAAACATAAATATGACGTAAAAATACGGCTTTATTTACAACTGCAGATTAAGGCAACTGTCTTTGTTCTCCTTAATCTCACGTTCGAAAGCCATTGCTAAGTTATGTTGATGCTATATTGTGCTGTTTTGCGCTGTCATGAAGTGCTTTCAAGTAAGATATTTGTGACTGAGCGGCGTCCTGCTGTCATGCCGACAATCACTCGCCGCTCACTTTTTTCGCCAACGTAGAACGGCTCGTCAACCGGCTTCATTTAGTGCACCTTTTTTAACAAAATGAAGCGATAGAAGCCGTCTTCTTTCCGTGATGTGAAGTGCGAAAGGCTATAGCTTATAAGTGATGGCAACAGAAAGGCTAAAGCTGACGCTGTTATGATATAAAAAATAATCTTCCAGCTGTTGCACGTCCACTCTATCTTCTCAACCGCTTTAGGTTTCATTTTGTAGCGAGAGCTACATTACGGTAACATTTCGAGCCTTCAGCATGACGGCGGCGCCACCCTGTGGCTGCACCGCCACGCTGTCACGTGGTTGGTCACGTGGTGCGGAGCAGCTGCCGGCGGCGCGGCGCCGTGGCTGATCACGTGGTTCGTCACGTGGTTGGTCACGTGACCAGGCAAATGCTGCGGAGCAGCTGCTGCTGCCGGCGGCGCGGCGCGCCGGCGAAGCGGAGCTGCCACATCTGTGCTCATGCGCCGTGTCAAGTGGGACGAAGATGAAGAAGGAACGCCCAGCGAAACGGAGCGGCGAAAGACTGTCTTTGTAGTTCAACTGAGCAAGTTCCAATCGGCCAGCTGCAGCTATCCCGTCACTCCAGGTTTAACCAGACCTAAACCACCACCGTTTTTTTTTATTTAGTCGAGGCACCGTCTCAGTTCGTGTTAAAGTGGCAGTATATACTTTATCACTGAAAATTAAATGCTGACACTGCTCGGTTTCGGGAACATCGTGAGCGCAGTGTTCAAAAATATAACAAAAGAGGCACAAATTGATCACTTGTGGCACATTGTAGCTTATGACCGGTACCGAGGGAAGTTAATGTGCCCGGGTTGTACACATATCACACGTTACATCTACCTTCCAGGTTAGCCAGGTGAGTAACGCATCAGTGATAACCAGCATGCGCGGACGGAAGAAAGAGTACGAGTTAATAAAGGACTGGCGTAGATCCTCTTAAGAAGCATGGCCATGTGGATGCACATGGACTCGGTTTCGACCGTTGAAGAGAAGCAAAGCTGACCAGAGCGTCGTTTCAGCGCATTTCACTCAAAATGGGAATCCTTTCTAACCAAAAAGTCAACCGGAGCTTCCTGATGTTATTCACTATGTCAATAAAATAACTAAAATGGTATTTGGCTATGTCATATCCAGAAATTTTGGACAAAACCATTTTTCAACGGGAAATAGTTAATTAACGCAATTTTCTTATATATCGTAAGGCTTCACTATAAGAATCAATTTACCCGCATATCTCCCCTCGGCATTTTACTGCGAGCGATGGAAAAACTTTAAAAGGAAGATCCTGATACTCATCAGAAGAATGAATCACAACGCTCAATACTTCCAAAACAATGCCTTAAAATATTACAATGTTCAAAATTTTTATCCAAGAATGCTGGTAAATCCTTTCAACTTCCAGCGCAATAGACAGAAAGCGCGGGCTGTTATTTCCTCCCAGCTTGCCTCTGTCTTAAGTGTAATCTCAAGTTCCTTCTTCACTAACGGAACACCCACAACGCCCAGCAACTGCCATCACTTCCGGAGAGGCCTGGCGCTAGCACCCGTGGCAACTCACACGCGAGACGCGTCACCGGAATGCAGCTCGATTGCGATGGGTCCAAGAGCTCCGCGCGCAGCCGCAGCTCGTTACGCGAAAGGTCAGCGCCTCTTGGTGACGAGCAATCTTCCCCGGCTGCGTGAGATGCACGCACGCCACACGGGAAATTCGAAACCGCAGTGACGACGTCGGCGCCGGCTCAGTCATCCACTGAGCGGTCGTGACCCCATCCGACGCAGCACTCAGCCACCCTCCCTCCCCTCCGAAGCTGCCGTCCCACGACAGCTGCTTCCCCCGCGGGACGCCGCGTATAAAAGTGCGTGCGGTGTAGTCGGCTATGCATCCGTACACTGTCCGTCAACGCGTGGGTCGCGTTTCAGTCACGCGTTTAAATGTTTACGGCGGCGAGCGTGTTTTGGCGAGGCTCAAGAAATGTGGTGGCTCGTTCGTACTACAGCGGCGTATATAACGCACGTCGCCGACATTGTTGGCCTGGTGCCGAAACTGTGGCGTGTGAAAAAGTGAGAACGTTTCGGTGCACTTTGCTTTAGAAGCAGGATGAGAAGGAAACTGATTTCATTTGAGGAGGTCTGTCCTAGGGCTCCGTTACAAGAAGCACTTACTGCACTACAGATGGCGCAACTGGTCTGCCCACTACTAATTGCTCGAATAGCATAAAAATCAATGCTGAAACTATAAGCTTGCACAAAATAACAAAACCCATGATAGGTTTGCTGCATGGCTACTTAAGAAAAAAAGACGAGGCCGCTTACATTTTCTCCCTCGCTCTCTTGCCATACGCACTGCGTCGTATCCCACAGGAACGACATGGAGTGCTTCAGGTGCCGTATCTAAGGCACAAAACACAATATCTGTAGCTTTGATATGGCTGCGCGATTTTGTTCAAATGCCTTATTCGCTGTCGCGAAGAGGTGCAGTTTGTACAGACTTGCAAGGGACTGAATGATGGACGCGCTGGAAATTATACCATCATCATCAACATTTATTTCCCTTAAAGGCCATTACATGGGGGGGGGGGGGGGCATTGCATAATCAAACATAAAAGTCCCTCAGCAGGTATTAAGCAACAGCACATTCGACGATACTCAACGGATCACGGTAGTTCTGTCATCGTGCTTCTCGCTTTTGAAATGCGCTGCTCTTCCCAACGTAGGCTCGAGTTGCCCATAAGGAAGTCCTTCCATCTGAACAGTCCCTTACAAGGGCGGATCTCGTTTCACACTGCGTGTCTGAGACAGCACGAGTGCGGCCACAGTACGCAGTAACGCGATCTTCCGCAGTTTCCGATAGCGAAGGCACATTCTTTACCTGCCGGTACGGGTCTCCTTCATTGAGCGCGTATAAAACGCCGGCATGGAAGTTCTCGCACTTGAATTTTTCGCTTTTATGAGCCACGGCATACCCGGTCAATTTGCACGCGGCCAGTGAACAGCTGTTGAGTGTGTCAAAATATATTATGAACTTTTTTTTTTATGAGGCCACTGTATTTTTTTTCTAACGCACTTTAAAACCGCTCTGTGCATTGCACACCTGCTCAAAATATCTGACGAAATGCATCAGCATTCTTAAAATCTCAGCACTTATAGAAGACTAACCGGTAAGTCTTCTCCGCCCTGTGATTATTTTTAGTAAGCTGCAGCATTTAATACCAGCGATTGCCACCCGTTTTGATAATGTTACTCATCTACTTAACTTTTTCTTGCAGAAGCAAGCGCAACAAGACATGAAAGGTTCTTTGTTTTCTGGTTTTCTTTTTCCATGTAGGCTGCTGCAAATGACAACCAATCAGAACTTTTGGCAGACAGTGTACTGTTGCTTTTACAACTCGAACTCCAACGCCCCTTCTTGCGGTGCACAAGTCGCACCGCGGCCTCTCGCAATTTGGCGACGGCGGTACACAGCTCCGTCGACTGGCGAAAGAAAGTGCACACACACTGGAGTGCGACGCAGCATCTCGACCTGCGACCGACTCCGCGACATTGCGAAACCTAGCGCATGACGCGCATCGCAGGAAACCGGGCAGGCTTTTCTCTTGTGCGGCGATTTCCCGGCAGATAATGTGCAAGAAAAAGCCGGCGGTCCTCGCTATTGTAATTCTTAGCAAGTTTCTCTAAAAATTTTCCTCGCGAAGTAGCTCCACCTCGGTGCTTGAAAGCAGCTGACACGGTTCTTTCTGTTTTCTTTTTTATTCTGGATCTTTCCCAAGACTGAACCGGGTGGCGAAAGTAGCTCCGTAGTGTGTAGCTTAATCGGTTAAGGTTACGGGCTTGAAATCTAGGAGTATTTAAGTGTGATTGCACTATGAAGCTCTGATGCCGAATAATGCAAGCACTGCGCAGAAGCAAGTGCAACGAACTCGACACCGCTTCCATTGTCCCCACTCTTGTCTCTTATTCAGTCTGACACATCATTCCAAATGCAGTACTGCACGTCAGCCCTATCAAGATAGAGTTCCGTCGCAGCTAAGGCACAAGTACGACCGTGGCGTGACGGTGGCAGCGCCGATCGCGTTCACAATCAATCTGTTTCGCCTTCGACTTTCGCGTTGCTTTCGAGGTCAGCTTGTGGAGACACTATGGATGTGCGGCTTAGTTCACCTTCAGTGCAAAAGGACAAACTTTACGCGCGCAAAGAGGTCATTTCGGTAGTTAAGATATCCTTCCACTGCTTACAGCGCCTGCTTGCACTGGCAGGGCGGGGACTCCCCTACGCTCCCCAAAGCACTAGTACAGGCCACTGGCCTTTAGCCGTAACAAATCAACGTCGTAAGCTAGAAGGGAAACAAACCTTCCGGCCATTAGGCTCCGCAATGACGCGTCTCCGATGCGCTGTAAACATTCCACGTGGTCGTGACGTGAGAGCGGCGGGTCTGACGCCACCCGCCCAGTGACAGCCCGGAGTAACTCGAGTGAGAATTTCGAATGCGAACTGCCGTCCGCGCGAATCCGGAGACGGCTTGTCGCTCGCTGCACGCGGCGGCATTGAATGTCGTTCCTTCCGTCACTTCGTCCGCTGCTTCGACGCCGCGTGTAATAAACGCCGTCAAGCCGTCAAAGCGGGCGACCGCCTCCCGCTGCGAAGAATGGAACTGTGTAAGAGGTTTCGCCATTCTCGCGGTGAGGTCTTTACAGTGTCGGCGAAACTTTCACCGGCGGCTGTCAGCTGTGCTTCTGCCGTCAAGTGGCAGCAGTCTTTTCGGGCAACATTTGGCACTCGAAAGTTCAACCAAGTTCTCCTGGGAAACCCATGCGGCCGTGAACTATACCACATCTGTCTCATTAGCCCTGTTACTGTTTCGCCAAAACACCTAAAACACATAACGAAGTTTATGGACGACAGTTGGACATAACGGTATGGACATTACAGGACAAAAGTTGCTTATCTAGTTCCGGAGACCCTTCACTTTGAAACGAAGACAGTTGTCCAACGCAAAACTTTCAGCGCGAACAGGCCATGCGGGTGGGCGCACAGAATGGCAGGGACAGCGTGTCGCCTTGTACGCTTACCAGCGCTGCGAGTAATAAAAGTTTCGAGAAAACGGCAACAAAATATCCCGCGGGCGCTGCACGATCACCACCGCGACGGCCAAGAACGACCGGCAACGCGCGCGACAAGTAAGCGCGGCCACGGACGGAACGTACTGTACGATACTCACTCAGTCGCAGCGGCGACGGCCGAGGCTCGCAGCGAGCATACGTATCCTTTCGCGTTTCCACAGCTACTTTCATCGGGGCGCTGGCGGCGCGCAGTGCGGTACGGTGGCCAGCCGGTTGGGCACGAGGCGCGAGCAGGACTGGCGGCACGGCGTCTCTCGCCATGTTTGCTCGCCGAAGGCTCCGCCTCCCCGCGCGCCCCCTCGGCGGCGGCGGCGCGACGTCGGAAGGCATCCGGTTACGCGTTGCCGTCGCCGGAGAACCGTGCTCGCACGCCCGGACGCCGTCGGCGAGGGCGACTGCGCGATATGTGGTGCGCCCTGCGACGTATCTGGCTGGCAGACCGGCGGAATGGAGCGATGCTGGCCCTGGGCCCTCGCATCGAGCCTGAGAAGTGCTGTCCTCCATGGCGAAACTGCTACAGTTCAGCCTCCGTCGAGACGAAGCCGTACTTCCGCGAAAGAGGGCTGCAAAGTTCGATGAGACCCTGGATTTGTCGGCTCTTACGATGAAATTAGCAGTATTACTGGTTTGTGAGTCATACCTGTAGCCGCCAAAAGGCTTTGGCAATGACCCTGTAGTCAGTGCCATAATTTGGTGAAGTTCTCGGCCGCATAAAGAAGAAAAGAGGGAAGGTAGGGGGAAGGGCGGACTAAGAGGTTCGCCGAGAAGCATCAGGCTCCTCATTGGCTCGCGGCATGCATCTATACAGCTTTCTCTTCAGTGCCAACAACTTGTGAGGCAGAGTACCAAGCTGATCATAATGATACACCAATGGCACGGTACGATCAAACTGATGTAACATTTGATGGCCGAACTTGATTAAGTCGGATGCGGCTGTTTGATGAAGCTCGAGTACCATAGGAGCGGAATCAGCAGAGCTTCAATGTAGAGTGCGTTACTGACAAGAACGTGATTACCTATGGCGTGCCCTCAGTGCACACAAAGGGTTCAGAATAACAAAGCTGGGTGGTTGTTTGTTTTTTAAGCATTTAATAATTTGAAAAATTACTGTCCCATCGACATTATTACAACGACAGCAACCAATTCACTTCATGCAGCCAGGATAAGACAGAATTATTCGTTAACGAAGTCTGCAAAAGCTGACGGAAGCGGTCCGCTTTATGCGATCCCTTAAAATTCATTCGTGCTCATGAACGCAGCTGAAATTTGCCCCGACCTCTCGACGAATGGGGGCCGACATTCAGGATGCCGGTTGTAGCCCGAAGGGCTGTTATCGCTTTCGCATCGACCGGCCTCTCCGCGGCACATGCTGATACTGTCGCAACCGCCAATGTACTGCTCGAATGAAGAAATGAAATCTGCGGCCGTCCGGTCGGAGGCCGCTGCTGAAATACACGCCATCCTACGCGCCCTAGAAATATATCAGCGCTTAGAATGAGACTCCTGATTACAGCAGAAGCCAAGTAGTGGCGCCATTCAACTTGAGCCGCGCGTTTCTTTGTCTTGCTGAGTAGCAGGAGTAATTATTTATACGACGCGGTCAGCATTAGCATATTGGTGCAATCGCGTTGTCGCGAATCCAGCTTAGCAGCTCATTCGCTTTGGTATTTTGTGCTGTTTCTAGACTCCAAGTAGGCACTCTTAGGTCGATGTCTTTTTTTTTTTCATATTCTCGTGGCGGCGATGTCGTGCAGAGTCTGCTTGCCGCCGTCCACGTCAGTGTCACCTCAGCTCACGCCTTTATTAAGAAGCTAAAGCAGCGGCATAGTCTGTCTGGCGTGTGTGTACTCATCCAGACTTTCGCAAGCGTGTCTTCAGCGGTTCCTCCGAGACGCTTCGCTCCGCCTTTGTACGTATTCCACCCTCCACCCCCACTGGCGCTTCTATCTCGTCTCCTCTGAGCGCGCGCCTCGAGACTCGGCTGAACCAGTTCAAGGTTCTTCGCCCGGACGCAGTATTGAAACAAGCCTCGCTTCTGCAGCGGGCATCCCGATAAGCTCACGGATCTCCGCCCACTGTGTGTGTGGTGCGAGGCCCGCAGAGCCCGTCTGAACAAAACGTTTGGAGGCGCTGCCGTCGGTTGGCGACGCCAAACACCGGCTGCGACCGTATAGGGAATGCGACGTCCTTTCAATTCAGTGCAGCACTGCCAATTATGGAATGCAAGCATCCGTGAATGTCCAGGATCAAGGGGCACTTTTATGTGCGCACGCCGCAGCATCAGTGGCTATGAGCCGACAGGCATGTTTGCAAGGGATTCGACCGGTTGCAAGTGATAGCCGAACCATTATTGACACCAATGAACGCGCCAGGAGATAGTACGAAACGAGCTCCTGGAGGACGGTTTTCGGGACATTCGCCCTGCATCGACTCACATTCATTTCCAAACTACAAATATATATCTGTGCAGATTTTGTAGACCGGTTTTCTTCTACACCAAGCCCTATCTACATCCTACCTTCTTCACACGATGAAACATGCCAAGAATGAAGAAAGTAAACCCCACCACCTTGCCTATTGTGTATAACACTCTCTCTCTCTGCGTAACGTCAGTTTATAGTTAGTGCCCCATTTATTCGTTAACAGCAAGCTAGAGTGGGGCAAAAACTTTCATACAACATTATTTAAGAAAGTTTCTTCTAATTTTTCCATCACAAAGTGTATCCAGTGACAGCCGAGAATAGGAAGTGATCGTTCGAATCGTGTCGTGCATTATCCTTCTTTATGCTGGTACAAAAACAGCATGCCGTGTAGATAAAGCTCAGCACAGTTTCGGATACATCCTCTGCCAATAGGAAAGCGAACTTGGAACACTGCTTGCACGGAAGAATGGCTCGCTACTGATCAACGCATTGGCCACCGTATAGCTGCCTTTATTGGACATTCCACTAACGTCGGCCACTACAGCGAATCGTTTTCAAGAGCAGACAACACCGCGAGTGCCGCAAGTATCATCCTACCCATCTTACGCAGCGCGCTCAATGATTGACAAAGAATAGTTTGTTTGTCTATCCAGGCCCTGGTAGCCGTACTGCATGAAACTGCGCTAGAGGAGCTCGCGGGGACATAGTGGAATTCCGTCACGCGCAGCGTTTGGAATCCGCGTTCAGAGCAGCGAAGATCAGGCGGTGGCCTCTCAGTTGCACGTGCCAAACCAGCGCTCCACTTCTTGGGGCTGCCGGCCCCTTGCCTCGATGTTTATTTCACGTATCTGGCGGTTAGCGGGCGACTGAGAGAGATTTTAACCTCGATGCGGGTCGCTCGGGCGTGCCCTCGGCGCTATGGAATAGCGCAAATTTTATTGTTGATGCGCGCCGCCCGACACAAGCCAGGAGCTCGTTGTTTGTACCGCAACAGTTTCTCAGTTGGCTGAAACAATTTCGGAACGTGCCGTTACTTGGCCTTTATGAGCTTTTTTTTCTATAAATGAGTATCAGCAGCAGCAAGTCATGGAACTCTAGACATCCTTCTTTATTGTCTTCGTTCACCAGAGCTTTACTTAAGATGGGCACTCTGAAGCTTTAAGTAACACTTTGCGGTCAGTGACGTTTTTATTTATTCCTTTAAAATACCCTGATATGCACTTCGCATTAAAAGCTGTATATGTTTTCGCATGCTTAACAAAGCCTTTAGGAATGCATACCATTCACTTTGAGTAACAAGCGTCACCTAAGAAACTATGCACACGAGCCACGATCGTCGATATAGGTGAAGAAAAAAACGCTAGGTGAAACTTTATCTTGCTGCATCTATGTGGATACACGGACGGGGCGTTTCGTACTACAAGGTTAACATAGGTGGTACTTAATTGTGGTCATTTAATTGTGGACTTCAGGCCCAGAAAGCAAAATCACCTCTAAAACATATTCGAAATACGCTGCAACTCTAAAAGGCCGCTGTATACGCCACAATGCTCTGCAATGGGGCCGGGCGTATACAATGTCCAACTGTACACAGTAGCCAGATGTGTACAGTTTCCACTTCAGCAATGTCTAGCTCTGTAAAAGTCGTATGCAGTGTACACGACATACATTGGGTTGCGTGTACACTACTCTGCATTGCCTACATCAAATTAAGAGTGCAAGGACGGTCTTTATTTCCTTCTGGATGGTGGTCCTTAGGCCATGAGGTTAGCGCTGCGCCTTCTTCAAGGGACGTTCTGTTTGAGGATAGCAGATTCCGTGACGTTTTCTGGAAAAAGCAGAACCATCAGAGGAGTGAACTGTGCTCTTAGACAAACGTCGTACCTGCCTCCGACAGAGCTTGCGTCGCCATAAACTTTCCCCTGATGCTGGAAGTATTCCACGTGGCCGCTGTTGTGAGACAAAGTACCATTAATCAGACTGCACATTGCAACGAAGCTGCAAAAACTTCATTTCGCGCCTTTCACTGTGAACAACGGCAAGCACAATGTAGGGTTAAAAAGCGGGCGAATGCCCGATCTACCTCACCAGACGTTTTAATTAACCGCGTACTCAGGTGTCGCGAGCTTGGATTTTTGTGGTTGGTTATGCGTTATATGCTCATCGTAACAAAGATGTAATCCCCGGTTTAACTCCATACTGTCTGTGTAGCTGGCGCGCCAACATTGTCTTACTGCAAATGCGTGCTCAGGCGACATTATCGACGAACGGGAGCACGGTAATGACCGCATCTGGCTGAGTCCTTAAACAGTTTTTGATACGTCGAAGGAAAGTGACGAGCAGTGACGACATTGACTGCGTTGCTGTAAGCACTTTCAGGTTAATGGCGGTCAGACTGTAGTGCGCAATATTATTGTGTTGCTCTCCGGTTTCACTGAAATACCATTTTTTGTTTACTGGTGGTGGCGCAGGGTGTGACCGGATTATTACAGGCTCGCTTACATACCCGCTCACAGACAAGGTCACATCTCGCGATCTAATAATGACGGCCGTAATACAGTCATTCGGAAAGCCAGCTACGCCTACAACTTGCGGTCGTATACTACCTTTGCTGCGGTTAAATAATATCATGCCAATTCTTTCAGAATAAGAGGCAGAAAACCGATGATTAGCTAATGTTTCCGCTGGATACAGATTTGACTATCTCCGTGAGCTTGAAAGTGTTATCATGGCTAAAGCCGTTTTACTACAGCGGTAGCAGAGTGCGTCGCTTGATTTGTTGCACGCATTTTAACCGACTGATTCACAGACATGCGGAAGTTGGTCATGGATGCTTACCCCAGTTAACTAGATCCACGAAAGTATCTGAAACCACGGCGATATAAGGAACTCTTTAGCCGCTGAGATGAAAAAGAACATTTGATAATATGATATCACGTAAAAGAAAATATTCGCTTCATTGCAGTAGCCCCGTGGAAACCGACATGAATATACCTTTGAGTTGCACAATGTAAAATCGTAAAAAAGTCTCTTCACATGTCTCCCAGATCGCACACCATGTAGCGTTTCGAGATGCCTTAAGTTCACGCTAACACTCATTGCACTCAGTTTTTTATTGCGAAAACACCTGTCTGAAAACGCCATTGCATACAGACAAAATCTGGCAATTTACCCTACACATCTTTGGAAATGTATGCTTTTACGCCACTGTCTAGAACTTCAGTCTTTTGCCACAGCACATTTATGCATAATTATTGCAAAACCTAGCCTTGTTGGCGTAAAAACAAGAAAAAGGGTGCATGCTTCGGCAGGCGTGCTGCGACAAAACTCTCGTCGTTTATTATTTCTCATTTCTTTTGACAACGCAAGACAGCCTGCTAGCATGCTCTCGAAAGCGACACTAGTGTAAACACCTAAGCTCACCTTCCCTGAATGCGTAGATCATGAAAGCGGCGAACAGAGACATTATCGCCATGGAGATCATGCTGATTTTGGCACAGCACCATCGAGTGCACAAGGGCGCCGCAAGAGGCCTGCACACAAGAAGTGAAATGTTGGTCGTAGCTTCTTATGCGGCTGTGAAGAGCAAGACCTAATAGGCCTGCTTGCTTCCTCTTGATCTGTCACCCGTCTCACTTCAAGAGTGTGACCGCGCGGAAGGTGCAGCTAGGGCAAGTTCTGAGGGGAGATAGGCCACAAAAGCTTTCTGCACGCAGTAATGCTTTGTGACTAAGTCGGCTTGTTATGACCAGCCGCACGAAAGCCAAACCAGTGTCCAGTAATCAAGAGACCAAGGCGAGCGTTAGAATTTGCAACGTAACGCGGATTCAATGATACAAAAGACTGGATACAGACAGTAGAGATTTTTCTGTTATAAATCGTTAGACCGGCATTAAATTTTGAACTTCAGGAATATTCACTTTTTCTCCTTGTTTCTGCATCTCAAAGGCGTTGTTAACTTGGTCAATGGGCAGTGTTAAAACGAACCAGAAATGCGTAGCTCAAGTCTTTCAAGCCGCCTAATCCTGGTGCCCCAATTTCCTTTCCTGCTATTTTTTTGGGACCTACCGGTGAAAATTTCAGGGCTGTGACCTACTGCATCAGTAAAGCACCAGATTACAGCCGTGTAACACCTCTTCGTCTTCAAAACAAAATTGAAACTTCTTCCATGCAAAAAGCTGAGTAAAATTGTCGTTCCTCCGACACTCACGGGATGGCGTGCTGGCGCTGGTGGTGATGCATCATTTGCGCCGGCCTGTTCAGCCGCGGTGCCTCGGCATTCAGCGGCAGCGTAGAGCCAGCCATCGGCGCTTCGTCACGCGACACGGGGTTGGCAAAGTGCTCGGGACGGACGGGAGCCTCTGGAATTTCCACCCTCAGAACCTGCAGGGGGTTGTACGTAAGATAGTTGGGCTGTAGTTATGGTTTCTTCTTTTTTTTCTCAACGTATTAATGTTTTGCGAAGCAACCGTAACGACGGGCGGCAGAAAGGAAAGGAAGCGCTGCCTGCGTTGATCGCTTTCTGAAGCGGAACTTCTACCCTCTTCTATTTCCATGCGATTACACGAAGATAGAAGCTGCCATTTTATCAGTAGGGCAAGCTGTAATCTTGAGGTCTCTGAGTTGAGCGCTCTGATTATGACCACGTCTTTACTTCTGTGGCTCAATAAGTACTTGGTAGAGTCTCTTGATGCTCCCGTCTTGCGTGATTGACATTCCTCGTACCATTTGCCTTAGCCGGGGGGAGAGAGAGAACCAGGCTCTAAAAAAAGTTTTCCTCGCGAAAATAGCGAAGAACTTCTTCAACATGTCGCGCTTACTTTGATGGGAGCTCAACATATTCCTAATGTGCCATTGTCGCGAGTGCTCTTCGGGTATTGCGAGTTCCCTAGAATTCTGATGATATCACTGTGATCACCTTTGACGCTCCGGCTACGCTTCACGAAGTGAGTGGAAGCAATTTAGATGTCTCGTAGCAGGTGAAAGCGAGCTCACTTCACGTAATCATTAGTCATGCATCACAGGGCGTCGAAGCTCGGCGATAAGTTTTCCTTTAAGCGCTTTCTGGAACATGTTTGGAGAGTTTCCCCCTGGGGAGCCGTAAGGGCGTTACCTGAACTGAACACTGGCTGGCGGCTCGTGGTGCAGGTTGCACCACGACCGCTTCCGGAGGCGGCTCTTCTTGCGCCATGTGGACTTCGTAGGGAAACACTGAGTCGGGCACGGGTGGAGTGAAGGCGCTGGTGGAAGGCACGTCGGGCAGCTCAGCTGGCGACGCTACGGACGTTTCTGACGCGATGTGGGTCACACTCCCCACGTCCAGGGCCATCTCGATCGGAGGAGGCGGCAGCACCTCCGCGGCGACCGCACTCGGCGTCTCGCTCGAGACCAGAGAACTGGCCCGAGGTGGGCTTTCATCAAGTTGCCTTTCAATTAAGAAAAGCGGGGAAACAAACTTTTACCATCAATTGAGGCATTCAGCTTCTCATTCACACCTTGCATATACTGAAGTTGCAATTATCTTGGGGAAAGTAACGCCTCCAAGGTGGCGCAGGCCTACGTGCCTACTTCCACTCATGATGGCTAGGTTATCTAAGGGTTCTATGAAGACATGGAGTCGGCAAGGAGGAAAGAGAAAACGCAGTACACTATGCTGATGGACGACTTCTATGCCAAGTATGTCAAGAAGTAGGCAGGAGCCCATGCAGTGGGTGATTATGGCAGAGCAGAAGTTCTGGGATTAAGAAGAGGGAGTTGTTTTGTAGAGTTCTCCGAACGAAAGAATCGTAAGTTGTCGGATCAGCCTAGTCTTCAGGAGGGAACGCAGTGAACTACTAAGGAAGAAGCCGATCGACGAGCAAGCGGTAAGAGATACAGTAGGGGGAATCAGTATCTTGCTGCAGTACAGATATTCCGGTTTAACCGAGGACGATAGCCTTAGAGATTAAACAATTAATGATTATATCAGAGATCTCATTACGGGGTTCACAATAGAAATAGGGAGCAGGGAAGCCAGACTGAACACTGCTATGCTCTCACAGGATACGAAGGATCTGATTAAGACCCATCACAGCATGAAAGCCTCTAACTCCATAGAGGCAGTAGAACTGAAAGAGCTTTCAAAGTTAGCTTATGAACATAAGGTAACCGACACAAGGAAGTAGAATGTGTAGAAACTCGAGCATGCTCATGAGAATGGAGGCATCCTATAAGCATTCCAGAGGAAACTGGAGGGAAAATTCAGATGTACGCGAAAAATTACGACGAAATATCATTAGCTCTGCGGTCAAGAAGGAAAGCTAGCGGACGAGTTAGAAATAATCAGGACGATTGTGGTGGAGGCAGTGGTGCAGTGGAATCGCACATCTCACCGGTAATGAAAGAGGAAGCAATGAAAAGGGAGAAAAGCATGTAAAGCATGTAAGGAAGCATGTAAAGCGAAGGTAAGATAACGGATGGCCGTTAAGGGTAACGGACTGGATACCGAGAAAAGGTAAGCATAACAGCTTGCGGCAGATAATCAGGTGGGCAGATGAGATTAAGAAGTTAGCGGCGATAAGGTGGCCTCTACTGGCACAGGACGGTTATCTGGAGAGGTATCGGAAAGAACTTTGTTCTGCAGTCGGTTTAGTTGCATGATGATGATAATGGTAATGCTGATGAAGTACCGACTTGTTTCCCAACGGTTTCGACATACTATATTCAGTAAGCCTGGTCGTTAAGCTTGCGAAAAGTATTGGAGACAAAACTATTTCATGCAGTTTTTCGCACGGCGGATGATAAACCTTCGCTGGTAATCGCACTTCCCTGCATTCGTTCCATTTTGAAGGGTAAACAGAAGAGCGTCCACGCAAACACGCGTACAGGCAGAATTCCGGTACGTGCAATTTCGTCTGCATTTCATGCCCTATTCTGCTGCAGAAGACCGATAGAAAACGCCACTCTACATGCCACAAAATATATCCTCTTGACTTCCATCAAGATCGCTGATATGCATAAAGTTCGAGTTTTTCACAACCGCTTGCATAAAAGTACTTGTTTATATGGGCGAGTCGGTGTCTTATCACATTATTTGTGCACACCGCATATAGGAAACAGAAGACAGGCAGAACGGTCCACCATGGATGTGAGTTTTTCTTCCCGGTACTAGTCACACATTTTCCTGGCGGTACATGAGTCAGTCACTGCCCTTTTTAACAGTAGCTGAAAGGAGGCTCAGAGAAAGAATCAAGCTCAGTGAAGCATGATGCTGGGAGAGTTTGATGTGCCGCTGTAAAAAATCTTAGTAAAAAAAATGATGAGGAAGACAGCCATGAACCTTCACGAACACCTGACAACGTCCATGTCTGTTCGTCGTATCTTTTTTGCGCAAAGTTTTTGTAAAAAGCCACTAAGCGCTTCCAGAAAGCATGCACTGGGTCTTCGTTTCAAAAGGGAAACGTGAAGAGAGGAGTTCTCGCGAAATGCATCTGGTTCTTCAAACCCGCGGCTTTACGACCACTGGGAAGAGCGGGGAGTATACGAACGAGGTCTCGTTGACGAGGTTCTCGGCCAGCAGCTTGAGGCTGGAGGCAAAGCCCGTCCGGGCATCGTGCGCCACGGGTCCGTCCCAGCCCCCGCGCACGCGTTCGCTGGAGCCACGCAGCGACTCGGCCGCCGTGCTGCGGAACAGGACAGGGCGGCGCTCCAGGGACTTCGTGGGCGACGGCAGCCCCACGCCCGCGTCGCCGCCCACCAGCAGCAGCGAGCTCCGGCAGCTCTTCTTCTCGGGCACCGCGCGGCTGCTGGACCTCTGCAGCACGCCGCTTGTCCGGCCCTCCGATGGCAACTCTGTTCGAAGGCGCCGAGAACAGCGAGCAGGGTTGCACTTCCTCTTAGCCACAAATTGTGGGCACGGTAATGAAGCAGCTAACATGGCGCTCCTGACGGCGTGTGCTGCGGTGACCTCGCACATCTTCAACTTATTCATTAACGGATGGTCGAAAATGTCTAACATTGAAACACACCGATGCCCTCTGGTTTAGAATTTTCAGGTTATACCCGCAGAGTTTCCAAAGGCAAAAGGGTAGGCGAAAAGGCGGCTACCCTCTGGCGAACTCTCATACCATTTCTCTTGGCAGTGGCCACAAATATCATATATGTGGTGTTTACAGCTCACTGCAGTCCGTATTGAATATTCTGAATGTCATCTTTTTTTTCGGTAATTTTTTTTTATCTTTTGTGTTTCGCAGTGTTACCAATGGTCAAACACGTCTATTTAAACGCTATCTTGGAAATGTATGAATGGAGCAAAAAGCAGAAGATAGGTAAGGGCTAACAATTAAGTTCACAAAGCTCTAGGTGAGCTGCATGGTAAGATTGGCGCTTACTGTAAGCACTTTTTCATGAGGCACAACATTGTTATAAGGCGCACACCGTAGCGCAGCGCTTAAAATCACTTTCGACCACATTGGGTTATTTAAAGTTCGCCAGAGTGCGTGTACAAAGCCTTCTCTTTTTTTTTTGTCAAGTCAAGGACACTCAGTTTATTATTAACTTTCGAAAATATTCTGGCTGATCAAAGAAGAAATGGGCCGCTCACCGGACACTTCGGTCTGAGTCGTGAAGCCCGAAGAAGTGCAGCCGCTCACGGCATCCATCAATGTGCCCTCTAATCGCCGAGTCTCGAAGGTGAGCGGTCCGTCGACTCGCGCTGATGACCCATCTTCGTTCAGCGCCTTCGCTGCCAATGCATCCTTCAGCGGTATGGCAGCTTCTCCAGCGCCCGGCATTGCCTCGCTGCCGCTCAGCATCTTCTCACGTGTGCGGTGCTCTCATCAGGCAAGTTTGGATTCCCTCCTCTCCCCCTCGGCTAGAACGAACCTAGCTCGTCAGCGACCGGGTAGTAGTAGACGCTGGGTATAGTCAGTGGCAGGCAGAAATGCCTCGTTAGTCACTGCGGCTACATGGGCCAAGGTGGAAAACATCCCATCCTTCCTCTTTTTCCTCTGCTTTAGGCCATCGAAGCATCCGTGGCAGCTGATGATGATGATGCTGTCTTCAAGCTTAGTGGCACATACCCACGGCGGGGGATTGGCCAGGGTGCATTGCGGATCCAGCGTGCAAGCTTTTGCCATCTTCTTCGCTGCCCAGCAACGGCCACCAGAGTTGGTCACCATGCACTCCTGGACGCAGCGTCCGTCCAGCTATAGGAATGGCTCTTCTTGCGCATATCACAACGTTTTATCTCGAATCCGATTCATTTCATGTGCTAACCGCAGTCAGTGGTCGCGTTTCGCCGTAAACTGGCCCTATCGAGGTGCGTTGTACAGCTCTTGTACAGACTGCAGCGGAAAGTTGCTCAGAGAGAGAGAGTTAATGAGAGGAAAGGAGAAGAGGTAGGCTGGTGGAAGCGTGGCCCTGTATGCTATTCCACACGGGTTGGGGGGGGGGGGGGGGGGGGGGGAGAGAGAAAGCTAGAAGTAGAGTGCAAATGGAAGTTGATAATGTCATAGTGCAGTGAGTTGCATAGAGTTGCCCAGACAATGCAGGCAGACGTACACTTATACACACTGCCTTTCACTTGTCTGTCCTGAAGATTCAGATGCGTAGCACAAGCTATCTACATCCCGCACTCATCCTTGTGCACATCACTAGGACATGGTTCAGTGAGGGGCTTCCTATATGCACACCCTTCCTTGCGCACACACGTATCCGCGTGCAGCTTTCGCGGTGTTAATGGTGCGCTCTACGTATGCATCTTCAGAGACGGTCTTCAGATACACACATTTTCCGGCATGCGCACGTATGCGCATGCGTCTTCCGCTGTGTTAATAGTGTTAACGATGCACAACATGCTCTCATGTTTAAGAGAAGAGTATCTTCTCACATAAAAACGAGAATAGCCTTCGTCGCGCAGCAGCCATGATTAACATTCGTCCAGATGCCCAAGAGAGTTTATACTTTTGCACAGTTCACTGCGCGTAGCACAGACCCTCAGAACATTTCAGTGTACATTACTTGCAGTCTTTGCACAAGTTTGCGCATAGCAACGCTTTACTGGTCAGTTTTAATGCTTTCCTTGGTTACGACAAAATTCGTTGCGTCTTATAAGTCAGCAGGATTCTTGTTTATTTATTTGTTCACTTGTATACTTCATTTTATTATTTTCACCAAATGCACTGGAATGATTTCGGTATTGCTAATTTCCATGCAAGCCCGTACCACGCATTCGCTTGCTTTAAATTTATTAAACAAGTGTAATACGAACTAATAAAAAATGCAACCTGCGCACGGTAAGAGCGTCGCGGCGCGGCTATAATTTCGCAACGGAATCCGAGTTTCGGCCCTGATGTGATTCACGATGAACGGTGAGGTCGGCGCCCAGACATGGCGAGGAAAGGACGCTCCAAAGTCTTCTTGACGGAAGAAGAAATAAACGTTTATATATATATATCCATTACAGACAAGATCAAAGAGAGCGCAGAGATGCGTCTTCACAAGAGAGTCGACATCAAGAGACCACACGGGTCCACACATCATACGAATCCACCATTTTGCGTCTGTCGCAAGTCTTATAAAGTGATGAGGCTCCCCAGTGTCCCTAGGAGTACCTAGGTCATAGTCGGCTCGTGCACGCACTGGTTGTCGAGGAGGATGCAGACTCTTTGGCGCGCGCCCCGTGTCGGTAGTGTTTCCACGTGATTCGCACCGACGGCCAGTTCCTAATAATAATAATAATTGGTTTTTGGCGAAAGGAAATGCCGCAGTATCTGTCTCATATATCTTTGGACACCTGAACCGCGCCGTAAGGGAAGGGATAAAGGAGGGAGTGAAAGAAAGGAAGAATAGGTGCCGTAGTGGAGGGCTCCGGAAATAATTTCGACCACCTGGGGATCTTTAACGTGCACTGACATCGCACAGCACACGGGCGCCTTAGCGCTTTTCCTCCATAAAAACGCAGCCGCCGCGGTCGGGTTCGAACCCGGGAGCTCCGGATCAGTAGTCGAGCGTCCTAACCACTGAGCCACCGCGGCGGGGTAGGCCAGTTCCTACCGATTTACGTTTCTTGTCACGCCGTTGCACTTTCAGTATACTGCGGCGCCACCGTGAGTTCGGTACCTATGTGGCGAACGGCGTCTCATGGTCACCTGCAGGCCTGGTCATAACAGCCCTAACTCTGGCCAAGGCAAATACGAATCATTCCAGCGGTAGAGATCTTTAAAGGGAAACTAAAGAGCAATACAAAGTCAGAGTAGACATAAAGGTTGGAGTCACCTTATAGCAAATATGTCATTTTTTACCGACGATGCCTTTATAGGCCATAAAATTGCGTAAAAGGGAGGGACGTGTGGCGCCGCCATTTGAAGATCCGTGCTGCGGCGACGAGTGAAGAATTCAAGAGTATTCTGGAGGAAAGCCGACTCGCCGTCTCAATGGCAATTACCGCCTCAATACGAGGAAAGCAGTACGGTGAGCATAGGCGACACTGCGAAGGGTCTCTTAATTAAAACAGCGCAAAACAGACGTCGGAGAGGAACGTGCACTTAGGCTGCATGTAGCCGTTGTACGCAGAAAGTTCAGAACCGCAAGCTCTCAACATTCACGCCGTGTCTGCTTGCTATGCGGCCTGTGAAGTATAGTTTCGTTCTCACTTCAGCCGTCGAATGGGCTACTTTGTGCAGGCTGCAGGCGAGGAACTAGATATTTTATTATCTGCACTTGGCATTTTAGTGGGTAAATCAGTATTCGTATTCGTTCTCTGGATATATTTTCTCCATGAATTGCTTCAGTGATGCATGTGATTAAGCAATGCCAGAGTCGCGCCTGTGAGTGTACTGTTGAGCTATGGGCCGTTTACTTTTTCAAGTCAACGTCATTCGGAGGTCAAGGTCAGGACTGCTAACGTCTCCCCGAAAAGTTTCATTACCCGTTTCGAGGTGAACTGGAGGCAAGCGCTTGTACGCAAAATACGCCTGCCAATGTGCGCAGCACTTTTCATAATAGGTGACCATCAAGCGGCGGCCGTTAGTGCTTAATTATCCTAAGCTCCGCCTTAAAGGGGCTCTGAAACACCTTCCGACAGGACAAACTTGCTCAATCACTGCATTGTGCTGTCATGAGCACCTGAGCCAAACAATACACTTCAAGCACCAGAGAATCCACAGTCACGCGCGAAAGTTGGCGAGCCATTCCTGGCGACTTTTTTCATGCTCGCACCCTCCTCCGTCGCTCGCATCGACGTTATACATGTTGAGGGACGGCTATTGGTTAGATTCTTTCAGACGTCAGGCAGCTACAGTGGCCGAGTAGCTCCTGCGGGTCAGGAAGCTCCCCCCGGAGGTGGGGCCGTCGTAGGAGCGCCGACCTTCCAATGTGCAAAAAGTGACGAGAGGAGAGGGAAAGGTGCGAAGACGCTGAAATTCAAATTTTGACTACAGATAACTCTTTCTACAAAGCGCGTTAAAAATTCTTCCTGGACAATATTCGTGAAGCGGCGTGTTTTAACATTCCAGGCAGGCTGCAACTTTATTAGAGCCCTTTTCAGAGCCCCTTTAAGGATATGACACGATAGCTCTAGTGGGTTAACGCCCACTTCTACGGAATTGGTCATTCTAGACTTCGCATTCATTGATCCCTGGGAGTCCTCGTACCATTCCTTGCGCAATGGTGCAACGGTTAAGCGATGGCCCTGCAATGGCAGGTGCTGCCATCGGCGGGGCTTGTGCGACCCAGGTTGCCCCTCCTGGGTAACTTCTCGCGACCAATGTAAATTAATTGCCAGCTACCATGGTGGCCAGTTTGCTCACAATCCGGTGGGCAGGTTGCGATGACGCCACAAGGTCACATGACCTAGGTTGCTTCCCCGTGGATTTTTTTCACTCAGAATGGCGACACCGACGCTGACAATGCGGGATTTTCTGCAAAACGGGAGACTTAACCCTGTCGCGTTAATAAGAGTAGCCCAAGGCAGCACAAGAAATGTAGGTATACGCTTGTAACAATAGGTATTTTTCTTTTCTTTTCGTTGCAATGGGTGGCCCGGGGATCATCACTCGTCCTCGAGGTAGCTGACGTGCGGCTCTCGCTCGGGCATGACGGGAAGCTTTCGCAGCACGGGGAACCTCCTGAGCATCTTGTCGAAGCACGGCACGCTGTAGAACTGCCAGTGGCGGAGCGGGTCGTTGGCCACCATGGTGCGCGCGCCCGCCTCGCTGAAGCACTCACGCAGCTTCAGAATGCCCCGCTCGTCCTCCGTGCCTGCACAGCATTTGTCTCGAAAATTAGATTCCATGCGAGGGCGAAGCTTTGCAGGCGCACACGCACGAAACGCTGGATGCAGCTGTTGCACAAATTCATTCCCATTGATCTCCCACAGAAGCCCATATATTTCTAGTGAAGCTAATTTTTACTACGCGCTCTACTTCTCCCTGTTCCTCCAAGCTTGCCTGGATAATGAGGGTGACCTATGCCAGTACCTAGGTGACCTTGCCTGCAGTGTACGCTATACCTGTCGACGCCTACCGCGTTCGCTTATAAACGCATACACTTCTTATAAAGGCCTTTACTGCTGATCCAGGTAAACTCCACAATGTGTACGTTGTTGTATTACAAAAACAACTGCTTGGCCTCAAGCTGGACGTATTCTGGAGTCATGAGATGCAGAGAAATTCCAGCGAGGGCTAGTATTTGAATTGTACAATAAAGTGGTCATCACGGTCACTGCAAGCTTCCAGGCTGCGTAGTACATGCCTTTCTTTTCCCCTCCAAATGCGTTGCACGAGGCACTCAGGGAACTCACGAGCTTTATCATGTTACGCACGTTGCACGCAATGCGTTCGTAGAATTCTCGCGCTGTGAGTCACTTGCGCCTGCGCAGTGGTAGGTGTGTGTCTGCTCTTTTTTCCCCCTCGCTACGCTTAAGCCATGCATCATACGCGGTAGCGGCAGGTTTTAGTGTCTTTTTTTTTCATCTTTTTCTGGATAATCAGTCACGTAGTGAGGCCCCAGAACGTCAGCGCGGTCTCTTTCGCAAGGCTTCTGTTCTCGCTCAAGCGAAGAGAATGCGGGCGCCCACCTGGAATTGTGTGATCCAGTAGACACCCCACGAATCCTCCGATTAAGGATCCCGTCGAGAAGAAGGCGTAGATCACCCTGTCGATTACTTTTACCTCTGAAAGATTAAAAAGGGAATACCACATCAAGACATAGGCAGGAATCAACTGTTAACGTTTTGATCAACCGGAGAAGTTTCTTTTTAAGGGCACGAAATATACGTTCTGGCTCTACAAGAAAGGAAACATGGCAGCTGGACGTAGCCAATGACGGAGGCACAACTATGAGAGCAAACCATGCACGTTTGTGTTTTGTGGATAGTTACCTCGAGTGCAAGTACACTTCCCTCCTACGTTTACGGCTACTGTATGCAGGACATCATCTCAAGTGAAGTATGTTGCCGTAATATGTCGCGACAGAAAACTTGTATACAGTAGCTAAATAAAGCGAATGTTACTGAAGCTGATCGGGCAATGGATTTCCTTGATTATGCGCTCAGTTCTGTGGTGTGGGTGCTGGAACAGGAGCTTTAGTGTGCAAGAGCGGGGGGGCCGGGGGGGTCTCTAACTTCCTTTTCTCTAAATGTTTATGTTGAAGGCATTTATCTTCATTTGCTTTCTCTCTTACGGTAAGGCAAAGCATCGGTCAAGTGAGGTATATGGAAGCAAACAGGGCAGACAAACGGGACGCGCTGTATGGGCAGCTGTGCTGCATTAGCAGAAATGGCGAGGAGCACTTGCGGGTCATGGCGAACTCGCTGGCGGGTCCGACGTGCAAGGGAACGATGATTCCCAGGGTGAGCGAGACGCCCACGATGAAGACGTTCCTCGAAGAGGTCAGGTCCACGTAGCGCAGTTGTGCGAGGCCGACGCCCGCGATGGTGGCGAGCAGCACGAGCAGCAGTCCGCCCAGGATGGGCGCTGGGACGCTCAGCGCCACCACGCTCGCCTTGGTCATCAGTCCGAACAGGACCATCATCCCAGCGGCTACTTGGACCACCCGCAGGCTGGCACACTGCGCATACACGCGTGAGGCACAAGGTGGAGTTGTCATTCGAGTGCTTCGCATAACTTTACAGACATGACGTTTCATGGTGAAGCCTATTGCCCTACTGAGCCACTGACAAAGAAACTGTCTTTGACGGCACAGTGATGTGACCATGTCCAGCATT
Organism: Amblyomma americanum; assembly: GCF_052857255.1. Lineage (NCBI taxonomy): Eukaryota > Metazoa > Arthropoda > Arachnida > Ixodida > Ixodidae > Amblyomma > Amblyomma americanum. The sequence goes on from NC_135500.1 coordinate 176,281,490, forward strand.
CTTGGACAAAATTTTGAATATTAGGAAACTGTAAGGTACTGGTGTAAGATAATGAAGGTAATGGTCCATCTTACGATATCTATCAAAATCTAACAAAACAATCGCCTGTACCGAGCAGTGTGCAAGAAAAACACTGAGAATGGCTGTCACCTTGGTGACAGCCAGGAGGCCGATGTTGATGTCTTGGATGCCACACAGCACACCAGAGCCGAAGCACGCAGCCAGCAGGCAGCCGAGGCCCTCCATGAAGATACCGCGGTTGATGGCGCGAGGTGGCGGTGGTGGCAGGCCGGAGACCACGGCGTATGCGTAGTAGTCGCACACCGTCTCCATCATGTTCATGATGCTCACGAACACCGTGGTCACTGCGGATTCCCAGGAGAGCGTCGGAGTGCCCCACTGGACTGCACCGAGGCATGGGAAGGACAAAGGAAAGGCGACAGACTGTCCATTCCGCCTTTTTCGTAAGATGTGGCGCCGTCTGGGCAGGTGCGCGAAAATTACTCCTATACAGGGAAGCGGCTGAAACCAACCGCACGTGGGTGGCTGCGAATGGGAAGAGCTAGGTTGAAGCTCGACAGCTGCTGCCATCTGTCACTTGCACCTGTCACCAGCATCAACCATCCTGCTCTCTATAGTCGGATACAACTCAAGAACGAAGCGGCAGAAGCCCCTTAAACGAAGCCCTCCCAGCCAATGGCATCGACTGAGTTTAGTGATGCCGTGGGTAATCCCTTAGACCTGCTAGCGTGGCATCGCAGGGTATGGCAGATGAAAGGGGAATACCCTCGTGCTGATAAAGATCGGCAGGCGCCATTGGCTGAACCACCTTCTTTGAAGACTATCTGCTGCTTCGTTCTTGAGTTGTATCCGACTATAGAAACTGGCGATTTGTTTCCAACCTGTGGAACTGGGGAGAAGGCAGAGGAGAAGAGGCACGCATGCGCGGAGTGGCCGTGTGAAAAAGGCTATCAGTCTCGCGTGAAACCTCCCTCTGATTCGCTCAAGCTCACGTACGTAGTATGATTCCAAATGATCTTTGTTAAGTAAGCTAGCCATCGTACACGCACGCCCACTCGCATCTTCGCACGTGCTTCTCTTGCGGAATAGGACCATGCACTGTTTGTGATAATTACAATAGCGCGCTAAATGGGACACCGAAGAAGGAAAACATATCAACTGCGCAGGTTACTTCTTTTCGATGTGCTTACAGGCATGCCTTTTTTGTGTATAATAGGCATATTCGGGCGCTGCCAGAAATAACGCCTCATTTTGGAGAGGCAAAGACAGTGATGCAAGCATGCGTACTTTTAATAATAAGTTTAATAAAATTTCAAATGTAACATTGGCTTCGAGCTCAAGAGAAAGATTCCAGTGTGTCATTATGTTCCGTCCTTGTCTGTACCCTTCTTCGTTGTGTCCTATTGTGCGACTACCTTTGCTTTAGTATGCGTGACCGATTGCCGCGGCATTTGCCGCCTAAAATATGTGTACTAACTATTTTACGCGGTGCAGCAATTCATGGGTTCCAGATGCAGCGTACAGAAAAATCTTGTCAGATGCACTCGTAGGTGTCGTAAAACTAAACACACCGCATCTCTTTTGTGCTGCGTGAGTGAGTTTGTGATTTAAGCATGTTTCACCTGGAAGCGCGGTGGAGAGCTCATATATGACTTCCGTGTTTTATGTATGGGAGCCGGAGGGAAACACACTAGCGTATTAGTATTCGGATGATGGCACCAGTACAATAGCGTTCCATATTTGTTAAGCCCAACAACGTAACACGCGCATTTCGTCAGATAATGCGAATCCTTTTATATGCAACACTATCACCAAAGCCGCACATGAGACTCCGTTTTTATTTTTGTATTTGTTGTTGTCATGCGAGGAGCACTGCTACTGTTATTTCTTTTCTCACTCCTCTTGTTCTGTCCTTTTAAGCTCGTATTATCCAACTTAATTGCGTCTTTCCTCGTCATACCCAACGATACTGGACAAATACATTTTTGAACGGGAAAGTGTTTATGAGCACGGTTTTTTCATATATGATAGGATTTCACTGTAACAATCAATATAGCCACAGGTCTCCCGTCGGCAGGCTCGTATTTTTTTTTTGCTATTAGCATTTTTGCTGTCGTCAAAAGCGTTCCTCATTGTTTTCCTATTGTAGTTCAACTGCTCGCTGCGAACGATGGAAACATAAAATAAATATTTTGCTACATGTCATCGGAATAATGGACCATTACCTTCATATTTCTGCACCCGCATCTTAAAGTTTCCCAATTTTAAAAATTTTTGTCCAAGATTGTTGGACATGACTCCCATTGGCACATGACTACTAGCGTCCATAAGGTCGTTGCTGCGAACACGTAGATCGCAAACGATTTGTGCGCAGGCTGCTCGATGCTACATATACGTGACTCACACGGAAGCGGAACACGAAACCACGTGGTGTTTCCTATGGCGCTAGCTAGGTGGTCGGTGCGGCCGGCGTGGTCCTCCGGGAAGACGTCTTTTACCGTCAGGACGTGGCAGGCCAGCCACACGATCAATACAGTGACGAAGATCTGCGCGGAATAGTATACGATGTAGAGACCAAATGTTCCAGGTATCCGGCACTTTCTGTTCTGATCCGTGAAGCTCACCGGAACGATGGATAGGAACGTGATGCCGTCGTTGAGCTTCTTCACAACCACCAGTTCCGAAGCTGGACGGCAGGGCGTCAGATATTGCGACAAGAGCGTGATGAGCGCTGCAGTGCTGCGCAGATACGGAAACGCCTCACTTCGTAACGAGTACGTAGTTACACAAACGCACAGCTGCTGGCGTCTTCGCGTTTTTGCAGTTCTAAGAGTTGTGGAAATGACAAGGTTGTTATGTATCATATCTCAAGGGTGACCGCTTGAGATGGTTGTTGATGCGCGCTAAGTCAAGGTAGTAGTGAAAACAAGACATGGATTGCAAATAAGAACATGACTGATAACACCAGACACTCGCATCATAGTGCACCACCTTCACCAGGTGAACTCATTCTGGCAAACACTGATTAGCGGAGTGGGTAAAGTGACTGCACTGGCTGGGGTTGCTGGTGGTTTAGAACCACATCGCCCCTACCCTCAATAAAAAATCTTTTAAGAAAAAGAAATCTGTGAAGCTATATTGGCAATTGTCACGACTTAAACAGGGGCTCCTGAATTGGTCATATATGACGGTATACTATACGGACGACTGATTCTGGGGTAAACCGAGGTAGAAGGACACTTATTGTAAAATTTCATGGTAGGCAAAACTAGTGCTTGAACGCTGATACTGACAGCCTGATGCGAGTCAAGCAGCGCCGCTAGGTTCTCGACTGGGCAAACAATAAGCAGAAAATCGCTCTCAAGCGTTTAAAAAAAAATCCGGTTTAAAAGACGAGCGCTGCATAGATGCCGCACTTTGGATAGGATTTCAAATGTTTGACTTTGGCGATAGAGCCTTGCTTGACGGGCAAATGGCGAACCTAGATGCGGAATGTTTCGCATTAAACATTACATTCAAGCAAGACCCAGTGACTGCCATGACGCTTGAGCAGGAAACAAGCTAGAAAAGTTTGTAACTTTGTCACTCAGTGTCGCTTGAGTCCTGACTGATAAGCTGCGCTGTATTCTCATTTGTTGCTCATAAATTTTATTATCTACGTGCTCGTTTAAATACGAACATAAATTTGTAATAATGTGTAAAAGTGGGAAACAAGACAAATGAGGTCGCCTTTTCCCGATGCGCTCTTTCCACAGAGCAATTAACCGCGCTCTGTGATCTCAATTTGTTGGGAAGTAGTGGATAGAAGGCACGCAGTGAATGTATGAAGTCCATAAGGCAATTCTATTCGTCCGATTCTATTCGATCCTTAGCAAATGCTCGTATGGTTAACTGTTCCAGTGCGAGCTAGAGATGGTATGGGTAGGAGCTAAGCGCATGAAATGAGTCAGAAGTAAATGTAATAGGAAGGAAATCATTATTTTCCCTCGCTCTCCATGCATAAAGGAGCACCATATAACCACAAAAACATGTCGTAATAAGGCCCGCCATTGCGAACACAGTCTAGCATGCACAAATCGTTTTGCATTTCAAATATCCCCTTTAGCCGTCCGCTCAGGGATGGTTGCTTACAAATGAGGCCTCGTATTGACATAGGCACTTCTAGTTTTAGGAAATCATCTTTTATAGGCACGGTGCCTGTTGCCAGCGGCACTGCCACGGTCCTGCATTCGTTGGACTGCAGGGTGGAAAGATGCTATTTCTATTTTCGCTGTGTGTGCTGGCACCAGAAAATCCCGCAACAACAACACTTACGGGCTCTTCTAACTCATTATAAAGGAAACATCCATGTAGCAGCCCTCCTAATATATCTTTTTGCAGAAAACCTCTGACAACAATGTCTAACTAGGGCGGCGAAGAGCTTTCGGAACGGAACAAACAAAGTGGTGCCGTACGTGCCTATTCTTATACCCCTGTCACACGGCCAGTTTCAATCACCCTCGAGTCGAGGGTCATCGAGATTCTCAATCGCCATCGAACTCGCCGCTGCTACACGGCAAATCTCAATGGTCATTGAAATGGTTCTCGTGTCTTACGCCACGGATGTGTGGCGCCACAGTCGCTACTTTGGATTTTGCAAAAATAACAAAAATATTTGATAAATGTATACTAAATGCTGAAATACAGGCATACGCGAAAGTCGTTCAAAACCGTTTTAATTACACGTACGCGACGGACATATGCTTACACTGCTGTAGCCACTCTAATACAAGACGAGCCAAAACCAAGCCAATCCAACTGCGTCGGAGCGCTGCTTCGTCAGGCTTAAGACCTGGGAAATCGCCATAATATCTGAAAAACAAGAGCTATTTGTCTCTTGAAACTTTATGCGAGGGTAAGAATGGGCAAATCGAAGGCGAATACAACAGCTTAGAACACGATATTGCTTTGCGGGATTAGCGACGAAGCTGTTATCGCTGTGAAGCGGGCGGGCAGGGTGCCGCCATGTTGTCAACGTTAAGTACGCAAGCAACGCAAAGTTAATGCGCTTAATGCACTTAAAACCAGTCTAATACAATTTTAAAATTATTATACTGACTGCTTGCATTAAAGTTTAGGTTAATAATGTTTGTTCATGTTTTTGTACCGTGAATGTGTCGTGTACGAAAATGCGCTTGGCGCCGCTCGAAGCAACGCAAGCAACCCTGAGCAGCGCTCAAAGGCCCTCGAAATCTCGATGGAGTTCTGCGCTACTCCGTTGACTCTATAGGCTATTGACTCGATCGCCATTGAAACTGCCCGTGTGGCAGCGCTCGATCGCCTTTGAGTCTATAGACTATCGGTTTGAGGGCCCTCGAAATGCCCGTGTGACAGGGGTATTAGATTAATACGCGGTGCCGCCGCAGCGCGGCGTCTTTTCGCGGTTTACGGGCAACATCCCAAGGCAACTCAGGAACGCCGTAATGTAGGGTTACGGATAATTTCGACCACATGGGTTTTTTTTTTTATGTGCGCTGGCATCGCACAGTACAATGCCTCTCGCATCTTGCTTCCATCGGAATGCGACTGCCGCGGCTAGGATCAAACCAGCGTCTTTCTGGTCAGCAGCCGATTACTATAACCACTTGAGCAACCTCGAGCCATTGCGGCGGATCGGTGGTTATGGTGCTCGGCTGCTGACCAGAAAGACGCGGCTTTGATCCTGGTCACGGCGGTCGCATTCCGATGGAGGCTTAATTCGAGAGGGCCGTGTACTGTGCGATTTTAGAGCAGGTTAAAGAACCCCAGGTGGTCGAAATTGTCCGGAGCCCTCCACTAAGCGTCCCTTATAGCTTGAGTCGCTTCGGGACGTTAAGCGCCATAAATCAAACGTGTAAACCTCCAATAGCTTTCAATTCTAGCCATATACCTACGCTCCAAGTGATGGTGATTCGGAACCAGACATATTTTTGCGCTCCAGTGTCTTTCCCGAATCTCCCCTTGTTTGGAACCTACTCCACTTTGGGCGATTCTCGTGAACGCGTTCGACCACAGCAGACCGGTATGCTCGGGTTATTGAGTTGCGATGAGTAGATGTTAAAACCCAGTTTCTAACGTCCGAAGCATATGTGTCCGCAGGGCCTTATCTCTAGATGCAGACAGTTTTTTGGCAGTGGTAACTATCGTTCTTGCAGTAATTAAGACGCCGCCACGTATTGGTTTGTTTTCGTGCGTTCCAACGATTAACTTTGCCGCACAACGCATAGGACCTGCTCTTAACCTCTGCACAGTCTGCTACTTTTTAAGCATGAAATATTTTTAGCTCTCGTTCTGAGGGAACTCAGGCGAACATCGTTCAGAAACCGATGCGAAACCAAGGACGAACATAACGCCGAACCTGACGCTGATGTAAGGCCAACTTTCCGAAACTCCGTCCGAATGCTATCCAGCTTGGAGCACGCTAAAACAACTCGGGCAGTGGGCGTATTCGTAGTTCTCTAGTGGCGGCGAAGATCGAGTTATTGGTGGCAGCGCATAGTACTGTGTTTGCTGCCCATTGCCTCCCTACGTCTCTTTGAAGCCGCGGATTCAAAGTGATGCGTGACACCAATGTAAAGGCTCCGTTTGCACGCGCCTCAGCTTGAGGCTAAGAGAGAGAGAGAGAACTTTATTTGGTCCATTAAGGGTTTAGCGTTCGGTCTTCGTCTTCATCGCTGCAGACTCTCGACCTTCTCGACCTTCAAAGCAGGGTTGGGCCCCTAGTCCAGGGCTCCACTGAGTCGCGCTGCTTCGCTTGCGTGCTGCACCATTGCCCTTTGGGCGGCGAGCTCGCTGCTGGTGAGCCGGCTCTCCCACTGCTCCGCACTCGTGGTTTTGTGTTGGTGGAACGTGTAGTTTCGCTTACACTCCCAGGTTATATGGTAAATCGTGGGGGTTGCCCCGCACCACGGGCATGTGTAGGATACATCTTGCTAAGTATATGTAGGTTAAAGAATGTTCCCGTTTGCAGCCTCCGCCAACTACCTGCTTCTTGTTGCGTTAGGCCCTTATGTGGCGGGGAGTATCTAAACACGAACAGACATGGCACGTCTGTAAAAGAGCGCTTAGCCCCCGTTAAACTGTCCGTGCCCTTGACCCATTGTTTTGTTTCTTCGTACAAACGGCATTGCACGACTGCCGAGTCAGCACCACTGCTGTTGAACGCGTCGAAGCCACCAATGGAGGAACGCGCCAATTTTAGCAGACGTTTTAGGTATGAAGCCTTCCTAGAATATGCTACAGCTTTCCAGCAATGACGTTTAATCGATGTGCATTTGTTCGAGCGTACAACAGTCGATGCAGTGAGAGTATTTAATCTCATTAGCTCACATGACGGCGATGGTCCAGCTGGTGCTGGCGGGCTCCGTCGCCGCCGATATGCTCGAGAGGCCAATAAGCGCGATGGCGGGCGTCATGGTGAGCGGGGTGACCCAGCGCTGGAACACGCCGACAACGCCCATCGCACCCATGACCAGCTCCGTGGCTGCACCCACCGCTATGCTGGCCTGGACCTGCGCACCATCCTGCACTCGTGCGACGGTCTGCAAGCGGCTCCGGGAGTGAGCCGCAAAGGCACTCCCAGTAGGATATTGGTCACGTGAACTGGTAGTGGACAATGCTGAGTCTTCTTTTACATCTGCCCACATTCTATTGCAGTGTAGCTGTAGCACTCCAGCATGCCTGTTCATTAATTGTAGCCATTCTCTGCGCCAGTGCGGGCAAGAAATAATACACATCAGCTTACTGGTTAGTTCATCTGTCGAATAAATAATTTTAAACTGCAGACAGATTTCAATAATAAACAAATAACCTTTCACTTAAGGAAGGGCTTGTCTAATTACACAGGGCGTCCAGAAACCAAACTGCACTTACACCAAATGTTACGAGGCAGTAGTGAATATTTTAACAGTAAAGATATAACCACAGCCAAGCATGATGTGTCTCAGCAGCCAAATTTTATTTAATTACATTCCCCCGTGTATAACATACGTAATAGAGGGGAGGGGTGGACAACCAACATGGATAAACGAATAAATAAAAGGCACGAAATCTGAGACACAGTACTACATCAGGAAGTGTAACGAAATACAGCAATACAACATAAAAGAAACAAAAACTTGTACCATGGGGCCTTGGAATGGGAAAACAATCATGGAATATAAAACGTAGCCCTTCTGATACGTACAACACTTTTTCACAATTGGTGGCGTGGGGACAAGTATCTGTGCGCTTTACATGCATGATTGCCACTTGCGATTTTTAAGTGTGCAGTCCTTTCAGCTCCCTTTGCCAGCGCGCCGAGGCGACGTTGGCGCCAGAACGGAGTGATAGCTCGGCGACGAACAAAAGGGACTAAGGAGGCGAACCTAAACGAACTTTGGCGAAACTTTCAGTCACCCGCTGGTGCACTACGTGCTGCGCTGCCGCTGAAGTAGCGCATGCATCAACAACAGCGTCAAATTACATGTTACTGAGCATGCGCGGGTCGCGCAGCTCGTCGCAGCATCGGATTGAAAAAGAAAGGCGTGTCGCGGCAACGGCGATTGCCAGAGCGATTGCTGCAGCTATAAATACCGTTGTGCTTAAAAAGAAAGTAATTAAGCAGCCAAACAGAAAAATCAGGGAAGTAATATTTCTGTTGACAGTAATGCAAAAAAGTACTCTCGCCAGTATTTATATTTACAGCATTTATAAATTGCGGCATATAATTTTAACAATTTAGGGCAGGACTAAGGTCGGAAATATAAAATGAGGCCAAAATACTGCACAGGTTTGACCTGCCGATATGTCAGCGGCTGTGGTTAAAAGTATGTGAAGTTCAGTTAGCGTTAATGATGTATCGACAAGCAGGAGTGAATTACGTTGAGCATTCTCGACATCCAAATTTCGTCGTCGGGTGTGCTGTTCTCTGGGCACGGGCTGAGGTCAAACTTCAACTCCGCTAGGGCGGGCGAAGCGAGACCCAGGGCACCGCTCTGGACCACAGGGAGCCTGCAAGAAGAGTCCGTTAAACGGGTGATCGATCTTCTGTGTAACACATTTGTACGGGGCGAACCGGCTGCTAAATACCGGCCAACTTCCACTATCAGGATTTGTGTTCAAAACACTCAAAGGTACAACAGTCAGCTGTGCCCTATCGCAGTGCTGCGCTACCTGCGCTTGTCTAACGTTTCTGTTGAGCGGGTTCTGCAGTTAAAGACTCCAGGACACGCAGGCTTTGCAAACGTGATCTAAACGAACCATATCTAATCGTTCCATCGCAACTGAGCTCTCGCCCTTGGACATTGCCATGTCTTTATCATCATGAGCCTAATTACTAATAAAACCTCTGAATACATTTTCAAACGAATAAACCTACCTAAGTATCTATCTAGGGACTTTAACTATCTCCACGGCAGGACAAAAGCCTCCCACACTGACCTGAATTTTAGATTTCCCTGCGCTAGTCGCGAGCAGACATTTTCGCGAACTCCCCGATCTCACCCGCCAACCTGACGATTTTCCGCCCCCTGCTATGTTTGCCTTCTCTTTGAATTTATTCCGCCAACCTAACAGACCGACAGTTATGGTCTCTTCGCATTACATGCCGTGGAAAGGCCCATTTCTTCTTAATTTCAGCTAGGATAACTCATTAGATCGCATTTGCTCCCCTACCCACTGAATCATCTTCCTCTCTCTCATTGTTACCCCTACCATTTTCCCTTCCGTTGTCATGTGACAACCGTAAAGTAACTTGATCTCGTGTGTTTTTACCAGGGCTGTTTTCGTCACCACTTGCTATATGGCATGAGACCGTATAATTTGCGACATGTTAGCAAGTATAGGTTGGTATTTTTTACGGGTGAAGTCCTGGGTCCCTGTCTTAGAAGTACACTGTCCTTGACTTAAATGTACTGAGTCAAGGACATGACATGACTTGGTCACCTTTTACACTTCTCCGCCCATAACTGCGCAAGGCTGTTTCTTTATACGTGCTCTTCCGGGTCGAGGAACCGCCAAAAAAAGCTGCGCCACATCGTCCGCTCACCGCACTTTCCATATGAATGCCTTTGCTCAGAGAGCTCTCCTGTATAACAAGAAAATTGATCCATTCTCAAAAGTGAGCAGTGCGAGCTTCTCGGCAACAATACCGTGTTTGCCAGAAGTATCCAGGATGCAGTGGAAGGAGAAAAAGCGGTCGTTGGCTCTCGTTGGCTCCTTGGATAACCTTCGTGACGTAAAGCTGCGTCGTTGCTATTCTCCCATGGATGATAATAAGTCTCGTGATAGCACAAGAAGCGACAAGGGCACCTTGGTTACGTTTGGCAAATGTGGTACCTTGCTGCTGAGGCCTTAATTACCTCCTCCCTGTGTGGATAACATTCTCTCCAGCCTTTACGTGAACAAGGAAATTTTCAGCTGTGACATGCCATGACGGCAATAGCGCTATTTATTCTGGTTAAAGCGCCTGCCCCCCACGCTCCCCATCGTGCACCAAGGAAAAAAAAAACGGCAGGTCTATCGTGTCGGAGCATGAATCGCGCAGACACCATTCGTAGCCAGGGGCTCCTCAACGGACCAGCAGTGAGTGCGTAAAGGTTTACCTGACGCCGGCGGTGGTCTGGAGGAGTGTGCCGATGCCCGAGACGAAGGAGGCGGAGCCCACGAGCCGCCCGATGGCCGGGTTGCCCTCGTCCGTGCACAGGAACTTGGACATGAGCTTGGGCTGGAGCGCCGTCATGCCTTGCACCGTCATGAAGTGCTGCGACATAAAGCAGGCACGTGAGAATGGTGCGCAATACGGCCAACAGATGACCACCACACTTCAGGTTGGTCGTTGTGTCCGCACAGAGTTCGAAAATTGCTATTTCATGGTGGAAGCTGTACAGTTGACAACGTCAGCACTAATCGTTGTTCATGCGTTGCTTTCAAAAATCTCCAGGCACATCGGGCTGGATTATGTTTATGGACTTCACAAAATGAAGCTTTTAAATGCCCACTCTTCTAGTCGCACATGCGGAATATTACTATGGCCACAGGGACACACATAAAAAAAATCGCCGCGTAGGGTAGGAATACATTAAGAATTAAGAAAGGTACGTCTGTAGTGTTTCAACGCCGCCTCCTTTATTTGTTGGGTCTGGGACTCTAAGCACTGATACACAGGAAAGAACTGGATATGTCACGATGGTGAACGCTCTAGTAGTAGTACATAGTGCTGACAAGAGGAAGTACGTGAAAGCCTAAATATAGCGCTTCTAAATAAATAAAAATCCGCAGGCTTACCTGCAGGCTCAGAATAAAGGTCAAAATGAGAATGGGCTGTTCGTGGATTTCATAAAACGTGGCCAGCTTCTTTCGCTTTCTCTTGTGAGCCTGCTCCCTTTCGAAGTGCAGCATCGCTGGAAGCCGCGGTCGGAGTTTGCCCTGTTGAAAGAAGCCCGGCGCTTTTGAGACCTCCCGAATGCGGTCTGGGACGTCGATGACATCACACCCCAGCAGTTCCGTGTTTCGCAGTCATTATTCCACTTCATTCATGAAAATACGACGGCTTCCTATCGTACTATGAGCGCAACAATACCACACTATGAGAGCGCTTCTTTCCACTCAGAACAAGTTGGGAGCAAGATATTGAAGTAAGAAAGCGCAATTGAACCAGTGGCAAATTTTCACGGGTAAATAGGGAAGCAAACACTCTCGAACCCCGCTGCAGGCTTCACCATGTTGTGGGCTCGTTTGCGCTTAGCGATAGGCGGTCGCTGTGAAGCTCTATCATCGACAGCCCAGGAAGTCCAGCAACTGCTCACGTGACAACGGGTGAGCGCTCGCACACCTTAAGACACTCTGGGCACTCTTGCCTGAACATTCTTAACATCGTGGCACGTCAGTACCGAATGTCAGCGTCCCGTGTCCCTGCCATCAAGAAATTTCCAGAGGTGCAAAAGCATCGTTTAAATTCACCGCCGTGTAGAGTAGCGGACAGTTCGCAAGAGTGGTAGCAGGTGGCGCAGAATTCGCGACGCGAACTTGTCGAAGAAGCCGCACAGATGCCGCCACAGACGCACTTGGCTGCTTACCAGGACACGGAAGCGATTTCTTGATGAAGTTGGCCCGAGGTTTTCCTGCAAGACGGGCGTTATTAATGAATCAGTCGGCGGAAGTCGACTGTGCCATAGCTGCGAGCTGAAAATGTATGCATCTGTCGCCTCACCTCTTGAAGGTTCCGGGTCGGCGTTCCGCTTTTGTACTCGGTCATTTCCTGAAACGAAACAAAGCGCCGGCAGCGAAAGTTAATTCCTTGAGGCAGCAACTCCTTTGTTTCCTCGAATATCTGAGCTGTGATTGTTCTTTGTTGTGGCGGCAACCCCTAACTGTGTATTGGGCCGTACAACTGGCTGTGGATAGTCTCATCTCTTTCACTGTTTTTCATTTTTATATTACTACTTAATGCCACAGAAGGCGGCGTGTCACAGTGACGCCACATTTCTCAAATGAGTTTTGTACCGCTGTCAAGAGTTATACCTGAGTTTCCCATTGGCTTATGATGGGCAGAGGTCAATGAGCAATTTCATTTTTGCAGCGATAGCTACATTACGGTAGCATTTCGAGCCTTCAGCGTGGTGGCGCCGTGGCCGTGGCGGCGCCGCCATGGTGTCACGTGGTTGGTCACGTGACCAAGTTCCACTCGGCCCGCTGTAGCTATCGCGTCACTCAAGGTTTAACCTAAGCTAAACCACCGCCAATTTTTTTTTATTTACCTGCCGCAGTGGCGCACTGGCAGTGGCGTTCAGCGGTCGGGTTCCACCTGTAGCTGCGGGCTAGACCGCGGCCGTGTTACAGCGGAGGCGAAAGCCAAAAACGCCCGTCTAAGTGGGAAGGTAGCTAAATAGTCGCTTTTATTAAAAAAATTAGAACTGGCCAAAAGAAAGATAAAGGAAGTTGGCTGGCCGCGGAAAGTGCCTCTTTTTTCCTGCCAATTTTCTTACCTCCAGCGGGTGAAAATAAAAGGTATAGCGAGCGTGATAGGCAGTGCGAAATGTAGGCAGAAGGATTAGCAACAAAGGATATCAGAGAGAAATGTCTATTACGACTGTGAGCAGTGTTCGCATTCACACACAAGGCACACCGAGAAATAAGTTAGAAACTGAAAATAACTCCCCTGAGCAAAGATGCTCGATCAAGTTCTAGTCTGTACGCGCCAGTCTGCTGTAGTTGCTGCGTTGTTATATAGTGCACTTGTTACACAGTAAGTGCACCAGTCATACATAAAACAACTAGAGTGAACAGCCTTGTACTGACTACAACTATGATGGTTTCGTGCCTAGTAAAAAGCCAGGCGGTAGACTGCAAAAAATAGTAATCAGCAGCAACGTGCCACACAGCCCATAGATTAACTTTGGAACGTAAGAATCTACTTACTAGTCAGTCAGTGAATCTGCCCATCTTACCATATCTTATATCAGAGCGAGATGCAAAAGGTGGCGTCGATGTATTTCTGATCAGTGACGATATCCACCTTGTAGCGTGCCTATACTTCCAAATTTGGAAGTCTTTACCCTGATTTAAACATTGTAATCTCTGTCCAAGGCGCATACGTTACTAAAGCGCCGCTTTTAAATCGCTAATTTGATCAAGGCCGATTGCCGCCGCATTTTCCTGGCAAGGCAACAACGAAGGCTCTGGACAACTGAAGCCGCCACTTATATTGTCAAGACTGCCTAACATATCAGCCTCGGTGCTACTGTCTTCCCTTCAAATACTGGATAATATACCTCCATTGGCTCATTATAACGCGACGTAACCTTCTATACCGAGGAACACACACGAGAACGCAATAAAAATCACGACGAAATCTCGGTTCAAGGGCTCTCCTAGAGGCATAAATTGGTTATCATTCAGCCTGAAACGTCGAGGCTGCCTTACCATTTTGCGGCTTCCAGCTGACCGGTCTGAAACGCAGAAAGACGTGAAGGCAGGAAGCGCGGTCAGTTCTTCTTCTTCGTCTCTTCTTAGCACGCGGCTACACGTCTTCTTTGGCGCCTTTTTTTCTTCTTTTACTATTGCACACGCATTTTCTTAACCGGTTCGGCTTTAAATCACCTGCATATACTGTCCTCATGGCTAGATTGTGACGATTGCCAACCTTGTTTCGGCCAACAATCTGCTAACGATGAGTTACATAACTTTATTTTACGACTCCTTGGTTGAGAAGTTCATTCGCGTGAAAGTTTTTTTGTTTTTTTTTTTTGAAGCGATGTTTATTGCCTCAGGGCATAAAAACTATGAAGTGAGAGGTGAGTAAGATGCTTAAATAAATGAAAAAAAGGTGGGCTGATTTGATGAAATCAAGAAGTGAACGATGATATGGACCCTGTGTCCAGGAGATATATAGCAATCCGGATTGTCCGGTTAAAGTTGTTTTTCTTAACAGTAATGTTTGGGGCCGCTGTCAATTTTAAGTTATATACCGGGAGTTGCCCCTAAGATGTTGAATTTTTACTCTGGGCGTCGTGGTTCAACAAGCTTTGGCAATTTTGACAAATTACGCGCACCAGAGGCATTTCTTCACCTGCCAACTTCTCGAAAGCACATGTATTTGGTGCGATACAGCCAAAATTGGTTGGGCCTCAGAGCCGAGGGTAACTACGATTTTTAAACTCTAAAAACAGATATGGATACTACGTATGGTAGGCTGCACGCCTTTCAATAAATAAGAACACTAACAGTACTAGTTAAAAAGTTTACTCAGCATTAGTATTTTAATCAGTCTACAAACTAGCCCGTCTTAGCCGTATTCTGATGCGCTACGCCGATGACAATGCTATTCCGAAAAAAGCGCTCTTCCATCTCAAAAATCATACTTTTAAAAATTGCAGTACACTTTAGGTGAAACACAAGGTATCCCTCTGACACAACTACTGCGGTAACGCAGTTACACGCGCTAGAAATACATGTGAGGATTGATTCACACACCATGGATGCGGAAACTAAATGCATGTACCTAATGACTTTTTCCAATTCGCCGCATAGGCTGCAATCGATATTGTTACGGGGATGTTACGGCGGTAAGTCTATATTGACGGCTGCTCTGAAATGGCCAGCACTCAGCTCAGAACCGAGCGCCCAGCTACCAACTGTCAACGTCGTCGTCGTTCAGCGCACCGCCACTTCTTCGTTCATGATTCGTCCACTTGTAACAATATTTTAATCTGCAGTATTATATCTGGATATTCCCCGTTTAGCTTGAAGTTCAGGGTATAGAATGCCAAACATTATCGCAGAACGCAGATTTTTTTGAACCAGTCAAATGCAGCGTGCTTGAACTATTTTCTTTGAAGTTGAGTTTTAAATGCACTTCTCTTCATTTGATTTCACGGTGTCGTTTCTAATACGTGTTTTTTTTTCTCTCGGATCAGAAACGTTAGGCTCATTATAGCTTTGAAATGCATTCTTGCAATGCTGTACTAAGGTGCTGTGTCCCTGCTTATGTTTTAAGTATAATATGCTACCAGAGGCGCAGTCAGGATATCTTTTCTCCTAATTTACCTCTGCACCATGGGGATGCTCTACGCTACTGCCAAAGGTTGAAAAAACTCGAACTGCTGAGAGGCAGTTATCGTAGCTTAAAACATGCATAACCGAGGTGTAACAAGCCGGCGAAAACGTTTATTAGATTTAATCGCTGTGAACACACTACAAAGGACGGGCACATTTGACTGGCAGTGCACTAAGCCGTGTAGCAAGCAGGACGGCGTGCAAATTAAGACACTGCAATGAACACACGGTGTTGAAGGGTTCAGGGGACTTCACTACACAAGGTTTGCTTTCCTCGAGATTTTCCTAAACAACCTGAAGTTCTTTCCTGCGAAAGGCGTATGCTGTTCGCAAATCCGCGGTTTGTCATCGATGAGTGCCTTTTGCAACTTGCTGAAGAACACTACTTCTTCCTTGGGGGACTGAGACCAGCTCAGGTGAATGCGCGTCTTGAGAAGATAGTTGAGCTTTGGCGACAGCAGCGTCTCGTCTAGACGCGAAATCTTGAGCAGGATGAAGGCGTCCCGGTTCTCTTCAAGCAGCGTGTACTGAGCCAGGTCTGTTTCGAACTTGCACCAAGGGCTCTGCAGGAAGCTGTTAGAAAGCACCAGGATGATCTTGCGACTGTGCTTGATGCTGTCCAGGATGCACTCGCTGATGTTGCGTCCCGCGATAAAGTCTCTGTCGTACACGCACAGCTTGAGGTTTGCGATGCTGCTACACTCAAGCTGGGGCAGCAGCCTGCTGATGACCCATTGAGTGTCACTGTTGCTGTAGGAGACGAATGCGTCGTACAGGTACGCCTTGTGGGCCGATGAAGACGCCGAGGATTGTGACCGAAGCCAGCGGTCAAAGCGACGCCTGTGGATGTAGCCGACGACAAGGAGGCTGGTGAAGACTAGAATAACAACACCCACGCACACGATGCTGATGAGAACTGTCGGCTTACACGTTCGTTGCAGCAGAGAGACGACGGTAACGATCGGCTTCCCTGCTAACTCAAAAGGGTCGTTGCATGCGTAGAGCTTAGTGTACGGCAGGTACCGCACAGTGACGTTGGTTTCCTTCAGCCAGGTGAGGAAAGCACGTATACCACAGGTGCAGGAGAACAGGTTTTGAGAGAGGTCTAGAATATGAAGGCCACGAAAACTGCGCAAAGCGTCGCTGCTTAAGTACCGGAGCTTATTAACTGACAAATCTAAACTCTTAAGCTTATCCAGCGATGACTTTGCGGGCTGCCAGCTCTCTATAAGATTTTTACTGAGATCGAGATGCTCGAGGTTGTGGCTAGATTTGTAGAAGTCATCAGGAAGTACTGAAATTGAGTTGTTGGAAAGGTCTATGTATTCTAAACTGTGAAGATCCTCAAACGAAAGCGACGACTTTAAGTCCATTAGCTTAGTGTCGGAAAGTATCAGAGTCTTCAAAGTGTCTATTCCGTGAAACGCCTTCATATTAACAGAGGAGTCGGGACGGAATATTGGGTTTTCGCTGAGATCTATGTGCTGAAGCTTTTTAAGATGCTTAAATACCCCCTCAGGAAGAGAATCTATGGAACATTTCCTCAAGTCCAAGTTCTCTAAGCTTTTCAAGCCCCAAAAAGTGAATTCTGTTAGTGAAGGCAATGCTTTGTAGCGAAGGTAAAGCTCCCTAAGGTTAGACATTTTATCAAAAACATAGTCAGGAACATCGAGTTGAATAAAGCCCCGGTCGTAGCCACTCAAGTCTAATACTTTCAGCCTCGGTTCGAGAATTCCTGACGGTATCCCGAGAAACTGGTTTCTGACAAAGCTGATTTCCTCAAGGTTCGGCAGATTGGCTACAGCCTTAGGCTTGAAGTCCCGTATCTTCCCAGACTCTAACACTATGCACTTAACTCGTGGCATGAGAGGAAAGAACTCTTTGGTTAGGGTAGCGTCCGTTAGCCTTATAAAAATAACTATTTCTGCCGTGGTGCGCGACACGGCTTCTAATATAGTGTAGGTAGCTGTCTTCGAAACTGGTTGACTGACGTCGATCACTCGGAACGTTTCTTGCGTAATGTTGGTGATGACGTCTACGATGTTGTCAAGCTCCATGTTCAAATTGTCCCTGAAGTAAAAGCCTTCCAAATGCTTGAGAGGCTTCAGCGCATGAGGATGTATGAAGACGAGTGTGTCGCACAAGTTAATCTGAAGGTGCCTCAGTGAAGAGTTCTCCATAGGAGCTAGGTCGTGTTCTTCTATTCGCCAAATTTGTGTGCCTCCCAGGTTCAGGATCTCGAGCCTAGGCAGCACGTGGGGACTGACGGCTGCAACTACCGTCGAGAACTCGTGCAACCACGTCCTGAAAAGCACCAACACTTTCAAGTTGTCCATGCCTAGGAAAGAATCGCCGGAGAGGAACTTGATGGGATTGTCCGCAAGACTGAGGAAGGTGACATTGGAGAAGCCGATGAACGACCTCCGGCGTACGTTGGTGATCTTGTTCTGCAAGATCTCCATTCGACGCACGTAATGGACGGGCCCGTATCCAGCGAAGCTCCTCTCGGACAGGTAACGCACCGACGTGAGGTGCAGCGCGATTCCAGAGGCAGGCACAGGCCAGGTGGTCATGTTGACCATCGGCACCTCCGAGCACTGGTGCCCGGTGATGAGTACGCCGCCGTCGCTGGAGTGCTGAATGCCACAGTTGTTGTGCGACCAGGCCTTCAGCAGCTTGCCCGTGCCCACAGTCAAGGCGACAGCAAACTGCGGGGATATGTAGAGCGAGTCGAGGGTTCGCGCTCGACTCTGAGAAGGCATCTCGTCCCGCCTCCAGGTCCGAGCGCTCGGGGCCCAGGCCAGCAGCCAGAACCATAGCCATGCCGGAACGGTGGGCGCCTCTCGCATGGCTCCGGTGCGGCAGGCATGGATGTCTCCTGCAAAGCGTCAAGCCTAAAATGAATATCTTTTCACGAACGTAGTAACAAGAGGTGTCACTTTTCCTGCCTGATCGCCCAGAGCAAAATGAAAGTTTTTACTACAGGAGGTTGGCGAGTTGTGCAGTGACTGTCAGGTTGATGACCCAACGAGCTGGCGACATGATGTAGTAGGAGCGTGCTCACTTATTCTCAAAAGTTACGACTGTGCGTCTACACCAAGAAGAAGCAGGCACTATAAGAGCAACCCTTCGACAACGTGGCCTATTTCTGCTGGGTCGTTCTGTTAGCACTGCGTGCGAAAGACAGGAGGAGGGCAGGCGATGCCAGATGTCCGTATTTGGGGAATCATGCGCCATACCTTTAATGTAAAGAGATCTAAGAAATAGCATACATGAGTATCGATGCATCAGCGTGCCTTCAGTTCTGTGAACAGGATTTGCTGTATCTGACTGTCCCTAAATCATGACCAACCAAAACACTTGTACAGATAGATAGCTGGTTGTTTTGAAGGAATGCGCGACATCATATTTGTTTAATCCCCATTTTTAATTAGTCTTTGTCTATTGTTCATGAAGAACCTCCGTATTAAAACTTCCCGTCCTATTGGACGCTCATTTGGTGCCCGTGTCCTTAATCCAGTCTAATGTGTGCATCATCAACATTTTAGACCAATTAGCTTTCCTTTCTAGCTTGACATTTCTTCTGCGGGACCTACTTTAAGGAATATTTGCAGAGAGGTGGCGAGAAAAGGCAGCAAGCAAGCAAGGAGAAGACAAAAAAAAAAGTCAGTATTTATAGACCACAGGTGTACGCGCTGCTTGAACACATCTGTGACATTCCTATGTCATCTCCATTCACTGTCACGATGTCTTAATGGCTGAAACACTCTGCTTCTTAGCCCAAAGGCTCAAGATGAAATTGCGGCTCCGGAGGCCGAATTTTTACGGAGGTGATCGCCCGTGTGTTAAAGATCCCCAAGTCGTCTAAACTAATCCGAACGACCCTCAACGACGGCATCTCTCATAGCCCATTTGAAACTTCGGAACGGTAAAACGCACTAACATACCATTCCTCATTGTAGTTAGCCAATGACAGGCGTGACAATGTAGCGACCCAAATCTTTCTCTGTAGGAAGTACGGATTGGCACCTCTTGAAAGTGTAAAGTTAATTATTTCATGTGAGCTGCTATACCCTTTAGGCTGGCTTTGAAAGAAGCAAAGGGATAATTTGCGCACCTGCTAAAGAGCAGCGCTTTTAGCCCAGCATTCAACTCGGTGTATCTCTACCCAGCAACAAAAGCGCCAATAATTGCGAGCACAGATAAAGCGCTCAACATTCAACTGAACAAAAGGTATAAAATAAAAACATTATATATTAAAATAAAATGAAGGGAACATGGCCTATCACATGAATAAAAAGTAGAGAACATAGCCTATAACACGAATAAAAAGTAACTCAAAACCAATACCGTCTTTACTCCCTCGTTGTTAACTCCCAAATAATCTTACGTAATAAAGTTTCCCGGCAGGCCTGGTCAGTGACACGGTATTGGTATATGGTGCTCAACATCCCTAAGCGACACGTAGGCTACGACGAACGGCATACCAAAGGGTTCCGGATTAATTTGGACCGCACGGCGTCGTGTAACATGCACTGACATCGCGCACTGCATGGTAGTATTGCGTTTCGCCTGCACCGAAGCGCTGCCGCCGCGGCCAAGATTGGTCCCACATCCGTGGGCTCAACATTCGAGCGCCTAACCTCTAATCCAGCGCAGCGGAGCCGACAAGCTATAATGTATACATGCAGGAAGTAACCGCCACTATAAACTTAAAAGGCTTTATTAACTGCGCAAGTGTTTTCTTGTGCATAACTCCTAGACAAATTGTTCCTGTTCCTTCCACGAAATGCCATATCCGACTTCGAGTATTGAAGTTTCAGCACCACACTGACAGTTAATGAGCTGTACAAATGAGATGTGGGTCACAGCACTGCGCTGACGCAGCATTCTGAAAACGTACAGGAAGCATTGGACTGCTCAGACGGCTGGAACCACCGTAGTAAGTGATGGAAATGCAAAACATTTGAAATCCTAGAGCATACCTAAGGCCCGCGACTAAGCGCCACCAGTAGTTTCAGTGGCTACGTTTCCGGAATAGTTGGGTGTCTAACGCTGTTTTCTGCTATCCTGAAGTTACTTTTCGTCTTTTTCCGCAAGTAAGCATAGAAGCCAATTCCGCAGTGGTCAAAAATTAATGCAGTGATGGGAGAGTAAGACGTCAGGGAGAAAGCTAAATCGGTGAGCGCATTCGCACATTCGTGATTGATATTAAGAAAGTACGAATGCAGAAACAATGCTTAAACCAAACTTCTGAGCACAGAATGGTCCTGAAGCACTTCAGTTATACACACTGTTTGTAACTAACAAACGTAACTTGCCACTTATCGCCGTTAACGTGATGAGCGCTATGTTTATAGCGTCACAAATTTGAAGGAGCAATAATTTCGTGTCGGATACTGCACCTTTCTTTTTTGGCTAAAACAAATGTTATTAACGGCATACGTACGTCGTCGCTGGAAGTTTCGACTTACGTGTTGAGTCGTGACAGCTTGACAGTCTATCTCACATCGATGCCGCTGATGTCATCTCCGGTGGTTTGCGATGAAAGGCAGTCACATGACTTCAAGGAAGCTTTTGAGTTCCATCCTGCAGGAGTGCGATTTATTCTGCGAGGTATAAAGAGAGAAATGCACACTAATGTTAGAAAGCGAACACCTTCGTTTTATTTTTATTTTTTCATGGACGTAATTGAAGGGCAGATGCCGTAACATGCAACGTGCAAATATGGATGCAACCGCTTGCTGGAAGTGCCGATGACGTAATGGTTTTGTTCATGCCGTGTTTCCGCTTCAAGGAATTGACAGTGGAGATTCTGACGCTTTCGTGATTTTAGGTGGAAACGAGGAGTGGTTCTCTTGGCACTGTCGACATCCATTAAACGTTGCTGCATTTTTATGAGGCTCTATATCCGGCTTAAAGCTTAAAGCTTCTTTTTTGCTGAACCTGTTTGTCAACTTGCTACGTTTTTAATTTCGCGTGAATGGACCTGAAGGTTGGCTGCGTTTCAGCAATACGAAGATTTGAGGAATTGTGAAGAATTTCAATCTTAGATTCGGGGCCTCGTTTTGCATCCACGACGGAGGATACAATCTGCCGCGGTGTCAGGAACTCCCAACTCACGATCGCATCTCAAGCCCCGCTCCGGGCTTCGGAGGACAAAGCGGAGGGTGAACTGACACTGATCGAGTTGATCCTGGCCTACGATTGGAGCCCGGGATTTCAGTCTAAATTGCCCCCTGATAATTGAGTTTTCGCTCGAGTAACAAGAAAACATGAGTAGAGTCATGGAACGCGTCATTAGAAGGTACAGGCTGACTTTCTTCTTATTTTTTTCGTTAGGCCTTTCAGAGGTAGCAGCGGTCAAGCAGACAAGAGAATGCGCACAATCAGCCCATGAAATGAAGTTTCGCTTTTAGACAAATTGACTTTCAGTCGTAATAAATGTAATGACGGGGATGGAATTATAGGCCAAAGGCTACTTATTTTCTTTCAGCATTGCCAAAGCATGCAGTGGAAGACTCTGCAAATGCAGCAGGTACAGGAAGACAAATTATTTAATGAAATGTGTCCACTGGATTTTGAAACGGCATGGTGTGGGCACAATGTGGGTACTTTGATCGCAGGAGAGCGCATCGATGCGAAATGAACACACTAACTTGAGATTGCATCTTCTGGCCTGTACCCATACTCGGCTCAATTCAAGAGCTATAAACGGGAAAGCTGCGATTCGAGGAAGACCCAAAAGCTATCTGGTAGGCGGGCCTAGGCCGCGTTTGACTGAAAGCACCGATGATTCCGCCTGTGCTCTCGTGCGCCTGCCGCCCCAACCTTTGAGTGACGTGCTCGCGCTCACGGGTTGATATTAATTTTTTTAGTTGCGACAACCCAGAGCAACCACGTGCGACGGGCTGTTTTTTGAGCGGCGCTTCTTCCCATGCAAATTCACCGGCAACGTGCGTAACCACACGAGGTCGCCCTTGCATCGCTCGGAAAAGGTTGCAGCCGATGCAAGACGGACACGTCCGGGGATAAAGTGTTCCGGCTAGACGGGCAACCTTCCACGAAACGCGCTGGCTCTCGCCGTGTAAACGCAAGCGCGCGTAAAGGTCGAAAAGCGAGAAGAAAAAGCAAGAAAAGAACCGAGAGAAACGATGCACGTCTACTACGTAAGCCCCGTCACCCGCGCACATCTCATATACCTCAAGGTCACCGAGCGCGCGAAAGAAGCTCGGGAGCCGCACAAAGCGCGCGCTTTCCTCGATTCCGCCGCCACCTAATGGCAGCTCGGGACGAGCCCGCTTTACCGTGCTGAAATTAAGGTGGCCGTTTGCCTCGCGCGCTTGTTGCGTCATTGTTTTTATCTCGGCGGAATATTCCGTTCCAGGCTGGGGCCGCCTCGGGTCGTGTCGGTGATTCTGACTGGCAAACTCGGCTCGGTAGCCAGGCCTCGTCTGACGATGCCTCGATGCAAGGCTGTTTTCTTACTTGCCGCTGTCTGTGCCTCTCCCCGGATCCTTCTTGACAGCAGGCGCTTCGTAGGGAAAGCTTCCTGTCACTCCTTGTTATCTTTCGTAATGCTCTGTTAACGTAGCGTAATCACAATACTTTTTTTATAACCTGTGGTAACTTTGAAATGTACTTCAGAAGTGTTGATTGTTGGGCTAGTTGGTAGTTTAGTTGGATATATTCATAGAATAACAGCGCAACGGCTCTAGGCCTAAGAAGAACACATAAGGAAGGCCGCAAGGACAAACACATCGCTGTATTCGTCCTTTCCGCCCTTCCTCGTGTGTCCTTCTTTGGCCTAGAGCCGTTGCGCTGTTGTCTACGAATATGTATCAACTTTCAAATACGTAGACGGTGGCAGCTCCCTCAGTGTCGGTGCTGTAGAAAGCACATAATACAGTACGAAATCACTTTATCAAAAAGCGAAAGAATCCATATGCTTCATGGTGGGTGAACAGCGCAACATAGGCGGGACAAAGGCAAGACAAGAGCTGACTAGCAACCGAGTTGATTGAAGAACGAAAAGGGGAAATATATAGTGAACGTAAACAATAAAATATAAAACAACAAAAACGACAAAAGGGGGTAAACAACCTATGCTATGTGCAAGTCCAGGTACCGAATTTCCTTGTCACTTAATGTCCCACAAGGATTGCTGATGCAGTTTTCTCCTAGATTATGAATGTGATAAACTTCCATGATTTCTCGGGTCACCTTGTTCTTATGATGGAAGCATATCACATTCATCATCAGGAGAAAACTGCATCAGCAATCCTTCTGCGTCATTAAGTGACAAGGAAATTCATTATCTGGACTTGCACATGGCATAGGTTGTTTTCCCCCTTTTGTCGTGTTTTTCTGTTGTTTTATATTTTATTGTTTGCGTTCACTATATATTACCACTTTTCGTTCTTCAATAAACTCAGTTGCTAGTCAGCGCTTGTCTTGACTTTGTCCCGCCTTTGTTGCGCTGTTCGCCCACAACGAATGTTTTCAGCTCGCCCAAATATCAGCTTTACTCCATATGCTTCCTTGTCGGTGACAATTTTTCTACGAATGGTTGTGGAAGTGAACGAAAGATGAAAGGTGGTTCTTTGCAAAGCGTAACAGGAGGCCAGTGTTGCACTTCTTTGAGCGTATTGTCTAAATGTAAGGCTTTGCTTCAATATTGCGTTAAACCGATGGTAATATTGTCTGTATTTCATAGCTATCGATTTTGTTTGTAAATTTGGTGCGTTAAGACCATTAAGACTCTTGCGCCTACGTGTGCTTTGAGGACGAAGAAGGGCTTTTAGAACTACGGCAACGAGGCCAACAACAACAACGACGACGCTGTGATATATCGTGAGGTGCTCGATTGTCTTAGGCCTTGGGCCCTTGGCCTCGCTAAATACCTTTGCTACCATGTAACATTTGGTGGAGGTTGCGAATTCAATCCCGGGCCCCAAGCTGGATCTCCGCAGTGGCCGACACCTCGCCACCATTACCTTGTCTACTGAATCCGCCCCATCCCGGCCAGCAACGCAAACCATCGTCCTGGTTCACCCCCGCGAACCAGGCACATTCTGCGTGAAAGACGACGTTGATGTGGACGACTGGCTCGCCCATTGTGAACGCGTCAGCACACGTAACGGGCGGGATGCAACGCTGATGCTCGCAAATGTGATATTTTATATGACCGGCACCGCGATGGTGTGGTTTGAAATACACGAAAGTGAATTGACATCCTGGGACGTCTGTCGGCGGGAACTACGCGACATCGACCGTCAACTCGCCATCAAAAAGGCTCTCGCGTTGCATGTCCGAACTTCTTCCGAGCCATAAATTGCTTACATTCAGGACGTCCTGGCCTTGTGCCCTTAGGTTGACAAAGACATGCCGAGAAAGATCCCAAGACAACGCTGTGGTGAGCTCTTGTGATATTTTGTGAGCGGCTCGGCTATCTCAGGCCTTCGGCCCTTGACCTCGCTGAATACCTTTGCTATCACGCAACAACATATTCTAAGAACGCGAGGACGGGGCCTAGTTGTTTGTGAATGATGCTTATAATGCTCTACACTTTACGTGACGAACATAGTGTCGGTGTCCTTCCTTCTGTGTTCGTCCCGTAAAGTGTAGCGCCTAATAAGCGTCATATATTCACAAATAAAATCGTCCATCAAAGCAGTGGTATCTGTAAAAAAAAACGTTTAGGGACGTCGGACTGTTAAGTATAACTTTTCTTGTTTTCGGAGCCTTCTTGAGTATTGTACGCCGGGGTCATCAGCGCCACACAATTTACTTCACGAGTAATGTTGGGCATAAAGCGTTATGAAACAGTTTCCAGTAAAAGACTCTTACAAAGCGCCTAAACTTTATAGAGAGTTAAAACCAGCAGAGATCTACATCGGCTTTGAGAATTCCCCAAGCCACCGCAGGAGGCAGCTCAATCGCATTAAGGGTGCTTCCTTCGTGCCGTATTTCATAACATTCCCACTGGTCTGCAGCTGTAAATGGTGCACTGCCTGAAAGCTATAACCTTTTTATTTACCTGCACCAGGTGACGACTATTTTATGATAATTAAAAGTGACGCACGCTGAAATTTTATTATTGTTAAAGCATGATAAGAAGTTGCCCTATCTTCTTTGGGGTGTGTCCGCAGGCTCACTCTCACCACTTTCCCCTTTTTGCATCCTATCTCATGTTTTTGCCTTATTATCACGTAATGCAACCATTCGCACTGGTCCAGTAGTTTGAATTTTTGCTACTCAAGTTCTTTGTGACAATGGCTTTCCTGCGATATTCTGGTGGAATAAATCCTGCTTCAAGCAGTAGTCGTTCACCTCGACTGCTACAAATCTCAGCATTATTGCTTTTATAAAATTCTTACGTCAAATAATTTCCGGCGAGAAATTATCTGGGAATAAGCAAGCATAGAAATGTACTATCGGGGACAAAAGTTTGCGAGACGCGAGCCCGTGGAAAAACGTTTGCTGCAGCTACACCTGGCTACGCAGTCGACTGATATTGTTATCAGAGGAAGGAGCATTTAGGTTTCATACCTTCATACAATATCAGGATTCCAAAAGAAGGCAAGCGTAGCAGGAGGTGGCAGAAGGTTAGGTGGGCGGATGAGATTAAGAAGTTTGCTGGCATAGGGTGGGCGCAGCTGGCAAAGGACAGGGTTAATTGGAGAGACATGGCAGACGAATTTGCCCTGCAGTGGCCGTAGTCAGTCTACTATGATGATGATGATATCAGGCGACTGGATAGTGAGGTGGAGCTATAATAGACGTTTTTTCCAAGAACTCGCATCCCGCAAACTTTTGGTCCCGATACTACCTGAAATGTAATGCCACACTTACAAGCAGTTTTATCATTCATGCGCAGCAGACTGTGCACCGAAGCCACGGAGAGAATGCTGCAGCGCTACAGAAGAGTTGTGCAGTTCTGCAACTCCCAAGGTAAACTCACCAAGCTGGCACCGAGTATCAATTCTGATACGCCGTCCGAAGAAAGCTTGACATGCCTCGGAATTCGAAATTAGATCGCCAGAACAAGCCCTCAGACATTGGACTAAGATGCTGGCTATGCCGGTTATAACGATGCATAGTCTTAAATATCTGCTACCGAGTGGTTACAACACATATCATAACGCACGGAACCACTCGCATGCTATTTGGAAGTGGCGCGCTCTAGGAGCGTCTAAAGGAGCACTGAGGACAACTGCATCCGATTATTTTTCTCAGTAAAAATTGATTCTCTGTCTCTTTCTAGCTACGTTGACGTTAGTCCAGCAGCAAACGACGCATTTATCGGCGAAAGACAATGAATTTAAAAATCTTCCCGCCAATCAGTTCAAACTCGCACCGTCTTTGCTGAATAAGAATTGTTGCCTCCACTTTGAAGTGAATGATGAGTTAGCGTAGCTTAAGATACGAGTCGAAGATCACTATCGATGCATCTATTTCACTTCCGAAATCGGCCGACGATGGCGACACCTGTATTTTGTTTTCCTTTGGTCTTTTCTATCTCATAAAAGCCCCGCTTCCAATGGGAGCGGTCTCTGCGGATAGAGCGACGTACACTATCAATACAGGCGGGCTTCCATTCGTCTTCAGTTTTAAGCAGTACGGAAGTATGGAAAGATCCACTGCATCTTAACACCTAAGGCAAGAGAATCGTTCAATCACATTTCTTTTACATCAGATTCTATTTTACATCAAATAAATTGATTAGCACGGCACACAGTTTCAGAATAAGTACAGCCTATATAACTTATGGTTCCCCTTAACACAACGCGCACATGCGAAAAATGCTTCTATGCTGTAAGTCGCGTTATTCGCAATCTGGAACACGTGCAGCGCACGGACCATTCCTATAGGAAGAGAAATAATGTGAAGAAGACGCTTAACAATCATAATGCCTTTGTGTTATATGCGTAGCGTTGTATGAGTAAGAGCAAATCTGCGCCTAAATTATCGCTTGACATCTTTCTAAGCGGGTGCTGAATTAGGGAACGATGAAAATCTCAAAACAGACGCAAAGCCCCGCTCCTGTTGGTCGACATGTCCGCCGGTCAGTGCCGCCCAATAGGAGCGGGGCTTTGTGATCGCTCTCAGGCTGTTTCGAGATTGAGATCGCAGCTCCGCCTCAGGACATTAACAGGACAAGCGCGCGGAAACGAGAAGCAAGGAAACTGCGTCTTGTTTCTTTCTCGTGCTTGTGTGCGTGTCTTAGTTGCTACACCCCTCACAAAGATATCATTTTCGTTATACAAACTATAGATGACCAAAGGAAGTGGCAGATATTCGCAATGAAACCATTTAAGCAGCCAGATTTACTCGTCTGCGTTGAGTAAAATCAATTATTGCGTCAGTTCTCGTCCCAAAGCTTCATCGCCGCCTTCTGCGAACTCTGCACAGGCGGTCTAGGTCTCCGGATTAGCTTCGTTCGCTTGTCTCTCTTTACCGAGCAGCGAAATCAGAGGACACAGGCGCATCCCATTCGCTGGCGTGTACTCAGCAGCACAAAACAGTAGCCGCCGAGCCGTCACAGCTGGCAGCGCGTGTAGAAGCAAAGAACGTTACGACTTTGAGTTAAGCGTCCATTAAGCCCACAAAAGGATGGAGGACGACGCCACTAACAGGAGCTAACTTCAAACTTCTCTTTGTGTCAATCTGACCCATCTTTTGTCCGCGCCGACTCTTTTCTTTACTGAAATTTCTTTAAAGCTTAAGCAAAAAATACGGTATTAACCTGGTCAGATAGATTTGTTGACCATGCGACTGTGACGCTCACCGATTGCTGTACTTGTAATCGTTCCAGCCGCGCACAAAATGGGATAGTTTGAGAGAAATCCCAAGCGACATCAACGGGCTACCGTGTCACTAATCCTGACCTACGACAGATAGTCATGCCTATATATACAGTTGTTTCTTTTTTAAGCTTGAACCGAAGGCATGTGTACTCACAATGACATGGAACGAAAGAAGTGCAGAGCGGCTTGGCGACGACCGTCCGGGGGGATATCCAGAGCGCGAATACAGGCACACGGCTTCGAGATACAGGCACACGGCGTGTCGCGTGCGGCCGCGGCTGGCTTTCTCGCTTGTGGCGGCCCGCGTCCAAGGGCGCTCTTCTCCCAACGACGCTCGGGCAGCGGCGGCAGCTGGTTCCATTGGCCGCTGCGCGCCGAAGGAAGCCGCGCTGCTGCTTTCCCCTCCCGCACTGGCGACGTCACTCTCCGTGGCCGCCGACGTCACTCTTCTTGCGGGTCTTTACTCCTCGCGACAGGGGTGTTTTTTTCGCGTCACCTCGTCTCCGGCAATTACACGGCTGTTTCCGCTCTTCATCTCTCGTACGTGCCGAAACGTCCCGCACCGGTATGGCGACCGGTTGCGCAGGCGAAGAATCTGCCTGGCAGAGCACCTGGATGACGCACTCGCACCGGAGGAAACCGCAGGCCTTTCTCAGCACGTGCTTTTCTATATGGCGAACCATGAAGTGATGAGAAAAGATGCACCGGACCGGAAAGCGGTCTTTATAAGATGCCTTTCAGTCGCACTTGGCCTTCTTCGTATACGGTAACCGAAGGTCGGGTGTTGGCTCATGCGTTACGAGGCTACGATAAAATTAGTACCGTCTCTATCACAGGTCTCTGCCGTATCTTAGAGGTTCAAAAAATGGTGATGGATTATGGATTTTTTATGGTGCAAGGGCATCTATGGCCAAAGAGCGCCATGGCACAAGCTATATTTGGACTTCTCAAGGTGGGGTCAAAGACCCATTTTCCAAGCATTTCACTCTAAATATGCCGAGCACCAGACCAGGGGAACGCTTGTACCCATTCTATCACCGGTGGGTACCCGGCGGTACTGAGGATCGAACCCCGCACCTCCTGCATGCGAGGCGGATGTTCAAGCCCACGGCCACCGCTGCGGTACAGAGGCTCAAAAAATGTATGCTTATTAAAAGCACATAGTACCACGAAAGTGCGACTTCACTTGTCCTCACATTGGAAGATTTCTGTACACAAACTACGGTTCCCTAGTGTTGTAGCGTTCCGCGTTTTGGGCAGCTGTTTGTGTTCACGAAAATTCTAAGAGCGATCTTAAATTGCGGTAATCTGCTCTCTCCCTCTCTCTCTCTGCAAAAAGTACTTATCATTATTGCAAAATAGAAATACTGATCTTCCTTCTCATGCGAAATTTTAAGAACAGCGGAGCTCTTTAAACTAATACCCCGCTTTTAAACAGCGCTTATACAGAACAGTTGGTTTATACCTGTTGGGTGGTAGTCCCTGCAGACAACAGAATTGTTACATAAATCATGGCAGACGATGAAACAATCACAGAATAGGCAAAATGAACGCGTTCAGAGTGTGGACGGCTTTATCGAAGCACACTACGTTGTGTCCCTGCACTTCTGTGGTCTTTGAGCTTGAAGATCGACATCGAGTCAGCGGCGTCTCGGGACAGTGATTAGAATTGAAGCTGCAATATCGCATCGTGTTTTTGGCCACGTGCTGTAAAGCGTAGCGAACCTGCCTACTTTTTTACTCAGCCTGGCAGGAAGGCATAACAGGGGGATTGCATGATATTAGTGAGTTTTTAATACAGGCGTGCTCTTACCGTACACAGTTCATTAGCTCTTTCACAGAGCTGCCTTTTTACTTAGACGCAGTCCGTGCCGCATCCGTTTCAAAGTGGAGTTTAGGACATGACACTCTCTTTATTCTTCAAGGCTGCTGCACCAGCGGTCTTAAAGGTGCGTTTCGGAGAGGCTCCGCTTTCGGCAGCTATATTTCCGGTGGAAACAACGGGAACCCACTTTTTTCAGGAACGGGAACATACATTGCACATCGTATTCTCATCTCACTCTTGCCAAGGCACTGCATAGACTTTAGGCTCTGATGGGCAATAGAAAAAGATTAAAAGGGATCACTTCGCGGGAACAATACAAAGCGAATACTGCAGTCAATTCAATTTAATGTATAATGCTGTTGGCAACGGATTTGTGACTTTTATCAAAAAGATAACAAGAAACACGTGGAAAACCCATCCTTCCGCATTATCTTTCTATTTGTGTCTGTTCCTCTCTCAGGGCGCTATGTTTGTTGAGATATAACTTCGTTGAAAGACCAGAACAGATGAGCACGAGAAGCACTGGCCGACGCACCTCTTTGCTTCCATCAGAATTACCGTAAGACCCAACGGCTGATGTTGGCAGCAACGAACTTGGACGCCCTCTTTTTTTCTTTTTTTTCGAGTACACTCGCGCAACGAGTATGAGCCGAAGAACCTACGACGCACATTTACAACTATAGGTCTGGACAATGCTGTATGTGCATCAATAAGGCGCCCTAGTTTCAGCATATAGACTTGCCTTTGCGAGTCTTGACTCTAATTTATATTAGCCTCCGACTTACCGCACGCTCCGGCGGACGCAATAATGAACGTTTCTTAACGAATGTACTATCAGCAACGAACGCAACGCGAAGAAGAAAACTGAGGTGGCAATACAAAAGCACCGACATGTTAGCTCTTGGAAAGGACATACAAGCTAGCTTTATTAACACTTTTGAAGAAGAGTGTTCGTGCCTTCGAGATTAAAATAACCTGAGCTACTATTGAGCTTCTCATTTTTCTGTTCGTGGTTCAGTTGTCTTGTTCGCATTTCATTTCTTGCTGATAATTAACATCCCTGATTTTCTTCTTCTCGCTATCTGGCTATAAAAACAGCATGCAATACTGGAGTTTTTTTTAGTTTCCCCTTACCGGGTGTATTATGTTTGAAAAATTTCCAGTGCACAGCTGAATGCGAGCCACTCTTTGGTCTCCTAGAAACAGCGACGCATGTTGCAAGGTTCACATACACCGCCTTGGGTTAACTGCTAGGATGAGCAGTGTCTTCCCCGCTCAATGTGATAACTTTTTCGCACAAGCCTTTTCTCGCAACCGTGTCTCAGCCACCTAAATGTTTCGGCGAACAGCGTTTCTTCCACGGAGCCCCTTTTGTGCCTCCAACGGCCGCCGCATCCGAGCATACGGACCCTGACCCGCGCAACAGCGCACGTGAGCTTAGAAAAGGGAAATTCCCTACTCCCGCCATCGCTTCGCTGCTCGCGAAATTGGCTCAGCGACCTTCAACGAGGAGCTAGGTCCAACCTGTGCCGTTGCTGGCGACGCTGACTTGGCCTTGCCTATAGCGCTGGCTTTATTCGAGAGCGATCTTTGCATTTCATTTTTTTCTTTTAATACCCGCACGTGTGACAAAATAAATGTTCACCCAACCACGCTCATGTATGCATGGGCGAACTGATTTGCTTCCCCCTGGGCAATGAAAGGCAAGACAGACGCGAGAGAGCGTGCAAAGGAGAAAAAAGGAAAATGTGCGGTTTACGCTCAGCTGCCGCGACTCACAATAGCATGCTTCCCGGACGTTTATGCCTTCCGCCACGCTGTCGACGATGTCTTGGTGGAAAGCGAAGGGAACTCGCGTTTCTGGCGAAACACGGAAGAAGATTCTGGCAGAAACAGTCGTGCCGACTGTCCTTCCTTCATTTTATCTTTTGCTTTCACTTAGCAGCGCAGCAACAGTGACTACTTATTTGTGTGCTACGAGAAGCCGAACGTTTTTCTGGCGCCTTGTATTCACGCACGCTATGGGCGTGCCGTTTAAAATCCCGCAGCCGTATACGTTGCCCGGTGCCGTTGTGCATGCGCTATGCTGTACATGCGTGCGTGGGCGCTTGTGTGTTGTGCGCGCTTGCGTGTGCGTGTGTGTGTGCTCGCTCGTGTGTGTTATGTATGTGCATGCGTTAGGTTGAGCGTTTCAGAGCTCTGCTTGGATTCTTGGAAAAGAAATTTAGGCATGCTACCAGAGAAATCCTCTTCTGGCATGAACAATTTAGCATAGCGCTTCATGCCACCAAACGCGAAAGGTCGGAGGGCCATCTGGTAATGAAAAATCAAGGTGCTTGGCCGTTCAAGCAACAATGGTTTACGCACGCACAATGACATTCTTTTAATGGGTTTTCGTCCTTCAAATTCAACCTGAAGAAAAATTCTATCTATAAATAGTTGCACTGGGAGTCGACGCCTCCGTCTGAGCGGCGTTCCTTCACGTGAACGTTGCTGCAGCTGCAGTGTCAACCTTCGGCAGTTTAACTCAGTCTTTGCTATGCCGTGTAACAAACGGGAAAGCCGGCCGTGTTTCCTGATGCCATTGCACGTCACGGATATTCCTTTCACGCAGTGGAAAGGCATGCCTGTTCTTCAAGAAAAAAAAAAAAGAAACTAGAAAAATTGCTTCTTCCTTTGACCAGAATGCGAGATTTCATGTGGTTGTGCTGAAATATAAATGCAAGCACTTTCGAATAATGGGGCTACTTTTGTTTGGCTGTGAGTTTTCCTGTTTGTTATCTGATTTCCCATCTGATCACTGGCGGCCTGCTTTCGAACGCAAGCAAGACTGGCCTGAGGCTCCCTATCTACGAATAATGCCACCCTACCCTGGAGCGGCAGCTTCAGGCAGTGGAGCGCGCTCAGGACGCAATCCGGTGCCAAAGGCTGGACCACTTCGGCGAGGCCGTGCCACTAACGCGCTGGTTGTGCTCCCGTACCAATTACGTTAACAAAATCAGTAGTCCGTGACTCTTATGTCGAAAAATATTTCGCAACAAAAACAAAGATGGAGGAAAGAGAAAGAGGGAATGCAGGGAGAACAAAAACAGAAGCGGCGTGTGTGAGGGCTATATACTTGGTGTGGTCCTTGGGTGAATTCCAGCGGTGAATGCTTATTAGCCTGGAATAGAATAGCCGCCTAGTACCGAATCGACGTTTGACGTTTTCAAACGTCAGTTTCAATTCAGAGTCTATTCCAGGCTAATAACTTTCACGCGTGGAATTCAGCCAAAGGACGTCACGCAGTAGCCTCCACGGGAGTTAAAGAGTTTTCAAACTCGTCTCGCCTCACCAAGTCACGAGCAGACATTTCACAATAAGCCGATCTGTCGGTGCTAATTCCTCTTCGGCAAGTCGGCTTCCTAGCCGCAGTTTTCATTTACGGCTCGATCGTCCTCGATAATCGTGTTATTTATACCGGCGAGGAACAGAGGGGCGCGCCAACACAGGCTGTGCCACGTGCATTCACAATGGCGAAAAGAGAGACGCATCAGCAGAGAAGGAGAGTAGTGACGTGCTATAAGCATCCTTTGGCAGCACATGATCAAAATATTATTGGTCAATTTTGCTTGGCCTTCCTGTTCCTCAAAATAAAAACCTAGCCTAACCTGTTGCCTTCGGAGCCTAATGCATTATGACTATATTTATATGACTATAGGAATAATTTTATTTATGCATACTCAGCTCTTGATGCAAGATCGTAGCAGGTGGGAACATAGCTCTGCGAACCTACGAAAAAACGAGCTCGTGCAAAACAAAACAAATGCATAAGTACAGGCTTAGCAAAATTAATACAGCGGGAAGGTAATTCACAACCAATGGCTTAAATGCTGAGAGACTGTTCCAGTCAGTGATAGTCCTTTGAAAAAACAAGTATTTAAAACAATTAACCCGCGAGTTTAATGGTGTTGGCCCAAGAGAATGAAGATATGTAGTATAATACCTCGAGGAATCGAAGATATATGATGTGTTCACGTCATATTGATTATTAATCATATGAAAGAAAAATTTTCACCGACATGTACGGTTTCTCTCCGGAGTAGACGGTAAGCCGCTTATTTTAAGGAGGCCACCAAATGATGTGCGCTGATATGAGTTATATATAAAGTTTGCTGCTTTTTAAAATTCTTTCTACTTTATTATAGTTTTTCTTTGTAAGAAGATCCCGGATGATTAATGCGTCTTCTAATGAAGGTCTTGCGTAAAAAGAGATAAAAGTCTCTTGCAGCTGTACTATACCACACCGGCCATGATATAGAGGAACTAAGCTTGCATTTCGTGGTTAAAATTCTGAGAAATTCATATTTAACGTGGCTATCATGGCGTGCAACTTGCTGAAGCCTTGTGTGCTAGTGTTTCTTTCAGTGGCTTTTCTTTCCGGTGGTAAGATATGATGTTAACGTATTGATCCCTGTTTTGTGTAAGCAATTTAGAGCATGCTAATTCTAAACAGAAATCCTCGCTCGCGATATACTACGAAAAAGAAAGGTAACTAAATTACTAACTATATACGCAATCAGTAAGTAAGGCGAAGTTGGCGCTTGGCTATCTCCGGTAGTGTTATATTTATTTATTTTTATTTATTCATACTACCAGCACAGGCCAAGGCAGGAGTTGCAGTTTTACAATTACACATTTTCTTAGAACTATTGCATGTAAAATACAACAAAAACAGAAAAAATTGCGAACTCTCTGAACATTAAGAATTTTTGCACGTCGCTGACAGCACATGATATGACAAAATGTTGACAAGAAAGAAACATAAATGTACGCACAGAAACGAATATTTGAATAGTGCACAAATCGCCAGCCACAGTGGTGCGATGTGAAATAAGGAGAGGCGCGTGGCCGTAATAGCAAAGTACAAACAATTGTAATTAAGAGCAGGTCCGACTGTCAGAAGTTAACCAAAATAAAAACAGACAGCGATGTACACCGATCACTTAGCCAATGACAGGTAACAAGGCTAGTATACAAAAACATTTTTATGCACTCATAGAATATTCCCGTAGTGCAGCTTCAAATTCCTTAGTCCCAGAATTTATAACTTCATTGGGAAGTTTGTTCCAGTCATAAATTGTCTTCACGAGAAAAGAATAATGAAAAGAGTCTGTCCTGTAAGTCAGTGGTTTGATATGTTTAGTGTGTTTTGTCCTTGACTGGGTGGAACTATCTGCTATAATGTACCTTCCCAGGTTTACTTTGTAACAGCCACGCAAAATATGATAAAAGGAAACAATCCTATTGTGTTCCATTTTCTTCTTAACAGTGGTTAGTCCATCCTTTTATCTAAGTTCTGAAACTGACCGCATTCTAGAATAAGCATTATAAATGAACCTAAGAGCTTTTTTCTGCACACGTTCACATTTCAACATATTCTGCTCAGGATATGGCTCCCAAATGGGGCTTGCGTAAGTAAGTAGTGGCAGGACTGTCATTTTATATGCTAACAACGTCACATCTGGCTTGGCGTCAGTAAGCTTTTTCTGTATATATAGTCCAAAGCTTTCTGATCGCCTTATCCCAAACATGACCTACATGCGATGACCAATTTAGATCATGTCGGAGACACAAGCCCAAGTACCTGAACTCAAGGACAACCTTTAGAATGACAGCATGAATTTTATAAGAAAATACAAGGGGATGTTTTTACGTGTCATATGCATACAAATGGTTTTATCTGTGTTCATGTCCATTTTCCACCGTGGGCACCAGGTACTGATTATATTCAGATGGTCATTCATTCTCTTCTGATCATCACAACATTTTATATTACAATAAATGATAGTATCATCTGCGTAATGTTTAATCGTTATCTCTGGCGAAAAGCCGGTGCTCATATCGCTAACATGCAAAGAAAAAAGCAAATGACCTATCACAGAGCCATATGGAACACCTGATCGTACCTTTTTATCCTAACTGGCAACGTTATCAAGAGAAACAAACTGCTGTCTATGCGTTAGGTATGCCTCAATCGATTTTATTACAATATTATTCTTCAATAAGTTGTTAAGTTTCAATAGTAGCTTTGGTTGGGATGTTCTATCAAACGCTCTCCTAAAATCGATAAAGATATTTGTTTGCCCTCTTTCATCAATACATTTGACAATGTCGTGTACAACTTCACTTAATATGGTAATAGTGGAATATCCGTGTCGGAAACCATGCTGGTGGCTTCCCAGAACCCAATTTGCTTCAGAAAATTCCATTAGGTGTTTAGTTGAAATGGGATCAAATGTTCTGTAAAACATACTCGTCAAAGATATTCGTCGGTAGTTTGCGACATCATGTTTTGCTCCTTGCTTATGTATTGGTATTACTTTTGCATACTTCCAGTCGCCAGCGACGTCACCAGATAGAAAAGACTTAGTAAATATTTCTACAATATAGTAAGAACACCTTTCTGCGTATTTTTTCAGGAAGGTATTTGGAATTTCATCTGGTCCTACGGATTTTTTTGTGTCAAGATTAAGCAGAAGGTTAAGAACTCCGTCCTGACTAATTTTTATATCCTGTAAATACGGTATATCGGGTGATTCTTCTAGATGCGGTGTTGTACCATCATCCCAGGTAAATACGGACTCGAAGTATTCGTTAAAAAGACATGCCATTTCACTACTATCACTAACTGTGCAAGTAGTGGTTTTTAAGAGCGGAATGGGGGACTTCTATTTTGACAGGTACCGCAAGAATTTTCCCGGAGATGTTTTAATGAACGTAGTCAAGGATTCACTCATAAATTGCTATTTTTCTCTCGCAATCTCTGCTTTAAATGCCTGGGAATGGTTTTTAATCATTTCTTCTTTTGCATTTGAGGTTCGATTTGTGCGTTTTGTTCAACTGGCGTTTCATGTGAATAATACTCCGCGATATCCACGTGTTTCTCTTGCAAACTTTCTTGATGCGCATAGGAATGAAGGATTTTATGCACTTGTGAATTATTTTTTTTAAACCGTTCCCAAGCTTGATTTACAGATGTTGATTCAAGAATTACAAAATTACTGAAACCATCGAAGCCATGTTCTAGACAATCTACTATTCCTACATCGTCTCCTCTAGAAAAATCAGGGACTAGCGCAGTTTTTGCGGGGTGCGGTTTCTGGCACTTGATGGACAGCCGGACGATTACCATCATATGGCCGGAAAGACCACCCATGACATCATAGCGTGAATGATATTGTGTTGCCGACTGACTCAGAAATACTAGATCAAGTAGGAAGTTTCCGGACTCAGCAATTCATGTAGGCGTGCTGACAAGCTGAAAAGTATTTAGGGAAAATACGAGATCTAAAATGGCACGGGATGTTGCCACATCACCCATACCCTCCTTGTAATTTATTCAGTCTATATGGGGCAGATTGAAATCCCCAGGCATTATAATTTTCTTTGCTGTGTTAGCAAACAGGGGTATTAAATAATCATTTAGTGACTGTATATAATATTCAGTAGTACCTGGAGGTCCATACACCGCAATGACTGTGAGAGGTATTATCGATTTTCATACTGCACAAGACGCACTCAAGGTCTGATGGTGACGGTATTTCAACGAAGGTAATACTAGATTTGTAAAAGACAACACCTCCACCTCTGGTTCCACGGTCTTTGCGACAAGCTGTGTAATGAGGCGGGAGAAGTTCTGTACTATCCGTAAACTCGTTCAGCCATGTTTCAGTTACAATGACTATGTCTGGTTCATGCTCAAGAAGGATGCTTTCGAAATGTGAAGCCTTATTCACTAAACTTCGCGCATTCCAATTTATAACGGTTAGCAAGTCAGGAAGACGACTCCGCGTTGTCCGGAGTGTTATCGTTTGAGCTGACTCGAGCGGCCTGATAAGCCACACGCGTCGCAGCATCATCGTCCCAGTAGTACGCCTTGTCATTAACATATAACTTGTGCACCAGACGCACACGTGCTCCATTCAACCTCTCGTTCTTGGCACTTTCCCAGAGATAGTTTCTGCGATGAACCACACCTTTTGTAAAATCTTCACCGACAGAAATGCCCGTGTTTTTAAGCTTTTTGCAGTTTTGCAGAATTCCAATATTTTCTTTGAAGTCGTATAATCGGAAAATCCCCGGCCGGCGCGATGCTCCTTTTTTTCCCTATGCGATGCATTCGCTCTATACTGGTAGGGTTGACACCAACCACAATGAATAGCTTTTCATTTACAGCTTTTGACAGATCATCAGGGGTTTCATCTTCATCTCCGGGCAGTCCAAATACGATCAAGTTATTTAGCCGCTGGCGACTTTCCAAATCCTCAACCCTTTTGGACAACTGAGTGGTATCTTTTCTTAAGTCGTTGACTGCTTCTTGTGTCTCGGTTACAGTGGGAAGTGCAGATTCAAATTTATTTTGACGGCCTTCGAGGTTTTTTTTAGCAGTACCATTTTCTTTAACGTCCTTTTGTACTGCTCGATGGTCGCGCTTAATATCACCAAGCGTTTTCGTGTGTTCCTTCAGTGTTTGGAGAATTTGTTCCAGCTTCTCATCAACGGTAGGGGGATCCGGGTTCAACTCAACATCTCCACTTGTCAAAAGCTTAAAAAAAAACAGACCAACAATCACATAAAATCAAGAACAGTGTGCGGGGGCACGGCACGACAATAAGAGACAAATGGTTGCTTCGAAACGAAGGTGCACTCGGTCTTACCTGCAGACAGGCAAATATGAGCACATTTGAGGCCATGTTCGGATGCGTGCCGTGCCCGCAACTGAGTTCGTGAGGATCTAGGTGCTTGCTTATGTTGACAATCGGCGGAACCGTGTACGACGGTGATTGGTGAATGCTTCTGGGGTAGATTTCGTTGCGAACAGCGCACTTCGCCGTCACTGAGGGCGGCTGAAGATAAGGCTCTGCGATCGGCTTGTACTCCAGCTCGCTGAACAATGTTGATGGCGTTGTAATGCACCGGTCAGTAGCGGAACCTGCAGACAGGCAAAGATGAGCACATTTGAGGCCATGTCCGGATGCGTGCCGTGCCCGCAACGTGTGGAGATATCACGCTGAACTCATACATACAAGACGCAACATGCCGAGAACGGCAGACAAGTGAAGCGCGTGCTCCACAATGCATCACGAACTAGACCCCGCCTTCCCTAGCTTATCCGGTAGTGTTTCTTCTTGAAGCTGTACTTCTGCCTTTTTGACCACGCCATCGAGTTCATGTGGTAGCAGAAGCTCCATTTAGGCCCCCTAACAAGTCGTTTTGTTCGCGAATGTTCGAAAAGTCTTATCGCTCGGTCGTACGTTAGCTTATGTGTTCCGTCCTTGTGTGTCAAACGCCACAGGTCTCATCACGAGCAGCCGGCTCTCCCAAACAGCGGTCCTTCCTTTGGCAATCTCGCAACGCTTGAACTAAATCTATTTAAGCCCGGTCATGCAGGGCAGGAGCGTCTGCTTTTTAATCTGAGGAGTTGCCCGAGGAATCGTTTTCATCACGTGTTCGAAGGGTTAACGAACGCACTTTTAAGCAAGCAAGTCTGAAGCGCTAACTACTTATCCTGTTATCGTTTGTAGTTAGACCTTCTGAACTTACGTCTTTCAAGGTACAATTAGATCAGTTGCGTCTACTGACTCCATTGATGTTGCCCCTGTGTTTAATATGGTGCATGTTTAATGCGAAAGAATATTTTCCCGTCGCATTTTTCGATGAAGACGGAAACATTATGCCGCCTCGAGAGAGCATGCATTATGAGATGCAACTTATTGCTTTTCACGCACCAGTAATTGAACCTCCGACTTAAGTGGCATAGAAAAGTCGCGGCTTTCGTCCTGACGAAATCCTGATTCAAGTTTTCATTTTTTTATTAGTCCGCAATATTTATATTTTAAGAAAGCTTACCACACGAACGCTAATACAGACCCTGCAGTTTCTCTTAAACGCTGCTATGTCCTTAGTTTCAATGATTTGTCTTTCATTTACGTAGCTATGAGTAGAGTGCAGCATTTGCAGCTATATTTAAGAATAGGAATTGTTTATTTGTCATCTTGTAGGGAAAAAAAGTACGGATGGAAGGACTGTGGAATAAAGCTGGCCTTGGACATCTTGACCAGTCTAGAATGTCTTATCTGTACTCAGAGGCAGCATCACATATGCATACATGCATACATGAGCACATATTATATACATATGCATATAGCACTGTACATATACATCACTTTCATCTTGCTAAGTCATTATGCCATTATGATTGTGTAACTTCGCTGACATTAGTATTCTTTAATCACGAGCTCCGCCAGCTGCTGCCACTTCCTGATAAATG
The DNA here is from genome assembly GCF_052857255.1 of Amblyomma americanum. Classification (NCBI taxonomy): domain Eukaryota; kingdom Metazoa; phylum Arthropoda; class Arachnida; order Ixodida; family Ixodidae; genus Amblyomma; species Amblyomma americanum. The sequence goes on from NC_135500.1 coordinate 176,322,009, forward strand.
CGGCAAGTGGACGATTCGCTGTTGGAATTGCTGTTTTGCGATTACTTATTTAAGCAACAATGAAAACAGTACTTGAGATGCGAAATTTGAGCATCTAGAGAACATCGTACATCTCTCTTTCTCTGTTACTGTCTCGTCAGCATTTTTGTGGCATCCAATTCAATCATCATACAGAGACCGATCTGCGCACAAGCTTTGTGGTCGTTGGTTCTAGTTTTTCTCATTCACTTTTCTGTTGCGCAAGATGCATAATACGAAGGGGACGCGCAGAACACGAGAGCATTGCCATTTGCCTAGTAAAATTGTAGTAATAAAGCAGAGATGAACGGCATACATGCCTCAACAAACCGCTTACCTATATGCCTGCAACAGGGTAACGTAAATCCAACTTTATTCTGGCAACAAACTGAGACGCCGCACAACGCACCTGTGATGCAAAAGGGTTAGGTGTTGTTCTCTTCGCAAAATAAAGAAGAAAAACCGCGGCTGCGAGACTCAGAATTGCCTTCAATGGGATCTATCAGGAGTGGGTGAAAGGGGGTTTGGCGCGTGCTTGTCTACTGCCGGCGATGCCCAGCATTCTGGGGCCTCTTATTGTAACCATTCGGAAATGCGCTTGTCGGAGCGAATGAAAAGAATTTATTTTAATTTCAAGGAGCCAATCTCACGATGGTGTCCACGAGATTATTTAGTCACGAGCAGCGCGTGAATTGCACGAAGGCGTTACGCATTTCCGTTTGTATTTACGGCACACAGACGAAAACACCAGACGCCAGTGCAAACACAGACAAGGCGAAAATACAATCGAACCGTACGCACTGCTCTAGTGGCACTCATACCCATCGCTGCCCGCCTCTGGGACATCCGGTCCGTCACGCGGTGTGCCGTTGAAAGCAATAACTTAAGCGCGGCCCTCCTCGGAACCCGAACAGTCCGCACGTCGGCTCCGTTTTGCCTCTCGAACGCGGCCTTGCAAGGCCTCGTCCCTTCGCAGTCGGCTAACCGTACGTCCTTCCCGCGGTTTACTGCGATTTCCTTAAACACAACATTCGAACGACGCCGAGGTAGGAGCCGCACAACACATCTTTACAAATATCCAAAGAAGAAGGGGTCTACTGATCGTGTCGCGGTGTGAGCCCCCCTTATGGCTCTCTGCAGAACGGCGCTCACACTTAACTGTGGGAGACAGCAACAGTTACGCCTCAGAGACAAGAAAACATTCCGCTTCCCGGCTGTTGGTTCGAAAAATTGACGCGCGGGAAATATACGAAGCTCGTTGCGCTACGCGACAATAGCAGTGCTCGAAGCCAACCAAGCAGCGTGCACATGATTATTTGCAGATTTATCGAAGACGTCCTGACCGGGAGAGCGAAGCGACCGACTGACCGGTCCGCAACTACTTTCAGGCGGCTGTCACCGGTTCGAGCGGTGCTTGAATTTCGCGCGGCTTCCGTCGAGTCGTCTCACGTGAGAGCCGCCTCGCTACGGAGCAAGTACTCCTTGAGGATTCGCGGGGGGGAGGGGGAGGGGGTAATGTTTTCCTGTGCCGCTCACGTCCTTCGCCGGCTGGTCCCAGCGCCCCCGTAGACACCTCCCACTGCACGTGGCAGAGAGTCGCGCGGCCGCGGACGAGGGACCTCGAATGCTCCGGGATCTTGGCCGGCGCCGCAACCGCCACCGCCGCTACACCGGCTGGCTTCCCTTTCTCTCTACACCACGCCGGTACACTTTTGAGGATTAAGATGTTTGCAACGAGGGGAGAGGGAAACGGTCGCCTTGAGTGACAGCCGCTGCGTTACCGCGCTTCAGCGGCGTGTCTGAGAAAAACGCAGGCTGCGAAGCACATGAGGTGAAGTGTAAAAACGCGCCGCTTTCAGCGCCGTTCGTCCGCCCTGGCAACACGGCTGAAGGCCAAAGTCTGGGCTACTGCGTAGAGCTGGCTAAAGCGCGTTGTGTAAGGCTACCTGCACGATGATTTTGTTAGCTCTCCTCGAGTTCCAGCTTTCAGCTCTCGTCAACATCCTCATCATTATCAGCCGGATTACGTTTATCGTAGGACAACGACCTGTTCCAATCATCTCCAATTAATTCTGTCACGCCGGCGGCCACCACTTTAACTTTGAGTCTACTCTTGGGTCTAAGTTTCAGTCTACTCTGTTACAGCAAGGGAACAGCGCTTGTTAATTGGTCAAAACCAAACAACCCGCCTAGGTCTTTTTTTTTCTCTCTTGATTCCCAGCCTTGGTATATCTTTCTGAAGTATATTTTGTTTCCGCGTTGCTTTTTTTCTGTGTCTGAATGCTTGCGCTAACATATTCATTTCCATAACCCGCTCCGTTATCTTCAATCTCAATAAGTAAGCATGCAACTGTTGCATATTTTCCTTTTGAGATATCGCTAAGCTGTTGTTCATAACCTGAGAGTGCCTGCCTGAAGCATCCCAGCCAGTCCTATCATCTCGGTGATTTCTTTCTAACGGTCCAGCTCTGCAGTCACTGGTTGGCCCAGAGCGATGTATTCCGGTACTACTTCTAATACCTCGTCCCTCAGATGTTGCCAGCTGAAAATTTGAGGAATGCAGTTTCAAGGAAATAAACTGTCGTTAGTTCTGGCTCTACAAAAGAGGACGTTTGCATCACCAAGTTTGAAGGCGTTCGCTCGTGTGTAGAGAAGTCACATACATGACTCCCAACTTCGGTATGAGCTTGCAAACGCTATGGAGGTTGATGACGCTAAGCTGATATAGTGTTTCCAGGAAATTTCTTAATATCGTCTCCCTTTTGTCTGCTTCCCTGTGGTTGTCGCTGCTATTTTAAATAAGCTAGTGCTCGTAGCTCCAGGGGCACAAATATGGAAGAATAACATAAGGGAGCATCTCGGTCATACGCTTGTCGTAACGGCGTCTTTATTGTGAATGGAAGAGTATGCCCTGATCTTTATTAATGTGAGCTCGCACCTCTTACCAGCGCCTTTTAGTCCACCTTGAGGGCGTTGGGGTTGCGGCGCTTCTTTAGGTGCAATGTGCGGCGCTTTTTTTTTTTGCGATTGCTTTGTCCTGATCTTAGTGCATCTGTGTACCGCTTTTTTTGTGCCCACATATGCTTGCAGGGAAAAATTTACTTTGGCTCTTATTTGTTTATTATTAACTTTATCATATCCATATAACTCTATAATTCGAAAGAAGAAACACACTGCTGGCGCTGGTGCATTATTTGCACTAAGTACCATAACCGGTGAGATTCTTCCATTACAAAATTTTTTTAGACAGGCTATAAACTGTCCATAGATTTCTGTCTCTAAAGTCTATAGACTCTTTATAAAAAAAACCCTAGAGAACAGTTCATAGGCAATACAAATCTTATAGTGCATAGAGAGTCTAGAGATTTATGGCAACACACTTTTAGTAGACTTTTTTCTATAGACAGTCTATAGATTATGAATAGATAAAAAGAAATATCTGTAAGAAGGCAATAAAGTCGGCAAAAAATCTATAGACTGTCTATGGACCATTTTTGTAATGGTGCAACCAACTTTTAATTATCGGCGAGCAAGCACCTTCATGTAGAGCACGCATCAGTAAAACTAGGCCGTGTTGGTATAATGATTACATCCGAACTGCGTTCTGCTTTGACTCCTTTCGCCACTTCGTTGCCTGAGAGAAAGCCACGCCCTTACATTCGGTGCAGCCAGCCAATCAAAGGAGACCGATTACAAGAACCATCCCTAATGAGAGGAAAATAGTCTTTTTACTCTACCTCTCAGCAGACGGATCCTGGCCTCAAAAGAAACGCCTTCAGTTTACTTTTGATAATGTTTAACTGACCCTAATCAGTACCCGCAAGACTGCGGGCTTGACATCCTTCTCCTACAGGCCTATAGTGAGGATATTATGTGCGCGTTATCAAACACGCGCCAATATGTTACCGGCCACCGCGGCGTATATACTTCAGTGAACTTGGATGATTGACAAAACTTTTTTCTTTGCAAGCAAAGATTCAAACTCGTTCGACCGGTTAATAAAGTTCCTAAAATGAGCAAGCCGCAGAAATATGGTGTAGACTCGTCCTTGGAGTTGCTGCAATCTGTAGGAAGCATTTGCCTTTGGACAGACGAGCAATACGATTTGTACGCAGTGGTAAGAGCTGCAACGTCGCATCTACCTGCACTGCGCTTTCTTTCCTTACAGCATGTTTGAAGAATTTAGTCACTTTTGTCTTACAACATAACTGTTCTGAGGGCGACACGGGCGTTTGAGGTAGTGTGCCTCTTCGTCGTTTTTTTCTTCGCTCGCTGCTATTCCGCCTGCGTGAGGATAATTTTTAACAGCCGCGCCTTAACGACGCCATTTTTGTTATCCGGTGTGCAAGTGAGGATCCGGACGCCTTTCGAAACCATCGATATACATCGTTCTTTTTGCCTCGTGGCAGTTTTATAAAAGTAAAATCATAGCGCATCGCGGTAGAAAAATAAAAGATCAGACCTTGAAATTACCAACATGAGAGTCGACAACAGTTGCATCGAATGCTTCAAACTGAAACAGCTCGGTATCTTTTTCTCCTTTTTCTCAACCAGGCCATCCACGCAACTAATTCACCATAAGAGAAAAAACACGTGTTTCATTTTTTTTAATATTTTTTATGTCCACAACGCCATTTCTTAACGATGCAGCCGTTGCTAGAGACACCGCTTTCTCATCAGGTTTGTATGTTTTTATGCCCTACCAAAACATTTCTTTCCCGGGCATTTGTTTCTTGCAACTGCACAAGGCTAGGGATTTCAGCTCTAGCTCTAACTATAATTATTTTACTTCATCCAAATGTTACACTGAAGCTAGCGGAAGAAATGGCCAAGTTCATTTCAGCCATCTGTCAACAGTTCTTTGCAGTGATATACGTGTGCTAGAAGCGTTCTTTAAGGTTTGAGGCATCGCTATAGCTATCATTTATTCGCTGTACCCGCAGTATTAGACAGCAGTTTTGAGACTCCAGAGAGGTCAGCTACATGAACCTCCTGCCTGAAACAATGTTAGGATTGAGGGCCCATCTATCTACCCAGGGCATACTCTTGCAGCTTAAAAGGACGTAATGGAAGCTGACGAGGGAGCGGGGACCACAGTAGTATCGGGTCCTAGGCCTTATTAAAGCTCTTGACGACGTCACCCACAAAGCCATTTTGACAGACTTCTCAGAAATCGACCCCAGTGAAAAGACATGCAGCTGCATCCGATCCTTTCTCACTAGCAGAACACCAGTGATAACGGTCGGAACAATAGAGTCTGCCCAAATCACGCTAGGAACCAAAGGAGCACCACAGATCTCCGTCGTATCGCCCTTCCTTTTTAACCTTTCCCTCACCAAAATTCCTCCAAATTGACACAAATTCCAGGCCTACATCACACGTTCTATGAAGATGACATCACGCTTTGGGTAAACAAAAGATGCGAAGGCTACATAGAAGACACACTCCAGGAAGCAGTGTACATTATTGACGCATGCGGATGAAAATCCGGCCTCACTTGATCAGAGCAAAAATCTGAGCTCTTTCTGATAAGAAAAAAACAAATAGGTAGGAGAACACAACTCTCCCCCCCCTCCCTCCCGCAAATAAACGTCTATGTCAATGGACGATCCCTCAAAGAAGTACAAACCATGAGAATACTGGGGCTGTATTTAGAAACAAATATAAAGAATAATGACACACTCACTAAGCTAAAAACCACCGTAGAAGGGACGGCGTGATTAATCCTCCGCACAGCTAATCGAAGACAAGGGTTGAGGAAAAGATATTTATGCCGACTAGTGCAGGCCTTTGAGCTAGACAGGATACTCTATGCCACCCCTTATCTCAAATTTGCGAAAGCAGAAAAGGACAAATTGGATAGCATGATACGACAGGCCTACAAAACCGCCTTAGGATCGACTCCCACTAAATGCCTCAACCGAAAGGCTTATGAGGTTAGCAATATACAACACCTATAATGAACTAAAAGAAGTCTATTTAATTGCTCAGACGGCGATACTAGCCTATCCCAGAACTGGCAGAAGTATTCTAACCAGTTCAATAAAACTCGTTGCTGGGCTAGTTCGTGACAAATACGATCACGCATACGATCGTGTTTGTGGTGTCTTCCTTCTGTGGTCGTTCTTCTTGAGCTACCTTTTTATTTCACGTATCCTAACCAAGCTTGGAATTAACTTTCAACCTACGAATAAAGACACCAAAGTAGACTTGCCACGCGACTATAGGGCCGCAGTATTAATGGAACGCCTTCCCGAAAACATGCACTCCATACACCACGAGGGTAGAAGACAAGCACGAGCCAAAGCCTTACATAATAAATACGGACAGTGCGCCGGAACAGTTTATGTACATGCGACGGAATACAAGCATGTGAATGCGTTTGCAGTTGTGGCTGTGACAGAGAACGGTGACCACATCGTCTCGGCAACAGTCAAAACCAAATCCTCTGAAACGGCAGAAGAGGCAGCTACAGCACTCGGCCTAGCGCATATCCAGGAGAGCACCATTCTCAGCTACTCTAAAATGGCTGTCAATAATTTCGAAAACGGACGATTTACAAACACCTCTCTTAATATCCACGCCAACAAATCCTCACCGAATTACTCCGAACTGATATGGTTCCCAGCCCGTTCGGGGAATCCGGGGAACGAGGCAGCCCACAATAAGTCCCGAGGTTTCGTCGACCGGGCAGTGATAATAATAATAATAATAATAATAATAATAATAATAATAATAATAATAATAATAATAATAATAATAATAATAATAATAATAATAATAATAATAATAATAATAATAATAATAATAATAATAATAATAATAATAATAATAATAATAATAATAATAATAATAATAATTGGTTTTGGGGGGAAAGGAAATGGCGCAGTATCTGTCTCATATATCGTTGGACACCTGAACCGCGCCGTAAGGGAAGGGATAAAGGAGGGAGTGAAAGGAGACAGGAAGAGAGAGGTGCCGTAGTGGAGGGCTCCTCCGGGACAATTCCGACCACCTGGGGATCTTTAACGTGCACTGACATCGCACAGCACACGGGCGCCTTAGCGTTTTTCCTCCATAAAAACGCAGCCGCCGCGGACCGGGCAGTGGGTGAGTCCGACTCCCTGAATTTCACTAAGGACGCCATCATCACGTATCATGATCTAACCAATCATTTTAAAATTAGAAAGGAGAACTTTCCCCCTCCGCACAAACGCTTGACTAAAGAACAAGAGATTACGTGGCGTCGTCTACAGACAAGGTCGGTACGCACCCCATAACTACTCGCGCACATTTATTTTGATCAATACAACCCGAACTGTAAAAACTGCGGCCAACGGGCCAACTACGATCATCATATCCTAAGGGATTGCAAAATAGAGCCACCTCCGGATGACCTAGTTACCGATCCTTTTCTCGAGCGGGCGGTGGGAAGCCGTGCTGGCTAGGTCTGACCCCAGAACGCAAGTTCTGGCGGTGGAGTTTGCTGGCAAAGTCGTCGAGGGCTATGTACTCTCGACCACTTAGTGCGACCTCTTAGCACCAAGCTTTTTCCGACAAATAAAATGTTTTTCAATAAATCAGGTCAGCTGCATCGTGCAAATAATGATTTCCGCATGCCAACTCCTAGTCACTTCGACAACTCTTCTTCCCCCTATTACCGGTGAAGTAACCCGCCTGATAAACCTCGGGGAGCCAGTACACACCATTTCTTAAAACCAACGGCACAGCTCGTCCACAGCCTGTCCGTGGCAGTGCAACTATAATATACGACCCCTTATGAGGATGCGAGAAATAATGCCTGTGCACCTACGAGCGCCGTAGCAGAACGCACCCTGGATACGGAATGCTCACATAGACTGCTAAAAATAGCGCTCTATTTTGCAGCTTCCTGGCCGCAGCCGCAGCTCATCAACTAGACGCTTTTACAGACTTCGTCTTTTTCTAAACAGCGCTCAGCTCAGCTATCGTTAGCAGTACGTTCTAACCGCTCACTCCTTGCAGACGCCCAAGTGTGTCTTCTGTATCCATTTCGCGATATTTTCTCCTCTTTTTGTTGGGACAAAAATTTATGACGCTACCGGGAGGCAGTCATTATGTCTAGCCTCGCTGAGCCCTTCCGTAATGTAAACATGTGGTGGTGGTAGTGTGGTTTTTGGTTGCGTGTCCTTGAATGCAGCAGCTTCAGCGGTTTTACGAGCCTGCAGATCTCACCCGAGAACCGAGCGCGCAGGAGAGCAAAAGGTCACTCTTTTCTGAAGAAATGAAAACGATGAACAAAAAACAGGAGTGGAGAAGAGCCCAGAAAAGCGAACGCTGGGGCTGGCTTAGCGGTCAGCCGGCAGAAGCACTGGCTCACCGCCAATACCGGAGAAGAAGGAAGCCACGAGTGAGAGGGAGGGAGACCTAAGTAGACAGTATGAAGCAGGAAAAGTCGCACTGCTGCACAACAACAGGCAGCGCAAGAACGCTTATGGATTTGGTCACGCGACGCACCGGGCATAGCGTGATGAGACGAGGATGAAAGACTAAAGATTTCGATCGGGTCTTCAAGCGTGACTAGTAGAATTGCACGTGGATTAATTTAAGCGAAAGTGTCATTTCGTCGTAGGCGGCTTAGTTTAAACAATGAATATCGGTTATTAGAGCTGCTATGTATTGGTTTGTACAAACGTTGAGCATTTTCTATCAACCTCTGTGAGGCTTGTCACGTTATGATGTGTGCTCACGGTGTTGTTAGGTGTGTACAGGTAGGCGAGTATGAAAGTTTCGTGCAATTTGTTCCATCGTCTTCGAAGTTGGCCCTGCTCGGTAGTACGACGAGCATGTTTGCTGCCGTACTGCAACTTCCATGCACCGGCAAAGAAAAACATCTCTGCCACGGTGGCGTATTCTTGTTTGTCAACCTCCAGTCCGAATGTTTGCACGATTCGGGTAGGGATCATAATTATACGTCGCTTAGTTCTGTGGAATTTTACAGTGCTGCTGATAAATGTCACACGTGTGGTTGTTCTCACTAATCCGTTAGTCTCCTTCGAGGTCTAGGCCGCTAACTCCGAGCTCGCGGTATCGCACACCACGTGCGGCCGTTCCCACGGCGGCACAGCGGAAATTCGAATAAGGGCACGGCACAGAACAGGACGCTTTGCCCGGGGCCGAACGTCTCCCAAAACCACTGCCTCCAGGATGGTGGATCTGCGACCCTTGCCGTCTGGCTCGGGAGTGCGGCTGACGGGGCAAGATGGCGATAACAAAGGTAAAGGCTGAGGTGTTTACCTTGCGTCCTCATGAATCACATCTTAAACGTAGGGAATGTTTGAGCCAGCAGTAATACTCGGCTTCATAGTTCCGAACATTCGAGTCGAGTAAAACCTGTCTTGCTAAGTGACTCAGGAGATGGACAGCACAGCATGATCAATGAGTTAGACACGCAGAGTAGAACGATGGTTTTAAAAATTAACGTGCTTAAAGCCAAAGTAATGTTCAACAGTCTCGTCAGGAAAAAGGAGTTCGCAATTGGAAGCGAGGTGCTGGAAGTGGTAAAGGAATGCGTCTAATTAGGGCAGGTAGTGACAGCTGATCCGGATCATGAGAGGGGAATAACTAGAAGGATAAGAATGGGGTGCTGCGCATATGGCAGGTTCTCTCAGATCATGAGTGGTAGTTTACCAATTTCCCTCAAGAGAACAGTGTACAACAGGTGTATCTTACATGTACTCACCTATGGGGCAGAAACGTGGAGGCTAACGAAAAGCGTTCAGCTTAAGTGAAGGAGATCGCAGCGAGCTACGGAAAGAAAAATGATACGTGCAACGTTAAGAGACCGGAAGCAGGCAGAGTGGGTGAGGGAACAAATGCGGGTTAATGACATCCTAGTCGAAATCAAGAGGAGGAAATTGGCTTAGGCAGGGCATGTAATGCGGTGGCAAGATAACCGTAGGTCCTTAAGGGTAACGGAGTGGATTCCAAGAGAAGGCAAGCGTAGCAGGGGGCGGCAGAAAGCTACAAGTGGACGGATGATATTAAGAAGTTTGCGGGGATACGGTGGCTGCAGCTGCCAGAGGACCGGATTAATTGGAGAGACATGGGAGAGGCCTTTGCCCTGCAGTGGACGTAGTCAGGCTGATGACGATCACGATGAGAGTGTTCGACAAGCGCCGGGGGCTGAACTATTTAGTGGTGTGTGACTATAAAAAGCCAACGCGAAATGTAAGAGAGCACTTAATACGCACTTGAAGAAGCGTCACTCGAATCGTTTATGCAGCAGAAAACGGCTTATAATAAAAGAGGCGTACTTGGTGAGCGCTGTCTAATTGCGCCCGCAAGCTCGCTTTGCTTCGCGCAGCGCCGAGCCTAAGTGAAGGACCGGTGGGGTGGGGAAGCACTCTTCATGCGCCGCAACGTCACGCAACAGTTGCACCGACACACGGGTGTTGAAGAGGAGGGGAGTGTGGATAACACCGACAGGGAGAGGAGAGTGGAAAAGAGAAAAACCCGGTTTCGGGGACGCCCTGCTCGCCGCCGCGTCACGCTTGCCTTGGCCCGCGACGGAACCCATCGCATCGCGAGCAAGCACCCGGACGCGTCGCGATCCAAATAGCGCGCCCATCTGACATGGATCTGCTCACGCGTTGCCAGAATCTCCCTCGGTGCGGCCACCGGCGAATTCGTTCTGCATTCATGCCCCGGATTGCCGATCCGAGAGTGCAAAGGCGCTGTTGCGCAGACGCTCGGGTTGTCATGGACAGCGATACTCGGTGGCGAAGTGTGCTCCTTGTATGCGCGAGTGTTTAGCCGCCGTTGTTGAGTCATGGCGTACATATGCCGTCATGTTGGCTCGTATACGCGATATGCATTTTTCCACGCCGATTTTTATCTATGCTTTATCATGAAACTTTGTTTTACAGCGTGAAAGCTTTTATCACATCTTTTCCCTCGCCGCTCGGCGCCACGGCCAAAGGTGCGTGCTACTAACAACGAGGGGGGCAGGACAACTCCCGGTCACTGCGGGATCACAGCTGTGGTAATGTGAAGCAGTAACGTTAGTGTTTAGAGCCTGACAGGCTGGCGCCAACTCAGCTAGCTGAAAACCGTACATCTTGCCTTTCCTTTCTTTTTAAGGCGCAGCATGGCACTTGTTAAGAAGCCGTGAAAAATGCTCCGCCGTGTCCAGTGCGTGCCGTCTTTGCCAAAAGTAGCCAGGCAACGTGGTCCGTTTTCTTGGCCCTGCAGCAGAACACTTATGGCACCGCTGCACCTCTTAGCCTGTGTGGGGTAAGGAGAACACTTTCCCTCACCTTTAGAGACGTTTTGGGGTGTTTAGATGTTCTGCACGCTGAAAAGCATACCCCGTTGCCTAGTTACTTACGGTAAATACAGTGCATAATGTCTGCACATGAAGCTCATGCGGTATGACTGCTCGGGATCCCTTTTTGTATGAATGCACTACTTCCAGAGGTCACACCGTCGTTACCGAATTTGTGTCAAGCCTGACCTTGAGGGTGAGCTTGGCGAAACCAGAAATAACGCCGCAACTGGTATTCGAACCAGCGGCGGCGCGAACAGATCAGCTTCGCTGGCCACTGCACGCCAGCAATATGCTGTCGCGGCTTTTTTTTTTTTCAGCAGTGCAGCCGATCACGTGCCGTGATAAACTGCAACACACTCTCGCGCTGTGCATTGAACATCGTCGTCTTCATCAACTAATATTACTATCGAACTAATCTCGTCGCCAGACGGGCCGACGACCCAGCAAAAAAAAAAAAAAAAAAACATGAGCCAACCAGGCTAAACGCATGCTTTCGAACGTCTACTCGGTTTAGCTGCGCTAGACTCGGGTTAGCTGCCTTTCACGTTTAAATTTTTCTTGCGTGGGCAGCATTGCTACTTTTCAGTAAATTAGCCTGGTAGTGCTTTTGCTAAAACTTCGTCCCGTGGCGCGGCCTATATGGAAGCCTATGGCGAAGGATTATTTAATCCTAGTAAGGATTATGTAGTCCTTGTAAAACGCAAGCCTGTGACGAAGCCTTGGCCTCAGAATGCGTTCGCCATAGACTTCCATTCAGATTTCGCCAGAGGACGAAGGCTTGCTAAAATTACTACCACGCTAATTTACTCAAAGCCCCGCCGCGGTGGCTCAGTGGTTAGGGCGCTCGACTACTGATCCGGAGTTCCCGGGTTCGAACCCGACCGCGGCGGCTGCGTTTTTATGGAGGCAAAACGCTAAGGCGCCCGTGTGCTGTGCGATGTCAGTGCACGTTAAAGATCCCCAGGTGGTCGAAATTATTCCGGAGCCCTCCACTACGGCACCTCTTTCTTCCTTTCTTCTTTCACTCCATCCTTTATCCCTTCCCTTACGGCGCGGTTCAGGTGTCCAACGATATATGAGACAGATACTGCGCCATTTCCTTTCCACCAAAAACCAATTATTATTATTATTATTATTATTACTCAAATGTCACAACAAAATAACTTTAGTGGTCTGACAGACCGCACCCCTCCTCATGCGTTCGTCGGCAGTACTCGACACTCTTCATTCCTCGTAATTCAGTCCCCTGGTATCTGCGCCGTAGCGATCTGAGCACAGGGCGCAAGCAATGCACACGGCGCAGCACATTTACTGCGACCTAAGCACCTTTGCTTAGGCTGCAGCCCTCTTGTAACACTTTGGATTCAAAGCCTGAGGGAAGATTCTTCATTAAAGCAAGCAGTTTTCAAAGCCAGCAGCTCAAATAAAGATGAACTTGATTCATATTCGACTTTATATGCATCCCAGCATCCTATAATGCCGCAGGCACGAGCAGATTCGTTACGGTTGCCTATTACAACAAATGGGCGTTATTGCGAGGTCTGCAAATTTCTGCAGTAGACAGTGAAATAAGCCCACAGGTCGAATCCAGGCAGCACGGCTGTCTCGGACGCGCCCTCCCTCTTCGTCCGCGTTTAGCGTCTCCGAAATCTCCGCACCGGCCGCCAACCCGGCTCCGAACAGAACCAGCTTCGCAGAGCGACGCGACAGCGGCATCAGCAGCAAACAGGCGGGTTCCCGTCGTGCGCTTTATTTTCCAAGCGGTCCTCATCGCGGTGCTCCCTTTTCGAGAACAGGCTCTCTCCTCGCGTGCGCCAATACCCGGATTCTGCACGAGCCGACCGGGCGCCGCCGTCGCCATATCCGTGTCCGCGCGAAGCTGCATTCTCCGCGTTGCGCTGCGCGGGGCGACGGCCAGGCAGGCGCTTTCGGGGTGTCCAATGGCTTCCCCCCTCAGCTGTGACCCCCGTTCATCATTAGGCAAATGTCGCCCCCCCCCCCCCTTCCTCTTTCCTCCTCCTCTCCTCGGAAAGCGACGTGCAGCCCCGCCACCTCGAGCGCGGCGCACTGTGTGACACGGAGGGGAGCTTAGGCTGCCGTCGGGTCAGCGCCACACACGAGACCGGCGCGTGCCGCGTGCGAACGCCGTCGTAGTTCGGTCCCCGAAAAGGAAGCACGACGCCCGCCGCCGCCGCCGCAACGCCACCGCCGACATGGCGGCCGACCGGGGCCGGCGGCAGCGGACAGCTCGCGACGACAGTCGGCAGCGCATCGGCCAGCCCACTCTCAGGTACGGAGCACACTTTGCTCGGAGGCCGTCCTCTCTTCTACAGCGTGGGGATGCTTAAAACAGTGCAGAAGGCAGACGCTAATTCTTTTTGCCAGGTACCGCAAGACATCATGTCAGCGCAGTGACGCTATTGGGGCAGACACGGGTGGACCGCTATTTTCCATGACGTAATGCTTTGTCCACGTGACACTTCCACACCCCCTCCTCCGGACTGTGATCAACTGTCTTTGTCGCCAATCGTCCCCAACTCGAATAATGGACTCTTAGCTTCAAGTTGAGCCAATATAACGGAAAGGCGGGAACCTTTTGGCTAATATCTCTGCTTATTTCCTGTACTTGATTATAGCTATGCCGTAACATGAATACGCTCAAATCAAACGAATACTTTAAGAGAATGTACCTCTTCGTTTTCTGCTAAAGTCATCAGAGCAGTGCATCTGACGACATTTTCCTAGTTCTTGTCTCTCTCAATGGGGAACAGTAAAGTACGAGAGAAGGAAGAAATAGGCTAGTTTGTGCAACGAAACAGCCCGTATTGACATATAAGAAAGCTTGTAGTGTAGCCTTGCTAAGTGGAATCTGCAGCAATGTACAACGAATACAGAATACATCTCAGTGCACAAGCTATAGCCAGTCAGCACAAATATGCCAACCGTTTTAGCCTAGCATGTGAGGACGTTGCAAACTTGTCGAAGACTTCGTTAAACAAACCAGAATGAAATTTGGCTCAAGGATCGTCACGTAATTCCGCTTCCTGTTAAGATTTTCAGTTGTTATTTCTCTAGGCACAAGGTCGGATTCAGTTGCCAGTATGAAAGACTTAAGAGGGTAAACATGCCAAACCAAGTAGCATGATCGCCGTTTATGTTATCCTAGCTAAGACGCTGCGGCATTCTTCCCTTGTCCTTTTCTGACAAAGTGAGGCTTTGAGGAAATAATTTAATATGCACAGATAATTAGCTTAAATCACTTTTCCTTTGCTGTGTCTGGAAATGGCGTCTTCTTCAATCCAACAGGAATTACTTCATAACGCTCACATTGGTGGCTGCCTTTCTGATGTCGTTTCCACTTGGCGCCGTCGCAAAGAACCCATTCGGCCCCGCGTTGAAGGCGCTTAATCACACCATAGACGTCCACAAGATGCGCAACGTCACGTGGGAGCGGTACCTCCTTCTCCTTTCCACTCCTCAAGTTCCGGAGCGGTACGTTCCTGATCTGCCGCAAGCTGTGAGTACATCTTTAACAAGCCAGTTTAGCTGGTTACCCCTATAACCGCCTAACGCATTATCATGCAGTAGTCGTAGGGGCATTTCGTAGTCTTTGCTAACGTTTGTCCGGCATCAGTTTTGTCATTTTCAGAGCTCCAAGTGTTCGCTCAGTGTTTTTTGTCTTGTTCCTTCGCAACCGATTATCTGCCTTTCTCTGCTTGCCCTGTCCCTCTTCTTAGCGGCTTGTTAGTACCGCAAAATTCCGTGCATTAGACGCGAAAGTAGCGCGAAAAAAGACCCGGCGATAACAATGTGAAGTACAAGCATACTTATAACGCAAGCAGTTTAATGTCATTTGTTTCCCCCTGCCTTTATTATGCTCACATTAGTCGGTTTAAGTGTAGTCTTCAACAGACTTATGTGGTTGATTCTTGTAGCCTAGCTATCCGCCGTGGTGTTCAATGACTTAGTACCGCAAAATTCTGTGCATTAGACGCGAAAGTAGCGCGAAAAAAGACCCGGCGATAACAATGTGAAGTACAAGCATACTTATAACGCAAGCAGTTTAATGTCATTTGTTTCCCCCTGCCTTTATTATGCTCACATTAGTCGGTTTAAGTGTAGTCTTCAACAGACTTATGTGGTTGATTCTTGTAGCCTAGCTATCCGCCGTGGTGTTCAATGACTTTGACATTCGGGTGCCGAACCTAAGATCACGGGTTTGACCCCGGCCACTGCGGTCGCATCTCAATGAAGGTGAAACACAAAGACGTATGTGCTCTGAGGTATCAGCGCTCTCTAGGTGGTCAACAGGTGATCTAACCGCAGGTGCTCTAAATTAATTCGGAACGCTGCGCCATGGCATCCCTCATAGCTCATGTTTCGCTTCCGGGCATTAAACCCCAAACCCCAAAGATCAGATACCTATTGCAACCTAGCTAAACGTACTTGTTGCTTTGCTGAGCGTTAGAAATTATAAGCTGATGTCAGTATTGTTTTGATTCGTATATAACTGAAAAGTACAATTTTAAATCCGAAAATCTACAGGGATCAATCCGCGTGGCACATGCGGTCTTTTACGCCACGCAAATTGACCGCTTGCTGCAAACATCAGTGGGCTTAAGCAATTAGGGCAAGATACGCAGCACTTGACTTGAGTACGCGATATTTTCAAGCGATGGTGTGTATTCTCTCGGCTTCCACAAATGGCCAAGCTTCTTCTTAGATCACTTGTTGTTACCCTCATACAATGACACATGGCACATAGAGGAATTGGCCAAGAATTGGGGGGCACAGCTTTCTTGTTGTTGTTGTTGTTGTTTGCCTATCAAAAGATGGCACATACCCACACTGGGGGATCGGCCAAGAATCGGGTGGCTATTGACCTGAACGCAGTTAATGAAAAGGCAAAGCACAGCTTTCTTCTTTCATCAGCTTCATCTTCTTTGTCTGTGGCGTTGTTCTACTGAACGCTTTTGTAGTTTAGGCTCCGGTCGCGCCGGTCGGATAACGATTGAGGTGGAATGCAAAAACGCGCATGGGCTGAGATTTCGGTAGGCATTAAAGAACACCGAGTGATCTAAGTCAATTCGGAGCCCACTCAAGGCCGTGTTTCATTGCCTGGGGGGCAGCTCTGATGCATAGTAACCTATCATTAATTGTCAGAGTTGGCCCTTTTTTCAGTCATGGTGCCGTGTGCACCAACCTCTCAGCTGTGTCGCTCCAGAGCGAGAATTGAACTTTTAAGAATGTTGGCAAGGATATTATGCGCGAACTTTGTCGTTTTCTCTAGCTCGCCTAGAAGCGAAATTTCCTGCCTAGTGTTGATTACTTCAGAAGGAAAATGCGATGCTGTGCTATGATTTGCAGTGCTATGCATTGCTTTTTGATTATTTTGTTTGCTTGCTGCTCAAGGGCGAAGCTGAGTGTTGCCGCAAAAGTACCACATTATGCAAGTCTTGTTGCCACACTGCCACTGATTGTTACGCAATTGGATCCTCCTGCTCTTCTGGTGTGTGACCTGGCGTCAGTGGCTGTTGGCCTTCCAGAAATGGGGCGACTCGGTGCGCAAGTACTCCGTGAGGAACTGCGGCTCGCGCTACGACCCAGTGCGTTACGACGAGCTTCGCCTCCGGCCGGACCCACTCAGCTTTCCCGGATCCGTATTCGTCACGTCGGCGATCAAGGTGTCCCGTGACATCACGGCTCCCATCAAGGTGACCACCAGCTCATGTCGATATCAATATATATGTATATGCATAGCTCCCATGGGGAGAATGGATGGACTGCTTGCCTTACTGTGGCTGGAGTTCGACTGTACGGTTTCTGTGGAGCAATCCTCGCTATGATGCGGTGGACCTGAGGTTTACGGAATATCTGTTGCATGATGCTCCTGGGGCAAGGGCGGCAAATTAGAGACTAGGAATTTATCAGCATTTCATAATTTTTATGAATTGAGTTCAGGGTCACAGCACGCACGCTCACGCGTTGAGCTCTTGTGAAATTAATGAAAGTAAGGAAGTATATACTGAAGTAAGTACTGGCCTGTAATGCCCTCACGAGCAATACGGATGTCTTGAACGTCGGTTTGACTTCTCTTTTCAGCATAATGCTGTGTAATGTAAGTTCATCGAGAACTCTGTAGTGCAATAGAATAGAATTCCGCAGGGACAGTTGGGGACATCCGTGCGAAAATAGTGAGTGTCAAGGTTCACACTGTGTGGCTGTACACCATGCCGCAGCCTCAATGCAAGTGTGATGTCTATACTATATAAGCCTTGCTGTTAAGAAGTTGACAATTATCATAGCGCAGTTTATTGCTGCATGAGCAAACTGTTGTAGTTTTAGTGTAGCGCTCGAACTACTGACGCTTGCTGGACTCGGACAGAACGCCTTTCATTCCTATGTGCTTAAGTATTCTTCTTCAAAGCAATTTATTATGCGCCGAGATCCCTACGCTGTGTGTTGATAGTGCAGAGAGTGTTTACAGATAACGTAATTATTCGTTTCAGCCGTTTTAGAGGACAAAACAATAACAGGAAATGACACGGACTTATTCACAGTTCGTTTCATTTCCACGAAGGCAGTTAGTGCAATGAACTCAAGAGATATAAAGCGCCTATCAGAGCATGTGGCACTGCTTTGCTCAAGAAAACTGGGCTTCGGTTTTTCCTTGTCTAGAAGCATTGTTTTAGAGCCAAGCTTTTCAAGCCTCAAGTGACTCGCACGGTGCAAAGGACACAGAAAAACTCAAAAATATTTGTGCACTCCTCTGGACTTGCAATCTGCGGTTGAGGCGACTTAGGTCCACCATTCTTGGCACGGTTTTGCCAGGAGAGAAGAAAATCCGTGCTTCTTTTTTTTTTTGAAGCAGAGGGCTATGTAGAAATTCGGGAAAAGCTCCACGCAATGCTCCTTTAGCCTTAAGGCTAAAAATATCAATATCACTAAAGGCTATCACTATTGCGCCTGAACTTACTTTCATTTATTTTTTCATTTCGTTTAAGTAAATCATTTAGTGCCTGCCGAAACAAAGCCACTGAATGGCCTTGAGGCTATACCACACTGACTGCATCGCGTTTGCGCCATGTGCAGCGCTTTCGTGATCGCTTCAGAAACCCCAGAGCTATAGTATCATACAGCCATTCTATTTTTGGATTCCATTATTTTCTCTTTTATTATTTTTGATTGGCTCATGCCGCATCACTCTACGAGTTCCTTCATCATTGTTGTGGCGTCGGTTAAGCGGGTCACGTAGACCGAAAGAAAGAAAAACGAAATTATATAATATGCAGACAAGTGCAGATTACGCAAGTGCACGGCCATTGCTGGAGTAAATGATGATCTTAGTGGGCGTGAAAGACGGTGCTACCAAGGCATGCCCAAAGCAAACGCATTTGCCGGCTTAGTGCACAGCGATGACATCAGTCACGATTGCAGGACTCCCCAACAAATGGTGCTAAGATTGACACTTTTCTGGAGTCACTGAAAATTTATCCAGTGACTCTGCACTTTAAAAAAAAACCAGCATCGCAGTCCCAAGGAATAGACGTCTTTATTTTGATTACTTACATATGTTCGGAAACCAGTATATCGAAATGAACTTGTTTAAAAATTCTCCACTAACTATACAATCAGCCATGCGTTTGCCCGTGAGAAGTGCAACATAACTTAAGCATTCGGTGCCAGTCTTTTCTTCATCGCCATACATAGTTTAGCTTATATTTCCTGATACATGCTGCATCAATTAACACCTGTGTGCGAGACAAACATTACCGGTAGTTTCAACCCGCCAGTGCAGATTTAAGCAGCCAGGTCAAATACATTCATAGCCAGTGACCAGGAATTCATAAGGACGCTTTCACGTCTCTGCTTACGTCACTTCCTGAAAGCACTGTGGGGACATATAATATGTTGAGGCAACAAAATGAAGAATAATAATGTCCTCTCCCGCACCACTACTGTATCGCGGGCATAATCCCAATAATAACATCAAAGATCTGGCCCTGTGGCAATTGAAATTTTGCCACCCGAGGGTGGATAGAAATCAATAGGGAAATGCTACCATAGCGACCCAAAGCCGGGGGAGCGGGCCCGGGGGAGCGGGCCCGGGGAGACTCCCCTGATCTCCCCTGGGAAGTAAAGGAGTGGGTTGGATAAATGGGTTATGGGAATTTGGAGGGGAATGGGGACCGCGGGTTTTTCGTTCAGATCCTTCGAATGTCTCGACTCCATTACTGACATGTCTGGCCAGGACAGGGAGGGCGTCGAGATTGCCCAATGACGCGGCCCCCGCCCACGGGATGCCCGACCACCCACCGAACGCAACGGGCTCCAATCACAGGAGACAGGAGAACCTACGACGGGGTTAGCTACCTGGGGCGCCTCCACGACACCTGGTTCTACGGTCCGTACCTACCGAAGACAGGGTCGTCGGTTACAGAAACAAACAATTGAAACATAAACGCTCTTGGTTACAGTGTCGTTTTACTATTAACGAAATGGTTAAGGTATAGGAGGCCGCCCGCCATGGTGCTCAAGATGAATTGCTGAGCTGTTGGTCGTTCCACACGCATCACCTCACCGCAGCGCAAAAAAAAAAAAAAAACGAAAGGGGACAGAAGTTGTATTCAGGCATTTAAAATTCAACCAGGCAAATAGTGCCTCTGCCGGCACCACTTTCGTTTACAGCCGATTTCCAGGATGCATGAAACTGTTCTATACCAAACAAATGAGTTTCTGCACGCCCGAATGTGGAAAATAAAATACTGGGGGATAAGATTCTGCAGACAACCACAGCCAGGGCAGTGGATCCTAGTAGACTCCCCTGATCACCCCTGGTACGTAGCCGTGAGGGATTGGTTCTAGGGGAAGGGAATCGTAATGCTGGGATTGGGTTATGACAATTGAGTTCGGACTGGGGGCAGTGTATCACCATTCAATTGATTTAAATAAAGTCACGCTCATTTTTCAGGCCTCCGTCGAAGGCGAGCTCTCGCTCCTCGCCTAATAGGCGGCCCTCGGCCTCCAAGCGCACTTCCATACCACGAAACATACGCCGGGGTCTCCCACCCTCTGATACAGGGTGCCCTAACAGGGGCAGAGATTTGGCGCCGCCTCCCTCAAGCCAGGTGCACCCCCCCCCCCCCCCCCCCCTCTCGGCCTTCCTCGGTTACTAGAGATTCCAGCAAGACTTTTATTTCAGCTAGTTGGTTGTGTCGTAGAGATTAGTATTTGCTCCGACTCTCACTCTAATGTACTTGTTCGTACGCGGGAACACTTTCACAATGTTCAGGTTTAGAATAGACTGTGGAATTGCCTAAATGTCGAAGATACACTAGCCCTCTGCTAGCAGTCTCTTTTATGTCCTCACTTCTCCTCTTCCGCGCATTACTGAGGCGCCCCTCTCGAATTGCTTGACTAAAGATATTACGAAAGCTTGGCTACCATTGGGCCGTGCGTTACTATGGGGATGAAAATACCTTTTGCTACCTAGGGCAAGGTTCACGCGAGATTTTCGTAGGACTTACTAGCCTTAACGCGGTATTTAGCTCTTTGGCGGACAGCAAGACACCGCAATTCCATTGTCTTGTGCTATCAAGATTGCAATTCTGGCGTCTTTCCGTGTTCTTTGTGCGCTGTGGGGAAGTGAACCACCATGGTTCTTACTCGGCGTCATTGGTGTTCTGCTAGTGAGCACTGTTTTTAAAGGGTTCGATTCCTGGTAGAGGACGCATCGCGATGGCCTGTGTCGCAGAAACGCCCTCTACCGAAGTTGCACTTCGCCCAATTCTACAGCGGTATTCTTTTCCCATTCTATTCTTTCGCCTTTCTGCCATTGGTCAGACCCGTATTTGATACGTGAACAAGCCAAAGACATGACCGCCAAAGATATGACCGACAAAGACATCAGGGCTATCGACCCTGAGGTCGCAAGTGGCCGCTATCAGTTATATCCCAAGCAGCACAGGTCATCGGCCCAATATTGCAACAGAATGGTCCCACCCTGGTCTTTTGCAGCGCCAGCTTTGCCAATACACTTCCAATGTTGGGCCAATTGCTTGTGCTGCTTGGGATAGGGACGGAAGAAATAATTTTAAAAACGTTTCGCTTTAAAATGCGGCCCTAAAAACGTTTCGCTTTAAAATGCGGCCCCTGGTGGTCAAAAGCGATCCCAAGTTTATTCCTGCTGCACTGTTCAGGTTCTTCCAATTCAAATATTCGCTAATTTTACTTTAATGAATAGAGATGGTTCAGTCGTAAAAGAGCACATCAATTTTTCACGCGCATCAGAAGTACACAATTGCTCTTTCTCGGATAATGCGGTACATGAACAATGCACTTGAGAGGACAGCGTACGGCATACTTTCGCTTTCCAATCGGTTGCACTAGTAAGAAGTGCTTGTCTATGTCGACGCGGCAAGCTTCATTCCGCAAGTATGCAGCGCACTTCAAATAGCATTAGGGAGCTTGCATAAGGCCTGCATGCATCAGTGCGATAGTCTGATTCATCATTGTAAAAGCTTGTTCGTTGTTACTGGCTGTGTTCTTTCCATTAGAATCTCCATCGTGCACTTAGGAAAGCGCCACCTACCCCCATATTGAACTCAATGTCTAAACTTCTTTTATCACTTTCTGTCCCTGATTTAGGTGGAAATCAGCATGAAGAAGAAAGTTTACCTTTGGGTCACAGTACCCTGCGTCAACGACTTTGGTTCCTGCGACTACGATGACATTTGCAGCGTTAAGGACTGCCCGCTGTTTTATGAGTTCCTTGGGTTGCCATGCGGTTGTCCAATCAAGGAGGTAAGGAAGGCAATCCTTGCCCTTACTGCTTGTCTATGTGAAGCCGTTTTCTCGCTTTTTTTCGTTTGCATCCTAATTTCGGAGGCGTCACCTTTTTCTGTAAAGCGTCGCTGAAAACCTCTAAACAACGACCAGTGGTGCAATATTCATCTTCTTCCATGCTGGGACATTATTTCTGTATTTTTTATGTACAATAATTCCGTGTTATTTCTATCTGAATGTTATCTTTTTTGTAACCACCTTCACGCGTTGGTATTTGCGTACTTTTTCTTCCCCCCCCCCCCCCCCCCCATTGTATTGCCAGACAATGGCATTGTGGGTATGATGATAAACAAATAAATAAATAAGTAAATAAATAAATAAATATGTAACAACCCATAAAGGTACAGTTTTCAAGACGAACTTCCGTTTCCGTGGTTTTAACTTGCCATCCGACATCTTCATTCATATCTCGCCTCTACCGTTCCTTCACATGTCCTGCGCTAAAACTCTCCTTCGGCAACAAGTGAAGCACGAGGCTGGAAAGATAGTGATCTCTTTCTTTTATCTCTGCCTCGTAATCAGGGCTTTTTCTTGCCTCAAAGACAAACGCGAATAATGTCTTTGAAACAGTTACCGAGAGGATGATCGACACCTTCATTTTTGCCACCTCTACTGATGTGCCGGAGGCGCTCTGATGCGGCAGCTCCACCAACCACAATTGTTAATGCAGCTCCGAGAGACAATTCGCACCTCTAGCAAGCACCCCATTTTTTTAGGGGGGGGGGGGGGGGCTCATTGCGACAATTTGGGGGAATATGGAAAGCCTGACTCATCATTCTAGTCGAGTTAATTTAGTTAATCTTGTTATGATCAGATGCAATTATAGCAGAATTTTCAAGGGGATATTTTGTTCTTCATTTGGAGAACGTGCAAATCAAGCCAGTAGATTACTTATTGATTCCAGCGATGCACTGGGATATGTATGTCGCCTAAAGCTGCGTTCTTTGCTGAGAGGGATAGTCATTAATGTCCCCTGCTCAAATTACCATTCCCTCGCTCTCTCTAAACGCGCACAGCTTTGAAATATGTATTGAGAATGCACACATAAAGTCAGTCGCTATCCCTGTTTCCACCGATGTACAGGCAAAGTTATGTTGACTTAAGCTGCGTCCGTTGCTGAGAGGGATAATCATCAATGTCCACTGCTCAAATTACCATTCCCTGGCTCTCTGTATACGCTCACAGCTTTGAAATATATATTGAGAATGCACGCATAAAGCCAGTCGCTATACCTGTTTCCACCGATGTACAGGCAAAGTTATGTTGACTTAAACTGCGTCCTGTGCTGAGAGGGATAATCATCAATGTCCACTGCTCAAATTACCATTCCCTGGCTCTCTGTATACGCTCACAGCTTTGAAATATATATTGAGAATGCACGCATAAAGCCAGTCGCTATACCTGTTTCCACCGATGTACAGGCAAAGTTATGTTGACTTAAACTGCGTCCTGTGCTGAGAGGGATAATCATCAATGTCCACTGCTCAAATTACCATTCCCTGGCTCTCTGTATACGCTCACAGCTTTGAAATATGTATTGAGAATGCACGCATAAAGCCAGTCGCTATACCTGTTTCCACCGATGTACAGGCAAAGTTATGTTGACTTAAGCTGCGTCCGTTGCTGAGAGGGATAATCATCAATGTCCACTGCTCAAATTACCATTCCCTGGCTCTCTGTATACGCTCACAGCTTTGAAATATGTATTGAGAATGCACGCATAAAGCCAGTCGCTATACCTGTTTCCACCGATGTACAGGCAAAGTTATGTTGACTTAAACTGCGTCCTGTGCTGAGAGGGATAATCATCAATGTCCACTGCTCAAATTACCATTCCCTGGCTCTCTGTATACGCTCACAGCTTTGAAATATATATTGAGAATGCACGCATAAAGCCAGTCGCTATACCTGTTTCCACCGATGTACAGGCAAAGTTATGTTGACTTAAACTGCGTCCTGTGCTGAGAGGGATAATCATCAATGTCCACTGCTCAAATTACCATTCCCTGGCTCTCTGTATACGCTCACAGCTTTGAAATATGTATTGAGAATGCACGCATAAAGCCAGTCGCTATACCTGTTTCCACCGATGTACAGGCAAAGTTATGTTGACTTAAGCTGCGTCCGTTGCTGAGAGGGATAATCATCAATGTCCACTGCTCAAATTACCATTCCCTGGCTCTCTGTATACGCTCACAGCTTTGAAATATATATTGAGAATGTACGCATAAAGCCAGTCGCTATACCTGTTTCCACCGATGTACAGGCAAAGTTATGTTGACTTAAACTGCGTCCTGTGCTGAGAGGGATAATCATCAATGTCCACTGCTCAAATTACCATTCCCTGGCTCTCTGTATACGCTCACAGCTTTGAAATATATATTGAGAATGCACGCATAAAGCCAGTCGCTATACCTGTTTCCACCGATGTACAGGCAAAGTTATGTTGACTTAAACTGCGTCCTGTGCTGAGAGGGATAATCATCAATGTCCACTGCTCAAATTACCATTCCCTGGCTCTCTGTATACGCTCACAGCTTTGAAATATATATTGAGAATGCACGCATAAAGCCAGTCGCTATACCTGTTTCCACCGATGTACAGGCAAAGTTATGTTGACTTAAACTGCGTCCTGTGCTGAGAGGGATAATCATCAATGTCCCCTGCTCAAATTACCATTCCCTGGCTCTCTGTATACGCTCACAGCTTTGAAATATATATTGAGAATGCACGCATAAAGCCAGTCGCTATGCCTGTTTCCACCGATGTACAAGCAAAGTTATGTTGACTTAAACTGCGTCCTATGCTGAGAGGGATAATCATCAATGTCCCCTGCTGAAATTACCATTCCCTGGCTTTCTCTAAAGGCACACAGCTTAGGAATATATGTTGATAATGCACATATAAAGCCAGTCGCCATCCCTGTTTCCACCGATGTAAAAGGAAAGTTATGTAGACTTAAACTGCGTTCTGTGCTGAGAGGGATAATCACCAGTGCCATCTGTATGAAGTACCATTCTCTAGCTCTTTCCAATCGTGCACAGCTTTAGTATACATATTGCGCAATCGTCAAGAAACTTCTGAAAGGATTTCCTGCATCCCCGTGTTTCTTGTATTTCTTTCCTGCAGGCTCTGATACATTAATTAGTTTTTGAATACAGAACAGCTCCCCGCGACCAAATAAATGCAGCTTCGGGTAGCTTTTAGGCGTCAAAGCATCGCACACAACAGCAAAACAAGTATCCACAAGCAACTTGACAAGCTAGAATTTTTTTTATTCGTGAAGCTATTTACTGGTACAGCATATTAATCACTTGAAGCACTTCTGTTTGTGGTATATTTTGAGATCTAGTGACCGCCTTGCTTGGCATGTTTCTTGAGTTACCAGAATGTATATCTTAAGTGCCAAATGTTTTGCGCTTTATTTCGCACGCAAATATTATTCGTGTTTTTTTTGTCTTGTTTTGTACACGTATCCCCCTCGCTGCAAGCCATGTATACGGGGGGTTCAGGCTGTTTCAAGTGGAAGTTGATTCCACTTTTTGCCTGAACCAACCTTTATTATTTTGTGATGAAAATAAAACAATCGATTGATTGATTGATTGATTGATTGATTGATTGATTGATTGATTGATTGATTGATTGATTGATTACTTCTATAAAGTAAACATGAAAGTTTCTTGGGCCCCAGTACAATGTTCGACTCCTTTCACGTCGGCTATGTTTGTTCCTTTATTTTTTCAGGGCGAGTATTCTGTGCAGAACAAAGAGTTCGAGGTTCCGGCCCTTATGCTTCCTGACTGGATCACGTCCGGGGACTACCAGGTCATTGTGAAAGCCAGAAGTCGGGGAGACCAGCTCTTTTGCGTTCACTTCACGTTGTCTTTGAAGTGATTCCGATCTCAAAACTTTCTTTTTTGGCTTAAGTAGCCGTTTTCAATAGACAAGGAGTGAAAGAAGCAACGACAGGAACATAGAACACCATGTACATATCTTTTTTTTTTATTATTCGAAAAGAAGGACAAATAAAATGCCTGAGAAAGAACGACTTACCGCCTCCGTTTATTTAAGACAGTAGACTGTGGCGTATTCCCGGCTTCACAATAACTTCATGGAAAAAGTACAAAGATCGTATCTCGGCCTGCAGTATGAAGAAATGTTGCCGAGGCTAGTGTACTGGATATCTTTGTGTGATTTCTTTCATCTTTTTTTAGTAACCTTGTTATGTTTCACATTATGAGCGGGATTAATCACCAGTTCCCAGTGTTTCGTTCTGACTGTGATCGCAGCAGGAGTTTCAGACGCGGATGTCGCATCCAGTTGGAATTCACTGCCTCCTATTGACTAAAACATCTGTGCACGTCACCCGATATCAATTTTGTGATGCCCGAAGAGATAGCGGGGCTAAAACCCACGAAAGAGCCCGAACAGTCCTATTGACAGTAAATGCATCTCTCTCGCTGCTGATAATCTGTAACCGGCGCTTATGTTACAGTTATGTCCCCATTAATGCACACGGAAGCCGGACCGGATCCTTAAACAGAGTTTTCCGGTTTCTAACTTGGCGAGCATACAAGAAAAGAAACATCTCCAGCTCAGCACTGCTTCTACGCAGGCGATTCCTACACGTGTGGTCCCCTTGATTTGAATTCATTCCGCGACGTCGCCCCGATGTGCACAGCTCGTGGCTTCAGGGGAAAAAAAAAGAATTAAGTTCTGTCTCCAATAGACTCGTCAGAGCCCCTTCGATGTCCGTCCCGATAATACCTGGCGAACTTTGGCGACAGGGGGGAACGTCCTCTAGTGTGGCTGTGGGCCAGCCGGCTCTCAGACGACTGACTAAACAAGGGGATTTCCGTTCCGGGAACTCCGTAAAAAGCTCCTTTGCCAACCGCAATCATCCGGCTACGTGTCGCGCCCATACGTGACCTGGCTTCGCTTGTGCTTCGACAATTGCGTCCGCGTAGGGGGGGGGGGGGGGGGGGGGGGGGGAGGGGGGGGGGTGCAGGTGTAGGAATGAGTTAATGAACGGCCCAGTCGAGAGGCGGTCTCATCATCAGCCAATTGCAGTGCGCTTTACGTTGCCAGCGCATTAGAGCTCTCGCGTGCGCGGTTAGGGAAGGCAGGAAATGTAGTACCGCTGACAAATGTGCGACGACTGCTTGCGTTTTATTTTTATTTTTTTTTCGGCCTCATGAAAACCGCTGCCGCGATAATTTCTCGTAGCACGTGCGCGTTCACTGGCGGCCTTCGGGGATGCTCGCGTGGCGTCTCTCCGTCCCCCTCGCTTTTCTGCACGCCAGATTCAGTCAAGCCTCAGCGTGCGTGCTCAACAAAGCCTCAAGAAAGGACATGTGGTAATGGTCAGCTTGCTTCCACTGCTCAGCAGGTGGCGAACCTCGTTGATGTTTACAAACACAGAGCTAACTCAATATGTATTTAGTCGTCTGGCGCTCACGAAACTCTAGGTGTGACTGATAATGGCGAGAAAAAAAACAATATCTGTGAATGTCGATAATGCCCTTATTCGGAGAGCATCCAGATGCGGCTACCCGAGAAATTTACCTTTAAATGAACACAAACGAAAAAAAGAAGTCCAGGGCAGAATGAAGTTACAAAGACAAGTTTCGTCCGATTCCCTCTCTGCCCGTCTCTTCATTGCGCCCACTGGTAACACAAAATCGAGTAACCAATTAGGCCAACTGTCAGTTCTTGACAGACGCATAAGCCACGAGGTTACGCTTTTGTCTTTCAAAGAAATATTGATCCTCCTTGTATAATTGACAACTTTCCATTGCAAGCCTCACCAAAGATAATTCTCTTTTGTGAGTGGCAGCCCGAAGGAGGCCACGTGCAGCTAAATGTCGTGACGGATTCGCATGGTTGATCTCATATGTAGGCTACGCGTAATGTGTGCAAAACAACTGAATGCCTCGTTATAAGCCTCCGCGCGTCATACGTGCCTGGACCCACTGAATAAAATTTTTGACTGGATGACTGCTCGTTGCAAATTATTTGCTTTGCCTACTGGAGATGGCATGACATATTGGGAGTCTCCGCTAATGAAAGGACGATAGACGCCTGATTCTAGATGCATTTTTTTTCTTTGAAATGATGAGTTGGACATTAGAATACATGGTTCAGCATGCGGTATTAGCCTACGACCGCTAAATAATTGATAATTTCATCTCTTCTCTCATGGTGTTTCCTTTTCGGCTTCATAACCAACGATGGCTGTGACACGTTGTGAGTGATAGGTCACGTGATGCGCGGAAAAATTGCAATATAATCGCTGATGCATAATTTTAATTCATTACAGCGCTAATGCCAGTCTGCTTCAAGAGCTGAAATGACAACAAATGACATAACTGCGGGTTTTCTTCTATCTTACGTCACATAAACACTATCAATGCGCAACAGCCATTGTTCGGTTGATGAAATCGAAACTTAAGCCGAAATGCCATGAGAGGACAAATTCAATAATAAATTGTTTAGCAATTGTACTGGAATGTCGTGTGGTGAACCATTATTGTAGTGTCTAACGCATCTCGACTAAGTCATCTCGACTAACATATCTCGACTAAATCTGACATCAATAAATTTAAAGACCCAATGCGCGTGTCGAACAACGTGTTCATAGATTTCAGTCATTTTCTGTTTTCCTGGTAAAGTCTTCTCGTTTGACAAGCGAAATTGAAGATGTATCTCTTTTGGTACCTGATTTCACAGTACTTGACGTTGATTATCCCGGGATTAAATTACAGTTCGCGTTCGACCACTTGATTTCTATTGCACGTGTGCAGTACCTGATTGTGTTAACAGGAAAGAAGCCAACAGCCACCAGAACCTGAGAAAACATAGGTGAAGACCTTTTTGTACTGTTGATTAGAGTGCCAGTTTAGATGTTCAGTCAATCTACACAGAAGATAACTACAGAGCAAGCAGAAGAATCGGAAGCCAAATGCCGCCGATAGGATCCGAACCCACCACCTCGGCATGTCGCGTGCGCTGCTCTACTAACTGAGCTACGATGACGGCTGTCTCGCCTATCTGTAGCACGGGCACGTTTTTCTTTCTATATTTTCTGCAAAATTTTCCGCTATCTACAATGACTGCAAACCTAATTTCTCAGTATAATGTGAACACCAAGAAACAGAAAGTAACATACTGCAAACCTTGCGAAGGTATTGATTACTTCCGACTTCTTCCATGTAGATAACCTAAGGAGCTCTTCATCTCTTCACACTGTCTGTTCAATGGTCTAAGGAGGGTGCCGGTTCTGGTATTCTCGATTCGGTAGGTAACAACAGTGGGATCTCGAGAACCTGCTGCCATCCCCGCTTAACCAGGTTCTTGGCACCTACGGCGTAACAGGACGTTCCACATCCGCCGCCATAGTTAGCGGTGGCGCTGGAGAAGGCTCTAAGTGTTAGGCTGCACCTTATCAAGTTCACTCGAAAGTAGAAAGGGAGATATCCACTGCCGTAGCTCAGATAGTAGAGCACTGCTCCTGACACAGAGATATCGTGTGTACGTATCACACCAGCGGCGTGGTGGTAGTTTCTTTATACGTTCTGTGAAATTATCTTCCATCTCAGCCAGGACGCAACAAATTTCTCACCGAAATAAACACGACAGTTAAAGCCCCTCATCTCGTTGTCCTTGTTCCTTCTACAGCTGTTAAGTCGTTTGTTCTTTTATGATTGTTAACTTCCCCTGCTTCCCCACTTCCCGTGCAGCTCCCTCGTCATACGGTCTATGAGAGTGAAACAATACATCAGTCATTCAAACAACCAGTCGAACAAAGAAAGAGACACTCAGACAAACAATAAAACAAACGATTAATGAGTCCTTCAAATAATAATACAGAGAAAAAATCAGCCAAACAATCAAACTAACAAACACAAACAAAAAACAAACAAGCAAATCAGAGATTGGATACATCTTTGCTAAAATTTAGATTTGCGTTCTCTTTCTCCCCCTCTCCCCTAAAGTTCTCGTTTCTCCGTCTAGGGGGGGGGGGGGGGACAAAATTTTAATCCCGGTAACCTGCCTGCCTTCCTAACCTTTTATTCCCCCTCTCTACCAACCACCTGCTACCTCTAAGACAAAGTCTTCGTTGTAAAATAAATGTTGAAGAAACAATGTGTATGCGCAGGGCCCGTCTGAGGCGAGCGTGTTCCTCACGGTGATCATATCTTTTGGGATCTAATTATTACAGAGGTTCGGAAGCAACTTCTCACTTGAACATTTGACTTCTACCTCTGTATGTTGTGGACTGCAGCAACAACGTTCTGATGACATTAAGTTCTACAGGTGAGTGTGGGACGACAGGGAACTGTCGGCTGAAGGTTTGTTTCGGTTTCACAGATTGTGGCTCCTCCTAGACAGCTAATGGCATCTAGCCAGACATGGATAGGCGCATTTTTTTCTGAGGCATACTATCGGATTATTTCCTTAGCTCCGTTTAGTAACGCCTTGGAAGGAAACGTCGTGGTTTTAAAAACTTTTTTGCACAGGAAGGAAATGAAACTTCCATCATGACCTCTAAATTCATGAGTACAATGTAGGCCTGGACGAAAATGTACCACGTTTTCGCGACTGAATGTGGCGTTCGCCGGAAACAAAGCACGAACATATCCGAGAAAAAGAGCGATGTCATTTCTAGTCAAACCGCCATACACGGAATAATAATAATAATAATTGGTTTTTTGGTGGAAAGGAAATGGCGCAGTATCTGTCTCATATATCGTTGGACACCTGAACCGCGCCGTAAGGGAAGGGATAAAGGAAGGAGTGAAAGAAGAGAGGAACAAATAGGTCCGTAGTGGAGGGCTCCGGAATAATTTCGACCACCTGGGGATCTTTAACGTGCACTGACATCGCACAGCACACGGGCGCCTTAGCGTTTTTCCTCCATAAAAACGCAGCCGCCGCGGTCGGGTTCGAACCCGGGAACTCCGGATCAGTGCACGGAAACGCGAAATTGATTTTCGGGAAGCGGCGAAGTCTGACAATGAGGCGCTATTGCCACGTGCCGTGCAAGCGACAAGGTACGCGAGGAGAGAAAAAGCAAACAAGTGAATCCTTCCGCGCAGCTCGCCCGTCGGCTGCCAGCTCCTTCCGCGCTCCGTTGCACATGCGCGTACTACGGGACATTTTCTTTTCAAGGTCGACGGCTACACGCGGATTCAAGGATCCCGCGTTGCTGTTACATCATCTATGCTTGACATGCCGCCCCGTCCCCTGGCGAGGAACGCGCGCGATCAACATCTGCTTCGTTCCTACTAATGTCCCTGGGTGGCGCGAGAGAAGCGTCACATATAGACGCGCCGTTTTCAAATGACAGAAAAGTGGACACTGGCGAGGCAACGAGACATCGCTAGTCGCTACAACTCTGACTCGTTATTAAGCACGAAATGCTTTTCGCTGCCATTATTGGCAGTCGCAACCGAAAATTGTCCCAAAATCTAAATCACGAATGGCAGCTGCACTTGCTGTTGGGCTTGTTGGCCTTCCATGATGTTTGATGAACCAGCGCTTCTGCTGTCCGTTGTCCTTTTGCGCTGGTTCATCGAAGATCACGAATAGGCGCGAAGCTGACGCATTAACTGATGCAGACGCGGCCGTTACTGAATGGAATCGCATTCGTTTATTACTTTTCTCCGGTAATTTGTGCTCTAAAGAGTTCCCTCTGTGATGAAGTAATCGATAATCTTACGAAATACTTTGGTGCAGTAAATCAGTAAAATTATTAATTTACGTTGGTGCCATTAATCAACATTAAAAGTAATTGATTCCTTCTGCATTGCTGCTATCCAAATGTACTCCTGATCTTTATGTTTGCTAAGCTTTAATCTTTCGTTTTGCCGTATCAGGCGCCTCGAAAGTAGGGCCAACGTGCGGCAAGCCTGGAGCAGCAAGCCGGCGAAGTTGCGCCGGCGGTCGAGCGGCGATGTGCATGGTCACCTACCTTGGCGCTGATTACAATGAAGGAGAATCTACATAGCTTCTGACATTGCACACTCATGCACACATATCCGGACGCTACAGCCACAACCGCATGGTGCGCTCGGTGCCAGTGGCATGTAGTATTGCACAGACGCACTATGAGCGCGTTAGCGAATTGTTCCCCCTCTAATTCTTCATTTTGCACTTCTCGCCGCACTTGCATGAAGTTTCGTATGAAAGTGGGCGCCATGGCTATTAGTCTTCGGGAAACCCGCCGAGGTGGCTCATTCTCTTCGGCGCTCGGCCATTGAACACAAAGTCGCGGGGTCGAATCGCGACTTCGGTGGCTACATTGCACGGAGGCCCAATGAAAAACGTCTATTTGCTCTGTGATCTCAGTGCATGTTAAAGAACCTCAGGTTGTCGAAATTATCCGGAGCCCTCCACTACAGCGTGCGTTGGAGTAGCTTTGGGACGTTAAACCCCATAAAAGCAAACCAAATTTCATCACGCATTGATCCCCTTCACAAGGTAGGACTTTCATCATGTCGTACTAATAGTTATGATTCCTTCACTTCCAGCACTTCTAGCAGTTGCAATCACCTTCCTCCTCATTGATGAAATTGTGTATCTCATTGCTTTTCGCGCAGCTATCACTAAGCTTTCTGTTCTGATCTTCAACAATATATTATTTCTCTCGTCTTTCGCTTTTTTCTATTTTTTTGACCCATTTACTGTTTGTTGTCTTGCTGCTGATTTCGTACTTTGACATCTTGTTGCGCACTCGTGAGTACTTACTGTTTAATGACCATATAGTTGTGTGTTAACTTCTTGCTGTTTTGTGCTTTATATTGTTCTGATCCACCCGATTCCGTCTTTAATGCCCTAGGGCACTAAGGGTAAATAAATAACGAAGTACTACATAGCTGTTTAGGGAAAACTAGCTTTCAAAATAAGTCGAACTCAAAGGCCGAAATAGGCGTCAATGTCACACCATGGCACGCAAGTCGTGCTCTCGGGCGCGTATTTCGGATGATGAGTGTGAACAAAAAATAGCTGCAGCATGCACGATTAACTGACGCTAACGATGGAGTCATCAGAATCAAAAGGCTCGGACTACATCACTCACCCAACGAGGAGCTTCACCGCTGAGTTAAGAGCGAAGTCAGAGATTTTACTATTTTAGAGTAGTGCTCGTAGCTCTAAACCCTTTTTTATCGATGACCCACCTGCTTCATCAAAGCGGCCATTTGCAAGCGAACTCAATTTCAGGGGAACTTCAGTCTAGCTACATTGGTCAAGATGGCGTGATTATGGAAGGTTTGCAATGCTCGTCGCTTGGGAATTTATTGTTCAATGTTGCTTGTGGCAGTGTTTTGCAGCGTGATCCCGTTTTGACAGTAAACACTTCATTCTAACGTGTCCTAGAACAAACACAGGCAAACACAACGAAGTTGTGGTATTTTTGGTGTGACAGATCCGGACGAGGTTGCCGTCTGACTTAGGTACGTTTTTACGGCGTCCACAGGTAACGACATCGTCGACTTTGCCGTCAGCGTGACAGCAAAAGCACCGCGCTCGCCGATCGTTATTTCAGTAGTCGTGCAGCACTGCCGCCTTTTTTGGCGCTAACTTCTTGGCAGTAAACAGCAGTAGAACAGATTTTCTATTAGACGGTTTGCTATGTTCACAAAGTGAATATGAAGGTAACTTTGGCGCGAAGCGACAGCATAATAAGGATAGAAATTTGTGCATTGCGCTCGCACACAAATGAATATATATTTTCAAGGAGATTCGGCCTGGGCCGTGAATAGTGCGTTTTAATCACAAGTCATTTTCGCTGAAGTACTTATACAATTTTTTTTGTGTGTGTGATCGATCATGCCGCTTGCCTCTCTCGGCGTCAATTTCAGCACGCACGTGCGCTGAGCTTGCGCGTGCGAACGTTAACTCCGATAGGCCAACCCTTCAGAGAGCAGGTATAAAAAAAGGGGGAACCAAACAGTCCGTATCGCGTGTACGTGTGCGCGTACCTCGAGAACACGAACGCGATATATACGATCCTCACCAAAAGCATGTGTTCTGCGTAGCCTCTTTTGTGTGCATGTGCTTTAAGGCTATTGGACACCATACACACTCGTTTCCGAGCTAAACCCTAAGGTAGTCTCGCTACCGCAGGCAGTCTGCAAGAAGACGGCCAATATAGGCGAAGTGTTCACAGCTGACTCGTCCCCATCTGACCTGTCATTACTTTCGACAGCATACGGTTCAGCCAGCAGATATGAGACGGAACAAACCCATAGAAGCAGAAGCCTGTAGTCTTCATCGTGAGCCTGAATGGTTGTAGGCTGGCAGGGGGAGATCCGTCAGCATTTTGCATTAAATTTCTTGTGCCCCATAATGAAGGACCTACCTAGCGAATTTCTCCCTGTATGCTTAAATTTTAGCATTTTGTTCCTTAGGCCACTGAGATCTAAATTATTAACGGACATGAGATCGTAAGCTAACCGAGGCTGTACTTTATCTGACGAATCATCGACCACATACGTGCCTCAGTTACGTCGTGACTGCATACCTTTCATGAAACAACGAATCATGTTAGGTGTCTTTATCATTTGTGATTTGTGCTTTATGAAATACAGCTTCTGTGTTCGTATCAGGGTTGGAATATTTACCTAACTCGTATAAATGGAGTGGGTCTCTGTCATGGCATGATGTAACAGCATTTGTTAAATAACATTCCGTTACTTCTAAGTCGAGACTTAGCACTGTGGAAGCCAGCAATGCGCGAATATTGTGTGTGCATAAGTAAGAAAGGAGGGGCATTTGAAGAAGACGTACGCGCCTGAGCTACGTGGAACATTTTGCCACGTGCAGCTCCCTGTTCCTGCTTCGTACATTCCCGAGGATGACACTGCAAGCGTTGACCAGCCGCTGCACAACACTGCACCAAGTAACGCTGTGGTTGCAGACAGGTAGGCCATTGCTGCACACATATTCATGATCCCTTACGGCGTTTTGCTGGAAGTCGCATGAAGCAGTAGCAGAAACCATCATATTTCGTTTGAATTGCAAGACTTTCTATCACTAAAGCGTGCAAACAGGTTCGCTGACTTGAAACTGGGATAGTCTCAAGCAGTTTTTTGTTACCATTTTACAAGTTTTTGCAAAACTGCATTAATTTGGTCAAAATTTTAAAGATAGCCATGAGCCAAAGGAGGAAAGTGGAATTATATTTCAACCACTTCATAAGGGTTGATTGAAAAAAAAAGATGACAAATGGGCTGGATTTTTTTATCATACCCCTATCCCAGCTTCTTTAATATAGTCTTTTATCCACTGGAGCTGCAATTATCTTGTACACATCCATGCGCCTAAGTGTCGTACAGGCGGTGTCTGCATGATACACTTACCATTGCCCTGATATCAAGCCAAGGAAACATGCAGCAATGGTATAGGAGAACTGGCGAGGGAATTACTTATATATAAACATGTTTCTTTTTTAGAAACCAAAAAGTTCCGCTGGGAAGATATTTCAGGACAAAAGAACTGGATATTTCAGAAAATGAATGGTTGTACTGTCTGGGCTAATAACTCAAGCAGGGTAGAATTTTTTAACCGAAATTCACAACTGAGATTTATCCATATTCCTTACTCAAATCGTGAGAAGCAAAGCCCTCTGCACCCTAGCCATGGTTGCTTGTAGCAAAAGTGAAAATGATGCATCGCATAAAAAAAAACAAATCGCAGGGTTTCAACATAGTTAAACCGAGTGGACGTGCAAAGAATGTGTTCCGCCTAATTGGCTCATGGTTTTGCTTTGCTGGGTCGTCGGCAAGTCTCGCGAAGATATGAGACTGAGGTCAAGCTCTTACTGATGTTAAATAAATTGATCTGATCTGGTCGCGCCGCACATGGAAGTTGACGAAGATGACGATGTGCAATGCACTGCGCAACAGTGGTTGAGCTGTGATAGAGATTAATATGATCTGATGTGTTTGCGTCGCACATGGAAGTTGACGAAGACGACGATGTGCAAAGCACTGCGCAACAGTGGTTGAGCTGTGATCGAAATTAATATGATCTGATCTGTTTGCGTCGCACATGGAAGTTGACGAAGACGACGATGTGCAATGCACAGCGCAACAGTGGTTGAGCTGTGATAGAGATTAATATGATCTGATCTGTTTGCGTCGCACATGGAAGTTGACGAAGACGACGATGTGCAATGCACTGCGCAACAGTGGTTGAGCTGTGATCGAAATTAATATGATCTGATCTGTTTTCGTCGCACATGGAAGTTGACGAAGACGACGATGTGCAATGCACTGCGCAACAGTGGTTGAGCTGTGATCGAAATTAATATGATCTAATCTGTTTTCGTCGCACATGGAAGTTGACGAATACGACGATGTGCAATGCACTGCGCAAGAGTGGTTGAGCTGTGATCGAAATTAATATGATCTGATGTATTTTCGTCGCACATGAAAGTTGACGAAGACGACAATGTGCAATGCACTGCGCAACAGTGGTTGAGCTGTGATCGAAATTAATATGATCTGGTCTGTTTTCGTCGCACATGGAAGTTGACGAAGACGATGATGTGCAATGCACTGCGCAAGAGTGGTTGAGCTGTGATCGAGATTAATATGATCTGATCTGTTTGCGTCGCACATGGAAGTTGACGAAGACGACGATGTGCAATGCACTGCGCAAGAGTGGTTGAGCTGTAATCGAAATTAATATGATCTGATCTGTTTTGGTCGCACATGGAAGTTGACGAAGACGAAGATGTGCAATGCACTGCGCAACAGTGGTTGAGCTGTGATCGAAATAATATGATCTGATCTGTTTTCGTCGCACATGGAAGTTGACGAAGACGACGATGTGCAATGCACTGCGCAAGAGTGGCTGAGCTGTGATCGAGATTAATGTGATTTGATCTGTTTGCGTCGCACATGGAAGTTGACGAAGACGACGATGTGCAATGCACTGCGCAAGAGTGGTTGAGCTGTGATCGAAATTAATATGACCTAATCTGTTTTCGTCGCACATGGAAGTTGACAAAGACGACGATGTGCAATGCACTGCGCAACAGTGGTTGAGCTGTGATCGAAATTAATATGATCTGATCTGTTTTCGTCGCACATGGAAGTTGACGAAGACGACGATGTGCAATGCACTGCGCAACAGTGGTTTAACTGTGATAGAGATTAATATGATCTGATGTTTTTGCGTCGCACATGGAAGTTGACGAAGACGACGATGTGCAATGCACTGCGCAACAGTGGTTGAGCTGTGATAGAGATTAATATGATCTGATGTGTTTGCGTCGCACATGGAAGTTGACGAAGACGACGATGTGCAATGCACTGCGCAACAGTGGTTGAGCTGTGATCGAAATTAATATGATCTGATCTGTTTTCGTCGCACATGGAAGTTGACGAAGACGACGATGTGCAATGCACTGCGCAAGAGTGGTTGAGCTGTGATCGAGATTAATATGATCTGATCTGTTTGCGTCGCACATGGAAGTTGACGAAGACGACGATGTGCAATGCACTGCGCAAGAGTCGTTGAGCTGTGATCGAAATTAATATGATCTGATCTGTTTGCGTCGCACATGGAAGTTGACGAAGATGACGATGTGCAATGCACTGCGCAAGAGTGGTTGAGCTGTGATCGAAATTAATATGATCTGATCTGTTTTCGTCGCACATGGAAGTTGACGAAGACGACGATGTGCAATGCACTACGCAAGAGTGGTTGAGCTGTGATCGAGATTAATATGATCTGATCTGTTTGCGTCGCACATGGAAGTTGACGAAGACGACGATGTGCAATGCACTGCGCAAGAGTGGTTGAGCTGTGATCGAGATTAATATGATCTATCCTGTTTGAGTCGCACATGGAAGTTGACGAAGACAACGATGTGCAATGCACTGCGCAAGAGTGGTTGAGCTGTGATCGAGATTAATATGATCTGATCTGTTTGCGTCGCACATGGAAGTTGACGAAAACGACGATGTGCAATGCACTGCGCAAGAGTGGTTGAGCTGTGATCGAGATTAATATGATCTGATGTGTTTGCGTCGCACATGGAAGTTGACGAAGACGACGATGTGCAATGCACTGCGCAACAGTGGTTGAGCTGTGATCGAGATTAATATGATCTGATCTGTTTGTGTCGCACATGGAAGTTGACGAAGACGACGATGTGCAATGCACTGCGCAACAGTGGTTGAGCTGTGATCGAAATTAATATGATCTGATCTGTTTTCGTCGCACATGGAAGTAGATGAAGACGACGATGTGCAAGCGTGTCGCAGTTTAACACGAGGCGTGATCGGCTGCTGCGATAACATATTGCCCTCGTGCAGTAGCCAGCGAAGCTGATCTGTTCGCGCCACCGCGGGTTCTAATGCCAGTTGCGGCAATAGTTATTTATTTATTCAAAATTAAGGTCAAGGCTTCAGCAATGTCCCGGTTTTCACAGCTTTTGTCATGAAGTAGAGCTTTCACTCTAAAATGGTGAGGGATTGAGGCAAGAATTTGATACGCGCCAAAGAGGTTGTCATTTTGCACGAGTTCCATATTATGGGCTACAATGACGCTGCGTTCAAAGCATTCAAAGTCTTGATTGTAGATTTGTTGAAGGCACAAGTCATGTCAGAGTTCCTCCAGAAAAAAAGTGTTGAGCACTCCTAATTGACACTGGCTGGTCACATAGGTAGTTCACAAACTAACAATGAAACTCTTAAATGTTAAAGTACAGTCTGCATACATATGAGTAAGTACTGCATAAATTGTTGACTGGAGCCAGAATCCAAGTAAAAGTTAAATCTGAAAACATACAATGAAATGCTACCAGAACAAATGCCAATTTTTTAAGTTCAACCTTTTGCTAGAACCTCATACCTACATTATATCTCGTGGACTAAAGTTCGCATCACCTATTATTCCTGGGCTACGTACTGTAGAGGCACTGTTGCTACTTTGGAGTGCGACCGTCGAAGCGGCGAGAACGGTCGGCTTCGCACGGCGCAGAGACCGCCATGATGGTTGTCCATCAGTTATTTATTTTCATGAAAGTGCGTTGAAGGAAGCCTGCTCAATGTAGCCTTAATGGCCGAATAATGGCGAACCGTGTGTAAGTCCTGAAGATAAAATTGGCAATAACTGACAGCTGTGCTGTTGGGCAACAAATTGTGTTCACGGTGCAACGAATAGCACGGAAAAGACACGGACAAGAAAAATACTGGACAGCATACGGGCCCAAAGCCGCCGTAATTGTAACATTGTGGGCCGCCCCGTACTTCTTCTGTCAACGTTACATTAATATCTTGCCAAGCTCCCACTAACGGGGCAACTTACGCTCCTTTTTGACCGCTCACGATCTTAACACAATATTAGGAATACAATGTTACTAGGTCTTCAACTCGGAACGATGTCGGTACTAACAATTTATTTCCACTGCAACAAAAGCAATCCTTTCCACACCAAGGATCCACTGTGACTCCTAATGAGACTTGCAGCAACGTGCCTAGTTTTTACTTACGCCTTAAGTGAGCGAATTTCAAAGTTGCGCGTTTATAAACGGTCTTGCAGGTATTAAGTGAAAAAAAAAAAGTGAAGATAGAGAAAGCAACCTTCCTTACAGTGTTATGTTCCGAGAGTTCTCAATACTTTCTCTCTTCCTGTGTACAGCAGTCGTAAACTCTTTCGAGGTAGAGTAGCACGCGTACTCAATCCAGTTTCCCTATTGGGAAAATTGCATAGTGTCAGCGTCAAAAAAAAAGTGCGGCCAGCTGAAATGACTATACCTGCCTGCATTTCTTCCGAGGTCAGTTTTTCTAAGCTTGTACGAGACGAAAATTTGGAAAAGATGCCACTTCGCGCCCTGTTCACGCCCGGAACCTGAAAGGCTCTGACTGGGGCAGAGAACGCACTTGGAATACCGAAGAATTTTCCAAATCTTTCGGGCGCGATTTTTCTGCCGACAGAAGCTTTTGGGTGCGGCCTCGATTCTCTGGTGGATACGCGGATGCCGTGCGCTCTGCATACAGATGCGTCCTCGTTCGAGAAAAAGGCATCACTTGATGTTTCCGTCAGTTCGTCAGTAGCGGAGCGCGACGTTATGCGCATCGCCCGACGGAGTAGAGGTGACATTCAACGTTCATAGAACCGCGGTGCCGTCTGACCATTCGATTTGTCTCTGTTCAGGACGTTCGCACAAAACTTGACTGAAAGTTTTTAGCCAGTGTAAAACATGCACATCTGCTTTACATCTCAATCTGGTAGTATATAGCATCACATTATAGTATCACTTGTATAAAACTTGTACTTACTGTTGCAGACTAGATTAAGATTATGGGGGATTTAACGTCCCAAAGCGACTCAGGCTATGAGGGACGCCGTAGTGAAGGGCTCCAGAAATTTCGACCAGCTGGGGTTCTTTTACGTGCACTGACATCGCACAGCACACGGGCCTCCAGAATTTCGCCCCCATCGAAATTCGATCGCCGCGGCCGGGATCGAACCCGCGTCTTTCAGGCCGGCAGCTGAGCGCCACAACCACTCAGCCACCGCGGCGGCTGTGTTGCAGACTAGAGGTAACAAGTCTGCTTTAAGTATATTATGATGTTACTGATACTGCTATGTAACGGTCTTCTTGGCCTTAGTCAAGCTGCATGAGCAGCTTTTAGCGAAAGAGGCCTTCCAGGCACTTTCTGGAAAATAAACATTGAAATTGAAAATTTAAAACATGGTTTCTATTCCCAAGCTTCGCTTTATTATTTCAATTCCTGTCTTCATCGCGAGCTCATACCATCAGGTGACCTGCTCTTTTATCGTATTAAGTTTCTGCGAAGCCATTTGTCGTTTATCCTTAGACGCTCTACATATAAACTGCCATCACTTACCTGTATGCCAATATTGCGCCTCCCGAGAAAGAATGTGCATAAAAAACGCGTCGCATTTTTTTTTCATGGCATTTCAGGAAATTATAAACTGCCCTCAATTCTCCAAGCTTATGCATCAGCAATTTCAAAGCCAACCCCCCCATGCCGCATTGTTGTTGACAGCGCTTAAACACACGGACAGAAGACAGAAACATGAAAGACGACGTCCCAGCGCCTGTGACCTCGTATTTCATGTTTCTGTCTTCTGTTCGTGTGTTTAAGCGCTGTCAACAACAATGGATCAGCACTAACAAGCCCGACAACTTGTCCCCCCTTTGATGGTCACGCTGACAAGCCTTTGTCTCGTAATCACCATTAATGGGAAGGAGAGAGGAGGAAGAAGAAGGGAAACAACAAACTCAAAGGT
This sequence comes from Amblyomma americanum, assembly GCF_052857255.1. Taxonomy (NCBI): domain Eukaryota; kingdom Metazoa; phylum Arthropoda; class Arachnida; order Ixodida; family Ixodidae; genus Amblyomma; species Amblyomma americanum. The sequence goes on from NC_135500.1 coordinate 176,363,458, forward strand.
CTGACGTAAGGTCAGCGGCTAGTCTTTGAGGTCGACTACTTTTATTTTCTAAATTCTGAACTGAGCACAGCCATGTCATACTCTCGCTCACGCTTTTCGTCATGCTCCTCTGGCTTTAAAATGACGGAGATGTCGTCTCCCATGGAGAAAAGCACACGCTCTACCATGTACTTGCGACGCATTTACACGAGCGTACTTCGATTCGATAGTCCACCGGGGTGACAAAACATTGGTTCACGATTAACTCCCTGAATTCTGTATCGTTCAAGGGCATAGTGTCAAACGCAAGGTAGTACACTATCAACCGCTTCTCTTCCGCCATTTGTTGCCTGTCTCATTTCCTGCAGTTGGTGCGTCAGTGAACAGAAAACTGTAGAAGACGGATATCAAGCAAATTTGCAGATTAGTAGCGAGGGAACTGCCTGTGCGGCACACTCATCATAACCGCTTCAAATCTTCCACCTCAGACGCAGCAGATGCCATATGGCCACTTCCTGCCTGCAATAGTGCAAAGATAAGAGATGGCTACGCCTCGGATCCCACACAAAGTACACTAACTTGCAAGTAAGGTGCGGTACCGTTGTCCAGCGGTGAACAACGATAAGAAAAAGCAAACCGGACACAAGTTTGGCGTTACACTGGACACGAGCTGGCACACCAGCTTGCCCGCGGCACACGTTGCCGGGTACCAGCTTTCGCTGTAAAAGAAGCACGCTACCCAAGACTTTTCTTTTGTTGTTTCAATGGCTGTTGGCTTCTTTCATGTGCACATCGTAATAAGCCGTCGTGCTCTTGTCCTTGTCTGTTGCTTATCCTTTTCAGTGGTATTGTGGCTGCTATCGCTTGAGGACGATCTTTCGGCTAAATATTTCAAATTGCGCCTAGAGGTCTTCTTACTGTAACGATTTCCAGTATGGGGCACTTGTGTAAACAGGCAAACAACTTTTCAGACCTAACAACAACCTCTACACCTCACCAGAAACTTTCATGCTGGGCTTTAAAACGAAGCTCTTGTGACATAACGCATGATAATGTGCTCATGTATTGACAAAAATTTTGCCTCCGCTTTTAAAGTGCCTCGACTCTTATGATTAACAAAGCTGCATCTAAGCACAGACGCCTGCCTTGTCCGTTCCGTGCTTCTTCACTTTCCCCTCAATGCAGGCACGTAGCCAAGAATTTTTTTCGGGAGGGGCCAAAGGTAATTTTCGAGCTGGCGATGGGGGGGGGGGGGGGGGGGGAGGGGGGGGGAGCGCTGGCAGATGCTTGAGCACTGCAGAGAGAACGGGGAGGGGGAGGGGGCGCTCAGCCCCCCTTGGATACATTCCTACCTCCATGGATACCTATGTTCATGGGCGTACTTAATAAGTCCGCCCTTTTCCTGGATGCCTAAGTTGATGGGCGTATTTAATACGAGCCCGTAACCCTAACAAATCGATAAATTTCCAATTGCAAACCAAAAATATCCCTATTATTTTACGAGAAAAACATTTAAAGGAACGTTTTCTGCGTATAGGACTCCCTCCTCTAAGAGTTGCCCATAATGCGCCCTGTTGAAGGAGCTGGCGTGACCACCATTCGAATCATCTGTCATCGCTTTTCATTAGAGTTCACAAAGCAGCGTCTAATTATGATTCTAACGAAAGTGGATGAGGTGCCACAATTGAGGAAATGTTTTTTGGAGCAAATAGCGAGGTATATTAACATGTATATGCGCACGCATACTTGTCTGGCATCAATCCCCAGATTTAGTGTTGTTGAGAATCATGTTTCACAGAATGTAATTACCTCAACTAATGCCAAAGACCCAACAAACAATTGATCACCTAACACAGCAAAATTAAATGAGTCGCTCACGCAGTACATGTCACACACAGTTTATTACACACTCCTTGTACAATACGGAAGAAAATGAAAGTACAATACAGATGTCGAAGATGTATACACATACACAACCGAAAGACTTCGTAACGCTTTTTCAACTAGGCCTTCTCATCTCTACAAGTACTCAATAAATCTCCCCCTTATATTCATTGTAGCAAGTAAAGGCGTTTCTGTCTCTAATATGCTATTTTTATTTGTGGCACCGTGTACTGTCGGCGACAAAAGCCTCCGTGACGTGTTTCTGGTGACCTTAGCCCACAGGTGCAATGAGCACTAACGATCGTATGGCTTCATTTGCACAAATCGGAAAACTCATGTCCACCTTTTAACACCAAAAGTAGAGTCTAGACCATCGACCGACCACGAACAATGCACTTTGGTTCCCAATCGCGCATCCTGGGGACTTTTGTTCCCAATAGTACGTGTCACACGATATGGCATGTTAGTTTAGTGATTACGGTCCATGATGGTAAATGCACCTACACCACCTGGGGTATTATGGCAGGCTAAGCTTTGTATAAACCTTTTATAGTCTTTGATAATGTCAGCTCTAATTTTATGTCGGCAGTTCTGTAGCGTAATAAGGACTCTATAAACTTTCTACAACGGCATCCCCTACAAGCCTGAGGTCGCAGGTTGGCTCTTAAGATGGGCCTCTCGGAGGCTGCGCAATATGAGCAGATTGGCACGCGTTTAACGAGCTTCCAGTACTAACATAGGCTTCGCGTATACCTGAGCGAGATTCTTGATTCTTTTATGTATGCTTCAGCTACAGAAAGACGGAAGGTAGCTGTCAAGAAGAAAATATTACAGTTATAAGGAAGCCATAGTGTAATCCCGCTTTGTCCTGACAAAAGCCACTATATAGTAGCACTTTCGGTTTAAATTATGTGGCGTTTTATGATGTCACATTCCATGAATCTGTCTTCTCTCTGTAGAAACGTGGCCAGCGCTGTTCAGCAAGCCAGCAGTACCTGCAGCTCAGGTTGAGTTTGAACACCAGAGTTATGTTTTCTATACATCTGGAAAAGATATAGCCTGAAGGACACTAAATCTCCATTTCACGCACTCAATATCTATTTACCTTGACTCTCGCACGAAAAGAAGAGAATTGCCAAAAATGACAGTATCCACACTACCACCTTGTTTTGGCTTGGACCCATCAACACACTCATAAGTAGCTGTCGTAAAGAGCGTCACTGCATAACATCACCACAGGGGGCCATCTTTATATGCATATAGCAGACACTGAAGGAACAACACAGCGGCACATCCACAGAGCACATACTGTCAGCGTTGGTTCGAGTTAACTGAAGTTAAACGGATGAGAATGAAAAAAATATCAACACCTGCTTTGCCACAACCTCGACATCGCCCGTGTATATCGAGCACGTTATCTCCGGCACTACATTTTCGTGCTTATTTCTTTCCAGTTTTTCGGTTTATGTTTCAGCACCAAAATTTTCCAGACAGCACGGTTAGTCTTTGCAGAGTTTATTGCAAAGAAAGTCAAACTTTGTGTACCTACAATTTCTTCGAAATATTGTGGTTCGCTGAAAACGTTAGCCTGAAATTTAATTTCATAAGCAGTCCGGTAAATTTTAGCGAGGACATTTGTATCCTCTTTGGGGACGTAGAGCGAGTAACTCTAGAATCTGTGAGTCCACAAGTACAACCACGGTAAGAAACACCCTCTTTAGCAGAAGTACTTGCCAATATGGAACGATGTTCGTAGCTCCATTAACAACGGCTGGAACCGATGAATAGGAACCAATGTTAATGAATTTGCCCCCGATAGGTGGAGCTACCGGACAATGTACCATGTAAGAAAAGCTGTCATCACGCTGTTAGCGCAACACACGGATCGTTTGTTCCGTTCAAGGAATCTGAGGCTTTCTTTGATTTCCTTCACGGGTTCTCCAGTCTTTAGAGCCCCCTCGATGGTTGGTGCAGTTCAGGGCAGAGAATGGGGTGTTCTCGTGACACAAAAAATGGCGAACTGTGAAATAGTCACAGTCTTGGTTGTTGGCTAATTTAGGCGAGACTTCCAAGCATGACAGTAATAGGAAAAATATAAAGATGTGCACCTGGTAGGCGCGTAAGGACCTCTCGGTGGTTTGATCTTCGCCTTAATTTGCGCAGTTACGGCGGTGGTACTGAAATGAATGACCACAAAAAAGTGCAAGAAACGCAGTGTCTACGACACTAGCCATTGCATTAATGCAGGCCATTAAACCAGTAAACTCAACGAATAAAACCTAACTGAAGTGGAGGTGAAAAAATCTCATTGCCAGTAAAACGAAACTAAAAGAGTTTTCAATCATACTAAGTGGTTTTTTCACGACATAGCACTGACGATAGACGAGGTGTTCTTACAATGTACATGTGCACTTGAAAAATCCGAAGGTTGGACGTGCGGAGGCAATACCCTGTCAAGAATAGTGAACTTGGCTGTATATAGTTATGCACAGGTATGAATATGGATGAGAACACTGTACATGCCTCAACGGGAAGGCATGAGTTAGTCTGAAAACAAAATATGAGGCGCTTCGTTTTCAAGCATGGACAATGCTTATATGCCAGTCAGGTTGCTTGCTTGGCAGTGCAGTGCCTGAGAGAGGTTTAGATGTCACTGTACCATGGTATTCATGAGGCGAAGGTGGCGCCGGATAAGAATATGTTTATAGTTAAGCAGTTACTCTCACTTCAGATAGTAGATAACGGATGCTTAAAGATATTGCAGACCCCACATTTTGGTTCCTTGTTATCCTCTTATGGATAGTGCCAATGACAGCAGCATGTACAGATCACCACGTGCCATTCTCCTGCGCCAGGTTGAATGACTTTAAATAAAATTTCTTCTCTTATGCTGTTTTGGTCTCGGTTTCAACAACCGCATGGTGGCAATGACGCACTTGAGATTACGTGAGGAAAAAAAAAAACTGCGACGCTATAGATCTTTGTTCATTTGTTGACATTTCGGCTTTTGCAAGAGGCTGAAGACAGAGCCGGAGTGAATTGCAACAGTCAAACAGCGACAATATGGCAGTTTTTTTCTGCCTCACATGACCTGAAGTCTACTTTAACGTCATAGCCACCTTCAGGCTCTTGAAATCGAAATGGAAGCGACATTGAAAGCGAAACGGAAGTGCACGTTTGTTCAACTTGGTGACTTACGTTTTTAATGACTTGCGCATCATTGCAAGCAATAACAAAATTTTGGTGTCTGTGCCTCTTAAGAAAAGTTAGATGCTAATTATTTCAGCGTTTAAGACAACTCGCGAGAAACAATAAAAAAAACATTTTTAAAGGCGCTTTGCTTGCCTTTGAGCTACTACTGCTATTCTTGTGCTGATTATAAGTACAACGCCAAACCGTCATTAGCGCACATAAATTTACTTAGTCGTAACCTGCTGTACAGATGAGAGCAGCGCTGGAAAGCAGCTTAAAACCTATTAGACTGCAGTTTCTCTTCTACTTGATTTCTGTTATCTAAAACAAGAATCGTGACTCATGAGACTTTGAAATGATTTTATGAGAACATATTTTTCATGTCAGGTTGCACAGATTACCTACACTGAGATCAAATTGCCCCAGTATCTGTGAGTCAAAAGGGCAGTATCGACACACGTGAGATCTCACAAAAGTTCACTGAATCATTTGATGTGGGCGAAGTAGAACCATGTACATATTTTCGCAATGATCAGTTGCATTCGTTTTCGTTATCTTATTTTTTTCTCTCTCTTTTTTGTCTGACACCATTGGCACCGGATCAAGCTGGACAGCCAAGCAGTATGCGTTTAATAGTGGCGCCTCCTCGTATGCTACGTTGTTCGCGTTACGCAGTGAAAAGTGTGAGAATGAGGTTCTACTGCACTCATATCCTTTCACAACGAGCAAACACGTAACAGACAATCAAGCTATATACAAGCACCCGACAGAGCTCCCCATATAAATACCTTCGCGACCTGTTCGTTGCCGCGCACTTACACAAAACGATGCATGGGCAGCGGAAAAGCGCAGCTGAAGAACTGCATGATTCGGTGGCTAGTTAGAATAGGGCATGTGTCCTGCTGAAACAGCAGCAGAAAGCTAATTTTAGATAAGCTTTCTACATACAACGACACATCGCATGCAGCCCCTATGAATAGGCGGCTAGCAGCGCTTAGCCGCCTGAGTGCCGTGCTTCGCTTTCCACAGCAACTTACTAAAGCGCCCTCATCAACGCTTTGGCTGCCGCTGTGGAACATAGACACAAGCTGAACGAGTCTTCTTACGTCCTTTCACAACTCGCAACAAACCGTTTCTTCTAACAGCAGTTGTGCAGAACAAAACGCTGAGACAATGCGTTCACTTCAGGAACACCGACGAAACAACATGACAAGTCAAAGGTGAACAGCGACGACAGCATCCACGGTGATCTGTACTCGTGCCGGGAAGATTATCGCACTCAGCGTCGCTCACGTAAGCCCTATTCTCGTTGTGCCAGCTCATTGGCAACCAGCGCCATCTCCGAAACATCTTGCAGCCGATCGTGTCAGGGCGCAAGTTCCGGTCTGATCAACGGCTCGCACCAAGCGGCGCAGTATGCCTTGGCTGGCCCCCTCCCAGCCCTGGGGTATAGCCGGAGATAAGCACTGCGCAAAGTAAGCAACAGCGTCTCAACTAAAGCGCCAGCTACGGAGGCATCTCCGCTTATGTGCCTTCTTAACTTCACTTGTACAACCGGCAATGGCGCACTCGACCCTCTCACGGAGGCTTCGGTGTCCTACACGTGAAAAGGCTTCCACGCTCCGAGTGCGGGCCGCTGCCATCACTAGCACCGCCTGGTTTTCCACTGCCCTTTCGTGGCCTCGCTAAGAGTAGCTGGAGGGAATCGTCACAACAGCAGTTCAGAGCTATGCTCCTTCGAGCATGCCGTCAAGTCCTTCAGAGAACAGTGTCATCTGCTTCGGAAGATTCTGAAAGCTCGTGGATGGCGGCGATGGACTGGCGGGCCATCGGATGGTACGTGCCGCCCGCTGATGTGCAGTCCGTCGAAGCGGACGCAATGTCTGTTCCGGTCAAGCTCTGCGTGGCCACTGAAGACCGCGGAGTCCTGCTACCTGTGAAAGGCAGACATACATAGCGATCAGAGTGCATTACAGAGCTGATCGGCACTAGTGAAGCCAGAAGCTAACAGAACGCAGGGTTGAAATCTTGCTCCACTGATGTGCGACCTGGTTGAAACAACGCGGCATCTAATTTCAGCGGTGCCCCATGTTCATGCAGAAACAAACTAGCTCAAAGTTCTGACTACCTTTGGTTCTACTTAAGAAGAAATGTCAAGCGCTGCTCAATTCTAAAGTGCTTAAAGCGGTCCCTCACATGGCAGTGTGACTCCTGATACAATGTTCTGTGTTAAAAAAGCATAGATAGCAGACAGAAATTAAAACAATGCATTTTATCTTAAGCATACGCCGCCATGTCATGCAAGGGTAAAAGATTCGGCCGCTATTCGTCAAGGTGATATTTCGTTAAGCTATTACTTAGCAATACTTATTGAGGAAAGCGTGGTGGAGCATATGAACACGGGAAAGAAGGGAGCACTTCTGTCATATTTCCGTGGTGCTTTATCCTCGAATGTTTTTCTGTTATGCTCGGAAAAAAAATGCTACATCCTGAGGTCGAGTAATCGAGCGTTAGCCGTTACCTCACCTATGTTTATGCGTTTGGGTTTTGTCTCAACTTAATTGTGCTTAGTGTTGAGGGCGTGACGAAAACGAATTATCACCAGTGCTACTAAATAATTGCTGCCTTGCAACTCCGGATAATTATGAACAGAAGATAATGCGACGCACATGCCTCTAGTCAACGACGCCCGATTAAGGTAAGGAGAGAATAAAAAAAATATATGCTGCAGGAAAATGTTGCCAATCGTCACCAATCATTAGTACGCATCAGGATGTCCCGCGCTGATGCGTAAAATGAAACAAAGCATTACGAATGAGTGTAAGTCTCAAACTGCTTTAGGTAGTTGAGGATAGCACGCTAAGGCTAACAGACACTTTCTTTCGCATTCCAGGTTCTATTTATACCTATTCGCTGGCAAATTCGAATTCGAGACCAGCGTTGAACAATATGACGCATGTTCCATTTATGGCACATGCTTTCTTGCAAATCCATCTTTTGGTCGTTCTTTCCTGGCGAGGGTCAGCCTGCTATGTCATGTTTTTGCTCTCAGCATGGTTTTATGGTTGTTGAAAATTGAGTGAGGGGCTATTTCCTCTTCCTTTTAGGAGTGGAGGCAACAAAATTTTTAGCCTATTTTTGCTTTCGAATGATGAGCAAGATATTAGTAAACGTGAATAACCACATGAAATTCATCTACGCTCAGTAACTAAGGTAAAAAGAAATTTATTCTTCAATGCAGTGTCTGTTTCGGTTTGGGCAGTCGAAAAATGGTTCCAACGTCATTACTTATCCAGAAATCATGTGAGGCATACAAAAACCGCAATACCTCTTTGTTCACTTGCTGCCTTCCGGTTTCTGGAGCAGTTTAGCGTAACAGTTTGGGCAAATTAAAACGGCACAGCAACGGTTATTTTCCAGTTTTTGTATGCCTAACGTGATCTCATATTCATTTCCGACGTCGCAACCATCGTCTGGCCACAGAAACGGAAACTGAAAGTACGGCGCAAAACAAAATTGTTATAAATTATTCATCGCGCATTAGCAAATTCTACGTGGTGATATATGTTTACTTATCTCGTACGGATCATTCCAGTGCAAAAACGCACTGAGAAAACTTTGGTGTCTCTACTCCTCTAAAGGAACCGAATACCGACCAAAACGTGCCATAATATTATGGGGGAAATGAAAATATCATGCCTCAAACTGTAAGAATTGAGCACTGCAATATCAAGGAAACAAGGATTTATAATTTTAATTTAGCCATTGACAATCGCATAAAAGGCGAGTTTGCGGAGAAACCCGGCATGATCAAAATATTCCGCCACGTAACCACATCTCGGTAAAATATCGCTTATTTTTACTAAGCGCACAGCGCTTTTTTTTTTCTTTCAGGAGTGCTCGTCGTGTTTTATTTAGTCTACATAGTAATTTGAACCTTTGCTCCAGTGACTCTATAGTTATCACTCTCTTCAGTGCGCCATTCGGTGAAAAGCAACGCTCCCGTTGCATCGTCGACCATGCGATTTTAGTTTTTGCGACTAGAAGGCGCCACAGTGTTTTCAATTTCTTTGATGGAGCGGCACTCGCGGGCTTCTAACACTTTCATCGATGAGGCGTAAATTCCTGTGCCATAACAGCTTTGAGTATGGAAACTGAAATGGACGCTACTCCATATACTAAATATATCTTATTACTGTCTGATGTGTGAGATTTATATTAGATATTGTTACAGTGCTTTTTGTTACCGCGCTCGCTGATCATTGTTTCCAGCATCGGGATACATCAAAACGGACGCATGCACTGATTTAAAAATTCTCGGTGAAAATTTCTTACAGAGTTTACAATAAAAACATAGCGGAATACAGCACCTTAGAGAGCAAGATTTCCGTTGGGCGGAAAATGATTGGGTACAGACAAGGAGTCCAGTTTTCTAGGCCCACTATAAACACGTCTTTTTTATTCACGTCTGCTTTTAATTCTTGTTCTAGAGAACTTTCAACTTTTTTGACTCAGTTTGACTGTGAACGGTTGACTCAGCTTTTGCGTTGCGTTTTGTATTGTTTTGTTATGCGTTTGGCCCCGACCCTGCTTTTGGCTTCGACTTTTACTTAGTGTTCGGTGACTATTTTGTTATTTTCGTCCTCGTTTTGCCTCGTGCTGCATTGGCGGCAAAGGTCGCTGACTGATCATTTTCCATGCGTGCACCTTACGGTTCGTCGTGGTCCTCTCGGTTTTATCGGTTCTTGGCTGACTTTGCGTTACCCAGATATGTATCACTTTGATATTGTGTACTTCGTTTTGTTTTTTTGTATTAGATAGTTGAACGCGTTTGCTATTTTCTTGGTCACGTGGGTGTTGGACTGCGTTGTATAAGCTGCTCATCTTTCTGAATAAATGTGTTGGTAGTCTGCGCCCTGTCCTGTCCACTTCTGTTCGTCCTTGTGTTTTTTTCGCGCTGCTTTCTTTTACCATGTTCACTGACCAACAATCCCAAACAGCCGCTTTAGTCCTTAATATTGAGTGTTCTGTCCCCTTAAAAACTGACCATGGCAACGATTGTTACTTTTGGTTTATCCATCAGTGGAAACAAACGAGTGTAGCAGCGGGTAATATTAGGCGAACAGGTCTTTATTTACTGTTGGACTGTTTTTGGTGCAACGTCGGCCAACGAGGCCGAAAGAGACAAAGAATAAATGTACCTACTGGTCAGCATGCACTCGATTCGCTTGTGACACTTGAGGATACGCTGGGAGAACTTCTCAATACGGCGGCGCAGCTCGGTTGGCGCGGCCAACGTGTAGATGACCGGGTTGAGAGCGCTGTTGATTGGCAGGATGAAGACCACGACCCAGGCGTAGACGTCCTCTGCAATGAAAGCAATCCCCTCGTTCCACTAATTCAACCATGCGAAGGCAAGACCTTCCCCCCTACCCTTAAAGCAGGTTTCAAGATGTTTGGTTGCGAAAATAGGCATGATTAAATGGTTATCAGGCGGGTTCATAGGCAATTCATGTTGTGAATGTTGAGAACACTGCTAATGCCTGAGATCGTACTTTGGGTAGCTCGCATATGAACGCCGATAAAAACGGAGAGTGGAGACATGAGCTCATTAGAGCTGAGAATTTGTACCAACGATGTCGAACTGGAACCCTTGACTTCTTTGAATCCCTTGGTTTTACCACGCTGTACAAAGCAAGTACAATACTGCACCGCTCATTCAACTTGTGCAGCTGCGGAGCCCACAACAACCGTGCTGAGTATGATACTTGTTGTCCCGGCAAAAACGATTTGCCTTGTCAAAACATCGCTGTCAAAATAATGGTAATCTGGCTCATGTTTATTTATTATTGGCTGACGTTGCTCTCCTTTCTTCCCCAGTGTTCCCTAGATCCCTTGTGGGGCACTCATTCAGCCTCGATTTTGCACACTTTAACCTGAATTGAGATTGATTTTGTTTCTAGTGCGGGGCTGTAAATCGATGTACAATTCACTTATCATTATTCGTCACTTACGGCTATCTGAACGAATCTTTCGGAAATACTTGTCGAATCGTAAGGAAAACAAAAAACACGGTAGAGGTTAGAAATGCAAAAAAAAATGGGAACAAATTATGAATGCTGTCTGAGCTGAAAGCGCGAGATTGACAGCAAGTGGTCATCACCTACAGTAAAGCTGCAGTGTCTGCATTACAGCGTCAGTATAGTTGGCACATCATCGTTAGTGCTGATACACGCAGCGCTACGTTGTCGGCGGTGCACATACCTGAGATGCGTACTTCGCAAAGCGCCAGTATCTTTATGATGACGATGGGTATCCAGCAGAGGCAGTCTGTGAGCACAATAAAGAAAAATCGCAGTGCCAGCACGACATCCTCCTGTTTTTTCATAGTGACTGGACGCGCCCGTTGCCTGTCTGCTTTGATGATGGCGAACATCGACAGGTATAGGCCCATGGTTAGCACCATCTGCGCACAGAAAAGAGGACAAAAATGAGAAAAACAGAATGAGTGCAGATCGCACTGCAGGTGCTCATTCGTCGAAGGTACAAAAAGCAGCAAGAGTGAATGCAGTGGGTGAAAACATACCCAGCAATTCTGGACAAAACCATTTTTGAGCGGGAAACCGCTTACGAACTCAATTCTTTTTTTAAATATTATCAGATTTCACTATAGCAGTCAATATATCTGCAGATCAACCGACGGCAGCCTTGTATTTTTTCTATTTACGTTTTCGTAATCATCAAAACCGTTCGCCTTTGGTTTTCTATGCCAGTCTTACCTGTTCGATGCAACCGCTGGATGCACTTTAAAAGAAATATTTTGCAATATATCTGAAAAATTGACCATTACATTCAGTATTTCTTACAATCTTGCGATTCCCAAATTTTTTGCATGAGAAAGCTGCACCTGATTAGCCCAAACATCAGTGTCATGCGTGCTTTATGTGCGCCCATTTTCTTCGAGCTTTTTAGCCAAAACTAAAATCTGTTTCAGAGTAATATAGTCGATTACGTCCTGGGATGCCACTGGCCTCTTTTACTGTTATTGTACGCATTTAACTTTCTTCATTACTCAACATGCGGGCCATGAACCCCGTTGTGCATCAATTTGATTCTTAAGCACCAGGCCGTAGTACCCAAGACTAACTTGTTTTCTTCTCTGCACTACTCTTATCCTTCACAACTCGAAAACTGGTCGTTGTAAAGGCGAACGAAAAGAAAACTTGCTGTGTGTTGACAACCTCGCTGCGAAAATGTAAAATAGGCGCTGAGCTCATTCTTCTAATGAAGCACCCTCGTCTATCTTTGTAATGGATGGAAGAGAAAGTTGAATCTCTCGGTATCAAAAAGCCGTTTGCCTCACTTAGGGTCAGAATTTGCATGCAGAACGCAGAAGAAACAAACATCAAAGTCCAACACGCCGACTCTTTTCGCAAGCACCAATGCGTGTCACGCATCCGCCGGCGACATCAGACAGAAACCGTAAAGAAAAATGTCATTTCCTGCACGATCTCTCCAACAAGGACTATGAGTAATTTACTCAGAGTTGAAGGGACAAGAAGTTTCGAACAGCGTTACTTTATCAAAACGACCAAACGAGAATATTTACATTAGAGCAAAACGCGTCAGTGGGACGTTGACGATGACCCGAAGTGCCTAAACCCAACAAAACTCTGGCCACAGTAATAGCGCTGGAGGCGCATCTTGGCAGCTATTGGTCCTTCTGCGGTAATGCGCCCAGCCACCAGTACAACTGGCGACACTGCCGACACTTCTTCCCACATTCGTTGCCAACACAGGGTGTCCTGCTATGAGCGTAACTGCAGCTTTTCTGCCCGAGTAGCCTTCGCTACTTTATTGTTCTGTTTTTTTCTCCGTGTGTTTATAAAGCAAATGCTCTCTTTGCTTTAGTTCATTTTATGCGAACGTTAAACATTCCACGCTTGCAACGCCTTTAAGCGTGCTTCTCTTAGAAAACTGCGCAAGGGATCTGGAAGACGACCAACGGCACGGGGCAAGCTCAAGACGGCTTCATTACTTCAGCTCACATTTTCCGCAGAAATGAATTGTGGCTCCTTCTTCTAAACAAGCAGAGCTGCATGTTAGGCTCCTGCCAGGACATCGCATAGAGCCAAGATCAATGACAGATATTTTTTTTTTTTGTTCAGAGCGTTTAAGGTGCACATGTATTGAAAAGCTTTGCTGTCTTTAACACCATCCAGTATCAATAGATAAGTGTTTGCAAAATGAGTTTATGTCACTTGTCCGCAAGAAGCAAAACAAAGATAACCTTGCGTCACTCGTCGAGTGGCAATTACATATTCTTCTAATCGATTGCAGATGTGCTGAGCAATCAACTTATCGTCGACCGAGAGCTGTCGTTCTGCTGGTGCTGTGAGCTCTGAATTTCTGAAAGCGAAGGAAATACCCGCTCTTCAAAAGAAGAGAAATAATTATTACAATGATGATAAGAGGACTGTGCACGAGCACCACGAATATCGATGAATGCTCTGATCTTAAGCTATTATTTATGTTTACTTGCCTCTCTGTGGGCTTTAACTCTTTACCGAAGGGAAGTTGGTGAGTTCTGGTAAATACGGCCAATAAATGCTTATCCTTTCACCTGCTGGTAAAATGTAGTGCGGTGGGAGTGCCGTCATCCATATGTGAACAGAACATTCGCAGTGACAGGGGTGTAAGCATTCAGCCATGAAACCAAGCAATGATGCACAGAGATCGCATTATTATCGCCATTTCCCATCTTGCTGCAACTTTCTAATCGCCCGCATTTTCTTTCATCGCGATTTCATACCATGGAATTTTTTTTTCCGGCCGTTGGAAGCGTAAAAGATGTTCCGCTTGCTGGTGCTCCTCTATCCCCTTCTCAGGAGTATACTATACACCGCTTTTTTTTTATCTCGGTCTGCTCAGGGCTGAAAGCAGCCACTTTTCGTACTCGCTCTTGTTCTGTGCCGAGCGGTTTGAGCAGGGCCATGATGTGGCATAAAACTGTAGTTCGCAGAAAGTGATAAATATTGTTGTTCTTGCGTACAACACGTAAGCTGATTCTTTTTCAAAATTTCCTCATTTGCCATTGGTAAGGGCAGAAGAAAAACACATCTCATCGATTACCGTTAAGTACATAGGAGAGATGTTAATCGGCGGAGACAACCATGGCCACCTGATTGCTGAACAAAGATATCTCTTTTTTGTACCTCCTCCTGCACTATAGCCGCCGTAACAGTTTGCTTCTAACGACATTTACTCGTACGTAGCGCGGTCAGTACGTCTGCGGCTTCACTACGCTTGTCTGAACACCGTCACTGTTTGTGCCTTACATAGACCGCGGTCCATCTTCTTATCCACTAGTCTAGCCTTCGTCAGTTTTCTGCTTGAAACTGGGACGCCCAGGTTGGACACGGGCTTCGAAAGAAGCCCGGGAGGGTTGAGAGAGCTACGTTTCCGGTCGAACAATTGTCGACGGACCACTGCAAGGCAAATCTCGCACCGCTCTCAGCAGCTATGGGTCAGTCATGAGTAGATGTCTCCTGTATCCCCAGACGCTGGCTACGTTGCCGGTTGCCGGCACGAGGAGTAATATGCGAGCGACCGTTAGCGTGCTGGAATGGCGAATATCGGCAACACTACTCTGCGCACATCGTGGACACTGCTCCACGCTGTCATCAAGCAATTGTAGCACCAAAACCCTCTATCTAAAGCCAAGCTGCGCGCTTCGAGGCACGGTTGCAGACGTCCAGAGTGTATATATACTCACGGCGAAAAAGTTTACGCCGAGGAAGACAAATGCGGAGTACTCCCATCCGAGCATGAAGGGGTCGTCAATGTGCAGGGGAAAGCAGAGGCCGTTGCTGGAGTAGAAGGCGCGCTCCTGCGGCCACTTGAACACGGGGAAGGCGGCCAGCAGTAGGCCCGCCAGCCACACGGCCGCCAGGCAGCAGCGCGCCGCCGTCACAGTCACGGCGCGCACGTTCGTCTGCGCCGTTAGGGACGTCGGAACGAAAGAATTTGTGACCACTCATTGCGCAGGCAGCCTAGAACATTAATGCAGTCAGGTTCACCTCATCCAACATGTCCTCACTCATTGGCTATTTTTATTCAGTTTCTTCAGGGTCGTATTCTGTGACAATATATTTTTTTATATTCAGTCTTTTGCCGCTTTTACAGTCGGAAAGCCGCGCATGTCAATCCAGAGCCAACCACAGAAACTGCCCGCTGCATGCCAGCTCCGACATGTCGGCCATTAGCTACCGAGGTTTGGGAAGCGAAAAGAAAACGGACAGGGCCGAGGACTGTTATACGCTTGACGAAGGGAACCGTCGGGAAGGCGTAATGTTCGTGCTAAGCCTTATTGATAGAGCGCGCTGTTATGTTCATCCTGGATGGCGAAAACGACAGCAATATACCTTGATGCACCGGTAGCGCTCGACCGTGATGAGGGAGAGGATGAGCACGGAAACCTCGCAGGAGACCATGGCCAGCAGGCCGCACAGGGTGCAGTGCCAGGAGGACATCCACTGGTGGGCGTGCTTGTTGTACTCGTCGCGGAACGCTACGTCCAGGGAGCCCACGGTCACCAGGTAGACGCCCATCAGGAAGTCGGCCACCGACAGGTTGCGGATGAAGAGCGAGAGGACGCGGTCCTCCTTCTTGGACAGCATGCGCCAGGCAAGCACCACGCTGTTGCCGGCGCACGTGGTGAGCGCCACCACCCAGACGGACAGCCGAAGCACGGGCCACACCAGCAGGTGCTCCGTGGACGAGAGGCCGTCCGTCTTGGGCGCGCAGATGCGCACGTACGGCGCGTAGCTGCAGTACTGGAACTTCTTGAAGTAGCTGCGTCACACACACGACGACTGTCACACTCAGCAGATTGCGTTAGAGCAGCAGCGCAGTTATGAGACGATGCATATGGATGTGAAGGGCAGCGCAGCGACAATGCAGACACGGCAATAGACGCCCACGCACTAAGCACACTCGCTTAGATTTCTGCTGAT
This sequence comes from Amblyomma americanum, assembly GCF_052857255.1. Lineage (NCBI taxonomy): Eukaryota > Metazoa > Arthropoda > Arachnida > Ixodida > Ixodidae > Amblyomma > Amblyomma americanum. The sequence continues at coordinate 176,379,528 of NC_135500.1, forward strand.
GTCTGTGTAAAGTGCTCACAGGAAGATCCAGTGACCATGTGGGAACCTGCCCTGCAGCCCCCTGTGTTTGCTTTCCCGCGAGTCACCGTGCAGCACCAGCCGCACCTCGAGGAGGAACGCATTCCCCTGTCAGTTACATTAACTGGCAAGAGAGGGCGCCAGCATCGCTGCGCGAGAGACTGCTTAAAGACCGCGCGCGGGAGAGGGCATGAGGCTCTTGGGCGGGGATCGTCGGCGCGATGATACTGCTTTCTTTGTCTGAAAGTTGACTGAAGTGAACGCGGAAAAAACTGGCGTGAACACGTTCAACTAGAGTATTTACGCGGCAAGCGTTGTCGCGTGAGGACACAGGATGCTCCGTTCTGCGGTTTGAAGGTGTAAACCTCGAAAAGCCGTTATTGCGGCAAGAGGAGCATTAAGGACTCTCTACTCACATGAACTCCAGCTTTGGCAAGTGGCGGAAATGTCGGATATCGATGTTGTTTATCTCGACGCCGGATAGATTCCTGAAAAAAAAAAGAAAACATGGGAAGTTAAACACGCTGTCTGAAACCAGCCACCGTTTCATGCCATACTCACAGTGAGTTGAGGCTTCGAAGATTGTGAAACAATGTGACTGGCAGAGACTTGATCGAGTTGGCAGACAGGTCTCTAGAAGCAAGATTCAGGAACTTTCGTTACAACGACACATCAAAGAACTCCGATAAGGGCTGCCATAGTTGCAACATGACTTACATCTTCCTAAGGTTGCGGAGGCCACTGAACAAGCGTGGGCGCACGAACGTCAAGAAATTCACTGCCAGGTCTCTATTTCGGCAGAAAATTACAAAGTCTCTTTCAACACTGTATTCCTTACTTATCTTCGTGGTGCATGCGGCTGCTTCACTACTGCTTATTGACTTTTCTGTAGGAAACGCAAAACCATGACTTTCAGCTTCTCATGTTCCTTGTAGAGCTATGGCATGAAGACAACTCTGAATTTCAATAATAAACTAAACCTAACCTTGCATTTCCATAGGAATGATTCATTTCTGTTTGAGATGTGGTCTTTCGAGGTCTGGTCAAAAGAAGCTTAGGTAAGCATAACTCTCCGCTGATCACTGATTCTTTACGAATTGCCTCCCTTTATCGATTTCGTACACAAGCTTAAAAGTAAATTCTGTCTTCTTTCACTTAACTTTGCAGAGAATGAGTGTACCCGAGTATTGTATTGTAAACTTTTTCTGCCACTTCCCCTACACCACAGACATCCATGCAGAGTTGTGAAGGAACCGAAATCGGGACGCTTAAGTACATGTTACAAGTGAAGATGCTGTACTATCTCAAGCAAGCAACATAAAAGGCAGGGCCGCGTTTAATTTTCTGCGTCTGTGAGTGCACGTGACAAAGGCAACCACACGTTCTACACAAAATTCAATGCCATCGCCATTCCAAAAATATTTTCAGAGAGTGAAAACAAGATACTCACATTTCCGCCATCTTCGTATTAAGCCTGAACGCTTCTTCATGCACGTCAATCAAGTGATTTTCACGTAGAATGCTGAAATTAAAGTGAAATTTGCTTAAGCTGCAATGTTTACAACGCTTGCTTGCACCAGAAATATTTACTAAAAGCTTAAAAAACCGTATATAAAAAGCTCTTACCTGACATTTATAAATGTTTTAACGCACATATTTTGGACTACCACTCGGCTATGTGCAACGGCACAAAAATTATGCCATAAGGCAATATTTATTTTCATCTCATGAGAACAAAGCTTGACCTCGTCATTTGAACATGACACGCGGCCAAAAATAAATGGTTGCAGTGTCTGACAATTTTTCCGCATCGCAATCGGCAGAGATTTTCGGTACGCTCGTAACTAGTTAACGGTGCGGACACGCGCAGTCTAATCGCTTATCTGCATGCGATGCTTTTATAATGATTTGAAGGTTACTTCTCCTGTCAAAATCCGTCATGCTCAAAGGCTGTGCTAAAAGCGAGTTAACAAACCACACATTTTCAACACCGGCACATGACGATGATAAGCTCCTTTTCGCAAAAATTGAGCTGGATTAAGCACAGCTGCTAAGCGTGTTTTTAAGCCATGAAAACAAGAGTATGCAGCTCGGCTAAAATGTTAAACAATTCACTTTTTGTTCAGGGATTAACGGCTTGCGCTGAACTTCCTATTTGCCGCAGAAAGGTGACGTCAAAAAATGGGTCATCCTATCTTTGTTATCTTCGCAAGGGGGCCTCAGTGAAATATTATAAAGAAAAGATTAAACAAAAACTGACCTTATTTGACACATATGAAAAACCAAATTCATATTTTCAGCCATTGTCAATTTTCTTAGCGTGCAACGCGAGGGTGTTGCTTACAATAGGCAGACAGAAAAGTAACAGTGGTGAGGATAACAAAAAAAAAAAAGGCGTGAGGTGAAGTGGGAGAGGATCCACAGCTCACTGTCTGAAAGGTTCAACCAGCGAGCGCGCGCTTTATTCCCGGAAGTATTGACAGTCACCTGCCGCGCAGCCACCGACGGAAATGAGAAAGGAAAAAAAAAATAAAGGCGCGAACGAGATCTTTTCTTTCTAGGCCGCTATTCCTGCGCTTGAGGCTGAAACCGCGTGGCGTGTTCTCTAAAAGTGCATTGACCTCGCTGGTCTCGAGGTGGGCTTTATCTGCAGAAGAGGTTAGCACCTTGCTTCTCAGAAGCAGCAGCAGCATCGCACGAATGAAAATTTGGTTCCAAGTTACCAAACGAATTCCCTCGCTCGCAGCACATTGAGAGATTAGCTGTCCTTTGAATTCCCGTTACCGTTACGCGCGGCTTAAGCTGACGCAAACTGTACAAAAGGCTTTTACACGAGATGAAATTTCAATCGTTCCAGAGCTAACTTCCGCAAAGGTTGTAGCAAGAAAACTAATTTTGTAAAAGGAGAAATATAGCAGCGTTTTCTTATCGTGCTCATTCTATGTTTTGACGAGCCCACTGTTTTGAGTGTGCGCATTCTTCAAAGCACAGGTCGGCCCTTCATGTCATCAGCCGAGAGCTATGGGTTGTCCCGGATTGGCTCGCGTCTAAGATACCGTTGCCTTTATAAGGCAAGGACATTCAATAGGGACTTTCAGCTCTATCATGAAAAAATAGTGTGCGCACGTTTAGTTTACTCTATTTCCTAGCGTGATATATACACTTTCTTTTGCACTAATAACGCAAAGAAGTCCGAAACATTGAGGTTATGCCTGTCGTTTCAACAACATCAATGCGAAAGCACTCTGCACTGTGCAGAGTGCGCTGCGCTCTGTGATACTCACAGAGCTTCGAGGTTTCGAAGATTTTCAAACGTGTCGGCGTGTATTACTTCAATGTGGTTCTTCTTCAGGTCCCTGAAAGAAAGAGTGAGAGGCAGAACAGCCGACGATGATGGCAGTTGGATGACCATGTTGGTATTGAAGGGTTAAGAAGTACAGGCACTCGGTATGATCATTTATGTTTACGTACAGCCACGTAAGGTACGTCAGCTCTGGAAACGGCTTGGCTATACTCTTAAGTCCATTTCCTTCCAAGTTCCTAAAGGTAAAAGGGAGATGCGCATATAAACGCCAGGCCAGAAATGATAAACTAAGTTACACCTGAAACAAAAAAGTCAGAATAGAACCATAACTTACAGTATCTCCAGCAATCGTGTGTCTTGAAGCACGCAAAAATCAAATACCCTCAAGTGGTTGTACTTGAGCGTCCTAAGTTGCGTGTTTGAGAACAAAAGGCAAAGGAAATCATCATTTATCAACGCATATTGGCGTTGCGAATCATTCTTTCCACTTACAGCCAGCGCAGGTTGAAGAGACCGCTGAACGAATTAGCTTCAATGTGCAATATGTTGTTGTTTTCAATTGTCCTAAAAGGAAAGGGGAAAAACACGTTAAAAGTTCAAATAAAAATAAGCTTAGGGTGGATTTCACACATCTACGTTCGAAGTCAATGTGAGAAAGCGCGAATTTAAAGTCGAAATAAAAGTAAAAGGCTTTGTCTGCATCGCGGTAAGCGCCTCTTTCAGGGATAAAGTTTCAGTCAAAAGTTTCTTAGACAGCAGCTTCACGCTTCCACAGTTCAAGCTTAAGCTAGTTCTCCTGAGTGTAACAAGAAACTCCAGCGACGTAGGCAGAACAATAAATAACATAAATGTGTAGTGTTTCACCTTAATATCAGGTGCTTGAATAGGAATGCATCCGAAGATCGCAGCCGTCACAATCGTGCGAAGCCCATTCAGAGCCAAAACTATTTACGAGGCTATTTACATTATCATTATTATGCCATGGTTGTTCGGCTTAATCGTGATGAGCTGAGAGAATGAACACCAGAAAAACCTTTCGATAATAATGCAACAAGCTTCACTTGGTCCTGACCTTCATTAATGATCATTAATCCATTTGTATTATTCCGTATTTTACCTTATGCAAATTAAAATCTTCAGCGCCGAATCTCTAAAGAATATGAAAAAAAATGAAACAGTACATTACATGATTCGTAGCATATCAAGGCCTCGAAAAGCTCCAGGCTTAACACCGGTGATAGAGTTCACGATCATCCTGCAGAAAAATACGCATATCGGTATCATTCCTATACATGTCTTGAGTCAGCACATCCAATTTTTCGTCTTCCATAGTAGAACCAGTAGTACTCACAGGCTTGTTAAATTTGTGTAGCCATAAAAAGCTCCCGCAGGCAGAATTCCCATAGTGTTGTTAGTAAATGTTCTGGAAATGACAGAAACCATCGTATGTTACAATTATTTTTCTGTTATTTTTCACGATGTTGCGATAAAAATTCAAGCGGGACTTTTTAGGCAGAAAGGTTTCTGTGAATGGAGTGAAGAAATTTTAATATACTCCATCGCATGACGTATCGAAATGCGCTGTCGCATTGGTGGTAAAGCAGAGCGTATGGATTTTTATGGCACGTGATACAGCCTAGTCTATCTCATGTCTTGTTCTCTTCCTAAGGTTTCCATATTTCCCAAGTTTTTGTTAATAACTATAAGTACACTAAGCTTTCCAACCCGGGCTCTATACTACACCCATCGCTCGTGATCTGCTCGCTCAGGTGTTACAGCGCCTTTCAAAATGTTATGCATCTCGTCCCAGGTTTTCTTTTTTCCGGGAACACTGGCCTCTGCTGCGGCACGGTGGGGCGACCTCGGCAATTTGCCGCGCATCGACGCGCTCAAGTGGAACAAATGGCACAGATTCTTCCAAGGCCAGGCCGAACACATTCACGACACAAACCATCCGCATGCTACACAAGACCATTCAACCCACCTGCTCGAGTGCTTCGAGAAATGCTCGCCACTGGCAACTTCTAATGTTGCTGCCTTTCTTTATGCGTTCGCCAAAATAAAAAGTGCAGAAACAATCTATGGGCAGCAAAACTGCATTCTGCAACTAGCAACTGTAACTGCAACTAGCGCAAATTATCTCAACTTTATTTCCCACCTTACTCTGGTCATAAGACAGAGCACGAAAATGTATGTAGTACACCTTAACTAGTGCCCGTCATAATATTTCTGAAGCTACAAAAGTTCATTACCTGTTTCCATACCAAGTTAGTCCTAAAAGCAGTAACACTGTAGTGCCCACAAACGTCACCGCTTATCTTACAGACAGGAACGGGATAGAAACAAACGTTTTATATTCGAGAAACATAAAGTTGAGGCACCTCGTAGATAAACTAATCTCGGCATGAATGAACTGTGATCTATTTCTGCACTCTTCCACTGCGCACGATTTATTCGATCGGCAATCATCGGTGAGCAAAGCTCTAACGTGTATAAGAAGCATAACCGCCATATCTACCGAAGTCATGCCACAGGTGGTTTAATGCACTTTGCATAAGCAAAGTTTCGTAGTATCAGTTAGGGCATTTGTGCTAGCGCTGCGGCGGCAAATTAATAATCTGAAAAGGTTCATCGTGAATCAGAGCACCTTTGTTGGTGCACTAATGCATAGCTTGCGAATAATGAAGCAAGGAATAAGCATGCAATTTTTCTTACAGGCGCGTCACATCAGGTATCGCCTTCGGGACTTGGGTGAGGTTCGAATTTTGGCAGAATACTCTGCTCTTTGAGTGAAGATCACAATAACAAGCCTTTGGGACGTCCGTGCGATCTGCAGAGAAGTCAGTCAATCTCTCAATACGCCCACCCATTTAAATAGATTGAACAGGCAAGAACGAAGCTCGCACCAAGAGGCTATGCAAGAAATTCAACACTTTTTGGTTTGCCTGTTCAGATGTTCTGCAGGCTGCAAATTCCCCTGGCCAACGTGAAAGCAATTTAACAGTTAACGTCGAAGTTTTTCAAGGTTTGATGGCCAAAAAAGGAATTACCATTACTGGTTTTGTAACATTGTGTTGTAAATCACTCGAATTCTGATTATACCAGGTGTCCCAGCTAAATGTAACCAAGCTTTTAAAAAAGACGAAGTGTCCTAGCCCCAGCGAAACCAACTGAGGGTTGCTCAGAGTCGCGTTGCCTAGTCTGCAGTGTTTTTTCGTTACTCAAAGTTAATTAATTAGTTAGGCATCATTAGCTAACTTTTTAATTTTTGACTTTAGGAACAAAGTGTCAATGGAAACGTTGCAGATCGTCTCGAAAAACTCTAGCCCCAATGTGCACGCAAAAGCTCATCGGGGAGAGCACTTCGGTATAGATTTTGTTCTCTAAGACGCGTCTTGGGACGTTTAAATGGCACCATTGTCACGTTGACGCTTTTTTTTTTATTGTGCGAGTTAGGGTTTAAGGCCGGCCCAAAAACTACTTTACGCTAACGATATCCCGGTGCAAACGTTCCAGTCAACTGTTTTTCAGTGATCTCCAATTTTTGTATTCACACTTTGTTTCTCAGATAATTAAAAAGTTAGCTAATTATCCATAACTAATCAGTTAACGTTGAAGAACGAAGAAAGTACTGCAGACTAGGTCACGCGACTCTAAACAACCCTCAGTTGATTTCACGTGGCTAGGACATTCCGTGTTTTTTAAAAGCTTGGTTACATTTAGCTGGGACACGTGGTATAAAGTCAGCCATTACGGAAATAGAATGCTCGCCTGCATTACACATGCCACCTCATCAAAAGAAGAAAATCTATTGAAGAAACCAAGGATTCTCAAAATAAAACAAACACAGCGTTAGGCTGTCAAGTGCGAGTGAGAGCGTTAGCTCTTCTTAAATGCCCAGATGCGCTTGGGGAAGTTTTGAGTGCAGAAGATGAGGAAGACTCTTCATGCTGCGCAAAATGGAGTTGAGATACGGATACTGTGGTCTTCAGCATTCATATTTTGCGCACAAAAACTTTTTAATTAAAAACGTGCGTGTACTTGTGTCGTGTGCTTAATGAATAAATAGCAAATAATTGCAGAGCATTGCACAAAATAAAAAATGTTCCTATCTAGAAAAATGACCTCATAAAACTGCCTTAAAACGATGCGGCCGTATGAGTCGGTCCACGTTCTCTACGCTTTATGCGCACCAAGTTTTTAAAGCAATTTCAATTGCTTCGTGCGTTGTTAATTACTGTTCTTAAATATAACAAAACCCAAAGTTTGACAGTTCATTTGACTAGCGCAGTAAAAATTTCGGACGCGACTTGAGCCCAGCTGCAGTTTTGTGCTCTTGAGCTTTTTCTGCCTTCCCTTTCGAGCGCCGATCAAAAGTAAGCAAATTATAAATACGGAAGAATGTGGCCAGTCTTACTGCAGGAGAAGCGAGGAGAGGAATCCTGTGATCTGCTGATGTTGTGTACACTCCAGCTGAAGAAGACGCCCAGCACCGCTGAGAGGCCTCCGTGCAAGTCAGCTGCAACCAAGCGCAGAAATGAGGCACGATCGCACATGACAGATTTATAAGAAGTGCCACTCAGCGTACACAAAACGAACACGGCTATGTACGGTTATTTTGCGACCGCTGGCACATCATGCGAAGGAAATCTCGAACAGTCCACGACAGGAAATCCAGCGATTCACGCATGATATGCACTGGCAACAAACGAATGTTTCGGTACTTGTCCGCATCACGTATATGGACAATACCATCCTCAAACACCACAGTAAAATAAAACAAGTCCATGAGCGCGACTTGCTCAGATGAATTCCACTACGCTGCGACCGTGAGTTTTCTTTTCCATAGCGCGCAGATGGCGTCCAAGCATCACACCTTTTCTAAATCTTTTGCGTTTCATAGACTTGGAGATTCCGTTAGCACGAAGTGTGCCTTCAAGTTTGTTTGCGGGTTGGTGCATCATGTCTTCAGTGCACAACACTGTCAGGCCGATGAAAAAATGGGACGCTGGGGAAAACTCCATGATTTTTTTTGTTTTTCGATTTTGAGGCTGCGTTAACATTCCTTCGGCAACCAAACACATAAAGATTGTTGATAAATTTTCGGTTGAAATGAGATATTTTGAAACAAGATTAGCCGCGTTGTCGATGAATTGAGAGCATTAGGGACTCCGTGATTGGTGCAGGGCAGTGGATGGCTGTGTGGTGAAGCCTTATAGATTCGCAAACGAGCACATGCCGTCAACACAGTGTTCTTATGAAAACGGCCTAAGGCGCCAATACCTGTATTTCGCTTTCCTAGCCTTCAAACTCTCCGTTTTCAATTTAAGTAGCATGTTTTTCATTGCGGAGAGAGGTTGGTCAAAGGGTTCTTGATAATCTCAAAGTGAACAAGGGAGGGGAAAGCCTCAGGGTGCTTGCCGACGTTTCGACCAGAGGACTTGTCTTCGCCTGGGCAGAACGTTCATCATTGCTAGGGTTTAAATAGCGTTTTCACTCCGAAATAGAACGCCCGGTGAGGAGGAAGGTGTTAGGACCCTCCCCATTCTAACACCATTCCCACTTCGCAGCCTCCTCCTGCTCACCGGTCCTTCCTGCTCGGAGTGAAGACCCTATTAAACTCCGCCAGTGATGAATGCTCTGCCAAAACGAAGACGACTCCTCCTGCCGAAACGTCGGGAACCACCCTGAGGCTTTCCCCTCCCTTGTTCACTTGAAGATTATGATTTTAATTATAATTCCATAATTAATCTGTACAGACCTACTTGAATGACTCCTCAGAGCCGCTTCAACTCCAGGCAAGAGGGAAAACATGCAGCAGAATAATTGCATCAGTTCAGTGACCAACTTGCGCACGTGCTTCCTCCAGCTTGAGTGTTCATACCTCGTCCCTTGACTGACCACCTTGCACAGACTTCCTATTTTGTTTGCCTTGGTAAAAACAACCTTGTTTTCTCATTTCTCGCGATCTTCCTGATACTACTTGATACTCTGTGCACACGAGGGAAAAGTGCAATGATTAAATATCTCTATTAAAAGGCTCATGTGTTCGCCCTGTTCTTTTTATGCCTGCACAGATCTAAATGCGGTCGACAAAATGTTTAGTAGAAAGCCAGCGTTGTTGACATGTTATTGAGAACTTAAACTGCAAACGTTGCATCCACAGCACTCTAAAATCTGTGAACCATACACTGCAGAAACGGGTAATGATGTGTGACTAAAGCCTGCGCGCTCACGTTTTATTTCCTCTAAACACAGAAACAAAGCGCCAAAAGCTAAGCGTTAAGGCCACTTTAAATCTTGAGTCAATTTCATAAAACGTGTAACTGCGCATGAAAGGTATCGTGATCACAATCTTTGTAGGATCCCTGGATTACTGTTATAGAGTGTTGGCATAACGTTACCGCCAGCTGCCAAGTGCGCAGATGGCCCCTGCAGGGTGGCCATCGGGGCCATCTGCGCATGCGCTATAGGTAGCTGGCGGTGGCCGTACATGGTTGCGTTGTATTGTAGCGATAGGCTAAACCTCTCCATCAGTCTATGGTGCCTTGTGCTTTTCTCCAATAATTTCCCCTTTCTTTGGGCACTTCCGGCGTGAAAGCAGCTGCAAAGGCAGGCTCGGCGCAACGCGGGTAACCTTCGCAATCTTCGGCCAGGCGCGCGGCCATGTACTCTGTTGCTGCTTGGTTCCGTCCTTTAGTTTGTGTAGGATAGTTTCTTGAGCATGCTTCTATCTCCCCTGCTTAAGAAAGGCCAGCCAATGACGACAATTTATTCTTCGTTATGAAACATACACCCCCTTCTCTCTTGATGTAACGTAAGATACAAATAATGGTGGCAGTATATGAAAATAAATGTACAGGGGAAAAAAGATGAGCGCGCAGTTTTTTCGGCGACTTCTTAAAAGACGGGAAAGTGATTCGCGCGGTGATCACGACCGCCTCTGTGTAAGCGACAGCAATGGAAGGATCGAAGCGCAACACCCTTTCGTGTTGAAACTTTAAACCCTTTCTCGGCCCGGGAGTCGGCACCATTCGTGCGATGAGCATCCCGGAAAGTTGGTCGCAAGGGGCCTTAAAAGGGGGGAACGCCGGCGGAGATGTCCATGATATACGACTGGGGCAGCCCTCGGCAGACCACAATGGGCCGCCGGCAGTAGCTGGACCCTTACCAGACTCCGGTTAAGTGTGGCGAGGGCGAAGGAACGAAGTCGCTCGCCAGTCCGCGAATGGACTGGCGCCGATCCATCTTTAGCCTCTGCCAGAGCGCTGCAATCGCGGCGCCGTAATACGCAGCCGCAGAGAAGCCGTGATGAATCGCCCTCGGCCCATATGTCCACGGCGCGCGCTCCGCATCTCGCGCGCTCATCGCGTGCCATACAACCGCGAGCTCGCTCACTCGTGTCGATGCAGAGCTGACCGCTCGGCGCCCCCACAAACGTGGCTCCGAGCAGTCGCTTCTTCTCGTTCTCCGGGCAGCTCATCAATCTCTGCCTTCGATTCCGGCGTCTGTTTGCGCTACCACGGAGACCGGCACGAGCAGGGATGGCGCTGCAGTCGTTACGCCGGCAACAGCGCTGCTCACGTGCTGCCGTCGAGTAATAGAAAGCGCCGCTGGTTGGGCGACCTCCCCCGGCGAAAGGTGAAAGGCAGAGTGCGTCGTGGTGCGCGCTGGGCCGCACACAGGTGCGATCGGTAAGCGTGTAGGAATGGGAAAGGAAACGAACCCTCGGCCTTTATTTCTCTCTCCCTTATTTTGCCGGTTCTTGCCGCACGAAATTCCTGACGCTAACGTGTACGTGCTCCTTCTATGACAGAAAGGTGTAAGTGGCTGAGGTCATCGACATCGCATTGGCATGCCCGATGAAAATGCTGTGAAATAAACGAAGTGCCCTAGAAGTGTGCTAAAGGCAGAAAGTATTACATGCGTCAAAAACTGAAAAGAAAATGCTTAATGATTGGGATGGCCGACAGCCCTTTTGTGACCGAAAGACATACGCTGTGTTCGGTTCTGGACCGCCTCGGTCCTTGTCCTTTAACAAGAGCATAAGATCCTCGGACCGTGGCCACAGCAGCCGAGTGCCATCAAGGCCTACAAGGCTACTCCTGAGAGCCACTGACTTGGGTGACAAACTGCGATTGTGCCCCTCGTCCCTTCTCTTTTACCCCTTTTCAATCCCCTCATCCCTCCTCCCCAGTGCAGGGTAGCCAACCGGGACACACTTCTGGTTAACATCCCTGCCTTCCCTCTTCCTTCTTATCTCTCTCTCTCTCTCTCTTTGAGGCTGTGGAATGAATAACAACTCTTGTGATTCTCTGCATAAATCTCCATAGTGGTGTTTGGCTGGCACTTCCATGTATGCGGACTGCTCGAATATGCCTACCACTTTTTCAGAAATGGCAGATTTCTGAACCGTGCCTTTGCCCCCGTGCCAATGTGTGCTTTCTAATCGCTTATAGCCACCAAAGATCAACAACCAACCATTTGTATCGCAAGAGTGGTTTCAATATGATGAACACGGTATACTCTACAAGTAGATTTAGTACTACTCGGCTTCACCTCTTGCAAGGTAAAAAACAATAGCCAAGGCTCGAGAGTTATTTGTAAAACATAATTCATGCTTTTGGCGAGTGGACTCGGGTTTACGATTTTACCTCTGTTCAATGACTGCGTTACTACGTTAAACTAATCGTCAAAGCGCCCTTCAAGCCGTCCGTGAGGAACGCCTTCAGTACACAATGACGATTGTTCCTACTGGTCAGTCACTGCGCACGGTAAGGGCGCATATTATCAGCAAAAAAGAAAGGAGCCCATCGTGCTGTACCCTATTTACTCGCATTAAAAACGCAACTTTTGCCCCAAAACACCAGTAAATGGGGGGGGGGGGGGGGGGCGTTAATGGAGTAGAATATTCAGAAAAAAAAATTCAAGCGGCAAAAATAGGAGGGAAAATAGGCTGCTTCATCCTGTACGACTCACCTTCAAAGTAAAACAAAACACACTCTCCGGAAAGGTTTTCGTGATAGAGAACGCAGTCAACAACTTTTGTCTTAAACCAGCCTGTATAACTCGCGTAACAGTCCATGGTGTTTCGTAAAGAGAGCGCAACTAGAGGCCACTCTAGTTAAACCACAACATTCAGCGCGAAGACCGACGGTAACAAGTTGTTACAAGCGAGCCCGGATATATGGAACTCGAAAGGCATCACGAAATGGTTAGATAAGTTTATGATTCGGCATATAAAAAACGGCAATAGATAAGCTTACTTGTAACCTAGAATAAAAATACACAGAACCCACGCTAGTGACGCGCTCAGTGCAGCGACTTGCCGCCCTCCGGCGCCCTTGCAGAGAACCGTTAGTTGGACATTGCTGGGCCCAACCCGCTTGGCATAGACGCCGCAGAGGATGGTGCTTTAGAACTAGTCACTGCCTGTCTGATTGTTGTACCAAACAAAAGCTCTTAATTGATGTGATTCCTGCTTTCAGTACGCTATAAATAAAACAGCCACTCATTAAAATTAAACTACAAATGGGTTCCGCAGCGCCTCTGGCAGTGAAACAAGCGAAACACGCCACGCGAGGGCCGCTGCTATTCTTTGTTAATTAGATTAGCTTTACTTTTCTACATCCTTGTGGCATGGAAAATGAATACAAAAAACCGAAAGCACTATTGCACTCATTTGCAGTTGCAATAAATTACCTATGACATCCACCATTATTTGAACGTCAACTTCATATATGTAATTTTTTTCCTAGTATGCCATGTTTTCAGCTTTGTTCCTTCTTTGTTGCGTTGTTTTTCATGCGTCATTTGTATCCCTTTTTTCAATATGTGCTTTTGACGAGATAAGTTGTGACACTTGACTTATATGTTTAAATTCAGTGCTGTCACGGCAGCTGTTGCAAACAACAGTCATGACTTTATTCAATTCATTACAGATTTACCATAACAGTATTGTACTGTGTGACCGCTTTCTGCGTGAAAACCAGGGTACACATGTATGTTTCATGTAGCTAAATGAAATCAATTTTAAAGGAAGAAAATTACGCGAAAGCGTTCAAGCGAATAGCGCTCTAAACCGTTGTTTTCCTCCCGTGAGTCACCAACAGTATTTTTTTTTTGCTTTTTCTACTGCCGTGAGTTCTTTTCTTTTCCCTCCCGTTCTCTCTGTTTTTGCCTGAGCGTCCCGAAATGGAGTCTATAAAAGGCTCAATAAATCCAAAAAATTCAAGCGCTAGCCGGCGAACAGATTAGTCTGGGCCCCTATGTTTTGTCTGCCTCCACTATCCAAACAGATATCCCTCGTCAACAGCCAATTAAATCCTTGGTGGTCGGAGAAGCCAACTAAATGGTCTCGCCGCCGCAATGCTTTCGGAGATCCTGTTTTTTGAAAGTGAGAGTTTCCCCTTGTGCGGCTTCAGGGGGCTGTCCTTGCATCCCTCCTGCCTGTTCAACAATGAAAAAAGATCATTTGTGTCTATAATCTAGCCAGCCTTCTGCTTTATTGGCTATTTATAACGGCCTGACTAAGCCATACAGGAGCATGCTTTAGGCTGTCAACAATTGCTTCGGTTTAACGCGTTGTTCGAGAATCTCTACTTCAGCACTGAGTATTGTGACAGCTCTCCGCCTATTAACGGGTTCACTAAATTCTGCCTGTCTTACCAGCCAATAAAAAATAAACAGGTGGCTTTTCAGCTTCTCAACCTGCGAAAATAGTTGCCACGAACCTGGAGGGAACTTTGCGTTGGAGTGCTGCTTCCAGAAAAAACTGCACTGCCCCGGGTGTACTTGTAGCCGTAGAGAGCTCACATGTTCTTTTTTAACATTTATGGCCACTTACCTCATGGAATGTATTGTGTTTTTAATGAATAAAGGTCTATTTTTCGTCAAGTGTCGGAACGCGAGCACTCTCGGGGGACGCATGTACGCCAATTCAACGTGTAGGCACGAAGCCACCGGCAGCTCAAATTTTATTAGATTAGATCACTGATTAGATCAAAAGAAGCTATTTGCACTCTAATCTAAACAAGGTGAGCAACAGACGGCGTGAGCTATGGCCCGCTGTGATACTTGATGCCATGGCATGTGGCAATTAATGTATCGCCCCGGAGCTGCGCGTGGGCTGTGAGAGACGCCGTAGCCAAGAGTTCCGGAAGCGGATTGCACTGTGAATGGTGCCCTCAGTGTGCAGGTCTACTGGAGACTAAGAGTGAGGAAGTTACTGCGTCTTTCCTTTCCTCATAAGCAATTTTCATCTTTTATAACTATTTTTCCCCGACTCCCCGATATCATGACCCCGAGGAACCAACATTGAATCTTGAAAACTTCGCGGACAGCAGTGAATATTTCACGTGAAACTTCGTACTTGTGAACAAAGTTCCCTAGTGTTTACGCCACCAGCAATAAGTGGAAACGACTCTTCTTTCTCCTCATTGTTTCCACGGAGGGGTGGGAGGCAGGGGGGGGGGGGGGGGGTAAAGAAGGCACAACGAAACGTGTTGTCTAAGTCCACTCGTCTAGGGAACAAGGCAGAAACGTGGTACAGTAACTAGCACCGAACACTGTTACCCTGCTTGCTGTCGTACTGATGAATGCGCCAGAAAAAAAAAAACTGCCGACTACTGCGCTCCGGCTGTCGGACGGCGTTTAATCAGACAGCCTCGCATTCTCCGGCCTCGAGGGACAATGGTTCAGTGCGTCGAGACATGAACGGGACAAGGCCGTTTACCTTGCCGACGAAGAAGCAGCAACAGACGCGTCGGGTTGTTGTTCTCCGTGGCAAGAGCAACACACCGTGCTCGTCTGCAGGTCAGAAGGCGCCGCCATCGAGCCCCACGCGCCCAGCAGTGTTGCGTCGCGCCCTCTGCCGTTTCTCGCCTCCGAACGATGCACGAGGAGGGCACAGCCACTCCTTTAAGCGCAGTGTACGTTCGAGAGAGTTATCTGCGCCGATACGGCGGTGACTCCAGTTACGGGTCTGCCGCTTTCCGTGAGCCGCTTTGGGGCCGGCGTGCTTAAAGATTGATGGCGCATTCGAAGGACAGCGGAGATCGCTTTAGATGCGTCTTGTCTCTTGTCTATCTTCATCGCGTCCTTCGTTTTGCACGACGTTCTTAGATTTTTGCTTGAAATGGACCCTGTCGAGCTTTATAGAGTAGTGTTAGGTTAGACTTCGTAGTCTGCTCTCTGCAATGCTTCCTGTCAGGGTTAGTCTCAGTACAGGAGAGAGCAGCCAAGTTTGATGTGAGCACTGTTTTGTACGCAGACGCCCATCTATATTTTCAAATAGCTATGCTTCTCATGCTTGGAGGTATTTATTTATTTAGTATTCATTTATTGGAGTTACCCTGCTCCCTACGTCTCATAAATGAGTTTTTTGTGCGTTTTCTTTTCATATTTTCTTGTGTTCTCCGTGAGAAGGCGTTGTGCCTTGTTACGTTATCCACACAAAACAAAAAAAAACTTATTGTGCCGTATGGTCGTAGTTTCTTTATTCAGACTCCAGAGGGACAACGCCAAAGATCCTAATTCACGCCGATAGTGTTAGGAGTGTATTTCGTTCTTATTGTGCTGAGCGCGACAAACAGGTAATCATTTACGTCCTTCGTCTTATAACTTGACATCAGGCATCTGATTTCAAGTGGCACTTGTCAGAATTCCAAAAGCGTTCTGAGAAAAAAAAAAGATACTGCGGTGCCGTTACGCCACAGAAGATACCGGCAGCCGCATAAAGAAAAAATCATAGAGCATAAATCCGATTTATTCTGCAGAGTATGTTTTAGCATTATTGTTCCCCATGGAAGGGGTAGCACTGCCGCTGACAAGTTCAGACCGTGTGAGCGGGCGGAGTGATATAGACCGTCGGTCACCATATGACACGCCGCCAACCCACTTCACTATTCAGGTGCAATCCAGCAATCACAGTGTAACCCACTATAACCCCACCCTCTTTTCGTCTTCCGTCTCCCTCTGTTACCCTGAAATCGGAGAGGGAATTTTAATTCCCTATCTCCACTTTTCCGCCCTCCAACCGAGGCCTCAGTCGGACGGACGGACGTAAGGATTTTTCTGGCATGAGGATTCTAACGGTTACTCATTGAAAAGATAATAACAAAGCGCGTTAAGCTACGTTACGGCATGGAGACATTTGGACCCGCCACTGGGGATCAGCGGTTTTGGTGTTCAGCTGCTGATCCTAAGATCGAGGGTTATTCGATTCCGGCGGCGGTGGCCGTACTTCTATGCAGGCGGAATACAAGAACGCCCGTGTGCTGTGCGACCTCAGCGCACGTTAAAGAACACCAGGGCATCTAAAGTATTACGGACCCCTCCACCACGGCGTTCCTCATAGCCCTTGTGACGCTTCGTTACTTTAGATCTCACAATTGCAATTTTCTTTGAGTTTGAAGGAAAAAAATGTTCGAGTTTATTTATTTATTTTACTTATTTATTTGAAAATACTGCCGCCCCATTCTAGGGGCTATAGCAGGAGTGGTCACATAAGATGTGGTAAAATTCCACACATAAAAGGGTACATATCAAGAATTACAAATATAAACGCTGCACACAACACCATACAATGCTACGACTCAATGTCCGACGCAAATCAGAAGTTGATAATGCACGAATATTGCGATGTAAAGAGTTCCAGCTCTCCACGGTATGCGGAAAAAAGCTGCATTTGAAAATGTTAGTAAGGGAACAAAAAAAAAGTATGCCCTGGGTGTGGCCTTTTAAAACCATTTTACAAGCATACCCAACGTCTAGACCAAAGCATTTTAGAACGGTAAAGAGTTTATTAACGCTGTTTTTTTCATATATTGCAAGAACTCACTAGAACAATCAATACATCCGCAGATCTCCCGTCGGCAGGTTTGGATTTTTTTTTTCTATTAGCGTTTTACTGCCGTAAAATGCGTGCCCTGTTGCTTTTTAATGGAGTCTTAACTGCTCTATGCGAGCAAAGGAAAGAATTTCAAAGATTTTGCTTCACATCGAATGGACAGTTACCTTCAATATTTCTATAAAAGTACGTCACAATTTGCCAATATTCGCAATTTTTGACCAAGAATGCAGCACGTAAAAATAGCGCGGGAAGAAGAGAAGGGCAAAGGAGGACGTGGGAAAAATGAAAAACCAGGAAAAGGCGGCACATTTAGTCATGCGGGTGAGCGGAGAGTGGCGTAAGATGGCAGCAGGCACTTCTAAAAGGCAAAAAGATACTAATACATTAATAAACAGAAAAGAAAAACAAGAACTTGTCTTAACACGTTCAATACTATTCCGCGGAAATGCGTCCGAAGCAGTGATATTGCAGTCGCAGCGTACGTGTCATGAACGAAAATGAAGTCAAGGACAGACCGTCTTATGAGCCCGTCGAGTAAGCCATCCGCCGCGCAGACGAAGGCTAATATGGCAAGTCTGGTTCCCCTACTAGGCGATGGCATTGTTTCATAACCCTGTCCTTGGAAAAAGGGCAGCGGTCACGGCCCTAAGCATTGCTCGCTGATTTCGTAGGCAGACTTCATGAAGAATTTCTCGTTTCGCTATGGAACACTGACTAAAATTCGCTCACTATCTTTCATCGTTTTTCTTGCTATGGCAGCGGTTCTATTGATCTGAACGCTCTAAGAGCTGTTTGATGGTAACAGCTGGCAGTAAGAAATGCGAATCACTCCTCTGCGCCGTATAATCTCAAGGTCCCTCGCACAATAAAGGAAGGAACTCGAAGTTAGCTGCCGTTTCTAGGCAGGAAATCTGTGCTAGTGGACAGCTCTTTTTGTTGCTGCATGTTGGTGTCGGAAATACGCGTGATTTAATGGCAACCCAGAACAGTAATATTATTTGTTTTTTTTCAAAGCAAAGATATTTTGCCTTCATAAAAAAAATCTTATAAAATCATTGGAAGCAACAAAGCAGTCGAAGGCGCACGAAAGCGACAGCAGTCTCCTATAATACCAGCCTTGCCCCGTACTGACTCTAATGACTCTTTTCCTAATTATTGATGTAGGTTTTCCATATTATATTACTGCCCAGTTGTGATAACCTAAATAATTGTGGTTCAAGCGTCGATCATGTGCTGCACAATGCAGCCGTGGTTTGAAAGGGGCATGTAAAGACGCACCGTTCATATTGTTCAGGTTCTCCATATTCCAAACCACATTCACCTTGTGCGTGAAGATTCGCTTTGCGGCCAATATCTAGAAAAATAGTTGTAGTTCTTGAATGTTTATCTGCGTTTAGGTTAAGTGAAAATAACTTTATTAGTATGTGTTTAAATAACACTGCGCATCAAACGATTCAGACGAGCAAAAAAGGAGGGGGCGTAAGTACAAAAACAGCAAAGAAAGACGTAAAAAAAATAGCACAGCTTGTAGCAGAGTCACTGAGACACATCGCTACAGTAACAGAAAGCGTCTCCATTCCGCTTTCGTCAGCCCAGAAAATTAACATTTGAATGTATCTGTTCATTGCATGAGTAAGGAGGGTGGTGCCAGGTGTCCCGTGGTACAGAAGATAATAGATATGCTCCAAGATGAGTCCGTACTTGATGTTCACGAAGCGACGTAAGAAATTCAAGGCGGTGACTCCTTCGAATTTTCAGCGGTTGAATTCTAATATTTTTCATCAGGTCAGTTGGAGAATCGGGCGATGTTGGTTTAAAATATAAACCTTACTGTTCTCCTCTGAATTCGTTCAGGATGGTTGGTATTAAGAAGTATTAATTTTAGAATACAGCTCCCATGCAACACACGCATACTCCCGATTCGCCCCGATTAGAGATAGGTAAGCTAGTAGTCGAACGTTCGTCGGTATTTTTTTACTGTATGCCTGAGGAAAAAAGCATAAGCAAGACGAAATAATACATCTTTTCGCTAAGAATGTTAGAAGATAAATCTTTACGGAATTTCACGCCCAAATATTTACAGTTAGCGTCTTTCTTCAAATGCATTGGTCTTAACTGGTACCTGTGATGAACTGGAATCATTTTGCACGTTAATGCGAAGGAAGTTAGATGTAATATGAAGTGGGTTTTGGCTATAGTTTGCAATCTATTGTTAAAATAAAGTGCATAAAAAATGGCAAGTACAAAGGCGAGAAAAGACACAAACAAGCGCTAACTTCCAACTGAATTTTATCCGAAAGGCTGTCGTGACTATGCGTGACTTCGAGGGCGGTGGCCACTGTGCTCCTGATTTCGAGAGATGTATAGTACTGAAGGCCACTGTAAGCACATTACACGAGAGACATTAGACGCGCTGAAGATAGGACGGACAGTGAGCATTTAAGCGCGCATTCAGTCGCGCTTTCGCGAGTAGAGATTCGCTATCTGTGCCTCAGCCCCATGACAACTTTACTTTGGTTTTGTGTTGTAAGCCATTTTTTCTTCTGTTTTCTTTTCTACTTTCCTCCTCACTCGAATGTTCCTACAAAATTTCCAGCAATATTTCGGATAAAATTCTGTTGTAAGTTAGCGCTTGTTTGTGTCGTTTGTTTTCTTCGTTCTAGTCGTTTTCTGCGCGCGTCGTGTCAAGAAGTAAGATTTGACAAGGTTAGCAGCCACCCCTCATTTAATGGCACCATCACAGTATGTTATTCAATAATATTTCAAGGTGAGCTTGATCGCTGGTAGCAGTAATCTGTCGGTACAGAACACACTCATCAGGAAATAGCCGCATTTTCACACCATTGCGGACCGTGTTAACAATATTGTTCGTATAAAAAAGTAACGGAGCCAGGAGACTGCCCAACGGTGCGTCGGAAGTGGCAGGAACACAGTCCGAGTTGTGATTACTCAGAACAACAAACTGCATTGACTTAAAACTTTTCCACCCACGAAGTTAACAGGAAGGTTGATCAAACTTTCGAAAACGTTTATCAGATAGACTTTATCGCAGGCTTTATTGCAATTGAAAAAGAATAAATTAATATGGCTATTTTTATCAAGGCAGGATGTGAGTGAAGGAATTATTGTACCTAACTGCGCAACTTGCGAGCACCCTTTCTGAATATATGCTGAAAACAAGGTAATATAGAATGCTCTTCTAAAAATTCATTAAATCGAGTGGCAACACTATGTTCCATTAGTTTGCTGCAAGAGGGCGTTAGAGAAATGGGGCGATAGTTTTGTAATAAGGAGCAACCACCTTTTTTGAAGAGGGATGCAACTCTACCTGGCCTCCAGCCAACTGGAAGTTGTCCAGTCAACAAACAAGCACGAAAAATGCCAAGAAACAAAGCGAGTACCACACCATAACAACGAAGACTGTCGGGTAACCTGAAATTTTAGTTTTGAGGATTTATAAAATAGGCAAAACGCCAGAATAAATAACGAAATTAGCTTGTAATAAGCGATAATATGTCACATTAGTCTCCATCGCTAGAAATGCATAAGTAAATATTAACCAAGAAAATCAAAAGTGCTCGAATACCAAATTAGAAAGCGGTTATTAAGCAGAGCTGTCATACCAACGAGAGCTACACGCCCCTTCATCGGCAGGCGCAGAAACATATCAGTGAAACTTCGCGTATCTCTCTGGAAAACACATTCCAAAGTAAAGTACATCCAGCATGACGAGAGCAGTGCTCACCGCAGTCCTTCTCGTCCTCGCCTTCTCTGCAGTCCGGGTAACCATCGCAGTGAAGCCTCCTCGGCAGGCACGCGGAAGAGCTGCTGTTGCTGCAGGGCACGTGGCCCGGCGGACAGCTCGACCCAGCCTCAAGCTCCTCGGTTCCAGAGTCAGCCGCTGCAGAATGACGTCAGAGGCACTGCTCAACACGAGTATGAAAACTTCGAGGTACGGCTGGCCGCTAAAAGCGCTCTTGAGATTAGAAATGCATGTTTTACAGGGCTATGTATGTTTTTTATGCCAGTTATATATATTTTTTTGAAGTTCATACTTATCATACACCCAACTGATACAAAATTCAAGGAAAAACGACTTTTTCAATGAATACACAAAGCGGCAGCCGAGATCATAGGGGTCCAAATATGAAGATTAAGATACAGCAAAGAACACAGATTCCCCAATATAAAGAAGAAAGAACTGCGGACTGAGATAAACCCCGTCATGCAAAATTCTTCCGCGCAACTGTTGCGACATTTTGCACCTTTCCTGGGTGGTACGTGTGTCAAACGATCAACTAAGCTGTATGGTTGCGCAGACGTTGAATCCGCTTGTAAAAACGGTGAATTAGGTCTATAACACTAAATGGAAGTTTATGAACTCTGTGTCTTTGGGAGTAAAAATGAAAACACAAGAGTATTGATTTACTGCAATTATAACAAGAATTGATTTATTAATATTGCTATTGTCGTTACTGATGGAGACATAACAAGCGGAATAAATGACATTTAGGTGCCCCCAGGCGTGACTTGCGCTTCTTGCGTGCTCCTCAAAACACATGATTATTCCCCACGAAGTATAAACCACACGTTTAGTAAAAAAAGAGAGCGTAGCCGGTGCTTGTAAAAAAAAAATTACCCAGGAATCGCGCACTGAGAAAATTTTCATTATTGTGTCTGGTTTAGACGCTTTTAAACTTGATTGTTTATCTTATTCAGTCAGCGCAAAAAAAAAAAAAAATGTGCGCACCTCGGCTAGCTGGCAGTGCGTGTGACGCTAAACCCAGCGGCAAAGGTCTCCCTCACCGTTTCTGCCGTGATTCTCGGCGTTGTGACCTTTGCGAGTTAAATCCTGATTTGGCCTAGTTGCGAAAGTGCGATTTTCCCGAGCTTTTACTAGAAATAATATTCCCTGTTACCCTCCACTTTTCGCTGGCATTCAAGAAGCACGCCTAGGACAAACAAGATGGCATGAACCTGCCTATTGGATTGAAAAACATTGTTCGGGCCAAGCAGGTATTCTGGAAAGTCCAATCTTGTTTGCATTGAAACCTTTTTGAGGACAGACGCCTCTTATTCTCTTTCATTTCATACAGACATTTCTATTTTAGTCGTCAGCTTCCCGTTATTGTAAGCCGTTAGTGGCGGTGCTTTTATTGTTATTACCACTTTCGCACCTTAACTAATCGAGTGATAGAGAGAATAAAAAAAAGGTAGGGAGGTTAACCAGCCGCAATGGCTGTTTTGTTACTCGGCACATGACAAGGGCACGAAGGGAGTGAAAGATTAAAGAGAGAGAGAGAGAAAAAAAAGGGCGTTCCCCTGTGATACTTATTCGGTATATCCTATTGCCCTTTGCTCAGTTCTTAGATGCTTCTGATTTGAACGAGAATATCCTCCATGGATGTCCGCCTGGTCGAGTTTTGAAAAAGGGACCGAGTTGGTCGCGAAACGGTAGAAAAAAAATTAGTGGTTTATGTCAGTATTTCTCAACTCGACTTTTCTCTGACAACACGAAAACTCCGACAGTTTCTCCCTAAACCAGCGAGGACAGAAATCCGCGTTCGCGGACGGCACAAACACTTGCAGGAGTCCGCGTCGCTATTCTCACTAGAAGTGATCTTCAGTTCTGTCTCAACCGCGTGTTTTCTGATGTTGCGGAGGATGTGTCCTACCGACGTCAACACATCTTCTTTCCGTCATCCTGTGTGATCTGACGTACTACCTACTCATGTTGGCAAAGAACAAATATTGCTTAGAACCATTTCTTTTTTATTAAGATGCATTCTTATCCTTGCGAGAGAACGGTGCCCACCGTGACATGCACGACTTCTTACGAGCACTAACTTTCACACGACCCTACCGTTATATACAGGGTGTGTAACCTAGGACTGTCAGGAATTTTTAAAAATAGCTTTTTTAGTTATATTACTTTTTCGGCATAGCATTGTCAGCCGTGCAGGGCATCAGAATACAGCTTACAAGTGCTAACTGTAAGGCTGGTTAACTAATATTGAATAGTTAACGTTCTAACTACTAGTTTCAGGTTTCTTAATCATTGAGAGGAGCGTAGCCCACCGTAAGTAATAACGATACCAGTTTTTGAAATTTTGGATCCTCGCAATAACAAGAGCAACCGGCATACCAAAGTAGCCGTTACATTGCTTGCGGACGGGATGTTCGCTGTTTTTATCACTTTATTCCTATTTTGATTCTCGTTTTATGTTTTTTTACAGTATGAACAGTTGTTTACAATTGAAATAATAGCAATTCAGTGCTGAGCACAGTACATTATCGCGTCAAGGTAAATGCGATAACCAGCGCTCCATTCATGACGACGGTAATAATGATCTCGAAAAACATTTAACAGGTAAAAAAAAAGTCCCTCGTTACCAAAGCAAAGTTTAAGGCAGGTCTATTGTCGCGTCCAGCCGGTACAGCAGGTTTTCCAACGGTGTTTGGTAGCGCATCACACACATTAACTAAACGACTCGGTTACAGGCAAGAAGAAACACTTTTCCCATCCGGCACTCAGCCTATCTTGCTACTGTGACGCGAGCTGACAAATGCTCTGCGACGCCGTTCTTTCATCCCGGACCTGCTCGCGCTTGTTCACTCTTTCCGAGATCTGGCACCGAGCTCCGAGTTCGAGCGTGTAAGCGTGTGTGCGCGTTCTTCTCGATGGCGGCGCCGCTGCCAATCTTGGCAGCGTCGTCCGGCTGAGAGCTGTTGCGAAGCCTGCACTGTTCCTATATACTCTCCCTGCGGTCCAGAAGCGAAGAGACAAGCTCACGCCGACCGACAAAGAAATGCGGGCTCGCGAAAAAGCAAGCCAGCTACCGGCTAAACAGCGTGGCACGGCCACTTTCCGCGAGTTGGCACAGCGGCCACGGCAGACACGAGCGTGTACAACCGGGCAGGAAAATCTCTCCTTTCGCTCCGTCTAGAACGGCTGGCTCCGCTCCCCCAGGAGAGAAGGAAGACTCACTTCGCAGTGTTCTCAATGAAACCACCGGTTATTACTACCAAATGGTGTTAGTATTAGACACCTTAGTTAGTATGATGTAATTATTTGTTTTAGCTGCTGTTCTGATAGTTCGCTTAAGTAAATACCTAGTCCTATAGGTAGATGGGACTTGGCTGCGCCCAACCCTTACAAAAATTTATTTAGACAATCTATAGACTTCTGTCTATAAAGACTACAGACTATCTACAGACAAACCCTACAGAACAGTCTATAGGCAACAGAAATGTTATAGGCAGTCTATAGACAATCTATAGATTTATGGCCATACAATTTTAGTAGACTTTTGCCCATAGATAGTCTATAGACTAAGAATAGCCAAGAATAAATATCTATATGAAGGCAATAGAATCTATAAGAAGTCTATAGACTGTCTATAGACCATTTTTGTAAGAGAAGCTTATCGTGATTGCGAAAAGAGTCTAAAATGCATAGAATTTCAGTGGATTTGATACATTGTCCCAGCTTTAGAGCGGGTTAGTGGAACAACACTTTTCATGTTCGACTCTCGCGCCCATTACATTACACCAATATAACGCGTTCTATTTGAGGCCTGAGAAGTAGAAAGTGATCCGTGCCTCCAGTGTGGCATTGCAAGCTTGCCGTCATGTTTCCTGAATTATCTCGCGCTAATGAAAAAATAATTTTTCGGGCGAGTGTCGTGTACAAAATGTCTTCAAACGAAAAAATCTCACAACAGGATAAAGCTGTGTTCAGAATTTTAGGTGTTCTTGCAATCAACTTTAATAAACAAGGTCTGGCAGCTCCGCGACACGGCTGCGCTTAGTTCTTCATGTTCTGGGCTTTCCCGTACAGCAGGTAAGCGATTGGACGCACCGATGGAACCAGCAGACTTATGACACTCTTATCGAGATCAGGCTAGATTAGATAAGACCAGGCTAGATTAAAAGCATACGTGGGCCAAGGTTGGAGTGACAGGCATCTCAGCTTCTCCTATCGTGTCTCACAAGGAGAGTTCAGTGTGTTCTCGAAATCAGGTTAGATTAGATAAGACCAGGCTAGATTAAAAGCGTACGTGTGCCAAGGTTGGAGTGACAGGCATCTCAGCTTCTCCTATCGTGTCTCACAAGAAGAGTTCAGTGTGTTCTCTTTCGTCTCCAGCTCGGTGAAATGAATTTTCACAAGGACCACTTATTCACAGAAATCTGGAACAACCTGATGCCAAAACGACATATGCAGGTACATCGCTTACTTCCTGACGTTGTTTACATTGTTCTGTCATTTTCTGGAACATTTCATTCCGCACCGTAGGCAGTTAATTTCCCCTTAATTTTTCCGGGGATTTTCTTTTCATTCTTTATTTATTTCTTACTTCCTTTCTTCATTCCGCCTTTGTTCCCGCTACTCATTCTTTCCCCTTTTCCCCATTATTCTCCCCTTCCTTTCTTTCTGCTTTTCTTTGCATTTTGTTTTATTCACTCTTTCTCTCGTAGCATCGAGGATCATGCCTATGTTTCCTTCTGCTTGAAAGTAAGTAGGCGCTTGCCCGCAGTGGCCAGTTATAACGCGAGGTCGTGTCAAGGGCGTCTGCCGTAGTGGGTTTCGCCTCCCGTGGCCCCCGTCAGCGCAACGACGGCAGTGAAAGATTTCTTCATCAGACGCCGCGCCGTCCCGTGGCTCAAGGAGCCCGGCCGGACGTGATGGGCCTGTGGCCGTGCCTCGCGCCTTTGTTAATCTCACTTAGCGCGTCACGGCCGATCCATACTCTCTCTCCGCCATACACTAATTCCCGGCGGCACGCTTACTCTGCCTAAGCGAACGCAAAGGCGCCGCTGATTGCTCCGCGAGATGAAATAGTTCACCGCCCGAGAGCGTCTTGTTCGTCTCCGGGCAAGTCATAGAGAGAGTCCAGACCACTGTGCCCTGCGCAGTACGTGCGCCAAAGAACTACTGGACTCTCTAGACATGCGCAGATAGCGGAGTCCTGTAGAGTCGCGTGCGCAAAATTTAGCGAGCTTCTTGCCCGTGCTTCTGACCACCCGTCTGTCTGCTACGAACTATCAACATCGTCTGCTATGTTGTTCGTGCAGCTGTATTTACTTCGGCTGTGTCTGCTCTCTGAAAATCATTAGCGAAAACAGCCATAATGACGTCTTTTGTGTTCTACTTTGGCACAGAAGAAAAAAACGTATATGCATAGATGGGCAAAGATAAATCAAATTAGATGGATAAATGATAAAAACGTCCTGCTTGACATTAATTAATAGAGAAAGCCACTTGTTTTAAAAGGCATATATTGGCTCCACAACGACTCAGTGTTTCCACCCTAGCGGCTAAGAGGATGAACTAGGACAAGCAAGCTGAAGCAGTACCATTTCTGCAGGTCTTGAGAGGGATGCGTCTTGCCTGCGCCTAATGGTAGAATTGGTGCATTACTTAGTTAATTCAACGCGGTAATCCCCCAAGGATGAGTAGATTTGATACGATGGTTTAATTATTAATTAGATGGTGCTAATGAGTAATTATTCCTATATTTCCCTACTTACGTAAACGCCGCACTGTAGTCAAACACGGCTGGACAGATAATATAACGCACATTTCGTTTGTCCGCAAAGAACATTTGCTCTCTGCGCTAGCGGTGAGATAACAAGCAAATACTTTACTAGAATAAGATACTAATATTTCGCAGCAGCGATGAGATATATAGTGTGTGTCGTTTGTTAGAGGAATACCCGTCTGCCACTGTCTCTTCCCCGAGCCGTGGTGCAGTACGTGCCGTGGTGTATATGCTTTAATTGCGTAGGGCAGCGTGCTGGCTACTTGCTAAATCAGGCACATATGGCACGTGCCGAGCAGTTACCCTCTCCGCAGACCAGCACAGAAAGGACTGATCAGAGGAGGAGCGATACTTCACAATGCACCCACTCTTTCGGAAGGGTGATTTCGGATGAAGAACTCTGTCGCACTCTACGCAACTGCCGAGATGAAGCCTCGTTTCTCCGTTTCTTTTTCTCAATCCTCGTCACTGCGTTGCGACACACCTCGTGGGCCACTCGCGCAAGTGTCACACAGCCAAACCTCGAGTGGGCGTCCTGCTCGCTGAATCAGGGGTTGCGAGTTAGGGAGATCGGCTTTGCCTTTTCTTCGTCCATTCTCGCCAGGGCAGTGTGTATCTGCAGCTCGGCCAGCTGCCGCCAGCGGGCAGCAGCAGCTCTAAGTGGACGTGACGATGCGCAGACGAGTGCTCGGACCAAGGCGCGAAGACGAGGGGAAGGAAAGACTGCTTCTTTACGGCTTCGCGCGCGTCTCGAAGCGGCCGCTCAGCCGAGCGAGACGCCGCCGCATGTCTGCTTCGAAAATCTCCCGAAGAAGCGACGGAGGAAGACGGCGGAGAGAACGACGGAGTAAGCGGGGGGAAAAAGAAAGAAAAGTGCTAAGCTTCGTTGCTTGACCCGGCGATGGTCGCCCGCCTTGCTTACCGAGGCGTGGAGAAAGGAAGGAAGTGCGAGGAAAAATTATGCACACTAGCCTGGAAATAATTAAGATCAGCCGGGGAATGTGAAGCTGTTTCGCGAACGTTTTGTTGAGCGCTTGGGTGGAAAAATATGGTTCAATATACTCGAGGGACGGAGGCGTGTCTTGTGTTCGTTGCAGTACGGAGGACCCCAAGGGCCGAGTTTAAATCGGTGTTAAGGAAAAAAAAAAAGCGCGCTTGAGGGAAAAATTAGGCACCCGCCATTGGAGAGCCGACGCTAATCTTCAAGTATTGTCGGCTGGGGAAGCATAATATTAAGACCGCTTGTTGTTAAGAATACCGTTATAAAAACTTTGAAATAGAAGCTTTGTCTTTGAACGACTAACTTAAGAATCCGAAAGTTTAATATTTGGCGGAGCTTATTATCCCGGGGTCGTCTGAACAGAGGATAAAACTCGGTACTTACTTTCTTCCTCGTCTGAAAGGGGGCTTGAAAATTGGTATCAGTGCTCGCAGCCAGTGGAGTCAATGAGCTGTCCCCTCCTGTCATACGAATCCGAAGAGCGAGCCTATGCATAAACACTGAGCCCTCGAAACGAGATTGTATATATATATATATATATATATATATATATATATATATATATATATATATATATATATATATATATATATATATATATATATATATATATATATATATATATATATATATATATATCATCCCCGTTTTGGTTTTGTAACCTGATATTTTTCTTCTAAACTAACCTCACAGCAAATAGCACAAAAACGTCCTTGAGCGCTTTTGCTTGCTGCGTTTTTTAACATATTCGTTCCAATGTCGGTCATTTTTTTTTCTGCCACACTCTTTCCGCAGGCAAGACGGTTTTTTCGAAGCGCAGATTTGAATAGGTTTGATCCAAAAAGCTCGCGCAAATGGTTGGAGATAAGTCAGGTGCAATTGATTCATCACAGGCAAATCATGCCACTCCACTAGTTTCTCGACAGTCTAGCAAGGCTCGGAACCTTGCAAATGACCCACCACGGCTGATGGGAATCCTAACTGCGCACCTGTGCAGCCGAATGCTCTTGAATGTATGAACTAAGAGCACGGTATCTGTGCGCGCACTCTATAACGATGAACTGCTTTTGCTGCGTTTGGTTCCCGTGTGTGTATGGGTACCGAAATCAAGGTGCGGCCATGGGTCGGTTCTCATATGTGTATCATTCTTGAAACCATAAACTATAAGTATAACCTGTGGACATTTATGTCATGAACTTATGCGTCTTTAGCTTGCCACGCATAATACGTATAGTCGGCATAAAGATTTTACAAGATGTGACTTGCCGCAAAAAAAAAAGAAAATATATTTCGGCGGCGTCAGGGAAACAAACGCCTGAAAGGCCGGCATGTACGAGAGCACGCGCAAGCTGCTTCGGCTGGTATAAAAACCAAGCAACAGGGCCGCGAGGGAGCGCTGCAGGATATATTTTCTGAAGCACACGCGTCCCGTAAACTTTTGCTATCGACTGCACATTGCGCGCTCAAGCATGATTTCTACGGAGGTATTGAATAGGGCCCGCTTTATTGTTTCGCGAGTTTCTATGGCATTTTCTTTTATTTATTTGTATTTTTCCTCAATTGATTAGAGGACGGATGAAGACTTGAGCCGGAAGAAGTCCATCGAAGCCAAGAGACTATAGAGATAACTGGTGAATGTATATATATGGCAGAAGAACCTATCAGTGCAGAAAGCCGAGGACAGGAAGATGCGGAAGAGGCCCATTGCACCGCAGCGGTGGCCTAGTCGTTTGATTATCCGCCTGGCATGCGGGAGGTGCGGGGTTCGATCCTCAGTGCCGCCGGGAATCCACCGGTGATACAATGGGTACAAGTCTTCCCCTGTCTGGTGCTCGGCTTCTTTAGGGTGAAATTCTGGAGAAATGGGTCTTTAACCCCACCTTGAGTAGAACAAACAACCTTGTGCCATGGTGCTCTTTGGCCATAGATGCCCTTGCGCCATAAAAATTCATTATCATCATCAAGAGGCTCGTTGCAAACAGTCACCCCACAATTCGTTGGATAAGCTGAATGAAGAAGAAGAGGGTCCATTGTGTTCCGACGGTGAACACCATGTTTACTGAACTAAAGAAGAAAAAGAAGTGTTCCCAGAGGCGTAGCCGGCTTCTACTCTTAATGCCCACAAATCCTGATATCACATGCAAATGAAAGAAAAAGACGGCACGGGCAGAACGCGCGGCATGCCGGCTGTAGGCGTGTAAACGCGGCACCCCCCGCGCGACCGGCGCTTTCTGGCAGAGACAAAAGGAAAGGCCTTGTCGTCTTGGGCGTGCCGCGGCGTCACAGAGTGGCTCCCCTGCGGCGACCCTGGTGCGCCGGAGAGAACGCAGGCCCGGGGCTTGCAGCGACGGGAAGCCAAGCCAGCTCGAGGTCGTGCACCCCTGAGCTTGACCAGCACCGCCGGATCACATCGCGGCAGAGGTTAACGAACGAGGCGTTGGCGAACCGATCGGAGGGGGCACTGTTTCTGGCCTCCACCGCGGCCCTTGAAGAAGCCTTGCGGGGACAGTTGCGGGCAATAGACCCTATACGAATTCGTTAATAATCCGGCGACACTAGAAGTCATGCACCCGCTGAAAGCGTGTGCTTTAGAGAGGCAGGGCCGGATTTATGGGCTACTGTTGGAGGAGGCTGTCCTATTTGCAGAATTCGTTCCTCAAATTTCTTAGCGAAAAATGGGAACAAGTAAGATTTTTTGTAGAAGACGTCTCGCTTTCCTCGTACTACCTTTCTTTCTGCCTACTCTCCTGCCTTATTCTCTATTCCCACGGCGAAGCTATTTGAGACAGAAATGTGTAAAGGCAGATTCAAACGAGCAAAGCGATTTACTTATCCATGTCTTACCTTTCAATCAATCATTTACCTTACGATGCTACACAGTCGAAACACTCGGGTAAATTTATGCCGTGGACAAACTGCCTTAGCCTGCTTTTATACTTAAAGGGACACAGAAAAGAACTCCATTTTCGTTCTCAGTAAAAAAAAAAAAAAATTCCCGCCACTAGACTCAAACTCGTGACGTCTACACCGAAAATGATGCCTGTGATCACCGTTTTGAAGTAAATACCGGCGCGAGCTGCCCTCTAGGATCCGACACCTGAAAACACTTTGTCGACGCACTGCAGTTTACTTACAAAGTCAGTCGGTGATGACGGCAGGTGTACTTCGTTTCTCGAACTTTTCCAGCGTATAAAATATCTGCTTTCGAAGAAAGTAACACGTTTTTCATCAGTACACGGTAATCGGTCGAAACAGGCCAACCTTCATTTCTTCTCAGGCTTCCACTAGAAGGTACTGGTCTCCGATAACTCACAGCAATTGTTCTTTCGCATTCTTCTCGCTATTCCACATTTCGTGGAATTGCGTGAGAGCACCATCACACCTTAGAACATCACAGACATTTTGCGAGCAGTGGAAGGCAGCCCTGACCAGCAATGGTCTGGGGGACAAACGTCAGACCATCCGACGGGGACAGATATCAGAGCAAACCACCCGAGTCCTGAACTTAGGAGTCCGCCCACCTGACTCGTCCAACATTTTGAACACGAGTAAAGTTCATCCCCCTTCTCTCCCCCTCTCTCTCTCTCAAGCACAATGTTCGGTTTCGCGATTAAGGGGAGACACATCACCCTGCCCTCCCAAAAACGCACTGTTCGGAATCAATTAGCAGCCGCATTCGCTGTTCGTGGCGATGTCTGATTGCACCCAGCTCTCAACATAACACTGAACAAAGAGGAGAGTGTAGCTTCACAGCCCTGCTTCTTTGCTCGCTCGCAAATGCGCCTGCTAACACGTACTCGGTAATTGCATTACGAACGGGCTACGATGGATCGGATGTTGTATTTTAGTTCAACACGATGCCCTGTATGACAATAAATGTAAACCAGGATGTCTTTTGCGCAACATTTGATTTCATTCGCGTTCCATTGTTCGTGTGGTAGACTCGAAAAATATCCAACATAGCACCGCACTAAACTCCGCAGAACGGGATGCGCAACGTTTGGTGCAAAAAGGCGCCACTTACCAGAGATTTCTATAAAGTGTTCAAAAGGAGGCTAGTGCAGTGAGCGTACAATGCAAAGAGAATGAGAAAAATGACATAGAGCGTGAATATGTTGCAACTTAATTATCTCCCACTTACAGCTAAATAGATGGTGGGCCGTGAAAGCGATTAAGGTGAATTAACCTTAAGCTAAAAAGACAGAACTCGCAACAACAAAAAAAGTCTTTGCATGGTATTATAAGATGACGACGGCAGAATACGGCAAAATTTGCTCAGAACTACAGACGCGACACTGTAGACCGGTTAGCGCGTTTCCAACCCTCGTTAGCGGGTCTCAATACACGCAAGCAATTGTTCTATCCACGTTGCATACGTTTAATGATGGGATGGAAAAGTAAAATAAAGTACTGCGAGACATGTCAACTCGTGTAGGAAAAGATCATGACCGAGCGAAGGAGGAGTAAAACAAATCAGTATCAAAGAAAGCGTCTGTTAAAGCAACGTCGACCAGGAAAATGTGAACAAAAGAGTAATTGTTTACAGTTTCCAGCTGAAGTCGTCAAGGCAATTTAGCTTCTGCTGATGGCCTTGTTTAAACTTAATAAGTTGTAATAAGATTTTTCGGGCTAATTGGTTCATACTGAATGAAAAAGGTAAACTGCGCGAAAAGGTTCAGTGTCGTGTGTGTTCCTTTCTCGTTATCTTAACCCTTTCGCGCAGTTTACCGTTTTCATTAAACTTAATCCCTCGCTCTTCTCTTCTAGAGGTTTCTGCAATGCTTAAAGAAATGACATCGTTAAGATAGCTGTAGCCGGTCCAGTGTTTCTACGTTTGTTAATAATAATAATTGCTTTTTGGGAAAAGGAAATGGCGCAGTATCTGTCTCATATATCGTTGGACACCTGAACCGCGCCGTAAAGGAAGGGATAAAGGAGGGAGTGAAAGAAGAAAGGAAGAAAGAGGTGCCGTAGCGGTGGGCTCCGGAATAATTTCGACTACCTGGGGATCTTTAACGTGCACTGCCATCGCACAGCACACAGGCGCCTTAGCGTTTTGCCTCCATAAAAACGCAGCCGCCGCGGTCGGGTTCGAACCCGGGAACTCCGGATCAGTAGTCGAGCGCCCTAACCACTGAGCCACCGCGGCGGGTTCTACGTTTGTTTGTTTTTTGGCCTAATCAGAGAGGGGGGGGGGTGATTTAGAGGAAAGGAGGAGAGGTCGGCCGGTGGTAACATGACCCTGACCTGTTACTCCGCACTGGGGAAAGGAGAAGGGGAGAAAAGGGAAATAGCGAATGAAGGTTCATGATGGCATAATACAATGAGTTTCATGGGCCGACGTCCACACACACACACTGGCTGGCACTCGCATCGCGGTGATCATATGCACGTAACATTCATGTCTTGAACACGCACAGACGCATGTCATTAACACATACTGGAGTAACGGCCCCATGAGAACACAAATGTGCATGATGTCACACATGATGTCAGAGCTGTCACTGTGTACGCACTAACACGTTGCGCTGTGTAAAGCCGTGTAGGCAGTGCACAGGCGGTCACAGACGGGTATCCAGACCTGTTTCACATAAAAACCTGAGCACGGTCTTCGTCACACACCGCCCGTCAGCACGTTTCGCGCTGGCGCCTATAAGGGTTTCTTCAGAGAGAGGACGAGAGTGGCCTAATCAGAGCGGTCAGCTAGGTTTCCGTGGTGGATCATAAGGATGTGTTTATGTTTCTGAACAATCATTAGAGGCTAATTTAGGATTAAAATACAAAATTTCTTTTCTGCGCCTCATGAGTGCGCAACCCAAGAGTTGGCTACAAAAAGATTGTTGTCCTTCGGCTTCAGTGGCCATATATGTTGTGGTAGGCTTGCAAAGAATAGCGTCGCCAAGGTAACATAGATTGGGCATCGAAAAGCTCATTGAACTGTTGACACAGCAGCCAAGTACCCCTGTTCGCCATCGAAAGTGCCTCACAGCTCTGCCGCTAAGCGAAGCTCGCAGACCACGCTGCCCACTCGGCTAACACTGCGCTCAGTTCACCGGAGCGCAACCGCTGCGGCCGCGCGATACAAGGAAGCGCGCGTCTGAGGACCACAATCGGCGGCCGACCACGGGGCGCGTTCCCAGGCCTGCCCTTCAGCCGCGAGGCTTGATCCTCGCTGAACCGTGACTGCGCGGCCACGATACAGATCAGGCGAGCTCGCCGGGAGAGGCACGCCACCACCGCGGCATTCTGGCAGCAGCGATAGGAATGGCTTCCCCGCAATGGCCGTACGTTGACAAATTGCCATGCGATGCTGAATTCACGAGTCGCTTCACACTCCCTCCTTACCCCCCCCCCCCCTTTTTTTTTCTTCCCCTTTCTCTGCCAGATAATAGGCACTCAGTCGTCGCATTCACAGTGCTTTCGGAGGAAACTCCTTGGGCGCTTTCAGCCGACCCTACCCGAGTGTTTGACCCAGAGAGAAATGAACTGAAGAGCAAAAATAATTGTGAGGAAAGCCTGCACCTGAACAGAGCCATGGCAGGCTCAAGCCTATTTAAGAAAAACTAATAGGAGTTTTAATACAGTTTAAAGTAGTAGACGTTGGGAAAAATCTAAATAGAACAAAAAAATGGCGCGGTAACGCAGGTTGATCGTTTTCTGGTTCCTTCAGCAATAGAAGAACGGCTTCGCAGAGGAAGTTTTTTCTAAAGAAGAGAGTACAGGTTGTGGAGTTCGGGTGCCGATAAAACTGATGACGCCACTGGGAGATCGGAGGAAAAAGCGAATAAAAAAATAAAGTCCCGCTACCAAAGTCAAGACGTTCAAATACCTCAATATCTTACGTAGGGTGTAGACTATAACACGACACTCCAAGCAGTCACTGCTTTTACATTTCATCAGTAGTACCAAGTCAATTCAATCTAGCCAATGCGTCTGGGACGAATGCATATGGTACTTCGGTACCGACGGATGTACTGAGAGCACAGTTTTGGATTGATTGATTGATTGATTGATTGATTGATTGATTGATTGATTGATTGATTGATTGATTGATTGATTGATTGATTGATTGATTGATTGATTGATTGATTGATTGATTGATTGATTGATTGATTGGTCGGTCGGTCGGTCGGTCGGTCGGTCGCTTTGTCCCCGCAGCGGGATGTTCACACAAGAACCTGTGATTCTTCCTGCAGGCATTTGGTCATATAGCTGTATAAGCTACAGAGAACAAGACAGACAAACGAGGTGAAGGTCTGTGTTTCAAGCCACAAATGGCGCTGCGGTTGCGATAGCCAGAGAAGACTGATTTTTCCCTCCAGTTCAATCTCATTCATAGAACCCCTGCCGCTGGGTGTCTCGTGCGTGGAGTACGTTTAATCGGTTAAATGGACCGGTCGAAACCTCTCCCCTTTTCGCTTTTCGTCTTAACAATGATAGTGTCTTTGACTAAGATAGTGTCTTTGACAGCAATGGCTCCCGTAATCGTACGCCAACATCCGCACAAGACGCTGCAACTATGGAGCAATACGCTACCGGCGTTAGCCTGTAGGGGAAAGTATTGGTGTAATGCTGGTTGCTTCTGATTTAACGCCCAACTTAGCTGCGCATATACGAGAGACGGCGTTGTAAAGAACTCCGGATTGATTTCATCCACCTGTAGTTTTGACAACGCACTTTACACGGCATTTTTTTACATTTCATACTGTTTGTGTGCGTCCTGTGTTCTCACGGAGTAATGGCTCCTGCGGACACATACCCTACTGTGATCTGAAATTTTCATTCCTCTTACTCCTCCCTTTCGGACCCCTCATCTCCTTCTCCACGTTTAGGGTAGCAAACCGGGCACTTCCTCTAACATCCCTGCCTTTCCATTATTCTCTCTTTTTCTCTTTGCATTTCGTCCCCATCGAAATTCGACCGTTGCAGCCGATTCGATCTCGCAATGTCATGATAGATGGAAATAATGTATTAGTCACAGTGCCACTACGGCGGGTAACGGCTTATTGCAGAGTCCTGTACACATTGAAGGAAACAAGTAACCTAGTACAATTGCAGTCGCTTCTTCTGCAGTGTGTAATTGATTTTAGCGGACAATTAACTAAAGTCCAAGCAAAATAACTGAACAATTACAGAGTCGCGATCGATTATTATTCGCTATTTTTCAGCCATCTTTTATTAGCACATCACAAACATACACGGACGACAATAATCTGGTCTGGCTTCCTTGAGCTATATATACTCTGTTGTAGTACTTACGTTGGTAATTTCATCTGCAGTTGTTTACAACGTCACAACAGTTGGTTACATCAGTAGAAACACTAAACAGTATTACTGCCGCCGCGGTGGCTGAGTGGTTATGGTGCTCGGCTGCTGGCCCGAAAGACGCGGGTTCGATCCCGGCCGCGGCGGTCGAATTTCGATGGAGGCGAAATTCTAGAGGCTCGTGTGCTGTGCGATGTCAGTGCACGTTAAAGAACCCCAGGTGGTCGAAATTTCCGGAGCCCTTCACTACGGCGTCTCTCATAGCCTAAGTCACTTTGGGACGTTAAACCCACATAAACCAAACCAAACTAAACAGTATTACGATGTACGCGCCGTAGGTAAATGCGTTACTTAAACACGATGACCTTGCCCACCACCTCGGAGTTGAGCAAGGCGCCGTGCTTCACTGTTGTTCGCGCTCCGAGCGGACGAACCAAAATTCACTTTTTCACTTTTTTTTTACCCTCACGCAGTGCTGCTTTATCTGATAACAACCGAGCAAAGCCCTTCAACTTGCCAATGCAAGGAGCCTTTTTTCCACCAAAACACGAATGAGACAGCGCAAGCCATATTGTAGCGTGGCTTTTGTAAGAAAAGTAAAACTTCCATTGAGCCGCTACAGTCTTAGGTCAGTGAGCATCACTAGTGTAAAAGCACAAGAATGAGGCGTCATCTAAAATCAGTTAAGCGCATTGCTTCAAATTGGTGATTGGAAGGCGTCTTTTTTTTTTTCGCAACGAAGGTTGCATTAGAGGACGCGTAAACAGCTGTTAAATATGACAAACCACTTTTAAATGAAATTTGCAACACCCACTGAACCACAAATGGCTTAGCACGCCGAAACATAAATATAAACATCGCGGGCAGCTTACTGCACTAAACACATGTGTAAGAAGAAAAAAATGTGGTGACAGCCGCATGATTAGAGGCACCGACTGGCACCTTTAGGAGGCCTGTGTTCGTATCACACGCAAGCCTATACCTTTACGCGTGCGCTTTATTTCCTAGAGTATTCTTGTGAGTACGGTCGAAAAAAAATTGAATACAAATTGAGGTTAGCCATTAAAAGCATTCTCACATTAAAAGTGAATTTAATAGGAAACGAGAAGCGGCAGTAAAAGCCGCTCACGTCTTACGCACTAAGCACGTCGCTCCATAAACAGCTGAGACGTGTAACTCTCATTCCATCTTGGCAAAACATGCAAAAATCGATAACTTTCATCCTTCTTCCTCTGTTCCAAATTTTGATCCCCACCAAGGCCATGCCCATCATAAAGCCCATTCGCGCTCCACAAATACCGTGTCTTCGATAACCAGAAGTGTCAGTCTAGAAACCGCAACTAGTTGCTCCGGTTCCACATGCCGCAAGAGTACTCGGTGCAACCATTAGTGCCCGCCTCGTCTTGTGTCATCACCACTTCGTTGTAGTCGGTGGTGCGTGACCCATCGAAACAAGACGTGCGCAAAAATTGAAGGCAAACACCATCGACAGAAATCCGCCCCCTCCAACTCCACGTCAGGCAGCTGCAAGAAGAAGGGGGGAAAAAAGACGAAAGGAGCAACAGTAGAAAGGAAACCAGAGGAGAAAAAAGAAAAAGAAGTGCCAGAAACGACGCTGGCGCTCCTCAAACAGAGCCGAGCTCGACGAAAGTGGACGACGCCACGACGACAGCGACAAACCGCCGGTCTCTCACGGGGTATCGATTTCCGCACCCAGAGTGCGAACGTTCCGGGTGGCCCGTGGCAGTTGACGTAGCGACGCGTTCCTATAGCAGCAGCGAAGCCCAGCAGTGTATGCGAGAAAGAGAAGAACTACCGAAAGAAAGAAATAAACTTTGGAATAGAAAAATGCAAAGTGCTAAGGAATAAAGAGACATCGGGGAGAAAAGGACGGGTCAGAATAGACTGGAACAGAGTGGTAGATTCAGGAGTGATAGGAAAAAAGCGGTCAGCTTGCATCTTGGCACTCTCATCTTTCTCTCAGAAAAAAAAAAAAAGCTATGCATGACAGGACGGAAGTTCCTAGGAAGCACACAATAAACATAAAAAAAAGTAAGACCCTTTCGCTGCCCCAGTCGAGCTTCGTAAGGTCCTCTACCAGCAGCGAAATAGAGAGGTTCTTGGGAAGCGCAGTTCATCGAACGAACGGCAGGCGTGAATGCAGTATTCCAGGAGAAATAAGCCAGCATAAGAAAGACGAAATAAAGCACTGAAATGGTTCCGAAAGTAACGGGCAACTTAATATGAATAACGACAGTAGCTGCGAGGACAAAGGCTAAAAGGCTGAAGAATAAAATACAAATTTCCAAATGTGAGTGCGTGATCTTAATAGAAACGAGCGTGGAATAACACAAGCAGTTTAATTCACAAAAGCTCGCGGCTCTGCGGCGCCGCGATAAGCTCAGCTCTGCAAACCTATTTTTCTCTGTCCCGTCTTAATGAGGAGGGGCGTTCTGCTCTCAGCTTACTGTTTTAATCTTACTGGGCGTGTGGGACTGTGCATAAAGGACACGTCCTCCAAACCAACTTGTGTTTTTCTGTATGGTATACGTGCCTTAGCAGTGAAATGCAGACCGGGTCCACTTCTTCAGTGCTGACTAAGTTCGCGCGTATCCACAAAGTTCAATGACGTCTCGACGCACTGCCCTCTCACATACTTAGCTCAGAGTTACCTGGGACAACAGGCGGCGGGATAGGTGGTTCACGCTTATGGTTCGGAAAACGGAAAGCGGACTGGCAACACAAACGACGAGACGGAAGATAGAACGAGGGCTAAGCGCTAGATGAAAATTAGCACTTGTCCCTTGTCCATTTTTCTCCTTTGTGGTTGTGTTGGTAGTGTGCTTTTTTCACTTTCTCAATTATAATGCTGAAACAAATAGCTCAGAATGAAATTGATAAACTAGCTGCTAGCTCCGTAATTGCGCATCAGCGTAGAGTTTGTAACGTAAACTAACAATAATGCTTCTGTGTTCACTCATATGCAAATAAAGGTATCTGAGTGAGTCAGTTGATCCAGCGAGCAAATTGGAAGCACTTTAGAATGTTGTAGAGTGACATTGAAAAGGGCAGCAGGCGGTTAGCTTCCTTATACCCAATATCCCCACAATTAAACCTAGGAAGTGATGCTGACTGCAGTCAGATGAATTGATTGATACTTCCTGCCCTCACTCGCCACCCTGTATTAAATTTGTGCGAAAAATTTGTCCGTTTCTAATTTCTTCCCTTGCACTTGAATCCTCATCTAAATGACCCTTCGTCCTATCTCTAGCCTTTGCCTTAAAGTCATGCCCACAACCATCAATCTAGTTCACTAACGCCGCATTTTGCACTTAGAGATTTATTCAAGTTTCAGGTTTTCCCCACACAGTAACAGGTTAGAGCAATTCAGTTCATTTATTACCGCCTGTCACACAAAAAAAAAATTACCATTACTTTGTTTATTTGTGTTTGTTAGCTTTTTCGCCACATGACTAGCGCTCACATAAGGGTGGGAATATTGAATAAGAAGTGCATGATACCAACGTCTGCACGGCGCATTTAATCTTCTAGGCTCCCAAAGAAGACGTTTTCCTTGATCGCCTCGATTTAGGACACTCCATCCGTCAATTTTACTAAAGCGTAAGGCATAGCCGAAAATGATAACATTTCCACTTTATCTAAAACTCGGGGTCACTGAACCCTCACGGTTAGTCTATCATATTCACATTACTGTAGAACAGGATGCAAATCGGAAAGGTAAAACGTCCACCAGCGTCCTTCAGATAATGCAGGAAAACCTGCTTATTCCGATCCGAAGAAACCAGTCGGAGAATTCCGACAGTTCCCCGCCAGACAGGCGGACAAACTGGCGTTTTGAGCGGTCGTTAACTCAGCCGAGGGTGATTAGGCCGTCAAAATATATATAAAGACGATAGCTCGCTATAGAGCACACGCACCCCCTGGCGCGCTCCAATGCATTTACATGCCCCGCGCACTCTCGAAGCGTGCTCCCGGCGATCGTTTACTCAGATCGCGCGATAGCGACCGGCGTTACGCGACTATTTCCACCTTTTCTTTCTCCGCTGTGTTTTCTTCTCTTTTTGATTTACGGCCCCACGGAGCGCGCGACAGTCGTGTGTAGGACGAGCACTGCGACGCCACGGGCCTGGCTTGTGCGCGCGCGGGCAGGGCACGAACGCGGTGCGTCGTTCTTGAAACGCGCCAGGACTAAATTGGCAGCAGCCCAGATATGTCCCTTTGTTGCCCCGTACCAATTACGGCGACACACGAAGAGAAATGCGCCGGTGGCGCTCGCGCCTGCGCGAGCTTTACTCTCGGGGATAGGGGGGACCTCTCTGGCGAAAATGTGGAGCGGATCGCTAACGGCTGTTTTTCGAGCGCACTGCGGCTCGCACGCGAGGTGGCTGCGCGGCCGTTACTTCGGAGCCGTAAATGGCGATCGTCCGTTCCATCGCCTGTCGCAAGAGAATTTTGTTTTGTCCTACGCACGATGCTTAATTGTTTGTATACAATGTATACGCGAGAAGATGGGCGGCTGGATAATCACTTCCAAGCAGTGTTGCACGTTGCTCGGCGGTCGCGTATGGAGCGGAGGCATCGAAGCGGGACATGCTTTTGCTTCTCATCGGCAGGTTTTCCTTGGGAACCGAAGCGGTGATGCGAGTTTAAAAGAGGTGACGAGGAGAGGCTGCGACGCATTGTCTGGTGGGAACCGCCACACCTACAGGCCAGCTGACTCAATAACTTAAAGGTAAAATGTAGATTTCACGCCAAGAACCTGTTCTTAACTGTCGTATCACACCTGAGAAGTAAAGGGAGTGTCTTTTACTGAACAGCTGCCCAATTGGTATTGTGAATAAGTATCCAGTTAGTTATTCAAAATGAAACAAAATGAATGGGCAGGAATAGTGTATGTAGAAAAAAAATTGCGACGGCTGTGATGAACATAACGCAACTTGTGTGCGCGAAGGCTGATGGTTTGCCTTACAATCCTAACCAAGAGTTTTTCCAAGGGGCCTTATATTGGAACCTCCCCCTTCAAAAAAAAAAAAAAAGTGAGTCCGCCAGAGAGACTGCATTTTGCTCTTCTGTTTCGTAGGGATGCCAAATTAACACCACGTGACAGCTAGTCACAGGCAGATTGCTTTTATCGAAGTCAAGAATGTCTACAACGGCAGCGTAGGAATCGTACATCCATTCAACATGAAGTCAGACACTGTAGGAAAATAACACGACAAAACACTTTCATTTTCATCTGCGCTAAAAAGACAGAATGAGCTAGCTTTTCGAGTTGCTCCATGTATATGGTGGAACCTTGGTATTCGACGTGTTTCAAGGCGTCCGAGTTAACTTTGTTTTACATAAAGCAAAGCCGATTCCCATTCTCACGCACGAAAAAGAAATTAGAAGAGCAAAACATTCCAGCTATGCCGCTACCTGTAATAAACGCTCCTCTCGAGTAGAAGGGCAGCGGTTGCAGAACTTGCAGTTCCGTGCCTCACCGCCAGCCCGCGGGTGCGATTCCGGACGGGTCCAGTTAAAGCATTTCGACGAAAATAAAAAAAGAAACATTGGTCGAGCCGTACTAGAAATTTTCCGAGCGCTTCCTTCAGACCCTGACGAGAAGGACGTTACAGGAAAGCACACCTTTATAAGCTCCCGGCCCTGATAAGCGAATATGCGAAGTCCTGGTTGCTGAGTTAATTTCCGTTCATTCATTTTCTCTTTATGAAGAACGGTGTCATAGAGGCATCCTGGCTACTGAAAACTTAACTCCTCCCCTCTTACTGCCCCCACCCCTCCACCCTTAATTTTTCTGCGCCAACCCACTACGACTGTCCTGACGCCGTCTCTTCATATGAAGCTTGTGGAATAAGGTCTTGGTGCACAGTGCATGTGACATTTTCCGTGCTCTTGCAAGTCCATCTTTGCCAAAAGTAACCAAAGATTGTTCTCTTCTCAGCCCTTTAGTGAAACCCTAACTGGACCCCTAAATACCAAGAAGTCTTGAAAGGTGTAGACCACGGTTCTCCTAAGAAGCAAACGTTGCCCATCGCTCGATTACTTTTAACAAAGAAAGTACATAATGTCCCGCCAATCCAAAGTTAGCCTCTCCACCTGTTCGTTGCGAATCGTCGTCTTCGTCCTCCTCCGTTCTCCGCTCCTAAATACTCGTTTCCAGGCTACCCCCGTCCGACAATTATGAACAAAAGTTTTTTTTAATATTGGAAAATTGTAAGATACTGTTATGGAAATATTGAAGGTAATGGTCTATCCTTTCGATGTGTCGCAGAATTTTTCTTTTAAATATTTTCCATCACCCGCATGGCAGAAGGGGTCGCCCACGCCGCCAATGGCGACACTATGTAGGCGCAGACGAATGTGAGAAGG
This sequence comes from Amblyomma americanum, assembly GCF_052857255.1. Taxonomy (NCBI): domain Eukaryota; kingdom Metazoa; phylum Arthropoda; class Arachnida; order Ixodida; family Ixodidae; genus Amblyomma; species Amblyomma americanum. The sequence continues at coordinate 176,421,902 of NC_135500.1, forward strand.
CGGTCGAGGAAGAGCGGGCGAGTGATCTGGCGCGTCAAACAGCCGAAGCAGCGAGAGACGCTGAGTACCTTGCTCAGCACGAAAGACAAAAGCGGCTGAACGCGCTGGCACGTAAAGCACCGAAAGCGGCAAAGGAACGCACGCCAGCTGTCCAGCTAAGATCAGCTGCTGATCTCGGAGGTTCCTAAGGAGCAGCCAAAGAACCGCGAAAGCAGCCAGGCATGCGGACCATGCGCGTTGCCCATCTCGAAGAACGCAAGCGGGGGGAAATAGGGCATGTTCAGGAGCCCATTAACCTGGCCCCGTGCATCTATCACCCTCCGTCCAAATGAGCCGTCGTTGAATGCGCTACGCCTTCCAAACCATGCTTTTCAATACTGCACTTACTCATGACGTCGGGGTAGACCACGAATTCTTCAGTCTGTGACGTCAGGTTTCATAGCCGGCAAGCAATGCTTTTTCGCCTGATGTAGTATCAAATTATGGGCTGGCCAATGGCAAATGGGGTCCTCGTTGTATCTATAGCAAGTTACGTAACTATAGCAAGTTACAAGTTACGCCGGCTCTCTACACCGAGGGCGCCTGTAAGCGACGACGTTACACTCACTTCGGCCTTCTGTGGCGGCTGACCGCGCGTACAGGCACGTGGGCATACATGTCTCGGCTTCTGCGGCCGCAGACCAGCCCGCCCGCTCAGACGCACAAATCAACGGCGGCGGTCGCGCTCTCTGGGGCCCTGATGCAGGGCCACGTAATCGCAATCGCTCGCTTTTAATTTGACGCGAAAGTAGGCCGGCGATTTCCGAAGAGAGCAGCCGACGTGCCGCACCGCCCGCGTGAGGGGCGAACGTGCCGCACCGAGGGCACGGCGGCCAATTTCTCGCCGCTTCGGCGGAGGCCGTGATTTATTTCGTCCCGTTCGACGACGCCCGGACTCGAGCCTCCCGCGACCGCGCGTTCCCTGCCTCGCGCCGTACCGCTTAAAAGCGTGCAGTGTTATAGGAGCTGCGGAGGCCGTCGGAACCTCTCAATTGTGAAAGTTATTCGTTTACGCTCGTGGAACAGCGAGCGAAGCGTTGGTCAAGGTGGAAGCCAATCATGAACCCCCCCCCCCCCCCCCACGCACACACACATACACACACTTTTTTTTTTAACGCGATAGCGTTAAAGACCCCGTTACCCAGAAAATCCGGCGTCGGCGGCATTGTGAGCGAAAAATCACGAGCATATGACTGGCAGGTGGCGGCCAGAGAGAGAGAGAGAGCAACCCAGGAGGCAGGTGGGCCACCTAGGTCACATGACCTTGCGGCGTCTTCACAGCCTGCCCACCGGATAGTGAGAAAACTGCCCACCGTGGCAGGTGGCAGTTCAATTGATGACTAGTCGCTCAGAAAGAGCAACTTGGGTTGTACAAGGCCCACCGCTGGGAGCACTTGCCATCGTAGGGCTGTGGCGCATCGCTTGAGCGCTGCACCACTGCACCAGGGGGGCTATGAGGACTCCCGGGCATCTATGAATGTAAAGTAGAGAAAGGCCTTCTGCATATATGGCAATTAACCCATTACGCTATTGCGTCATACCCTTAAGGCGGAGCTTAGATGTCTCCTCCAATTTTTATGTACTAGCGCCTTTTACAATTTTACTTTTATTTAGCTGACGCCCAGCTGCTGTGACTTCCAGAGCACTGCACGGTTTTTCGGACATAGTGTATAGCTGTTCGCGCCACCCGTTCGGGGGGCGTCGCGAGTCCAGCCGCTCTGCGCGACGCCTCCCACTTCGCCGCTCAGTAGGCGAGTCTCCACCAGATGTTACCCCAAACAGAAGCAGAGTTGCGCCGTTTCTTTTTGCGATGATCTTTTTACTGCTATGCCGGCCGGAAGCGGCTCCGCATGGTCCCAGTGCGGCGGATGCTGCAATGCGAACACTTCCGGTTCCGCTTTTGCCCTCTGATTGCGTTTACTCCTAGTCTGTCTCTCAATTTGCAGGCACTGAAGCGGAAGCTACGGCCCTCGGCTGCTAATCATGGCCAGAACTGTCAGAGCTGTTCAAGCGTTGGGGCACTGCGTGATTGGAAGGCATTTTTGCTGTCAGCCGCCGGCGCAGTCACGGTTGCCGGAGCCACGAACGCGAACCAAAGACGCTCCGTTTTTGTGTTGAAAAAATTACAAGAGCAAGGAGTAAGTTGTCTCGCTGATCCCAGAGGCCTTTTTCTATTGGAATGTACAGCATTGTCAGTTCTCGCGCATTCGCGCCATACTAAGGCCGCTTATTGTGGAATACGCCCAGTGCTTGTAAACAACGATACAGAAGGGGACAGTGCGCTCACTCCCAACGGAAGATTTCGCGTTCAAAGGCAATAAAAAGACGCTTAATTACCTCCACTCGACATGTATCAGCTAATACCGATCTATATAATGATGTTCACAGCGTTTTTCATGGCCCTCGACTCCGACAGTCAGAGCCTGAGAAGCAAGCAAGATGACTCCTCAGTACAAGACCCTCGTTGTGTTTTCGGCTCCCGTCGTTCACAGCAAGCGCAGCTCATTTATATTTCTCTCACGAGAATCTCGTCTGTATCAACAAGAAGCGCACTTGAAAACTAGAAAGTTGTTGCATATTTTTTGAGCTACGGATTAAAAATAGATGTATTTGCAGCGTCGAGAGCTGTATGCTTACATTTCAATGCGTATACGGTAGTCAAGGCAGACTGATGTATTGCGCATTTCCTGTGTGTAAGTGCCTATATGCAATGAGAGTATCTCTCAGCCTGAAGTGAGGGAAAAAGAAAGAAATAAAAGTATTGTAACCATACTGGCCAAGGCGGCACTTTGAGCTGTGTGACAAGCGGCATAAAGTCTCCAGGTGGATTCCCACTACCTGGTCTAGTCTAACATGCCTGTAAATGACAATAAAGGGGAGTGTCTGCATTCCACCGCCGTCTAAAAACTAGCTGCCGCGATTACTTCGTGTTTGCGACGGACACGAAGCGCGCTGAGTGATTTTTCTTTTTTTTTCTTCAGTCTTGGCAACAACAAAATACTGTGGCCGTGATACGGCTTTCCTGGAAGAAAATGCATAAATGAACGAAAGCAAAAGAAGGACACGACAAGAAAGAAAGTAATCCCCCGATATCATTCCCGTATAACGACTCGGTGCTAGCAACTTTTCGGACCGGATCCCCGAGCCACAACGGCGCCCTGTTCAGCGCGTAAATGATGTGATGCGAGTTTGATCACTTCTCCGTCCGCGCGGTGTAATCGTAATAAAGGCTCCCTCTCCGGGCCCGAGATCGCGTGGCGTTACTCTCCCATTACCTGGGAAATCTTTTCCCGTGCTGACATTTCCGCGCCGCCGCGCGTTATTCCGGGCGCCTTTGCATCTTATGGCTATCACGATGCGTGTCGTTTGAGGCAAGGATGACGCCTTCCGACACGCTGTTCGCTGTAAGTGCGCTGAATTTACTTTTAGTATCGCCTCCTTGCGTCGTTTCCCCTTTTATTGATTACAGTTTAGCTCTTGTATGAGCTCGAACAGTTCAGTTATGTTGGCCTTTCTGGTGGGCTAGTATTTTTAGTTTCTATTTTATCATCATCACATCCATAGTTTATTAGCCTTTCTAGGCCCGTACGCTGTAAACACGAATACGCCCTAATGGGAGTAAAGAAGGAGTAACCTGTCCTCTAGCGCACCCCGTTTTTATGAAAGGATATGCTGCGCTAAAGGACAGCTGCCTCCTTTGCACTCCTTTCTGTTCAGAGTACAGGTTGTGTATACCATAAGAAGGAAACAGAAAACGTCGAGTACAAAGTCGTTGTTTTGCACTAAAACAATCAATAAATAATGGCGTAAAAGTTTAGATGAGGGAACAAAGTGGGAAATGGTATAAAAAATACAAATTAGGCGGAAACTTTTCCTTCTCATTTTCATCGATGTTTTTTAGAAACGTGAATATTTTAGATTTGGTCACTTCTCATTCCGCGCAGCATCATCCATCGTTGGGTTCATTCTGCTCTTCCGCTTGCTCCGGTTTTGATACCACCTCTTACGCGCTACTGGAAATAAAGCGTCTGCCGATAATCACTGCTGCGTTTTTTTTTTTTACTTGATGCTTGATCCTTCACGCTGTTCCAAAATGAACTAGGTATTTCTTAAGAGACGTTTTTCCTATAACCTTGGACTATATTTATCTCCATCCTCGTACTTCCTCGTGAGAAAGGGCGTCGGTGAAGTGTCTCTCTCTCTCGCACTCGCAATCAACCCTCTCTGTGGAGACAGGGGAATGTCCGGCTGAGAAACTACATTCACTTATAAATTTCCTCAACCGAGTTTGAGCGTCTCTTCCTGCGAGGTAGGTTTTACCGTGCAGTTTCGAAGCAACTATTCCCTAGATATCTCTGCACTCTCTTCGCACTTTGTCTCTCTTTTCTTTTTTCTCTCTCCCAAAGATCCGGTTGTGGTCATCAGTACAATCGGCGTCGAAATTGTGCACAGTGCTCCAGCAGTGCGCAGGAGTCAGTAGAAGATTAAATTAGCAGCTGATCATTTCCAGATCACGTGTCCGGGGCCGTGCGGCATGGGGTCTACGTGGACCAATGCTTGCAAACGATTGCTGCGCCTCTTGCAACCCAACAGCCGCGGCAAGGTGTCCTTTCGCTTCGAGCGTTCTAGACAAGTTTCACGCCTACTGCACGTCCGACTCTCCCTGTCAAATGAATGCTCTCTTTTTCCGACTTCCCAGAACAACAGGGTTTGGTGAGGGTACCGACCCTCGCAAACTAAAGCCTCGGCAGCGTCGTTAACGACGGGTTACCGCCAGCGAGCAGCCACGCCCGCCATACGGACTCCCGGAGTGCTCCCCGATGCAATTAGGGGTCAACCACGAGTTGAGGGCCTCCGAAGTGCAGATAACGACTCCGGGGGAGGAGCGGAGAGCGCTCGCCGCTCTCGGCGGCAAACCAGATCGAACCGACGCGCTGTGCACACACACACACATCACCCGGCAGCCATGCAGGAAAGCCCAGCCGAATCGATGACGGAAACAGAGCGAAACGAATGTAACCAGTCACCCTATCTCACTTGCAACGCAGTGCCAGCGAGAGCCGAGTACGATAAAGGGGCGAGGGGGTTGAGGGAGGGGAGCTTGTAAGCATCGTGGGGCGTCGATTAAAGTGTTGGCGGCCAACCGCGCGCAGTTAGCGCAGTTAACCTCGTTGGTAGTGAGCGGTCGCCTCGGCACTCCGCCCCGCTAATTACGGGCAGCGCAGCGCGCGCTGAGGCCGTGAAGAGGCGCCCGTGGCTTCTGCACGTATAAGCGTGGTCTCGCGTTTTGCAGCAGCATATAGCTGAGATCGTGGTTTGCAAAGCTGGCGTGAGGCACAGGCATTGTTTTGTGTAATTAGAAACTCTTGATTGAAATGCCTCTGTGACGTAAAGCAGAGTTTGCAATAAAATGTTGTAACCTGATCATTCACGAAGATGCGTATTGATACTTTGGTACTAGTATGGACTTGAGTAAATTGTGCAAAGCGAGATAGAGAGAGGAGTTTATGATTATGATGATGATGATGGCTGTAGTGGTGTTGGATATCTTACTGCACTGAATTTCTAACACTAACGTAATTCGCCCTAAACTGCGCTATATCGCAAGCGTCTGCAATTGTGCATACTTCCCTTATAAATGAACATTTTTTCCGTGAAATGAGTAAGTTCTCAACACTGAGCCTTCTGAAGTTTCCTATACTCTCTATCGTGTGCGGTACCATGAAGAAAGTGTGGTTGGCGTTCTCTCCAATACTACGAAACTACCGTGGCGAACTGAAGGCTCCCGTTCATGCTGCCGTTAAAGACTGTGCGCGCTGGTCACTGTTCCGGCGATCCTTTTATATTTTAAGTAGAGGTGGTGTGTAGAGGCGGACTGATACGATGATCGAAGGTGCCCGAATCCTGCACGGTACAGCTCTCAATATTTTTAATAATATCTCAGGAGAGTGGACAACACGTTCGTTCAGCCAATTGGTTCAGCTTCGCAAGCAGGAGCGCATTTGACAAACAGAGGAAAGTTCGCGCATGCGCACACAGCGTCGCGACCAGACGACCAGCGGGGGTTCTGTCAGGTCAGCAGAACAGCCAAGCAGACGACGCGGCAACTGAGAAGGGCTCTGTGCGCATGCGCGTTATTTCGTCCGTTTCTCCACTTCGGTCCTGCATGGGATGATGAACGACCGCCTGTTTGACGCTGCCGTGATATTACTGAAAAGCTGGATAGCTGTACGCGCCGTTAAAGTTTCGCCTCCCACAGCACTGCACGGAATTAGCGGGGTGGTGGAGTTTAGTGCATTTGGTTGCTGTCCTCGCCGCAAGCGTCCAGCAGACGTGACGCCGTCACGAACGAGGCTGCAGCGAAATCTCGTGCGCAGCGGCCCGTTATTACACGCACAAGCCGCGGAGGGATCCCGCGGGGAAGCTTGGCGCGTGGTGCTAACAGATTGTCTCTGGCCGTGTTATCCGTGTTGCACCCGCGGCGCGGTAAACCATATAGTTAGATTTGTTAGCGCTCCCCGGGGAAAGCGAAGCGCCCGGGACGCCAGGAAGCAGAAGAAAGTGGCGCTGTGCGCACATCGGGCTAATGGCCTCGCTGACGAGTAAACTAGCTTTAGATAATGTGCTGCCCTGCTTGGCTGCCGCAAGATGTGCAGCGTAGCTTCCGCCTTATGCGGAAACTGTGCAGTGCTAGCAAGAGGAGCACTTCCGCCAGTTGTACACAGTTTCGGGGCGCGTAAATTGTTTTTTCTCTTATACTCTCTGTTTATTGTTTTCTGCTTCCTAAGCGTAAATGGTGCTTGTTTCTGCAGAATGAGTTGCGAGGCTAGCTAGTTTATATTTACTAGGATTAGTAAAACAGCGCGAAACAAAGGCAGTCACGGGGACAGTATGACGAGCAGCGCCCGTCACTTTTTTCTGCTCTGAGTAGTGTTGCCCTTCCCTCGTTCAAATTCGCACGTCCTAACAGGTGCTTGTCTCTTTATTTTCTTTTTCGTCGAGAAGGTTTACGCGTTAACGACGCCCGGTGGTAGTTCAACTGGCCGCGAAACGTCGCTGTTGAACTGAGCGAAATACCGCTATTGAACTGAACAAAACACACCGAAATATTTCCTCTCTGCCTTTCGCGTACCGGGCACTTCCTCGTGCTTTATAACGAGTTAATATCCAAAGGGCAATTCCAGGCACTTTCCGGATGTAGGTCAAACATGAAGCCTACACGATAACCTTGTTTTTATGTCGACTTCCTGGCTTTTAACATGTGAATTGTGTACGTGCTTGTGGGCTATAAGCGGGGCGCGACGATGTTGGAACAGTCGAAAGTTCTATCTGCCGTAAGGCGCAGTTCTTCTTTGAGGAACAACCGTGTAGCTTGGCTTGGACGGTAGTTCCTAATTTCATCTGCACTTGCATGCTTTGCTTCTTTCCTCGAGCGCGAGAGGTCGTATTTTATTCATAAAGCTACAAGGTTTTGCGAAGGCCGCCGCCGGAAGCCTGCAATGCTTGTACTAACTTCGGCTCCTCCGCCATGAACTAGCTTCGTTTCTATGCAAGTATTTGTTTTCTGTAGTGAGCAAGTCGCGGTATATTGTCTGAGGCTATTAAACGAGGCAGTTTATTACACCGTTTTTTTAATACTCACGAGTTATTCGCTGTGGTGAGATAGTTTAACGGTCTTACACAACAGATTTATTTCTGCCAGAATTTGATCAGGCCGTAGTAGCAGCAGACACCAGCAGGTGGCCGAATAGCAAACGCAGTAAAATCATAGACGTCAAGCCTGCGGCAAGTTTCACATCACGCATCTCTTTATCCGTGGTCGTAACTGTGATGTTTATCTAATTAAGAATTTCTGTTAACAAAATTGTATGGGGATTTCATTCGTCCTTTTTATTTTCCGGTAGCGAAGGGTGAGAAGTAAGACTTGTTACGATTATGTTCTTCAGTCTGATTTCAGAAATGATCACGTTGTCTGCGCGTTTTAGTACACACTGTGTCTTGCACTCCACGCGTGTCGACAGTGTCCCAAGCGAAAGCACAACCAGTAGGTTGCCCAGGATAGAAAGATGCGTCTGCGTCTGTTATCTCGCAACCTTTGAGCTTTGTTCTCCCGAATATGAGCACAAAGTTTCTTCTGCAACTGTCACAGGCACATTATACGAAGGAGATGTTCTCCCTTCCTCGCATTACGTGGATGGTCGATGTAGGAGAAGAGGACGAGGCTCCAGATAAACTCAGAGACGTACTTGGCCACCTGGAACTTCGATATGTTCCTCCTTGCGCCGACCTTCGGCAGATAAGGCAATCCAAGACGTTTTTCATAAGTTTTGTTTCATTTAAAAGCAACTTCTTTACATTCAAAAGTACAGCCTTTGCAGTTACCAGCAGCTTGATAATTTCCGACATCCTTATTTTATCAAATTCCAACTCGCTCTCTAAACCTCAAATAATATAACAAACTTCAAACTTCTACCTGCAGCTGTAGACTTTAAGCCAGAATGCACTAAACAGGCTAATACAGGGATTAGTCATTTGAGGACTAACTGCTCTGCCACAACAGTTAGTCCCTCAAGGTTAAACCGTTACTCCATGAGAGGGTAACTGCAAAAGGAGATCAGCCGTAGTTAGCGCCTATGCTAACACTTAGCCTCGCGAGGTCTCAGTAGTGTAATTAGTCTCACTTCACTCATTTTTGAAAACGATTGTACGAAATCAGGCGATCATCGGTCTTCCACGGCCGATACGCAGGACTAGCAGTAACAAAGCACCCACCAGCACACTTCCCTCCATTCTTCATATTCATCCTGACCTCAGCCAATCATCGCTCTCCATACGTTTCCCATAGCTCGTTTCATTACATTACCAAGGCAAAAATAAAATAACAACAACCCGCAAAAGCACCACTTCCTCTGTTCCGGGCTGCATCCAGAAGAAAACAGTGTCAGTTCAATGAACCCACACACATATTTCGTTTTTTTTTTAATGTATTTACATTCCGACCATCCCAAGCAAGCTGTTAACAGAGTCGTCATAAATGCGAAGCCAACCGAACATCCCACCGTCTCTTTACAAGAGAAAAACAAAAAGAAAACACGTATTTCCCTCCCAAGGTTTAACAAAAGCCCCCGCATCCCGCGAGCCAGCCCCAACTGCTGTCAACGCCGCATTTCTCAGTAATCGAGTAGTCATAAAACCTGCTTCGGCCATCATATCCGTAGTGACTCCTCCTAAATGCTCCGCTTGTCCACTTCTCCCGACCAATTTGCAAAGTTTTTCCCCGTTTTTTTTCTGCTTTATATTTGCCTTTTGTCTTCTTTATGACGTTGTTTATCAGGAGCGTTGTTTTTGCCGCGTGAATACAGTGCGTAACACATCAATCCTCGAGAAAGCTTTTTGCCTGTCTGTCTCATCGTTACACTTGCATTTTGTGATGCTGGAGTGAATGTTTAAATTTCAATGCGATTTGAATGCGCCACGCCCCTTTGTTTGCCACGCAAGTGAAACATATCGAGCTAATATCTACCTCTCATGACTCGACTGCGTCATGACAGTCGGTCATTCCACGCCGCCTCAGCGGAGCTTCTAGTTCGGCACAAAAGTCTCGATGTGAACTCGAAGCAAAGTCCGCGCGAAACATTGTCCGAACACATTAACGGTCAGCGGAGGCAACAACGCGCGAACGTCTCTCCAAAGAGATGGGTCGACTAAAGTGCGGCGGGGAAGTCGTTTATCATCTGCTCGGCCCGAAGCGGCGCAGTTCGGCATTTTCCGATGCCATCAGGCAACCCGGCCGCCCCTCGTCACTAACCCTGGAGCCGGTGGTGACATTCTTGGGTAAATGCTAGGGGGGGAGGCGCCACTGCTACTCCTTCCTGACAAATGGCGGCCGGTCCGCGGAAATGTCCCACGCTCCTCCTCTCCACCCTTGGCCAAATTCCAGCAACGGCATCTGCATCGTCACCCCCTCTTCTGCCCTTTCTTTCTTTCTTTCTTTCTTTCTTTCTTTCTTTCTTTCTTTCTTTCTTTCTTTCTTTCTTTCTTTCTTTCTTTCTTTCTTTCTTTCTTTCGGTGTCTTTCTCTCGTTCTTCCGTTGTTGCTTTAAACGCGCCGGTCTGCTTTCGAAGGCTGCGCGCGAGCTTGTCTGGAACGCAGAAGAGAAGCGAGAAAAATAGAATTGAAGACAGGTCGCGTTAAACGGGCAATAAATCAAGAGACGAATTCTTCCCTCCGAACATTTAATGTCGGGTCATTAATGGCGGAACTCACAGCGCTTGCTCGGGTATAAATTTCTTCACACAGTGCTACACGGGAGACGGGAGGAAGGAGTTCTAATACGATGTGGATGATGAAGATAAATGCGAGACCGGGATGCTTGGCCAGTGCTTTCTCATGACACACGCGCCGAACTTCTTTCTGCGTGGAGAGGCTAAGGGGGCGGTCCCGCTTACGAGCGGCTTCGTAGGGAGCCGAGCGGGCTTTGAATAACTGAAAGTGCCTAATGCCTCTTGTGAGATACGTTTGCAGTAAGCAGGAGAATACGTAACTACATCTTTCTTCGAAAGCCGGCCATGAGGGGTCATGGCCCGGTAACATGAATGCGCCACCACAACCAGCACGTATGCGTCTCACTTCGGGCGCAAGCACTGAAAACCAGCTCTATCTTCTCTTGGCGAAGCACAATCATTGTCACTACAGAAATCTCGACTGAATTTCTCGGTCTCAAGCACGCGAAAAACGAATTCCCAGCGTTCTATCATACCATAAACGGCTTCTTACACATGAGACGAGAGAGAGAGAATGGGGGAAAAATTATGGAACGCCCGATGAGAAGTTCCGAGTCTCCAAATGGACGGAGTAAAGCTCGTGGTAATGAGCGAAGATGGGAATAGAAAGAACCGGTGTGCTGGAAATCCCCGTTGCTTGGTGGTTTTCGTTCATAACCGTATTAAAACGGTGCAGCACTGCCGCAGCAGAAGCTACTGTAAGCACAACAGGAGTCGGATTCGCAACTCCGGGCTCACATGCAAACGCCTCGTGATAAGGAGGCGCACGGGAATAGCCGCCATTTGTGACAGTAACCGACTGAATTGCCCCAAGGAGCTTTGAGAAGCGGGTTTCGGACTATAAGCGACGTTGCGAAGGCTTTACCTCCTCCAACGCTGCACGCTTCTCCGCTGAGAGATAGCGAGTAGCTTTAACGGCAACAGCGGGAAAAGGGAACGCATGGGGGCCGTCCCGAGCGCTTTCTGGAGCATAAAAACTGTTACGTCGCGTGTTTCGCAACAATCTCTCGCAACGGGAAAGGTGAAATCATCAAGGGCAGGGCCGGCCGGCGGGTGGGCGAGAAAGCCATTAGGCGCCGAAAGCGGTGACGAGGAGCCATTGTCCAGGAAAAACGCAGTCCCCGTGACACATCGGGTTTCGCCGGCGGAGATGTTACGCGCGGAGAGAGCGCCGACGCCTTTCAGGCGGCCGCGCGGAATCCGGGAGCCCGAAAAGCGTGCGCCTCTTTGACGGCGCGGAATCATGCAGTTGGCCTGCGCAGAGCACCTGATGTGAAAAGAGCCCCGGCGACCGAGTTGTGAATTGAGTTCCACCTCGTTAAATGACTCGCGCACCTAACTAAAGAAAGCCATGTTGCGCTGACTTTTCTCTACCCGTTGTCATGCTGTTATTTAAGTCGCTGGAATTCAGCAAGAAATTCTATAGCTAATTTCTTGCTTATAAAATCTTCTCCTCAAGCCACTACACTTCCCTGGGTCACCGTTGTCAATGCGCAGAAATGTATCTCGGGATTTTACTAAGTTTTTTTTATATTGAAAGTTTGCGCGCCTCTGTTAGGTTAGGCAAGAGCGAAACGCAATGACAGCCAGAGGCCGTTAAAAATTCGATATTTCGCTCGCATTGCGCAAAGAGATCTACCTGGCTCTGAAAGTAGGCTGGATTGTTTGGTACTTGCCCGGGTAGGCGGATAACATTTCCAACATTTACCGTTGGAGTTGTAACATACTCTCTGGTTTCGCCGCCTTACTGTTGTATTGTATTGTTGATTGTATTGATTTGTTGTATTGTTTCTGTTTCACAAAAAGACCCCCCCCCCCTTTCTGTTCCTAAACAAAACGTAGCCATCTTTAATCATTCAAATAATTTGGTATACTAGCGAAGTCATTTCCTTTTGAAGCTGCGTAAACTGCCCGTTGTGGTCGCTTATTCTTAAACAACAATATTTGGGCACAAATATCCTTTAACACAAATATGACCTTTGACTACTTTCTCATGTAAAGTGCGGTTGTTTCGCCCCTGAAGCGAATGAGAAAGGGCGGTTTGTTTTCTTGTAATCGCAGCTCATTCGTCAAGACGAGCCTTGTCGAGTCGAATCCGTCTTCGGTAGCGCGTGCATAAGAACAGGGCTTGATGAAGCGACGTAATACGACGTGTCCCTATATACCGGGCCAACGATACTCCGCAATCACTGCCAGACCACTTCCGTTCTTGTCATACATTACTCTATGTTGTGCCAGAACCTCAGATTCAACACCCCGCCATTGGTCGAACGCCCTGCATCATTCGAAGGGTACGCAGAACTTGCTGCAGGAGCTTTCGAAGGAGAAAGCATCGGTTAACCGTGGCAGAAGAAATAATCGTAACCTCTGGTGCTTATGCGATGAGCGTCACCTCGGAGTCGTCGCTCCCAGATGCCTCAGTTTGAGATCGCAGACGGGGTGCGGGTTATTCGCCACATTCTTTTTTTTCTTTCTTTTAGCTGTGGTTACAGCTAAAGCATGCGGAAGAAAAAAAGTAAAAATATCCTTTTGGTCGCGGGCGTGTTAATACCGTGAAACTTCCGGCTTACCCATCCGCATTGAGAATGCCGCCAGCCCGCTCCACACTGGTTTTTTTAATCTTCTATCGGCCACGTGTCGTCCGCGCTGTGTTTGGTGTTCACACTATGTAAGACACTATTTCCTGCAGAGCTGGTCTGGAATCGTTAAATAAAACATAACTCCGCGTTTAGGCCGTTGCATCGCTGGCCAGTCAATGAACCACCAGACTGCGACATGGAGGCGGTCTGTACAAAATGGAAAAAAAAGCAAAAACATTGCACCCCCGCATTGCCTATGCACACACACGCCCACGTTGCTTATCGCATGCTCCTATTCCTCGCACGTTAGCGCTGTAAATCCAAAGGCAGACAAGCAGGCGCTGCGTTTCTCTCTCTTCCTCTCTCTCTCTCTCTCTCTCTCTCGGCTCTTTCTCAATCTGCCCTAACGCCTGAAACGTTGGCTCGAAAAGAACGCTCAACTCTGCTACGCACTTTTTGAACTGCGTCCAGAGGCCACAGAGGAATGTAAATGTTGACGGCCAGTTTAGAAAACAGGAACGTCGTATACATTATGGTGACCTCAGTGCCCGCGGAGGTGGAAAAGAAGAAAGAAAGAGGCAATAAAGGACAAAAAGCGAACGGTAAAAGAAATAGGAGAAGTGGAGCTAATATCGGCAACAGTGCGTAATTCGAGCGTCCACACGTGACACAGCGACGAACGGGCAGCCAGCAGAGGCGCCGAAGTAACTGCCAACGGAGCGTGCGTGTGTGTGCTTATGAACTCGTAAAGATGAGCATTGCGGCAAGTCGGGGCCGTCGTAAACGGACGAATGAGTTCGCGCGCCAGCCTCTTCCTCGTCTTCCTCCTCCTCCTCCTCCTCAGAAGCAGCCCCTAAGGAAGGCCGGGAAGGTCGTCGGGACGCGGTTGACGACTGCTGCCCGGTATCGGCCGCGCTGAGAACGCCGCGTGGTGGACGTCTAGTCAGCGTCTAGACCACGCTTCAAGAGCTGTCAGTTGGACAGTACGTGCGCCTACACTCGTCCCTACTTGGAATTCCTGCGCGATCAAATGCGAGTGAAATTCCGGGAGAAGGGAATGCGAATAATAAACTGATACGTCGTTCCTAGGTGCACCGATTGCAAGTGAAAGACAGGAGTTGGAGCGAACTATCTGACAGTAGGTGTTGTGGCGAAATCTAGATTCTCGGTAAGGGGTGGGCAGCGTTCCAGAAACCTCGAGGTGAAGTGTCTTGTGGTTGATTTGGATGCGTGGTAGGAAGTTGGCGAGGCGTCAGGAAAGCCAACCATACCGTTATAGCTGTCGAAGGGGGAGCTAGCTTTGAAAAGAAAGAATTCTAAGAACGATTGCGATTCTTCCTAACACGAAATTTGAGCGCAGCTCAGACGGTCTCTCAGGATATATAGGAGCATTGTTTTCTTTGCTGAGTCATCGGCACAACTGGCGACGACATTAGTTCGATAGTAGCATCGGCTGCGGCGGTAGCCTAGCGCTCTAGTGCAGCGGCCAGCGAAGATCATCTGTTCGCGACGCCACAGCTTCGAATCCCAGTCGCTGCAATGCTTATTTTTATTTATGCATGGTTGGCTAGGTTACACCGACGGTCACACTCCAGAAGGGCTCTTAGGATCTGCGCTCTAAAAAGAGATGCAACATTCCTACACTCCTCGTCTTGTCCCGGGGTGAGGCGACAGCGTCAGCTTGACGATACCCGGACGTTATTCATGAATAACTGCGGACATGTCGCCTGTCCTAGAACGTTGTATGTCCGATTATGAAAGCGCCTACACCACGGCATTACGTCGGGCCAATCCTACCCCGATTAAATGATCACGCAGGACATTCGACACCCACAAAGCAAACTTTGCGGCCTGACATGTGGCTCACCCCACGACCACAACTGTAGAGCTGCACAGGACATGAGCATCCTATCCAGGTCGTTCGAGCTTATGGGATGACAGAATAGTTCGGTAACCTGAAACGTACTCCTGATCTCCTCTTTTCTCTGCGGAGATCTCTGTACGTAGTGAGGAGCATAATAAATGTCACCCCCGGATAATCGAAAGTGAACTGCGATTTGAGAGAGATCAAAACGGCCGCATTCGATTTCTGTACCTAATATTCCCGTGCGCACTTTATGCGCGAAAACTAATTATTTTGGTCATTCCGATCAGAAGCTAAACAAGTAGATTAATTAGAAGAGGCGTTCTGTGGCGTTCGTTGTGCCCTGACAGTCAACCTGGAGTGCAAATTGCCTATTTCTTTCTCGCACCTCAAGGCAAAGTTTCACGGCATTTCATTGTCAATTCTCAGCGTAACTCGCAAGTCTCGCGTTACGCGTACCCCAGATGGCATATAAAGAAAATTCATACATTCTAGCGGCAACCCAGACGTCCACGTGCTGCGTGCGGAGACATCGATTCAAACCTGTGTGTGTGTGTGTGTGTGGGGGGGGGGTGGGGGGGGGGGAGTTATGACTTGAAAAGCGTGACTCCCGGCAGAGGAATGTCGTATCATCACGCGAGCGGCGCATGCGTATAATGGAGGCGTGCACCATACACCGCCTACCACCTCTCTTTTCTCTTATTCTCTGCAAGAAGCTACATATATTCAGCGTGCTGCGAAAAGTTCGCGAAGTCCTTACTGAGGAGGATGACTGGAACGGGGGGGGGGGGGGGGGGGACCATGCGGCACCGCTCTTTACACGAGAAGAGAGAGAAGGAGCTCGCGCTGGGCAGCGTGTCGGCGGCGGCATTAACCCAGATTCGACGACAACGACGACGACTTCGTGCAGATTCGGCCCCTTCCAAGTTGCCTCGGGTGCTCAACACTCACGCAACACGGCGCAGCAACAGCAGCCACAGAGGCAGCGGGGGACGCGAGCGGCACCATTAGGAACCGCTCATGAGCCGCTGCTAAGGCGCTGATCTCTCTCTCTCTCTCTCTCTCTCTCTCTCGGGGAGAGTCGAGGAGACAAGCCCGTTCCTTCTCGTCCAACCGAGTTCGTGTCTCTCCCAACGCTGTACTTCTTCCCCTCACTGTCGGGGTGTCCGTCTCATCTTGCTCTCGTTTCGCTGCTTCCGACCGAGCGCGGCCGTAAGAGATCACTGCTCCGCAGCTTACGTGTGTGCATGTGTGTGTTTGTGTGCGCCCCTCTGGGTAGGTGTCTGCCGTCCTTGGCACGGCAGAACATGGGACATTGTCGCAGCGGCATTTATCTCGCCGGACCTGCGCTGTGTGTGCGTGTTGGCGTCCGGTTCTGCTCATTCGGCCGTTTCGGCCCATTACTTTGGCGCGGTCGTTTCGGAATCCGCGCTCTTAGGAGAAGCTCAGCGTCGTGCGAAAAGTGCATGCTTCGCTGCGAATGAAAACATAGCTCGACGCGAAAGTTCGCGCAGTAAATAAACGACTGCAGTCGCGAGTAGTGCTTGCAGTGTCTGCACTCACGTTCCTGCATGTGTGTGTGTGTGTGTGTGTGTGTGTGTGTGTGTGTGTGTGTGTGTGTGTGTGTGTGTGTGTGTGTGTGTGTGTGTGTGTGTGTGTGTGTGTGTGTGTGTGTGTGTGTGTGTGTGTGTGTGTGTGTGTGTGTGTGTGTGTGTGTGTGTGTGTGTGTGTGTGTGTGTGTGTGTGTGTGTGTGTGTGTGTGTGTGTGTGTGTGTGTGTGTGTGTGTGTGTGTGTGTGTGTGTGTGTGTGTGTGTGTGTGTGTGTGTGTGTGTGTGTGTGTGTGTGTGTGTGTGTGTGTGTGTGTGTGTGTGTGTGTGTGTGTGTGTGTGTGTGTGTGTGTGTGTGTGTGTGTGTGTGTGTGTGTGTGTGCGCGCGCGCGCGCGACAAGTTGCGCCCTCTATCCTTAACTCTTCTACTTCTTTCTCAGTCCTTGATCTTTCGGGCTAATTTCCCCCTCGTTCCCTGTTATCTTTAGCTTTTGCTTAAGCTGTTCATACCTATGAGTGTGAGAAGTTCACAATAGGACACGAAATAGGCATTCGAACAAACATCACTCCCAATGCGTCACAGAATAAATAATTATTTCTGTATTTGTAAGCAGTCTTTTTCGGCCTTAAGATACCCGTTTTTCTTTCTCCCGGCCCCGGCGGTCCAATTTCAATGGAGGCGAAATTCTAGAGACCCGTGTGCTGTGCGATGTCAGTGCACGTTAAAGAACCCCAGGTGGTCGAAATTTCCGAAGCCCTCATAGCCTGAGTCGCTTTAGGACGTTAAATCCTCATAAACCAAACGATCAATTTCGATACAGAGCTTACAATGCAATTACCACTTGAGCGCCCTTTAAATGTTTCCTTTCACAGTGCTTCCACATGCACTTGAGATGACTGTTTATCGCGTAGCCAGTGGACATTTGCTCTCTGAGAATTTGTCGGTACTGAAGGGGACGATAGAGCGATCGCTAACAAACCAGGGGACTAAATATCAGAGTATCTTGCCCATAAGATGCAAAGAACTCCCGCAGCATGCCCCCTCCCCCATAACAACGATAATTGTGATAGCCCTGCCTACAGCGGCAAGCGTACCGACCGACGAAGAACGAACCCCCCTGTTTCTCTGGCGTTGAGTGTAACTTTGCTCTTTAGGGCCAAGAAATTATAAAGCAAAGTAGAGCAAACTTTTCTGCCGGTCCTCGATTGTTATTTCCTTTCTGAGACAGCTATGACTTTACTGTGACTTTACTTCCGGCGTGGTGACGTCACTACCCTCCACCCAATGGGCGAATTTTATGACCGACGAAAATCCAGCGTCGGCGTTGTCGGCGTTGTGAGCGAAAAATCACGAGCATGACTCTGGCAGGTGGCGCCCAGTGCCCAGAGAGCAACCTAGAAGACAAGTGGGCCACCTAGGTCACGTGACCTTGCGGCGTCATCACAACCTGCCCACGAGATAGTGAGCAAACTGTCCACCGTAGCAAGTGGCAGTTAATTTAAATTGGTCGCTCGGGAAGACCAACCTGGGCCGCACAGAGCCAAACGCTGGGAGCACCTGCCACCGCAGGGCAGTGGCGCATCGCTTAACCGCTGCACCACGGCGCCAAGAGTGGTGTGAGGACTCGCCGCGATCTATGAATTTAAAGCAGAGAATGGCTTTCTGCATATATGGCAATTAAACCATTGCGCTATCACGTCATACCCTTAAGGCGGTGCTTAAGTGTCTCCTCCAATTTTTTTCATGCTCACAGTTCGAAGGAACAAGTACATGCACTACCTGCAGTGCGACCTAGTGAAGTAGCCAGCGCCGCGGCCGAGTGACCGAGGAATTCCGCTCGGTTCTGGTGAGGCGGTGGGTGCGGATCCTTGAGGGAGTTTTCGGTACCTTGGGGGTCGCTTGTGGGAGCATCCTCAGGGTTCCCGCCAGGACCACATCCACTAGCCTGTGTGATGACGGCATGCCATCTTCACCTGTTCACCGCTTAAGCGTGTCGTCCTTGGCTCTACATTGTATCCCCGGAAGGGGACACAAGTAAGGCGCAGTCCCGTCAAGCTGACGGACCGGCATCTGTGTTCCCGTGGTTGCACTAGGCTGACGCCCCACTGCTTTTTAACGCGACAGCGTCAAAGCTCCCATCGTGTACAAAATCCGGCGTCGTCGGCGTTGTAAGCGAAAAATCCCCGTTGAAGCAATCGGATGGGCCACCAAGGTCACGTGACATTGCGGCGGCGTCATCACAACCTGCCCACCAAATAGTGAGCAAACTGCCCACAGTGGCAGGTGGTAGCTAAAGTAACGATTGGTCCCCCGGGAAGCACAACTTGGATGGCTAAGCGCCACCGGTGGCAGCACCTGCCGTCGCAGGGCAGTGGCGCATCGCTTACCTGCTGCACCACTGCGCCAGGAGTGGTACCATGATTCCCAGCGATTTATGAATCTAATGTAGAGAATGGCCAATTCCGCATGTATGGGCATTAATTAACTCATTAAACCTATCGCGTCATACCCTTAATTCGGAGCTTAAGTGGCTCCTCCAATCTGTTTTTCCCCCGATGAGACTTGTAATGCTCCCGCCATAAAAACTGGCTAACTTTCACAGACGTCTTTACAGCCACCAGAGTACAGCAGAAGAGTTTGTAAGAGGGAATACGGGCGTAAGTAATAAAAATTAGTCTTAAGAGGCAGCGTGCTGATAGCTTCCTGTTGCTTAAACGGTTTCGACATCAGCACTTCAGTTCACTCCTGGCGTAAAGCAAATTATAGGAATCACAGCTGTGGGATTGGTACGAGCTACCCTAGCTGCACTAACAAGGCTGGAAGTGACAGTCGCCATGAAGTCGAAATTCATCCACACACATACACACGTAGTACTCGCTCCATATTCATTGCATTTAAAGCAACGGACCGAAAGCAGAAAGAATACGAACACGGGTGATTAGGATTTCAGACTATCAACTAGCCCGACAGTTCAATGTTTTGACAAATGCTCACCCGAGTTTTCTTCGGCCCCTAAGTTTGCCTCCTCCGTGCCTCCTCATCTTCTGCATCCGGTTCTCACAAAAATTTCTTTAGACAGCCCATATACTTTATAGACAGGCGTCTATGGACAGCCTATAGACTGTCCGTAGACGTCTGTTTAGAAAGGATATGAGCCCTTCATAGCAAAACCCTAGAGAACAGTCTATAGGCAATACAAATCCTATACACAGTCTATAGACAATTTATAGATTTATGGTCATATACTTTTCTTAGGCTTTTGTCTATAGACAGTCTAAAGACTATGAACAGACAAAAAGAAATATCTATAAGAAGGCAATCTATAAGAAGTCTATAGACTGTCTATAGACTATAAACAGACAAAAAGAAATATTTAAAAGAAGGCAATCATAAGAAGTCTATAGACTGTCTATAGACAATTTTTGTAAGGAGCGGATTTCCGAGCACCTTCCCCCTCCCGTTCCTGAATTTCCGCCTTTTTTTTCTCACTCACTCTCTCTCTCCCTCTGTCTCTCCTTGAAAACAAATTCGCGCCGTGACCTAAACCTGAGAAACGTCCGAGGTCAACGCTCGCGATCTATTTTCAGACAGCATGCATCTTTTCGTGCCCATCTGTCGGGACTCCTGGAGGAGAGAAATAGCCGGGCAAGGACAGCCCCGGACAGGAACTACGCACAAGCAACAGGCGGAGCGACAAACAGTAAACACCGAGAGAGACAGGGAGAAAAGCCGAGAAAGAGAGGAGGAAGAAGGAAGAAGCGGCGGACGCGAACAGGACTAGCTGCTGCTACTGCTGTATCCGCCGCGGAACGCAGCCGTGACAAGGACGCGGCGACGGAGCAAGCAATCGATCCCGGGGTCCAGCACTGCTACTGCTGCTGCGGCGGCGTCCAATATCAACCGGGGCGTCGCGTTTTATGAGCTCGTAAAGCGAGTAAAACGGATGCCGGTCGCCATTTGCATTGGCACGCGCTGCACGACGCCGCGTGCACGCACTGGGCACCGCGCGGCCAGCGTTGCCGCCTCTTAACTTACACCGGGCCAAAGCTAGCGCTCTATTTCGTCATTCGATTCCGGTTAACTTTGTTCCTGAGCTCACGTCTCCACTCTCTTTTGTTTTGTTTATTTCTTTTCTTGACTGTCGTGATATCGGCCGAGCTCCCTCAAGTGACGTCCTCTTTTGAACTACCGTACGTCCCTGTGGGAACGAAGTAGGAACAGAGCGAACGCAGGCTGGAAAGCGTCTTACATGACAGCGCGGTAAATAGAATAAGCTAGACTTTACAAGGCGGACGTAAACGTCAGTACGACACTATCTTCTTCCGCGTGAAGTGTATCAGTGGTTCACGTAAAAGTAGCCCTGCTTTGTGTGGTGTCCGTCATGACTCCTTGGTGAGCCAATGCGCATTGCGACTGTTTGCTTGTTTGTTTGTTTGTTTATGGGGATTTAAGGTCCCAAAGCGACTCAGGCTATGAGGGACGCCGTAGTGAAGGGCTCCGGAAATTTCGACCCTGTGTGGTTCTTTAACGTGCACTGACATCGCATATACACGGGCCTCTAGAATTTCGCCTCTATCGAAACTCTACCGCCGCGGCCGGGATCGAACCCACGTCTTTAGGGCCAGCAGCCGAGCGCCATAAGCACTCAGCCACCGCGGCGACTTCGCATTGCGATCGACAAGAATGCTGGCTCGGTAGTATTTCCACCAATAGAAGGATTCTACGAAGCCTTTCGCACTTATACGACGCCTAAATTTGAAAAAAAATGTTCAGTCAGGCGCTTTGCGGCGTGTGTTATCTCGCTGTTCGGGCTTTCATTTCTGTGACTATTTTTCGCCAACACGCAACGTCATCATTATAAGACCAAATACATGACACTTCTTTAAGCATTTCTTTATCAGGAATAAAAATAAACTCTGAGGGAAGAGTTTACTGGGGCTTGTACCGCAGCGGTGGCCTAGTCGTTTGAGCATCGGCCTCGCATGCGGGAGGTACGGGGTTCGACCCTCAGTTCCGCCGGGTGCCCACCGGTGATACAATGGGTACAAGCTTTCCCCTGCCTCACGCTCGGTTTCTTTAGGGTGAATTGCTTGGTCAATGGGTATTTCACCCCACCTTGAACAAAGGAAAAACCTTGTGCCATGGCGCTCTTTGGCCACAGATGCCCTTGCGCCATAAAAATTCATCATGATCATCATTTGCATGATCATCTTGCAATGTAAAGTAGAGAACGAGCAATACCGCATATATGAGCATTAATCAATTAAAGCTATCGCGTGATACTCTTAAATCGGTGCTGAAGAGTACCAAGTTAAACTAAGCACGACAGCTAGCGCCAGCGCACTTGTGTCGCATTTCGCTTAAGCAAGGTTAATTGCCTGTCTTTTTTAAATAAATTTCTCTAGGTCACCTCCCGTGGTAGCATGTGGCGCGTTTGAAGCCACAGTAACAACAAACAACAATAAATCATTCATTTTATGCAACATGCGAAATATGCTTCGTTAATCTTCGAAACGTATTATTACAATTGTTGTTCCTCGCTCCAAAAGGTGCGCGTAATTATTATCAAATTGAGGCTCAGTAAAAACTAAACAAAAAAAAACAGAGCTCGTGTCTCGTGCTAGTTTAGCACCGGTTGCAAACCTACATACAGCGCGAAAAGTCAACTGCAGTAGAGAGTTTATTTATGAGCGGAACCGCTGCCGGAGACGCAATTTATGGCGCCTAACGCGCATAACGCCGAATCAGTCAGCTCGCTGTACAACCGGCAAACAAAAATTTCGCAATCCTAAAAATGTTAACCAGTTGTAAAGGAACCATATGATTTTCATGTACCAGGTTTACGACATCGATTTTTTTTTTCGATCGTGCACGTCTGCTACTCCGTCTGGCCTGTTTTTTGGGTCAAATAGGGGCTTTTATTTGTTATCATTATTTTTCGCGCTCAAACGGGACAGCGTCAAACAGCCCGTGAAGCACGTGACTTGCTCCATAACTTATCGGGCCAGCAGAGGAAGGCAGGGAATTTAAGTCGTCAAACTGCTCCAACCTACATATCTGCAAAGTTACAAAAACGTCTCACTCAGATCACGGCAGACTTCAATTTCTTCCCCTCTTTCTTATCGGCTATTGTGTGTACAGTTATCTCTTCAGTCGCTCCACACCAGTGCGGCGACCGCGAAGCTTACGACCCGGAACGGACATTGGCCGTTTCGCGGCGATCCAGGTGACAACGGCCGACGCAGCAGCGGGAGCAGGTGAGGTCCCCTTTTACGCGATCGTCCTCGCGGTGACATGCGTTCGAGGAAGCGGAGGGGAGAGCCAAATCAATTTTACGGATCGTGCGTCGCTGCTTCGGGCGACGGCGGTCCCGCTGCTGCTGTTCCTGCTGCTCTATAGGCACGCGAGGAAGAAGAGCGGCAGCCCCGTTCGTTCGCCTGTGGTGCGCGCGCGGGGGTGCGAGAGACATTGGTGGCGTGGAAGCTGTTCTCGCTGCAACGAGTCGTCTCGTAAATCTGGCAACGAACGGTTGCGGCGACCTGGTCCCCCCCCATGTCACAGCTGCTTTTTTCGGCATGCCAACGACAAGCCGTCTCTTGTGCGCTGGCAGGGCCCCCATTGCGCCTTCAGCAGCGCGAGAAAGAAAGAAGGAAATAAAGAAGGAAAGAAAGAAAGAGAGAAAGAAAGGAAGAAGGAAAGAAAGAAAGAGAGAAAGGAAAAGGAAAGGAAAAAGAAAGGAAGAAGGAAAGAAAGACGGAAAGAAAGAAGGAAAGAAAGAAGGAAAGAAAGAAAAAGAAAGAAAGGTAGAAAGAAGGAAAGAAAAAGAAAGAAAGAAAGAAAGAGAGAGAGAGAGAGAAAGGAAGGAAGAAGGAAATGAAGACGGAAAGAAAGAAGGAAAGAAAGGAAGAAAGAAAGAGAGAGAGAAAGGAAGGAAGAAGGAAAGGAAGAAGGAAATGAAGACGGAAAGAAAGAAGGAAAGAAAGAAGGAAAGGAAGACAGAGGAAGAAAGGAAGGAAGAAAGAAAGGAAGAAAGAAAGAGAGAGAGAAAGGAAGGAAGAAGGAAAGGAAGAAGGAAATGAAGACAGAAAGAAAGAAGAAAAGAAAGAAGGAAAGGAAGACAGAGAAAGAAAGGAAGGAAGAAAGAAAGAAAGAAGGAAAGAAAGGAAGAAAGAAAGAGAGAGAGAAAGGAAGGAAGAAGGAAAGGAAGAAGGAAATGAAGACGGAAAGAAAGAAGGAAAGAAAGAAGGATAGGAAGACAGAGAAAGAAAAGAAGGAAGAAAGAAAGAAAGAAGGAAAGAAAGAAGGAAAGAAAGAAAGAAAGAGAGAAAGAAAAAGAAGGAAAGAAAGAAAGCCAGCCGCCGGAGCAAAGTTGACTCTAAATACATCGCGCTAATTGAGCGCTACCAAGGCTGTACATGCACGAGAACATGTTCACGGCTTTGCGCGATTCCTTTGAACCCAGTAATGCCCTGCATATCGCGCACCATAAACAGCCTACTTATGTCGAGAGCTCTAGTTCTCGCTCGCGAAATGTCAGATCCGCACACTATCGGCATTTACGAGCGTGTTTCTCAAAGCAAACTCTGAAATGCCAGCTAAAATTTCAATGAAGAAGTACCTGTGTGAGCTATAGGTGGAACTGACTTTAAATCGGCGGTCAATTCACTAATGTGCCGGGCGTCTGTGTACAGCTTCATGAGAAAAAAAAAAGGGGGGGGGGGGGAGGGAGGGTTCTTTCACGCTCAGAAATTATTTTAATTTGTTCTATTTAATCATACAGCGATAATATCTTTATAGGTAAATCATCACTTTTTCACATCTCTGCAAGAAAGTCAGAACTTTCATCCAAAATTTTACTAGCGAAGCCGTTAGTTAACTTCATTATGAGCCATCGTTTGCAAACATTTCCACGAATCATGTGGAGACTGCCTGTGCTCTGTTTAAAGATCGCACAAAAAAAATGTTGTCGTCCGAATGATTGCAGCATTGTGACAAAAATTAACAAAATTAGTATAATTTCTGACATGTTGCTTAGCAGAAACTTGGTATTTGCTCTTCTGTTTGTCTCTTCGGAAGGCGAAATTCGGTGCATGTAATTAATACTTGACTCTTAGAATCTGTGAGAGGCGGGTCACTGAGCAAAAAAGCCTGTGGAAGTGGAAATCCGCACATTCTCGCATTCAGGCTTGCGTCTACAAAGTTTATTTGAGTAGGTTGGCTCAGAAATGATGCACGCGTTGGTGAGAAGGGCAGGGCGCTGGAAACGGAAATAGTAATCTTGTTTTTGTTTGCAGCGATGTTTCTTACGAATGAGGAATAGGCACTTCAGCACCAGAAACACAAAAGGAAAGAAAACCCGCGCGTACAAATACGAAGATACGGAGGCCTCTTGTTTTCACCCTCCATCGCGAAACATCGCGCCCGCGTCAACGCGGTTAGGGCAGAGGAGGCCGGCGTGCCCCCTGGCGACCGCGCTTTTATGAGGGACGCGCGTCTCGCTATTGCCGACCGCCGTGGTGCCGCCGCTGAGGGCGCCACTGATGGCAGATATTGCCTGCGGAGATTATCGCCGGGGGGGCACGGCTATAGGAAGAGAAAGGTGACGAGTACAAAGCGGTGTTTGCTAACGACGTAAAGCCTCCCGAGGAAATTGCTGGAGAACCGACAAAGTAGTCGCCGGCTGAGTGATTGCAGCCTGCGCGGATCTCTTTACCATTGCAAGCACGGTTGAAAAGAAAGTGATTGCGACGGAATTGGTCAAAAGGTGCAGATGTCGTACTATTGCTGATTGCTACGATGAAAAACTTCTTGGAGTCTCAATAAAAGCACTTGTGTCGAGGCAACCTGTTGTGTCCCCTGTGCTGTGTCCCCTTCTTTCATTCTGTTCTGTGTCACCAGTGTTCCATTCTAACGGCCACTTGCCCCTCCTCGCGCGCCGTCGCAAGATGCCCCCCACCCCCGCGCCCTTTTGTTCTGGGAAGCCACTCCCTCGTGTGGACGCCGCGCCATCCCCTCTGTCCTTCGGCAGTTCGGCTTCCGCCTCGGTCGACGCTGGTCGCACCCTCTTTAGTAGTAAATAAACAGTGTGAAATTACCGCGTGTCTTTTGCTGCCTTGACAACTTCCGGACACGACACAACCTGAGACTGCTGCAACTAAAATGGTGGGTTACAGGGGTTTTTATAGTTAAGATAGATGTCTGTACGTCGGTACTGCATGAATTTTTGCTTGTTCCTGAAAAAGAATACGAAACTTTGTCGCCTTTTTTCAACCCAGAGTAGCCGTAATTTAGTTGAGAGACAGCACACCCATTGGTGTGTCAATTCGAGAGACGGTAATCTGAAAGCAGAGCTGTGATGTCAGAGCTGACGAAAATTGAGAGGATTCGGCCACTAGCATTTGTGGAAGTCATTTGTGGAAGTCATTCGTGGAAGTGCTTTCTTTGTTAGGGCATTCCCTTATTTCGTATTATTAAACCGCGGCCCTATTTCGTCAACCTCCTTACGTCGCCGGTTACAAACGCAGGTGCTGCAGGTATGCACTGCCTGGTCGCGGCGGCAGGTCGGCAGCGAGACGTGTGACGTCACGCTCTTCCTTCGCGCTCGCGCGGACGGGGCTGGCGCGCGCCCTCGGAAACTTAAAAATAAGCCCATACGTGACAACATATGCGAAATGAAGACTGAAACTTGGAATAATCGAACCTTCTTAGCTCAAATTCAGCGATTTCTCGGACCACCCCGATTTCGATGCAGTATCCCTTTGAACTAACAAGCTGCGTATTGGAGCTGCACGTGTTCATAATGGCAATGGAATCATTACTTGGCTCTTAAGCGTTTCAGGGGCTGATGACATTCGAAGTGAATATCCTTCGATGCCTGCAGTTTTGTATCTTTAAAAAAAATCGTTTTCTTGCATGCACACATTTTTTGATTAATATTATGTAGATTTCAAAAGCCAAATAGTCATCTCTCATGGAATATTATTACATTCTCGTACGCCTTCTTATACGCCTAGTCTCAAGCGTGAGGAGTGTGAGACATGGCAGGTTTTCGAAAGAAAAGTACAAAGGGTGTCTTTTTAAATTACTTAAGCACCTGATGAAGTTTGTTACCTACATTGCCAACTTGCATATATATGTCCTGTCATGTCTCATCAGCTGCAGCTGCCGCGTTCATAGCAGATTATTACTGTATTGTGTCGAGTCCAGCTTCAGCTCAGGCTTACTTTCCATATCCATATCTTTGCTGTACTATATAGCAATGTACTGTGCAAGAACCACTATCTGGGTCAGTAGATATGAATTCATTTGATCAGAAACCAGCGCATAAAGAAGGAAAACAAAAATCTATGTTGCGCGCCTCATCTTGTGTTCCGTCCGTGCGTGGTGGTTTCCCCTGAAATAGATATCAGTACACTGTTGCACAGAAGCCGCCAAGCAATATTTCAATCAATCACTCGGCCGATACACTTCAGCGCAATGCGCCCAAAACAATGCCTACTGAGGGAAAACAACGCTTAAGCAACATGAGAGCCCTGTTCGTGTACAAACGTGCGCTGTAGTATTTTCGTGTTGCAGTGCTCCCGCAGAACTCCATCACGTCAACGGAGGGCGCCCGAATAAGAAAGAAACAGTCTTAGCGTGGTAGCCAGACGGGCCTGCCCTGTCAGCGGCGTACTCGAGTGCCGATATATCCTAACCAGGCGTCTTTCATTTCGGCTTCCCTGCTGGCATTCGCACTTTGATTGATTATCCTGCGCCCATCGTGCCGTCGTTATCGGTTGTACCTTGTGCAAGTGACGGTGATGGTGGACTAATGGTTATGATATACTACGCCCCTAAGCGCTGCTAAGCCGTCTGCTATAGGCAGGAAAGGATTGGCTCAAGTTAAAAGAAACTTTATGTGGGCGCACTGAGGCCCTGGTCTCGCTACAAAGACCAGGAAGTGATCGGCTCAAATCAACAGACAAAAGACGTGATCAGTCATCTTACTTACTTTATAGGGCGTATTCTTTTAGATTGGCTTCTACTCTTCGAGAAGTGTATTAAGGCAAGTCGTTTTTTTTTCTCCCCCAGTGTAATGGAACTTGGCTATGGAGAACTGAATCCAAATGACCCTTATTTTACTTTTGAGTCGTCAGAACGCGCTTGCGTAACATGCGTTCACAGAAAACTAAGGCTGTGGTACGGCGGACTGGTTAAAATCAGATGAAACAGAGCTGTCATTACGTCTCAAAACGATTACCGGCGCTCTCTGTCATTGCATATTATCAGGTATACGAAAGGTATTCTTGCTTTATTAAATTCTGGTCCAGTATGAAGTTGGAGATCAAATACTTTCGATATTGTTTATGTTGAAACAACGGCCACGGACTTCTTCGCTGAATTTCAGGGCTGCAGCCGAATTTCATTTTTTTTTTCATCTCCCACTTCTTCAATACAATCCTGTGTTAATAAAAGTTCGCAGAGTCGTAAATAACAAAACACACCGATACGATGTCCAAAATGATCGAGGCGCCGTCTTTCCGCCAGTTTAGTAAGTACGGCTGTTTTTTCAGGGTACAGAAAAAATCTGAGTTGCTGGCTGGCCTGTGTGATGAATATAGGGACTATATCAAAGGAACGTTTGCCGAACCTTTAAATTTTTTTTCTTGATTTCTGAGGAGATAACATCGCAGCGACAACTTCCGGATTTATATATATTTCTAAACTCCGAAACGACATCTCACACAGGGGGTTTAGCTAAGCTGTATCGAAATACCGCTCACCCACCTTTAACTTAAACGTTAAATACTGCTGGCGAGAAATACTTGCACCTCTACACGAATGAAGCACGTGGCTAACCTAATTTGCGCGTTTATCTCCTGCGGGAGCAAAAGGATGGACGGGATTGGGGAACGGTAAACGCAGGCTAAATTGAAATCGCTTTCATGGCGCTTGAAAGCCGGTCGCCAATGCAAGCCCGGACAATGCATCGAAGCGTCAGACAAAAATGAAACGCGAAGCCGAGATTTATGGCCACAATCAGAAGGAGGGGGGGGGGGGGGGGCAGTGATGGCTTACGAGGGGAGCTCAGCCCGGACCCACAGCTCTCATCATTTTCATCTCTGGCTCTGTTTTCATCTTCTCGTAGCCAAGTGGGTTTGCAGAAGCAAGAAACAAGTAACGGAGAAAGCCACGCAGAAGGAAGGCAGCCAGAAAAATTTATAACTCACGGGAAACTATAATGGAGCAGAGCGCGAGAAGCGTTCCCCGGGCGCTCATTTCGGCCGGCGCGAGGATATATATGTAAAGTTGTCTCGGGAACACTGTCATACTCTGCTTACTTATTCAGCCGGCCCTCGTTTGTTAACAGAAAAGGAGCATTAAGCTGAAGAGGGAGTTCAGCCCCTATTGTGCCGACGCCAGCGAACGCCGGAAGCGACAAAGGGAAGCGCCGGTTTTTATTACTTTCTATATACAGGCGCCCACCGTTTCAAGTTTTGCCTTCGCATTTCCATTAGAGCTCCCTTTCGCGCGGAGCTGACCGGCTGGTATTCAATCGCCACTTCTGTTGGGCTGAACGCCCCTGCTTTTCATTGGAAACATTGTTTCTCTCAAGAACCAGAACAAAGAGTCACGGTTGTGCCAAGGTTGTTTTAAATAGGAACGCCACGCATTGAAGCGACTTCGGCATTTGTAAAAGCTTAAAAAAAGTGATGGACTGGATTCCAAGAGAAGGCGAGCGTAGCAGGGGGCGGCAGAAGGTTAGTTGGGAGGATGAGATTAAGAAGTTTGCAGGCGTATGGTGGGCGCAGCTGGCAAGTGATAGGGTTAATTGGAGAGACATGGGAGAGGCCTTTGCCCTGCGGTGGGCGTAGTCAGGCTGATGACTATGATGATGATGATGACGACGGCGATGATGAAAAAAAGTGACACCAATGTAAGGCGAATCGGATACAACTGCAACTGTCAAGTTCTTCGCGCTTGTTTTGGTTGAAGATCTACGCCGTATACTGTAGCCCACGACTGGAGCAAGCAGGATACACTGGCTGCATCGCCATCCAAAAGCATGCACGCGCTTTTGCAAGAGCAAAGAATAACACAAAAACAGACACAAAAATTAGGGAAAAAACGATCAGTGCGTTAGAAGACACCGTGAATGTCCAAGCTGTACAGTGCCCATGGCAGCAAGATTCAGTAGATACAAAAATATCTATTGAAGGCACCCTTCAGTATTCTCTATCTAAAGGAAGGGCATTTGGAAGTGTGCATTGAGGGAGTGTCATTGTCATTTCGCGTCGCTCCGGCCAAGGTCGTCGCGCCTGCCCTATACTGTAACATCACTCTTCACTCTCCCGGAAGGAACGACTGCACGATGATCAACTGGGAGGACCTGACGGCCTCTTGGTGTACGAAACAAAACTGGGGCGAACGCATCAACTCAGTGAACTATGTGCTAAGCGCCGGCCTTGTAGGCTGTGGGAGCAGGGGAAGTATAGAACAAGAGAGGGGTAAACTAAAATTCAACGCACAGTATAAAACAAAAATCCGCACTGGTTTAAATGGTGGGGCCACCCGACGCCCACCGGAATGGCGCCGCGGCGCAACAAATGGGAGCCGGGAGGTCTTAAAGCCTCCGCGTTCGTCCGGAAGGGTGGAAGAGGGAAAAAAAAGGAGCCAAGAGAGCGGATGGAAAGAAGGATGTGGCAGCGTTGATTTATAGCGGGGCGAACTCGAACTCTGTTACTGCATCGCCGGTTTATTCTCGCCGCATTCAATCTATCCCAGCTTCCGTTTCGGGTAAGTGAGATTGGCCAGCGATCTTGACCAGCCAGCGGCTAGCTAGACGGGGTCATCAAAGGCATTCCCCCTTTGCTCTCCTCCTTCCCTCGTCGCCGATCAGGCCGTCGGTCGCCTGGACGGAGCCTCACCAACCGCCGGCGGCGCTCTTCGCATACATTGAAGAGAAAAGTACTTTCACCGACCAGACGCAACTTCAATGCTTAGAGGAGAGAGAAATAGAGAGGCGAAGATAGAAGGGTGAAAAGAGGGTGGAAAGGGGGGTGGCGAATGGGGTCAGCTTAAAAACTACGCCACTGGCTGTGCAATGGCTGAAGAGTTATCGCTTGTTGCTTTCGCTTCGCTCATGGCGCTGGCTCCCGGCTAAAGTGCGCGCGTTGGCGGTGCACTGGCTGTCCGGCAATATCTTTGCAAAGGAGCGCGTGTCGACGACGGAAACGGCTCCGGCGACTGCCCCTCGCCAACGCTGCGCACGCGACGACTTCCAATGAAAAGAGATCTCAGCGCGAAGAAAAACAAATATAAAAAGGAAATGAACAAGCTGCACAAACAGCGAGAGGGGAGGGAGTCAAGCGGGCAGCAAAGAGCAGCAGCGCGTGCTTCGTCTTCTTTTCGCCCCGCGGTCCAATGACAAACGACGGAGACCGGCAGCCGGACAGACGGAATGCCTGCATCGGGAAGTGCTTCTCGTAGAAGCCGCCGGCGGCAGCGTGTGTTTCGCGGCTGGTTAACGACGGGCCGGTCCAAGCCGCCTTTCGCTTTTTGCCTCGTTCCCTTCGTCGCGTGATAGAAACACGCACCAGAGGCCTTTACGGAGGCGACGGCGTGCTCGTCAGCCGAGCGCGTTATGGCGAGAGGGCTTTATTATAGGCCGGCTCCAGATCTAACCAGCCATTAATCTGGATGCCTTCCTTCCCCTTGTTGGCCTCTTGCCTCTTGCGGGAGTGGGCCGTACCCATCTTTATATGGGCTCCGGGAGGACGCCATATATACACGCGCGCTGTCGGCGCCCCTTTGCAAAGGTCCTTCCCACTCGCACGCTACTGGTCTCGATATCGAGAGTAGCGTATCTGTGTTGGAGGTCGTTAACCCCTAGACTCGAGGGATGAAAAAGGTAGCTGCCGAAATGATCGGAAACCGCGGGTGTCTCTTCAGTGCCAATGATGGGATTCTTTGACACGTGACGTCTGGCTGTAGATCTCTCGGCGAGGCACGTTTTCATATGACAAGTATGCGCAGCACATCGAATGAAAGCCTGTCACAGCGGTAATTCCTGGATGAGCGCCCGTCTACTCAGCCGTTTTTCCAACCCGTGCTCGCGAAAGAAAGAAAAAACTAAAAGAATTACGGCCGACTTCGCGACACGTAAGCGTTCATAGCTGACTCTCGACGTCTCGCATGGAGCCACGTCTCGCACGTGGTTCTATTCAGTGTGCTCCGCTCTCTCCGCAGTTCTCGATATGTTTCTTTATCTTCAGTGCAACACTCAATGCTGCAGCTTCTGCGGTGCTCGACGTTGGAGTACTACTAACACTGCTGGACTTTCTCCGTGAGCGCGCATACCGTGTATGTTTGTGTGTCTGGTAGAATTTACGGAAAGTAAATTTGTGGAAAAACTGAACTTGTCATGCTTCGGCAGCAAGTAAATGAAACGGTGCGAAACATTTTATTTACCAATATAGTGATTTCTATGCTGGGTTTAAAAGCGAGCCATGGGGTCTAGAGAACGTGCTAAAGCAGAGAGTTCTCGCGCATTGCAACAACAGTACTCCACCGCAGTTCGCATGTCTTGCGACAGCAGTTCGAGTGGCAGTTATTGAAAACGGGACGAGAAACGCCAGGCTGTTAGCTTCTCGCGTCAGCGGTTATAATCGTTTGTCAGCGCCTGGTCAGCCAAGACGTGCCTGCAACGTCTGCCTTCACTACGCGTCCGCTCCAGTGACTCATTGTGCACACCGGCGGACCGGAAGGGGCATGGGAGCCGAGATAAACAAAGCCCCTGATGTAGCCATCCTCATAGTGCGTGTTTGTTGCCGGCGCAGCCCGCTCGCGCTCAACGTGATATTTTCAAAGAGAAGAAAAACTGGGTATTGACTGACGAATTCAGTGTGTAAACGATTCCGCTCTAGAATCAGTCACCACTCTGGCAGCTAGCCAGTCATTCGGTCAGACAGTCAATCCGTTTGTCAGTGAGTCACTCTGTTAAACTAAACTATAGAGTTTAACACATATTTGTCAGTTCCGCTGCAGATGGGCTTAACTAGTCACCTCTTCCCCTCTGTGGACGTTCTCTCCCTCGGTCGGTTTTATTCTACTGTCTCGATCTTCATTTTAAAAAAAAAAGAAAAAGAAAAATAAGTTTCAGGAACCGCTATGCTGGTTGTATATGAAGTGCGAGAGCATTCCACATGGTACTCACGACGCCTGCCAGTTTGTATACAACGACGAATTTCTTGGTGTTAAGTTCTCTTTATTAATCCACACTCTCGATGTTGCTTCCGTTGTGTTCGGTTTCTGGAAATGAGATTAACAGTCTTTGTCTGCTGAAGTAGGAAGTGCCTTATTATATTTTATGCGATGATTTATTTTTCTTGTTTTTGTACCCATGAACGCCTGATAACCTTGCCCCCCCCACACACACACACTTACGTAATGCCCCTAATGGGACCTTTAAGGAAATGATAAACGATGATGATGATTTTGATGATTACGTATCTGGCAGTCCTTAGGTCTACTTTTCTAGGAAGACACTGCGATGTCGTATTGGCCCCAAGTCCTGTCACCACGTATTCGATCAGCTACTGATTTTAAGCTCTGGAAATGTCCACGTTGAAGTCGCCCGTTATGATCACTGGCTCCTCTCTGTCCTTTGGGCTGTCGTTAAAGGGTTCTTCAGCACCAACTTTGTAGGTAACCACAGCGATCACGCAAGCATTGGGAAAAATGACCAATGGACACTTTGCTGATTTTGTCCTTTTACTTACGTTGTTGCTTCATTGCCAATATCAACACGAAGTGTGATTTCACTCGCTGCGTGATGGTGCTGGGCTCGTTATCTGCTAAGTCGTTCCGCATGATACTAACGACGCCTGTCAGTTTGAATACAAACACGAAATTTCTTTATTTCGAGTTTTCTTCATTCATCCACGGGTTCACGTATACGCCCAAGACTTCGGCTGCATGCGCAGTAACTTCGCTGTGTGTTAAACTTCAAACGGCACGTTTACAATTTAGAAGACGATGCCGAACTGCCCACCGTGCATGAGGCTTCCGATGCGCATGAAGGAGATAAGGAGAAAATTGGGTGCAGCGCAATTGGCAGGCTCTCTTATGTCATGAATGGCAGTTTACCGATATCCCTCAAGAGAAAAGTGTACAGCAGCTTTACTTTACCGCTACTCACCTACGTGGCAGAAACGTGGAGGCTAACGAACAGGGCTCAACTTAAGTTGAGGACAACGCAGCGAGCTATGAAAAGAAAAACGATAGGTGTAACGTTAAGAGACCGGAAGCAGCCAGAGTGGGTGAGGGAACAAACGTGGGTTAATGACAACCTAGTCGTAATGAAGAGGGAGGAATGGGCTTGGATAGGGCATGTGATGCAAAGGTAATGTAACCGATGGTCGTCAAGGATAACAGACCGGATTACAAGAGGCAAGCATAGCAGGGTGCTGGAGAAAGTTGGGTGGGCGGATGAGATAAAGAAGCTTGCAGGCATATATAGATGGGCGCAGCTGACACAGGGCAGGGTTAATACGAGAGACACTGAAGAGGTCTTTGTCCTAAAGTGGGCGTAGTCACGCTGATGATAATTTCATGAAATGGGGTGGCCTTTCCGGGTAAACGAAGCCGTTACTTCGAGAGAGTCCGGGAATCTTCTCTTCCCCTAAACTTCCCTTGCCTTGCTCGCTGAGCAAACTGCGAAGGTACTCACATATGTTGAGAACGCCCTTGATATCATCTCCTGCTGTCGGTCCCGTGCACACGTGATGACCGACAACCATAGTCTCCCGCACGCGCTGCATGACACTCCGAATCCGTCTTGCATGAAATGCTTCTCAAAGGACACATCGCTCCCGGCAATAGACTGTTGTTCTTGCCTACCTACACGCATATTTCCGAGCCTTCGCTCGAGTTCTTGGGCTGTTTCGCGCGCGTACCGCTGTCGGGTGGCCCCACGCATATGTGAAGGCGCATCGTGCGATTCGTTGCGTATGGGCGGCTGTCGGCGACTGCACGTCTACGCTTTCTTTTGTGGAGCTCCTCTTATGTGGGTGGTGGTCGCTTGCGAGGGCCCATCTCATTTTGTTGTTGTTGTTGTTGTTGGCCTTACAAAAGATGTCTCTACTTCTTCCTTTTCTGTGTAGAGCGCGAGCCGACAATCCCACTGGCTGACCGCTCGGTGTGCCCGCGCATTGGAGACGGACAGATCGCGAAACTAGTTGAAGTAGCTAAAGAACTCCTAGCATTTATAATAGCGAGCTAACACAAACGGAAACTGCCCAATGCCCCAACCTGCAGTCACGACAAACTCCATTCAGATGATATTCAATATCACCCGCTCAGCGACCTCCATGAGCGGCCAGTGGAGCGTACGTGCGAGTCATTGCTGCGAAGCCGCGGCAATACAATACCCGTCCACAGCTCAGCTATGCTACGGCGCGAGGATTCAGAGACCTGACGAGGGGAGGAGGGCGAGAGCGGGGTCAGCGGCGCCGCACGATTAGTCAGTCGTGGCGCACACCATTAGCGGCGACCGGCAGCAGCAGCAATGGAATGGTCACGTCATGCGGCGGTTCGGCGTCCACTCGGAGATTACCGCATCATCGGGCAGCGTACATTGGCGAATAACCGCACCCTCGCGTCTAGCAATGGATTTGCGCCCGGAGATCGTATCGGCGACATGCAAGAGCGCCCTCGCCGCCAAGTTCCACGGACAAAGGGGACGCCCGGCGAGAGCCCAAGCGTAACCGGGACCCCTCCTCGCTTTGCAAATCGACAGCTCTTCGCGGCCGGCCATGTGTTCGTACTGCTGCACTGCGATTGCGAAAGTAAGCTGCCCCTCGGAACGAGGCTAATGCGCTGTAGCACTGCATTGTGTTTCTTCGTCGAGCGGAAAAGCGGAGGGACGCTTTTATGCAGGCTGCGCATGCGATCTCCCTCTCCGCATTGCTTCACGTTGTTTGTACACAACGAGTTGCCTTGGTCGCTGCTCGGGGGCACTACATGCATCAAGGTGCATTCGCGAGCCAGTAGCCGTAGACAATCGAATAGCCGGCATGTAACCCGTCATCGTAACTGAATGTGCGCCTTATAGACAGGTCTTTTGGGTTGTCTTTGCTACTCTGCGGCGCAATCCAAAGGTTCTTACGCAGGTTACGTGTACAGTTATGCTCAACGACCCACGAAAAAAAAAAAAAAACAGCCGAGGACGGCCGAGAGTGAGGCTAGGCAGATGATATCAGGAAGTATGCGTGGATATGGCAACAGCGGCTGGCACTGGACAGGGATTATTGGAGATGTCTGGGAGATGCTTTAGTCCTGTAGTACATAGACTGATGACGACGATTGCATGATGTGTTCACGTTTTCTGCAGCGTTCCTCATTGACTTACCATTGAAAAACGTTTTAGTCAGTTTCAAATTTTATGCGAAACCCAAACGTCAATCGCTTGAAGTGTGTTCCGAGACAAGTACTGTGGGCTTAGGCTTGTCTCCATTTCACTTGGCTGGAGATCTGTGGCGGGGAAAACGAAATAGAGCTTCACCTGACTTCATGGACAAGCGCAACCCTGTGGGAGAGCGATTGTGGCGCAGTTTAAGGCACATGTGTGCACAAAGCAACACATACGTACGGGCAGTTAGCCTCTAACACAGCAGCAGCTGCTTTAATAATTTCCTTCCTCTAACGCAGAACACTGTTGGAGCGCTGGTTGCAAGAGCCAAGTCAGCTGGTTGCAAGTCAGCTGGTTGCAAGCGCTGGTTGCAAGAGCTTTTGTCATGGTCATCTGCTGCTTTCTTATAAGACCACATTAGCCCAAATAGGGAGCAACCAGTGCACTTAAGCAAAGTGAAGTTTAGACTCAGCACTATCCCGACTACTTTATTTGTCTATCGCTCCGCACGCTCAATAACAGGCGCGTTATGCAACCGAATCAGTTTAACAATACGTCACCCTGTCCTTGTGTCAGATTCCCGTTTTAATAGTCCTTTTCTCGGCCGAACTGGCTTACTATATCACCCCAGCATCTCTGCACATGCTTTTAAGTATTTCAAATACTCCCCTAGCTTTGAGACACCAGACTTGGTGTTCCATTACAAACGCTTCCTCTCAGCCCGAGCGTATATAGCTAAACGAGTCTTCCGCGACGGTCTTGTGGCTGCGCAACGAAAGCAACCTTTGCTGAAATCCCGTTAGGTTAGTCCTTACATCTAGCACTGCGAAGCGAAACCACCACCAACCAAGTGGAATTACAGTGGCTAACAATGGCCAGGCTCTGTGCTGGATTGCCAAGCAGCGCAGGAAACCAGTGGCTGTCAGTGACAGCGCTAACGATAAGTAGGTTGCGCTGCCGTCCAAGGACGAGTCTGAGGTCGCTTCAAAATCCATGCAAGCTCCTCCCGTGTGCACGCGTGAGGCCACAGTTCCAGCCACAGGAGAGAGCCTCGAGGTGACGTATTCACCATGTTTGCTTCAACATCCAGCTGTGCTGTGGCGGCAGAAGATACCTTATTATGTTGGTTCTTCAGCACTTCCTCGCACTTTTCCAGTGCGAAGTGACAGCGACAGGCATACTGCAACCCCCCCCCCCCCTTCTCGACTGCGAACGTTCTTAAGCCTACCTAGATCCCATGGACACATAGGTGCACCCCAGCAAGCAAATAAGCCATACCTTGATCACTTCCACATCAGCCAACGAGTGAATGCAGCAGCTTTGTGCTACAACATACTACGCCGACAGTGATGACACCGGCAGCAGACAAGGGGCTGCATAAAATCCAAAAATAGTCCCTCATGCGTCTAGCACTGTACAACGACACGTTCTAGCGTTGACTGTCACAGAAGTTTCGGGCTGAAATGTACAATACCACCATTCACACTTTCCACCCTGCTCTAAAGAGAAGTTCAAGCTGACGCTGAATGCTTCTTTTATATGGCACATGCCACTTCATTCGTCCTGCGTATTTATGCACAGGGTACTAAAGTGAAAGACAAATCGGGCTGCTAGCATCTGTCAGCTATGACGACCGTTAAGATCCATGTTCGCTTCGCTTCGCGTCTATTGTTTCTGGCTTCGACTTCTTTCCCTCCTTTGTTCCGGCTGTAACTGCCCCACTCGCACGAAACACACATAATTTAAGCAAAGAGCGCACATAGCAGAGGCGAAGAAGTGATGGCCAGCTGGTCCGAAACTCGAGCTCTGCACCTGCCGCCGGGAGAGTGACGTCGCTCTTCTAAGCACGAGCCACTCATTCCTCCAGTGCAGTGCTCAGCAGCGCCATCTTCAATTTCAAGCCTGCACTCATTTGCTCTTCCTGCAAGGGTTCTCTCAGGCTTCCCCGAGTGCTGGCCCTCGTTCGTAATTGATCCGGAGACAACGGGCAAACAAGCGCCCGATGCGATGAAGAGCATCGGCCCGAGCTGCGCGCGCAGGAAAAGCGTTGATCGAACCGGTCGGATCTGGATCTGTCCGGTTCCCGGGGTGCGTGGTGTGTGACAAGAGAGCGATGCATCTAGGTCGACCCACCGGGAGCTGGCGAGTCAATGGCTGCACGTTTGCCACGAGAGGCGCGATCGCGTGTGTGCGGATATAGTGAGTGAGTAGGGATGTGGAAACGCGACGCCGTGCGCGCTGGCGCGCCAAAATGCCTGCGACTCTCGATAAACAGTGCCTGGCAAACTTCCGCTCCAGCGCGGGGCCGGCGGCGCGTGCCTGTCTGGCCGTGAATGAACAGCCTCGATCCCGGCACGCGTCGCTCCCTCTCACCCTCGTTTCCATGAGAATAGGCTCACTGGCGCGGAAATGTGGGCGGTTCGTCACCGTCGAACGAGGCGTGTCTCCACCGTTTCCGCGCTAAACAAACTCGACAGCTCTCGCTAATTGGAGTGTGGATGGCTGCCTCTCGATGAGCCTTTTGGCACAACGCCGTTTCTCTCTCCTTTCTCTCTTTCCTTTGTCGAAAGAAGAATTCATTGCTGCGATAGAGTGCTACAAAACGCAGTGGTCGGCTCGATGGGACTTCGTGGGACAAGAGTTGGTTTCGACAGAGTTGCTCGAACAATAATAGAAAGCATCCAAGAGGTGGTAAATCCCCCTCAGTCCCGACATCCACCCTTCAAACGGCCTCCATCCCCCACCCACCACCACCCTCCAGAATCCTCCAGAATCCTCCAGTGCAGTAGTTCACCTAAGGGAGAATAGTGGAGCCGACAGAACGCAAGTCCTGTCGGTTGCTCTTCGTGCTTAACCCGCGTGAATGTGAGCTAACAAGAAGGTTGGCAGCGAGTACGTTGCGAAGGTACTTAACTAAAAGACTCACGCTCTATCACTGTCAATACAAACGAGCTTGCTTAAATGCTTTCGATGCTCTACAAGGCATTGGCCCTCGACCTCCCTTTCGGAGCGCTACCTAAGCTGCCGGAAATTAAATTCGTTTTTGCTCACAAACCGGAAACCGCATCCGCTTATTGGATCCGTTTGGTTTTTCAAGAAAAAGAAATAGACGAGTGCAGTTTCTGTTCAAGCACTGCGTCTGCAGCAACAAGGGAAGATGCGCCCTTTTTTGCCGAATCCAGCTCAGACGCCATGGCGATGGGACTAAACATGTGTTTATGATGAAGCTGGCCAAGCCTAAGTGGTATTTGCGGGTGGCCAATTGATATCCATTGGATGTAAGTGAATCTTTGATCACTGGCATCATGTACACTTGAATTAATTATGTCATATGAATATCGTGCTTATACTTTGCGCTGTGCTGCTGCACGTTTCAGTGCAGAGCGGCGGAGATAAAATATTAAATTGCTGTTTTTTTACAGCTAATCTAAGCTGACATATGCGGTGCTGCGTGCACACCTATTACCAGCGCATGCAGTGAATACTTCCACCGTACTGCAGCGTAAACCCAAGACGGGCTGAACATGATCACAAATTGGATTTAACAAGTCCGCTGCTGGCCAAAGCCCTCCCATTACCGCAGACCAGATGGTCTCCCATCACCTAAGACTCGCTCCATCTGCTGCCAAACTGTCCCGATAAAATTCCCATCCACATCCCTATATATCAATCCATGCCGCCCTTGACCATATTTTCCTTCCCTTGACATTACTTGCTGCGTTCCTTTAGCGTGAGTAATTCTAAAATTTGCGCCGTAATTATTTCGGCTATCGTAAAGATTATCATAAAATTTTTCAACCATGTGCTGTCCAAATAATTGCTTGTTCAAACGGTCCCAAATAATGACGGTATTTTCACCCTTATCTCTAAATGCGTACACCTGGTTTCTACCAATTGCTAATTTCCTTCTTGCATATGACAGGCTTACTTCATTGATTTTTCATTATTCTCTGTATTATAAACCGGACGACAAAATTACGCTGATCAAATGATCAAAATTGGAAGGAAGGACCTGGAATCGGTTCTGCGAATGGGCACAGTATCCTATTCATTGAGAAATTTCAACGTACGTACATGGTAGAGAGATATACGGATTTAACCCAATCGTTTGATTTGTGACATTACGTTACTTCAACATAATGCGTCTTTCTCAACACCAACGACTTCTTTTTTTCCAGCCAAATTAGCTAAATATATGCGTCACCCATTTTCCCTAAGGAAATTTTCAATTATTAATCCTGCGCCCCCTCCAAACCACAAGCGTTTGAACACGAGAGCAACTATGGTGACCCCAGCGCATCGTCATGAGTCCTTCCTTGTATACAATGAAACAAGGCGGCTCTCCGCACAACGCCGATAAGCTCCACGAGGCCTTCGAAGTGATATAGATCTACTCGTTTCATTCACATTTCCTGCGCGCGTTTATAATTTCCTGGTTACTGTTTTTTTTTTTCTTGTAAAAGGCCCAAAGACACGGAGGTCAAATAATCACCGCCTCGCTAAAAACGTGCGATGCCGGCAAGGTTGTGTACCGCTAATACACAGCGCGAATGTATAACCTAATCTACCTTCTCACACCACGGGTGCAGCTCTAAAAAGCTTGTAAACAAAGCATCTTGGAGAAAACCTTGTTAAGGGACCTGGGAACAGGCGAGATCTTAACAAAAGGGGGAGTGGACTGCGGGACGGGGAGCATGAAGGAGGGAGGGGAAGGCGGGGGTTTGGGAAAGGGGGGGGGGGGGGGGGGGTTGGAGGACCGTTTAAAACGCGAACGAGGCTTCAATAGCGGCTAATTAACAGCGCTATCGGCGTAAGATGGCGAGCGCCTGCCTCACAAGCGCGAACAAATGCGGCCGCGCACAGAGTGCTTATGCAAATTCGCGCAGGGCGGCGGCAGGGAGGCAAGTGCTGCCGCGCCGGTCGTTCGTAGCCCTTCTCACGGTACTTCGGTGCAGCAGGGTGGAAGCTGGACGTTAAAGGAGACTCACTCAGCCTACAGCAGGGACCTCTTCTGCCGAGGCCCGACTCTGGAACACCAGAGTCCAACCGCGGGCTCTTGTTAAAGCGATTCTGCATTCAAAACCAAAGCTGTGCAAAAACATACGCCCAGCGGTTAAAGAAGAAATATTGCGGAGGGAAGAAGTGTTTACATGTCCATAGGATGGCACAAAAACGACGACATGGTTTTCGCTCGTGGTACGACACCTCGCTGACGCTTTCCGTACTCTGAAGTTCGTATTCGTAGCCTGTTCTGCTGTTCATGGCGTGGGTGGAATTCGGAGTACAGTAGTAACAAGCCTACTACCAGTACCCGAATCATTTGGGGCGCCACACCAATGGTTAGCTCCCGAGAATGCTCTCTAGTGTTTGCCGTCCTTCGTCATTCCGTTCGACGTAAGATGGTTGTTTCTATGAAGGGATGTAGCCTCACAACTAAAACTCCTGGCTCGCTTTTTTCTCGTGACTTACTGCGAGCGTTTCCAAGTTCACACGACCAGGTCCACCTTCATAGTGGCGTCTTCGCACCAACTGCTGAATCAGTCATAACGGCTGACAGCACATCGCCGTGCTGCACTCAAGCTGTGCGAGCGGGTGCAGGACATTTGCGGCGGGGCCCCACGATACCGCTCCCGCCCAGTGAGAGAGTTGCTCCGATAAGGCGCGCTCTGTAACAGAGGCGCGGAGCACGCTATCGAGCGCCCGGATCGGGTGGTGAAAAGCCAGGTGCGATGCGATGAGGAAAGGAGTGGTAGCGGCGGGTGGCAGCGCTCTGGGAGGAGTCGGCGTTCAATTGTCGGCGCACCAGTTTGCCCGCTCTAAACCCTGCGAGTCGTATACAGAGGCCCACTCCGACTAAGCGACGGCTATAATGAGAATCACATTCCTCGGATCGTTGCACTGAACGTGGTGCACCCACTGTGCTCTCGTTAGTGCTGAGGGGCCGCCTCAAGAGCAAATCTTCGTACCGCATCCTAGCCTCTTCCAGCAGTCTGACGCAGGATTGCAGGAAGACAATTAGAATTCAAGCACTAAAAATGGCAGGGAAGGAAGCGGGGAGGGGGAGGGTGGGGGTGAGATGCGTTCAGAGAAAGTGAATCACGCACGCTCTGTCTGGGAGGCTCAGCGTTGCAAGAACTTATTGGCGCTAGGAAATCAACCATTACGGCACACAGTGAATCGAGCTGGAGAGCAGAGCAGGGGGACCGTACAGATGGGCGCACCTTTTCTTACGAGCCTAAAAGGGGTGGAGTCGACTGTCATGCGAGCGGAGGGCAGTAGTAACGACTTCAGCAGGAGGGATTCTACCAAGCTTGTATCGTAACAATACCGGTCCCCGGTGTTTCACTTGCTCTTCTTAACAGCTGCCCGCTGATGAGGCTCGTATTTCGGGGCGCGTTCTGGTTCTGCATCCGCGTTCTGTACTTTGCGCACAACCGTCCATGCTGATCCAGCGTTCAGTGGCCGCTAAATGGCGTGCCTTAATGTGGCGACCGAGCTAGATAGAGCGCGAGGACCCGCAATGAACGCTGGGAGGTAAACTAGCACGTAATGAAGCTTGGAGATAAGAATAGTTAGCGGCAAACGACGAAGTTAGTGGGAAAATTACTGACGGTGCCGCTAGTTTGGGCATGCGAACCATCATTGCAGGGTGTTCATTACGCGCAAGCAAGTTTTGTGTGAACAAACTTCCGCTGTCGCTTACTCATACTCCCGAGCGCTGGACACTACCGTTGAGCGGTCGACCCGTGCTGAATTGAAGCTTTCGACGTGCCTCTGACGTCATTAATGCTAAGGGTGCGGCACTGTCACTCTGCTCTGTTATCGCCATACCAGAAAAAATGAAGCAAAGCTTACGCATATCATTAAACTGCTTCTTACAGAGCGGTATGTAAATAAGGGGACTCTTGCCTTCCATAAAGACGCTTAAAGAAAGAGCAAGTTTCCAAAACATCAAATGTTTCTACCATGGGTATGTTGTTTACCAACAGTCTGTAAAGAAAAAAAAAAGGGCAGTCGTTTCAAGCTGTTCCCTTTTTTTCTTTAGAATACATTCCCTTGCAAGCTTTTCTTTACGCCTGGCTCATTTCTGGCGGGAAAATGAAGCGTCCATGGGCAAATAATGTCGCGAGAGAAAATGCCACATCCTATGTACAGCAGCGGCCGGGATTCTGAGCCCTATTTGCTTTCACCGGGCTTGTTTTGATGAGGGCATTCTTGTCCTAACGCACTTGGCCCTTCCTTTATGTACCACCGTACCGTGCGGGACGCCTCGTGCCTGATATGCTCTTCCAGAAACTGCGCTCCTCCTTTTTCTGCTCTTTTCTTTCCCGTCCTTTTCTCTTCTTTTCTGCAACTATCTGGCGCGTCTTTTCAGAGTGAGTTCGGCGTCTCGAATTCTGATGGGAGCGGCATGAAAGAAAACGCGAGCTGAAAAAGAACGCAGATTCTTTCAAAAATTACTTCCTTTGTCGCCTGGAACGCTGACGTCCTTCCACAAGTAGCGGGTAGCATCTCTATTTGTCCGAGTACAGCGGCATAATTTGCCGAGGCGGCTGCACTACTATTCAGATATTCATTTCTTGGGCTATTCAGATCTAATGTTTCGCGAAGATGCACAACAACAAAAACAACTGAAAAGACCAGCTGGCAAGGGAAATCTTGGAAGTTCACGCAATCGCAAAACGCAGTAGTGGCAAGAGCATCAGCACACCTCCTGTTTATCTTTTGGACAACGAACGGAAGTTTTTAAAGCTAACTTAAGTTTATGGTTTATGGTTTATAGGGGTTTAACGTCCCAAAGCGAGCCAGACTATGAGGGACGCCGTAGTGAAGGGCCCCGGAAATTTCGACCACCTGGGGTTCTTTAACGTGCACTGACAACGCACAGTACATGGGCCTCTAGAAATTCGCCTCCATCGAAATTCGACCGCCGTGGCCGGGATCAAACCCGCGTCTTTCGGGTCAGCAGTAGAGCGCCACAACCACTGATCCACCTCGTAAATGGACTTAAATTTGCTAAACGGTCTTACTGAGCTTCCGCTCCGCTTTTCCGCTCTTCTCCTTTTTCTTTTCTTTTTTTCTTTTTCTTTGCTGGCTGATCTTTAGGTTATAATTGTTGGCGTTTTTTTTGCATTCTTTAAAGTTTTGCGGATGGGTCTTGTTGCTCAATGACGTGAAATTTTTCGTTGTTCATTTTCGTTCAGTTGTAAGTGTAGCACCCACCCTGTCCTCACCTTTCTTTGTCTTGTCGAAACGCTACATTTTTCATTGAGCAACAGTACTTTCAAGACCAAATGTTCTTGGATGAACGAACCAGCAGCTGAACCGGAACAATTTGTCGATCAGTTATCGTTGCCCAGGGTAAATACAAATGAGGTGAAAGTTAGGAAACGTACACCAAACAAGAATGCGTCATGTCTACGTGCATTCTGTTCATGCTTGGCATCCTTTCGGAGTGCTTGGCATGCCCCATCAATCAAGGGCTCGGT
Organism: Amblyomma americanum; assembly: GCF_052857255.1. Classification (NCBI taxonomy): domain Eukaryota; kingdom Metazoa; phylum Arthropoda; class Arachnida; order Ixodida; family Ixodidae; genus Amblyomma; species Amblyomma americanum. Next base: position 176,466,098 of record NC_135500.1, read on the forward strand.
CCGCTCCAGCCTCTCAATCTTGACTGAAGCGCTGGCTGTTTGTTTGGCAACGCAAGCCTACACTGACCGATCATTCTTAGCGCAACCACACCCATAATCAGTGATGGCAGAGCATGCGGAGGAGCTATTGCATGAGGATGCACGAAACAAAGACCTCTCGTAGCTTCACCGTGCGTGCCAGCCTACCGAAGGAGGCCTCTCTGTCAGAGTATCATGGACTCATAAAACACGAAAACTTTAACCGTCCGTGGCTAGGCCGAAGAAGATGAGATTTTGTTTTGTTCTCTATTTTCTTTTTACTCTTGCGCTTCTATCAGCTTTTGTGCGCGCAGTTGATTTGCAGCCCATGAAGTGTCGCTTATATTTTTTCTCCAGTAGTCAACTGACCGACGAGCAGGATGCGTTGTGTTTCGGTTGACCTCGCGGGTTGTCTTCTAAGTTCTAAAAGCATGGCTCCCTTTAGCCTCTCCTTGTAATAACGCAACTCATCTGTATCGAGTTTGAACTGTTTATACACTGCACTGACGCGCTTCTTTCGAAAGGCGCACAAATTCATTTGCCGCTCCTTTCTTAAAGCACGAAATACTATCAGCTCCCATTCTCGACAAACGTAGGCGAACATCTCCCAAACCTAAACAAGAACACGAAGCCCGACTGATAAGAAAAATTCCGAACTTTTCTGTCAAATTGGTGACCAGTATATAAAAATAATATTTACCATACTTTTGGCCCCGAGCGAAATTCGTACCAAAGCCGGCGCAGACACAGCAGCTTCATTTGCTGACGCTTTAGACCACTCCGCCAACACCGCGGCCTCCTTCGCTACGTTTTCTAACTGATATCCTCTCGAGCTACGCGTTGTGAATCGTTATCATCGTCATCTATCATACGCTCGTTCTGCGCTTCGAACTGCTCATGATTTCCAAGTTGACCCCACGGCCAGATGAGACAAGAGGTACAGAGAGTCGCTTCTGTCGCTTAAGGTGAGAAGGCGGTCAAATACGTCGCTAAGGCCGGTGAAAAAGGGGCGAGCGCTGTGGCGCGTTAAACAGCGAAAGCGGCGAGGCACGCTGGGGGCCCGCGAAGAAAGAGAAAGCCATTTTTAATGCGCGGAATGGTAGAGAGCTCGGCCGCAATACCATTCCCTGGCCTACCCATCCATAGTTGGCGCGAGCACGAGAGGAAAAGACAGAAATTTAGATATAGTGAAGACGAGAGGTGATATAGGGAGCTGCACTCGTAGTGCGTCCTCCTGTAGTGATAGCGGCCGCAGTGTAATGACACTCGCTGGTTCAACCGCAGTTAAGTTTAACACAACTCCCCTGGAAATAGACGTTTGAACTCCAGCAGCAGCCAGATGCAGGTCACCAACCAGCTTCTTGGCCATCGTTTTGATCTAGCCTGCTGTTAACTGTGCTGGCCGACGCTGACCAGCACTAGGAGAACGCGATGGTAGAGGAGGCCAAGCCACTGGATTTCACGAATAGCATAGGCACTGTGAACGAGGCGAAACATAAAGCAAGAAAAGCGGCAGATAAAGGCAGGCGCGCTGTCCAGCTGAGAAAAGCGGCTGATCGCAGAAGCCCCGCAAGGCGCGAAAGCAGCCAGTGAGACCGTGCGCGCTGCCTAGCCCGAAGAACAGCAGCGGACGAAGACGGCGGCACGTTCGGCTAGCGGCCAATGAACCTAACAGTGCGGCTAAAACAATTTATTGGCTAACCTACACAACGCTCGCCTTTCCAGCTATGCATTTCATTCTTGCACCTACTATCTCCGACGACGGTTAGAGAACAGTGTTTCTCAATAACTGCCATCAGGCTACTACGGCACGAAGCCCTGTATCTGCTTACTTAAGTTGCCTCGGTTTATAAGCTGTCAGTATTTTTTACTATCAACAAAAACCTGGTAAAATGTTTTTCTTTCTTTCAACGCTCCAACAAGTTAAATGCGTTTTTGACAGAACAAAGCGCAAGTAACAGTGCCAATGAAAATTGTGTCCTTTTGCACAGCCCGCTCAAAGCAACCATTTCTGCAGCCCGCATGTCAAAGGCTGAGATTACTCAAACGTCAATACGCAGCATCTGTGGCAGCATCTGTGGCAGCATCCATTCATCCCATATGTTTTATTTTCGTCAGAAATTATGAGGGTAGGCCCAGACAAAAAGCGGGATTAATCTCCTCTTGAGACAGCCTGAGCACCCATGTACACGGCATGATGCGCAATGGGGCACATGTAAACCTGCATACGACTTGTGTGGGAAGTAGAAAAGCACAAAACATTTGGCACTCAGAATATACATCCCGCTCATCATTCAGGGCAATATAGCTATCAAGCAACATGGTTGTAAAACGCAAAACCACAATTACACAAGTATATAAGAAAAGAAGTGTGTCGAGCAGTGAAACGCAATCTCAAGCGCCAAAAAAAATACAAACAAGTAAGATCCCAGCTGTAAAAAGCATGTCGCGAATGCCTAGCAGGTTCGCAGGCTACAGATTTCAATAGAAACGTATTGAAATGTGGCCACGTCTGATGGCCACAAAAGAGGGCGCATCGAAACTCAGGATTTCAAAAAGCTTAGTTTTGTTTGGTTTATGAAGGTTTAACGTCCCAAAGTAACTCAGGCTATGAGAGACGCCGTAGTGAAGGGCTCCTTAAATTTCGACCACTTGGGGTTCTTTAACGTGCACTGACATCGCACAGCACACGGGCCTCTGGAATTTCGCTTCCATCGAAATTCGGCCGCCGCGGCGGGGATCGAACCCGCGTCTTTCGGGTCAGCAGCCGAGTGCCATAACCACTGAGCCACCGCGGCGGCTGGATTTCTATAAGTGTACATAGGATCAATTGCTTTCAGATAGTGTAAATCTCAACAGACATCTTGATTATGATGAATAATATCCCTGAAGTTTTTGAAATTCGATGATATTGAAACCGCTCAAAAACTCATCTGTGTGGACTTGGTTTTCTACGTACATTTACAATAAAGCGAATCGCTTTCTTTTGCAGGCGATATGATTTTGGAATTTTTCTTCCCGTGGTATTCCCCACGAACAACAAGCAATGACGAGGGGCAAAAAGCGCATGGTAGGTTATGAGCTTGATTTTCATTAGTAAAAAAACCCAAACAAAACTTTGAAAAGACACCTGTGCGTTTTGAAAGTTTTGATACAACACGGTCAACTTGATACTTCCTGCTGAAAGTTTTGTGGAAAGTACTCCTAATGCTTTAACAGATCCTGGTGATTTTACAGAGGAATACCATCTACATATGTAACATTTTGAGGAACCAAACGTTGCCTGGGATTAACTATCACTTCTTTCGCCTTTTCTGTACTTATGGTTTGCTAGTTAGCCTCATTCCATGTCTTCGATCTCTACAATGTCCTGTTAACTACAGGAATTATTGAATGAAGGCTGTCGCCATTGATGAACATGCTTGTATTGTCTGCTTATAATATGTATTCCAAAATTTTATCGGTGTTCATGATATAACTTATATATAAAAGAAACAGTAGTGGCCTTAAAATGTTGCCCTGTGGAGCACTATTTGTAAAAGTCGAAATGAATACGCCTCCAGGCCTTTGCTATCACTACACATTGAAGACCACGCTGGAAGCATAACCTTAAGAGAGGCAGAGGAGTTCCACGCATTCCCACAACTTCTAACTTCCTTAATAAACGGTGGCCCTTAAGGTGGTTGAACGTCTTTAAAAAAATCTATAAATAGGCCGAGGCACAATTTCTCATCTTCAAAAGTCCTTAGAATAATTTCTTTTTGCGCCAACAGTGAGGTTTCGGTATATTTACCTTCCAGAAACCGATATTGATATGGACATCGTAAGAAAAGTTTAGCGCAAAAGGTTTAGTTTTGGTTAGCGGAGGCGGCAGCGGAGGTAAAAAAAATATTACAAGTTCCGCTCTCCACTACGGCTTCTCTTAATATCCTGGCTTCATTCTTCCTGAAACGCCGCAAGTAAAGCAGACATTCAACATTATTTGAGCCAATTTACTTTTAGAAAAAAATAAGGATAATAGAGCGTTTTGTCAGAATTATGCCATATTTAAATTTTGAACGAAGTGTCGCAGAGAAGGTCTAGATTGTGCTTAGTAGAATGAGGAAATGCTTACTCAAGACAGAGGATTTTTATGCTGATATATTAACCTGGAGACCCAAGGAAGTTGGCAATTTAGAAAAATGCTTAGCGAGATAGGGGCATAAGGAAGTGACAGGAGAGCTCGAAGAATACAAGCACAGGCAAATGTGCACGGGAAGGTGGCGAGATGTTACTGAGGCCAGTCAATCTCAGATTCGTACTTTAGCTGTACTCGACCGATCGTTGCCTCTCCGCTCGAGGAGCAGAATTCCATAATGGAGCCTAATCACTTAGTGCGATGATGTTGGTGAATTTTTATGGCGCAAGGGCATCTATGGCCAAAGAGCGCCATGACACAAGGTATATTTTTACTTCTCAAGGTGGGGTCAAAGACCCATTTTCCAAGCATTTCACCCTAAATAAGCCGAGCACCAGACCAGGGGAAAGCTTGCCCCATCGTATCACTGGGGATCGAACCCCGCACCTCCCGCATGCGAGGCGGATGCTCAACCACTCGGCCACCGCTGCGGTCTAATCGCTTAGTGAGTAGGGGTGTGCCAATATTCGAAAGTTTCGAATATCGAGTGCAATGATAGATAGATAAAGAGGAGGAGGGAAAGGCAGGGATGTTAACCAGAAAGGGGTTCCGGTTGGCTACCCTGCACAGTGGAAGAGGGATTAGGGGACTAAAAGGAGGAAGAGAGAAGGGGAAAAAGGCATAACACACACACACAGGCACAACGCTGTCACAATTTGTCACTCAATCCAGTCGCTCTCAAGTAGGCAAAGAGTGCCTTGTATGCCTTGAGGGCAGTCGACTGCTGTGGCCACGGACCGAGGATATTTTGCTCTGTTAATGGGCGAGGATCGAGTGCAATGTCCTGCTATTCAAGTAGCCGAATGAATAGAACACTGCTTGTGCAAAATTATTCGGTACGAATCGCATACGATATCAAGTTAGGCACGCCGTAGTGTTCTTCGATGACTGTAGAAAACAGGGCCCACTCCAGCGCCGCACAGCGTGCTCCCGCGATTGCTCTGTGCGTTCAGCGCGGCGACGATGTTCATTTGTGTGGCGGCGTTAATAATGCTCGAACATATAGAGTCCTCCGAGACTGGGTGACGCGGCAGAGTTCAGCCAGGCTTAGCATGCCCGATATCGGAGGTCGCTCTCACCAACTGATATGTGGGGCTAGTTTGTTCGCCGTCGTCGTCAGTAGCAAAAGGTAACTTTCTTATGCCCTGGCATGACCGGCACATAGTCGATATGCTGATTTGTGCTGTGTGCCCCTAGTGGCAATAACTGTTGTGTTTTGTGACAGCATTAATTCCATGAGCTATAGCTGCGCTCCTAGCACTTCGCTATTTTGCATTAATATTTGTTTCGTACCAATATTCGCACAAATATCGATTAACCATTCCAATATTCGATCAGTCGGGACCGAAGCTAGACTATTTGTATTCGATTCGGTTACGAGAAAGTACTATTCGCACATCACTGTAGTTAGCGATCTCACTGCCATGCTATCGTTTATTATTTTTTCTTCATGGCAGATTCGGAGCTACGTATAGTCTTAAGATTTTCCAAAATCCCCAGGCATTAGAAGCAAGATCTATTATTTCAGTCGTCATTCTCATCATGATCAGCCGAGTTCGGCCCACTGCAGGACAAGGCAAGGAGTCCTCTCGGTGACCTGATATTCACATTTTGTGTCAGCCCCGGAAACAGTATTCCTGCGAAGTTGCTACGCTTACACATGCACACACTCTCAGTTTTCAACTGATAATTCTTCCATAAGTTCTTAGGATTTCATGTCTTGTTTATGCCCCTTTCTTCTTTCGGCTAGAATATTCCCACTCACTTGATATGTATAAGCTTCGAGCCTTGTGTTCATTACCGAACGTAAGGCCCACCGCGAGGCGAGCAGTTGAAATGCGATGATAGAACTAGCTGCAGCGCGATCAGAAACGTACCGAGAAAAAAACACACTCGACAAGGTCGTGCGCTGTCGTTGTTTGTTCTATCTTTTACGTTTCTATTCGCGTGCAGCTAATTTTATTAGGTATGAATCAACTTGCCCAAAAAACTGTTCTGCTCCAGCAAAATGCGTTAAGCTTAGCGTTAATTTGAGTAGCCCAATATTTCAAACTTGCATAACTATGAGCACCTCTCGCTCCCAATATCCACGCCCTCTACCATCATAATAAATTTATATCTGAAGTGAAATATGCGCCGCGCGAATTTCTCGAAGAACATTTTTATACTCGCTACTTTTACTCGTACTCTCATCGTCGTCTATAAAAAAAAAATGAAAATTCACTATTGTGTGCGGGAGGAAACGGAATGATTCTTTTTTTTTCTTGTTATTATTTGTGGACAGCTGGTGAAGCTTACTTTATTTTGGTAATCTTCGACTCACGCCAAGATAAAGCCGCCGCGGTGGTTCAGTAGTTATGGCGCTCGGCTGCCGACCCGAAAAACGAGGGTTCGATCGCAGCCCCGTTGATCGCATTTCGATGGAGGCGAAATGCTACAAGCCCGTGTACTGAGCGATGTCAGTGCACGTTAAAGAACGCCAGGTAGTCGATATTATCCGGAACCCTTCACTATGGCGGTCGTTATAACCTGAGTCGCTTAGGAACGTTAAACCCCATGAGAACTAAAAAACAATCACGCGGAGATAAAAGACTCAGCCAAGCGCGAAAACCGCGCCTACAAAGGACCGCATGAAGGCAGTCATATGCTCACTCGCAGCTCCAACACGAGCTCGCGTTTCACAGCTAACTAGCAAACGAAACGTAACGACCTTCACTAAACAGATCGAACGAACAATCTCCGGCGGTAAACCAGCGCCTACCTGTTGCGGACGCACTTGTTTAAATAGCCAGTTTGTGTATGCGCATGTTTCCTTGCGTCTTGTTTTCCCTTTATTTTTCCTCGACGCACGCATTGATCGACGATGGAACAGGTAAGGCTGGTAGATAAGGTCGGCTGCCGGCTTGTACACTGTGTCAAGACGCGCAATGCTCGAGCAACTAATAGGGCGGGTCGCTCGTTAATCTTAATCTGGCAAGCCACAAAATGCCGAAGCATGTGGATTGAAGGGGGAAAAAACCGCTAAGTTGTTTGCGTGCACGCGTGAGTGTGAACGAAGGACTTTTCTTGATCCTTTTTTCTAAAGATGACTAATCGTTGTGACAGCGGTAATTAGCCATTTTTCTTTGAACTGATAACCACCGACTATTCGTTGAGAAAAAACAAATGGTGATTGCACTGAGCCGCTCCACAGCAACGCAAACAGGTCCATTCAGCAATGAACATCATTAAATAAGTTTTAGAGCACCTTAAGAGGCCCATTCAGCATTAAATATGATTAAATAGTCTTTAGAGCACCTGAAAGAGGTCCATTAGGCAATGATCATCATTAAATAGGATTTGGAGCGCTTGAAACTGGCTCATTCGGCAATGAACATTATTAAATAGGCTTAGAGCACTTGAACAGGCCCATTCGGCATTGAATATCATTAAATAAGTTTAGAGCACCTGAAACAGGTTCATTAGGCAATGATCAACATTAAATAGGATTTTGAGCACTTGAAACAGGCCCATTCGGCAATGAACATCATTGCGTACTATTTTTTCGCTTGTCGCAATATGTCAGTGGAGAGAAAACTTAGTTTTATATTTGGTTCCAAACCACTGGTAAATTAATCGTCTCTTATTGCATGTATTAATGTGATAATATTACTTGACGTTGTTGAAAAGAAATCACAAAGCCCGAACAATAGTTTCGCAACGTAAAGCGTGTGTGGTTTGTCTACAAAAGTGCGCTTCACAATATGCCTTTGGTTTCATTCAACCATATACAAAAAAGGACGTATGAAAGCATTGCCTAAGATTAAACTAAAATAAAATTAGGAAAAAACTTTCTTTTTAAGGCTCGTACACTTGAGGGACAGACTTGCAATACCAGAATGGTGCTTTACAAACTAACACTCTGCTGGCAGTAATAAATTCGCATTCGGCTACGAAAACCGCGAGCGATATGGAAAACTAAATAGCCTGAACTGATCCATCCAACGTAAAACAGGCTCTCAGAAATTCAGCGAAAGGCACGAGCACATGTTTTCACACCAGGTCTCCACGAGCCCAGACTCGGCCTCTGCCATCGCTAATCAATACCATAAGCTTTAAGCCAGGAGCAAAATGTCTGAGTAGCTCCGCTAGCTCAACAACACATGCCTGATTCCCCCCTTCTGACAGATCTCATTAATATTTTGTGACGCTCAAACAGATCGACATCGATCTGTAATCGGGTGGAGTCTCAGCAGCGACCCCATGATGTCGCGACCATTTATTTTCGCTAATGGGTACTCGACACACAGCTAATGAGGGCTGCAATGTTAACATATGCGAAGACAGGCAGTCTGCGTAGGCAAAAGTTAATTGGTCGTGAAATGGGTCGGTGATTAATGTTCTCCAGAAGCACGCGCAGGTTTGAGTGTCGTCACGAAGAGGAATAAATTGTGTGCGATCTTAATTCTCGTCACTGCTTTTCTTTTGTTTTCTCTCTTTTACGGGCGCTCTGACCACAATGTTCACTTTGTGCTCTTGGCTCCGCTCTTCTCGAGTGCACCTTTATAGATAATCATGCTATGTTGTACGTAGGAATTCTCATGTTACTTTTACTGTGTAGGATTTTTGTCAGTTGATTGAGTCTCATAATGAGGCAATATATCAAGAAAGGAAAAAAAGGTATGCCGCAACACGTGAACAACATTATCAGCTACAAACATGTCTCCAAAATCGAAAGAGTATCTGGAAATTTGTGAAAACTGTCATCATTAGCGGAGCGCGTGAAGAATGTTCACGCGAGTAGCTATGTTGTTGGAGGGGAACAATAAACAACAACAACAAGAACAAACGCGAGATCCGTTTGCCATCCTAGCACCCATAGATGCCTCACAAGGCTATTTCCGCAACCAGCAACATTGTGTTAACGTTTTGGCGACGAGGATGGTTCTGCGGACAGGCTACGCAGCGACGCTATGAACGTGATCTTATGGCAGCCAGGCTCTATACAACCTTGGTGTTATAGGGCAGCACTGTGAAGAAAGAATTACATTCTTGGCGTTGAAAAGTACGCGTTCCCCGATAAATTTCATATTGCAGCCCTACGAATAATTTCGAAATAAAAGATGAATTTTATCGTTTCAGTCCATTTTTTATGGCGAATATATCTCTGAAAACAGAACAATTAGAAAAAAACGAACAAGCCGAGAGAGAACCCGTAGCATAAACTCCCTCGACAAAAAAATTTTGGTGACAACTGCAAATGTCCTGGCCACTAGCTAAAGATTCTACTGCCGAAAACAAAAAATCAAAACGCAATCAACGCTCTAACAGACTCTGACCTCAGTGTTCAGTCGTGAAGAAAGATAATACCCTCGTTTGGGGTGGAACTCACTCAACCAATGTCCTTTGCGCGTACCAAGAACAACCCACAGCTAAAAAAAAAAAGAAAGTTCAATAACATTGCAGCTCAATAACAACAGCAGACTAAAAACCGCTGAGCGGCCAGATCGTAGAATACACGTCCTATAGGAAACTGCGGGTGGCAGACTGGCTGCTTTAAGTGCTGAGAGAGAGGTACCACATGGAAACGAAATGCACGGAAGTTAGCTCTACATGTTGGCCACACAGTGCCGACAGAAGAGGGATAACGAAAAGACAGCAAGGAGATAAAACGCATGCCCATAAGATTGCTCCCAAGGCCCATAAACGGCTCTCCAGGCGTGTTACACTTCGGATAGCGCTTCAGCAGTCGACTGCTGAGTTCGTGTGCAGCCAGTGAGCTTCACACGTGAGCAGGGTATGAAACTAGTCGTTAGTGCTTATAAAGATTTACTCCTGAGCGCGCGAAAGCCTCTCAGAGAGCCGAACCGTTCACGAGCCGTTGAAGGCCGCTCACGGCCATGGTGGTTCTCTCGAACATAAGCAAAGGTTGCGCGTTTTATATATAATATAATTGGTTTTTGGGGAAAGGAAATGGCGCAGTATCTGTCTCATATATCGTTGGACACCTGAACCGCGCCGTGAGGGAAGGGATAAAGGAGGGAGTGAAAGAAGAGAGGAAGAAGGAGGTGCCGTTAGTGGAGGGCTCCGGAATAATTTCGACCACCTGGGGATCTTTAACGTGCACTGACATCGCACAGCACACGGGCGCCTTAGCGTTTTTCCTCCATAAAAACGCAGCCGCCGCGGTCGGGTTCGAACCCGGGAACTCCGGATCAGTAGTCGAACGCCCTAACCACTGAGCCACCGCGGCGGGGGCGCGCGTTTTGCAGCTATGCTCAATTGCGCGGCAGTGGCAGAAGTGCTGCGGGTGAAGTTGGCTGAAACTATAACATGCACAGACGAAACTCATTCCCTGATGGCAGCCTGGCACAGATATGTTGCACCCATCTACGGTTTAGGTGCGTCTGTAAGCGCTGCACTGGTGGAATGTTGTTCAAGTGCTGATTACGTAAGAGTCAGCAAAGCGGCGTATGCTTTGCTGGGAATATGAAGTGCGGCCATTTCTGACGCGACTGTGCCGTGAGGCAACATTTTCTGTCTGGTTTGGGTGTATTTTGTAGGAAAATGGTTTTTAAGGGCTCAGCAGGTACTCACGCGACTTTTTAGTGCACCCTAAAGCAAATAGACTTCCTGTGCAGGATACCGTACTGAGAAACCCCATGTGCATACTGTTGTCCTAGGTCACGGAAAACTAACCGAAGGCTAATGCGAAACAGCTACGGCATGCTTACGAGTAGCAGGGGAAGCCAATGCAACCTGCTTTCTGCCCCAATTCCCGCAGCCGACAGGTCTCCTTGGACTGGCCTACACAGACCCTCGAAGCTGAAATGTTGCTGCCGAGCCCGCCTTTAAAAGAACACTGAGGGCAATTAGTCCACAGTTTAGGGAATCTCCCAATGTGGAGTACCTGTACTCCAATCTACTCCGGAGTCGGACGAATTTTTCTTCAACTGCAAAGTTTCTGTGAAATAAGCATAGCTCTCCTTTTGTATCTGCACGGCTGCGATTAGGCGGATGCTATTGAGAAATTTCTCGCTAACTGAGGACAGTTCCGTTCAGTTTTTATCCTCAACAAAAATCAACCACATGATTATTTCTGTCTAGGTTAATGTTTGTTCGGCACCAAAACGACGCATTTGTTGGTGATAAAATTGGGGCTGCATGACCATCTCTTGCTTTCTGATTTAATTTGCTCTCCTGCAGTTGGTAGGTGCTCCTGGCTACGGAAGCTGGGAGGGGATAGGGGGAGGGGGGATGTTGGCGCCACTCGAGGCGTGGCAGGAGCACCGTCATTGTACCGCTCACTTGCACAACGCGCCCGACTCCCATGGTACGACGCTGGCGGGGCGTCGCCGATTTTATTGATGATGGCGCGCGACAACGCATTTGACACGCCTGACGAGCTTTATATTGGCTCTAATTTCTCCTCGAGAAAGAAACTGTGTGTGTGTGAGGGGGGGGTGCGCGATGAATTGCCGAAGCAAGGCCCCTTTGACACGTGCGGACTGGATGCAACGGCAGCAGGGTGCGTAACTACGGCGCCTTGACCATACCGGCCGTGCCTGTGGTAGATCGTCACCTTGCCCACACCAAAACGCATTCATCACTGCTGCAGTCACGACCAAATGAAACAAAGAAGAAATTAATTTTTACATAGTACGGCTTCAGGATTTATGTCATGCCTTTTTTTTTTACTGTCACTCGATTAAAGCTCATGACGTCAGTTTAAAACGGACTCCATGAATACATTTGGGAAGTGAATGGAGGTATAGCCTAGCCTTAGGGATCCGAGCCTACAAAATGGTCTTGACGTCAACGCTGTCTGCTTGCGAAAACTGCCAGTGGTGCCTTCATTTCAATGTTGATCTTTTCTAGTTTACATAAGCTCCGCTTTATGTGACATTAGCATCTTTGCCAATAGAACGCGATCACCAGTCGATGCAGGTCAACTTAAACATGTCCGCTGTGTCAGTTCAAGTCTGCCCGCTTGCCACCTCATCCAAATAAGACATGCGCGGAACGGAAGTATTGATACAAAAGCTTCGAGGCGCAATCCAGATCTTGCCTCGGGTGGCAGCAGAGACAGGAAATTACAAATATAAATCCCGCCTAGGGCAGGCAGAAACGACGAGGAGGCATTCGCTGCTCGAAACGTTTTCTCGTGATTGCGGCTGATCGAGAAAGACATCGAAGAGCGGCTTGTTCGGAAAGGGGATCACGTAAATTATGCGTGCCGACGATTTGGCCGTTTAATCTCGCGGGGTGATCAGAATGCGTCGTGTGGGGCGAGTGCCGGCAGAGTCGTTGACACGTCTTATCTCGAAACGCAGGTTCCCTTGAGCCCTAAAAATGAAACACAAGAACAAGAAGTATCAAAGGTTACCCACGACGGCGGTTAAAGATCTCCCGAATGGGTTTCTCTGCTTTGCACGGTTGCGCTTGATGTGATTGAGCCTACTGACAACGTCTGCGTAGGCCTTGTGCCGCTTACGAAGACTTTGAGACCAGCAACGAAAGGCTATGCGGAAAGAAAAGCCTAGCTTCTATATCTTGAACCCAGGCGAACGTATAAGCGCCATTTATTTTGATTTCCTACATGCCCGAACACCCATTCACCACACTTTAACTGTCTTCCGGAAACCTGCTGTTTTCGCGTCATGAATAGAGACTTCAGACTGAAAATAACGCTATAGTCGAATACGAATAAAAAACGAAGCGAATTTTCTCCGTCAAAGGACCCCCTTCCAGCCAATGGCGTCGGCCAATTCTCATGAACCTGCTAGCATGACAATGGAGGCAGCGGCATAACTATGCAGGGAGCGGACTATTCCCGACCATGGAAGGAGGGTACTATCCCGTTTCATCTGCCACTCCCTGCATTGTCACGCTAGCAGGCTCATGAGAATCGGCTGACGCCATTGGCTGAAAGGGGGTCCTTCGACGCAGAAAAGCCGCTTCGTTCTTGAGTTGCATCCGACTGTAGTACATCATCTGGTGCTACTTTCATCTGCCACTATTGAACTTATAACAAGCCCACTAGTTTACTCGAAGGAGCATATCTTCCGCAAGCTCTGACCTCTCTTGAATATTTTTGCGGGAGGCGTTGTTTTCTTCACCGGGTTGTTCTAAATAACAGTTTCGCAACGAACAAGCGTCTTGCCTTTGTATCAGTGGTAAAAAAGATGGATCCCTACACACCTTCCCTGATGTGACTGCGTCCTTAAATGTTTAATATCCTCTGCAGTATACGGTTAACGGTGCACCGATCACGCCTTTTTAGAGCGACACGGTGCTCTGAAACACCTTTTGAGGGGAGTACATAAGCTCGCTCAATCACTGCATTCTCTCGTCAAGGACACCTGAGCCAAATAATACACTTCTACACGCAGCAGACAACCAACAATCGCGCGAGGAAGTTGCCGAGTCCTTTCCAGAGACTTCTATTATGCTCGCGCCGTCCTCAGTCGCGCGCTGCTGCGTAATTCAGCCAGGAGAAGGCTGTAAGATTCTTTCAGGCGTCAGGCAACTACCATAGCCGCTGCCAGTCAGCCGCTCCGGCGGGTCAGGAAGCTCCTGCCCCCCCCCCCCCCCCCCCCCCCTCCCGGCGAATTCCCGCACGCGTCGGCAGTCGGCGGAGGAGCGGCGACCTTTGAGCGTGTAAAAAGTCACGAGAGGAAGGCGCCAAGACATTGAAATTAATATTTTGACTACAGATAGCTTAGATTCTACGAAACGCATCTAAAAAATTCTTGCTGGAGGATGTTCGTGAAGCGGCGTCCGTTAACATCGCAGGATCGTCGCACCTTTTTTTTTTTATTAGAGCCCCTTCAAGGCGCATCATTATAGGTAACCCTCAGTGTAATCAGTCGCTTCGTGAGAAGCGTTTACTATAAGTATACAATTGCTCGTCTAACTAAAGATCACTACAGCCAAAGCAGATACCAAGCTTAGATCCCCATTGCAGATTCTCGCTGAATTCACCGCGCCAAGCCATAGCTTAACTGACCACATTTTTTTATTCGTACGAACTTAGTTCACCGGACGACTAAGGCGAGGAACGTATCTTCATATACGGACGTTAGAGGCTCGCCTTTAGGAGGACATGGCCGTTTTCTTGGTCCCGCTCACTAGAAAATTGCAGTGTATGCCCTGTGACAACAGTCTGCCTCGATCCCTACACTGGGCACCCTTGTCCCTTTTGTCCCTGTTTCATAGCGGCTCGTAAGTAGTAGTGACTGGCATTATGCTGCGGAACCTTTTTTTTTATTCCTGGTTGGTATTGGAACGCACAGTTCAACGTCCCGAAGTGAGACATGAGTCTGTAAGACGCCGTAGGGAAGGGCTCCGGATTAATTTAGACCTCCGGGGGTTCATTACTGTGCGGCGATATTGCACCTCCAAAGGGCGTTTTCGCTATTCACCTCCGTCGAAATGCGGCCGCCACGACCAGGATTCGATCTCTCGACCTTGGGGTCAGCAACCCCCCCCCCCCCCCCCCCCCCCTCAAGTAGAGGGTCGCAAGCGGCTAGCGCGAACTTTCCCCCCCGGACGGTCTGCTGCGCTTGGAGGTTGTAATTAGCAAATGTTTCCCGACACCAATATTTAGCCCGGTAAACCCCAAGCATCGAAAACTTCGGATAAAATTGATGAACTTCCATGGTTTTCGTTAAAAATGGCACCTTCATCGTAGTAGAAATGTAAAAAAAAGCTTGCATATTTCTTAAAAAACAAAGCGCACTACGGCAAAATTAGACTAAGCTATTTTGGATAATTTCTACATGTCCAATGACGATAAAACTTGCTGCAAATACCGAGGCGCATGGGATAAAACTACAGCAGAAAATTAAATATCTCCTTTATCTGCAATTCCAGCATTACGAGGACTGAAATTTCGCGCTTTTTCGTCATTAGGATTACCTCATCCATGAATTCATCTTTCACCAGGTGTGCTGCACCTCTGCAAGCAGATACATTGATCTTGGTTTTGCTAAACGTGTTGCAACTACTCTTTTTTTTTTTTCAAGTGTGTTGTCAACATATCTAGTTCCCTGAGTATAAATTAAAATAGTTGACATTTTCACGCTCCGTATCACTAAATATATGTCGGGCTTTAAGGGGATATTTTTGTCGCCTTAACGCTTCTGTGTCTCAGCAGTTGCTGCCAGGCAACGCTTCGCCGCTGAGTCTTTTTTCAACAGGAATTGAAAAAAGCACTTCGGAAACGCTCTCCTCAAAACCCTATTTTTTTTTTTCAAAAAAAAAAGAACCCAATTGCTAACAGTCGAACGGTTCTTCAGAGATATTGTCGTCACGAAGATCAAAAACAGCTTAATTACAGAAACTAGGCGAGTAACAAAGGTTGCCAGGAGCTTTTCGAACAAAGGCACTGCAGCTCGTAATTAAGTAGATTGCCTGTCGGGACGTTTTCTACGTTTGTTAAGTTGCAGCTTGCAGACGGAAAATCTTGTTAGCACTCATCAAAGCACATCTTCATTGCGATGCGTTTCTGAGAAGCTTTTTTCATGGCGAATTAACAAGATGCGTTAGCTACACGCCGACTAATAGATTTGCACTGACGAGTCAACAGCCCATGAAAGCCACATCGGTGCCTGCTTCTGCCTATGCCAGGCACTGAGCGCTCTCATTTATGCTTGGTAAATTTTCTGTCACACAGTGAGCACGTAAGCAATTAACTAAAAAGCGGTTTTTGCAGCTGGTGCTATGCAGAGCAAATTTTGGTACTGTTTTCGTTGTGGTTACACTGAGTGAGTGAGTGAGTGAGTGAGTGAGTGAGTGAGTGAGTGAGTGAGTGAGTGAGTGAGTGAGTGAGTGAGTGAGTGAGTGAGTGAGTGAGTGAGTGAGTGAGTGAGTGAGTGAGTGAGTGAGTGAGTGAGTGAGTGAGTGAGTGAGTGAGTGAGTGAGTGAGTGAGTGAGTGAGTGAGTGAGTGAGTGAGTGAGTGAGTGAGTGAGTGAGTGAGTGAGTGAGTGAGTGAGTGAGTGAGTGAGTGAGTGAGTGAGTGAGTGAGTGAGTGGTCATTTTCTTGGATGGCTCTTAGCCTTGAAGGAAATATAAAACTCCTCTCCGGCTAGATGAACGTACGTCGGTTAACCATGTGCCCGAAAGCCTCCTGTTAGTAGGCTAGTTTTCTCATGCCTTTGTCAGACTAAAAGCAAGAAAGACGACAGTGAGATGCTTCCCTGGACCCGCATTTCGGGCCTTTGTTAATGAACACATGAACAAAATAACGGTTGATTACTGCTCACTGTACGAAGTAAACAGCGGGTAAATTAAGATGAAAAACAAAGCTTCTGCCCTCTCTCTTTTTTTCATTTTATAAAAAAAAAATTCTCGCGTTTAATACGATACCTGAGTTGGACATCGACGTAAAAATGGGATTCATATTTCACGGGAAGGTCCTGCCAGCTGTTCAGAAATCGCAGACCTTGCCTGTCGCAAGCAGCGGAGTCGTTCAGTCGACCCACGGCCACTCGCCACCCCACCCTGCTTTTTTTTTTAAGGGGGTGCGTTTTCAAACACCATTTTTGAGGAACTCTAAAAGCGACTTGTTATTCTATTGAGAAACGAAAAGTGAGGATAACACTCGCCCAGCCCAAGCGCGCTTGTTTACCCCATTTTTGACGAGTCGGCACAGAGAAGGAAAAAGAAACGAGAGCCTCAAGTCGTAGAAAAATTGGCTCCTGTGGTGATGCGTCTCTTTGAACGGAGAGTGGTACCACTTCCGTTAGAGTGCGCGTGACGGTAGCGTATGACTTACGGACTTGCGACCTGCCATCAGCGAATTGCTCTGGCTCTTTTAATGTTTTATTAGGAAGACAGTAGCGGGGATGATCAAGTATTGCTACGGACAGTAGCCGCAGCTACGTCCGGTTCTCTATTATTGGCATAGGAAGGGGAATAAGACTTGCAAAAGACAGGAGGAAAAGAGAAGTGCATTTACTATACATGTAGACATCGCACGAAAAAAAAAAGCATGTGTCGTAGGGACGGCACTTCCAGCCTACACACTTTAAGTATGACAGTAACGCGCTGAGAAGTCTTTCTTTGGCCTGCCCTCGCTTATAATAGCGACTAATACAAACTAAGCAGACAGGAGTAAGCAGGTGAGTGGGCGATCAATAACATTTCCCGCAGCGGTGGGTATATACAGGCTGCGGTACGCCAGCAGTTCCCGCGTTCTCTGGAAGCGACTGTGGGATAGCCGGTGGCGTCGCGCCGGCACTGCCGTCGGTGACCGATGAGGCAGAGAGCCGTCGACTTTGCCGAAGGGAGCGAGGATGTGCTGCGAGTGGTGTCGAAAGAGGAAAGAAAGAGCTTTCCTGGCATTTCTGAATTTGCCTATCCTCGCACGCCTCCGTAAGCTGCCGACGCCGGGGGCCCCCCTCATCTTCTCTCGGGCCCCCGCCGTGTTTTTCTTGTCCCGCCGCGGTGTCTACCAGTGCGGCGTTTTCTCGCCAACCTGGCACAAGTTGGCGCCCACTTTAAGCTAGACCGCGTGACAGCTTCGAGAGGGCTGTGACGCACTTTACCCGCGCAACTTTTTCTCGAGAAGCGGCTGGTTGTTTTGGGCTTCACTTTGTTTTAAATTTGTTTTCTTTTTCTTCGTTCCGGTCGTCGTGGCCGCTAAACCCTACTGCGAGCTGTTCTTGCGCTCTCGTTGGGGTTGCTAGAATCATACTCACAAACAAAGCGAGCACGGGATTGCCGATAAGCAATGACAACGAGAAAGGCGCTAGCGATCGTGCTGTGGATCTCGCCAGAGTGCTTTACGCGCCGTTTGAGTGCTGCCATCGATGTGCGCTGGCATCTTGGGCTGTTAGGTTAGGTTAGGTTAGGTTAGGTTAGGTTAGGTTAGGTTAGGTTAGGTTAGGTTAGGTTAGGTTAGGCTGCACGATGCAAGAAGCACGGTGTTGATAGGAAAATAAGGCTGTTAGGCTAGAGGTTTGGTCACTATAATGCACAGATTGTCGTTAAGGAGAGAAGACAGGCTGACAAATTTCCTCATATTAGGAACATATTAAGTGAGCGAAGCGGCATGGTATAATAACAAATACTTCGAATTATTAACACATAGACCGAAGAAGAAAAGGAGAAATAAAAGCGAGTTAATCAGAAGATTCCGGTTAAACACACTGTACTGGGGAAGCAAAGAAAGGATATACGGGGGGTGTACAGGAGAAACAAAAACTGATGGGGAGGGGGACGTATGCGCGGCAGCTATTAGCGACCACGGCATTTGACCGAAACTAAAACGGCCTGTGAGGGCAGCAACAGGAGCACGCTCAACTGAGATGCGGGCTGAAATGGCGACCACACCCCTCACGGCAAAACGCGGAAACAGCTGGAAGACAGAGTGCTCAACGGGTGGTCCGTGCCGCCTCCTCTCGCGTGGGGCTCCTGTCTTGACAAATGCGAGCTTAGAGAACGAAAAATGGCCCGTGCGCGAGACTATTACACTGCTGTCGCACCACCAATATCGACTGCCATTGAACGGTACCACCGCTGAAGCTGCCGCACTCGGTTGGCGCCGATGAAAGGCCGCTGTTGCAACACAGCGTGAAGTAATTGCCTCGCCAACCAGTCGGCGGCGATAAGCTGAAGCAGCGCGGCCGCTGTAAGGCTTTCAAGCTACAGCAACGAGCCACCGAGAGCTTTGCCGCGTCACTCCTCAGTGATCACCTCGGGACGGGTTTCTCGAGTATGGCTCTCTCAAAGATCCGTTCTCCTCGAGACAGTTATCTTTCTTCTATTTCGCTTTTTTGGGCGCGCGGCCGTAAGCACGAGTGGAAGCAACGCTTCGCTCCCACTTAAGTTATCCCCGCTGTAGTCATAAAGACATTGTAATTTTTTCTGTCGCAGTGGATGAGGTCAGGCATACAAGAAGAGAAACTGCATTGCGGTTATCGCGAATATTACGTGGTGTGGTGTGGTGTGGTGTGGTGTGGTGTGGTGTGGTGTGATGTGGTCCGTCCGTCCGTCCGTCCGTCCGTCCGTCCGTCTGTCTGTCTGTCTGTCTGTCTGTCTGTCTGTCTGTCTGTCTGTCTGTCTGTCTGTCTGTCTGTCTGTCTGTCTGTCTGTCTGTCTGTCTGTCTGTCTGTCTGTCTGTCTGTCCGTCCGTCCGTCCGTCCGTCCGTCCGTCCGTCCGTCCGTCCGTCTGTCTGTCTGTCTGTCTGTCTGTCTGTCTGTCTGTCTGTCTGTCTGTCTGTCTGTCTGTCTGTCTGTCTGTCTGTCTGTCTGTCTGTCTGTCTGTCTGTCTGTCCGTCCGTCCGTCCGTCCGTCCGTCCGTCCGTCCGTCTGTCTGTCTCTATGTCTTACTGTCTGTCTGTGTCCGTCCGTCCGTCCTAAACACTCTGCGGACATTTGACCCGTGCAACGTCTGCAGGAGCAAGGCTTTAGAAGACAGCCATGGCTGACAGGATCATTCACACCAGAGGCGCAGGCCTCTGAGGTAAAGAAAGAGCTTCTTTCTCGTCCTCCACCTCCACAAAAAAACAAACAAAAGCCAGACTAGCATCACAACAGCTCGCATTTTCGAGTGTCCTTTCTGCAGGATGTTTTAATTTCCTTCCAGGAGCCGAAAACCTTTCCTTCGGGCCGCCAGAAGACTGCTGCCGCTGTCAATGGCGGCCGAACCCTGGTACAGCATCATGAGAAACATAAAACTCACTCGCACAAATACTGGCAGCAAGTATACACTTAGAAAACGGAGTTATTCGACAACGTTTACAATTCAACTTATAAGCATCAAAATCATACGACGATAAAGGGTGACTAATCCTAACTACTGCCTTCAACTACCATAGAGCGTACAACTTGGCATTGTTCCTTTTAAGGGCTTGTATTTTAAGAACGAAAGCGTGTTGCACATAGAAGGCGTTTTTTTGTTGTTGTTGTTACTTCGGTGGCATCGATTGCGTGTCGAGCTTGCATAGCGCGAGCAACGGGTTCGCGCTCCTCTCGTTACCTTCCGGAAGCGTGGAAACTGACGCGCTTAAAAAAAACACTCCTGTGTAATAACAAATAGAAGCCACGTGCACGACAAGACCATACAAGGCCTCCTCTGCCTGCTTCTGCGAGTCCTTTGGCGCCGGCGCTGGTCGAGCCACGGGGCAGCCTGCCGCTTTCCCGAGTCTGTGTGCTTTGCCGCCAGCGTCGCCGGTGCAGGCCCGGTGGTCTTGTTTGTACGAGCGCTCGGCACGCACGGAGCGGCGCGTGTGGGGTGGCATATCAATGAGTCGCGTGGTCGGGACACAACAATCGATCGCTGTCATTATCGGTCATTATGGGCGTTCCCGTACACGGCCAGTAATTGTTACGGTAACGACCAAACCGCCCAATTATCACACGTGCGTATAGAGCGACACGATTGAACGGAAGAAAATAGATGAATCAGGGTCTGGGTCGGCGACGAGGAGCAAGCTTGTTTGACAAATGTAATTAGCTTGTTTTGTTTTGTTTTTCCTGATTTCTGTGCGAACAAGAGCACCTGGAGGAGGTAGCTGCAGCAACAGTTTGTTCCAGATAGAGCTAGGAGCAGAAAAATACAGCAGCATTCTGCTGCTGCGCTCGCGTGGGAAATTAGTTGATTGTCGCTCCAGCCTTGGAGAAAGCTGCTGCTAGGAAGAATGCGTGTATTCATGGCGTTTTATGTGTCAGGTCAATTTTGTTTAGAAATTTAGCCTTCGTATTCTATATCCGCACACCTTCAGGCGAGTACCTAACAAGATACCGAAAAGTAAGAGGGTACCGAAGGTAGGGAACCGAAAGTGCAACAGGGTACCGAAAAAAAGTTGACATTAACTCCCGTTGATCTTTCGCGACGACGCCAAGTTGCTCTGACCTTTTCTCTCTTTTCTCTTTACTTCCTAATGTTTCAACGTTGGGATCTAGGCAAAAAGCGACTCTCACTTTCTTGCTTTACAGGTGAAATTGACCACTTATTAACTTTTTACAAGCAAATTTGTCGATCCCCATCCACAAGTGGTCAAACTTTAAAATCCGTTTTCTGCGCGCCATGCTTCTAAATGTCGTGCACTCAGTTCTGCGACCCGAGCATCTCACACCATTGAAATCATTTACTTGTATGGCATCGCAACAGAAACAAAACTTAGTTCGTTGACGTACCGTCAATTAAAGCCCAGTCCTTTTTTTTCCCCTTTTTTGCTGCACTGTGGTTGGTAGGGGCATTCGCGTCACCTCCAATTTTTGACAGTGCCTCTGCAATAGGTAGTCGTTTTCGCTTTCCCATTTAGTGTCACGGTACGAACTGCATTAATTTCGCCTACCATGCGCGAGGCTCTATTCTGTTGATGTTCTCTGCTCGTATGTTATTGAGAGCTTCGCCCCTTTGACACCAGAGCTCTCTAGGAACCAGATGGTGTCAGTGGTGGAGGAACAAAAGAACGAATAGTAAACAGTAGCAGGTCGTGCAGTACAGCTCGGAAAAAAAAAGCGAAAGTCATAAGCGAGCGACAGCTATCGTCGAGCGATGTCAGGAGGAGGGCTCACCGTCTTCCAGGCAGCAGCATCGGCAGGCGCACACGAGCACAGCGAATCCCACCAGGGCGACCGGTCGCGGCGGCGGACAGCGGCGCGTCGTCGTCATGCCGTCCACCCGAGCCACAGTTCGCAGCCGAGTCCGGGGCACAGACCCCTTTGACGGAAGGCCCCGCGTGCTGCCCGCGTGCGCTCAATCACTCGCGAGCCACAGCGCAGTTCCACGAAGAGAGAGCTCACCGAAGTCGCGCCGGCGGGGGCTCACGAAAAGAAAGTGGAGAAAAACAAACGCCGCTGAGGGAGCGAGGGTGGTGGTGGTCCGCCTGTTGCTGCTCGACGGTGCCGGGGGTGAGTGGCGGTGCTCAACCGGGCTCGGCTCGGGCCACGCCGTGGCGGCGCATGTCGCAGGTTCGGTGCGTCGTCTCGGGGTGCGCGCCCCGGCACGGTGCGGCGGGCGCTGAGGCGGCGCGCGCTGTGGCCGCGGGCCGCGGCTCCTCGCGCTCAAAAAGCCCCGCCGGCAGTGCTGCGCTGGAGCGGCGGCGGCGTGCGCCTCGCCGCTGGCTCCGCGCACCGGCCCAGCGTTGACGTAATGGTTCGGCGAAACGCCGCCGGCGGAGAGAGCGGCGGGAAGGGGAAACGGCGGCAGAGCCCGGAAGGCGAGAGGAGGAGGGCCGGCGAGGCAGTGGGTGTGCGAGGAGCTGGGGGAGGGCGGGATCAGCTGAGTCGCAAAGGCTCGCAGTGCGCTCTCGCTTGACTGAACCCCCGTGCTACACGTCGGTCTGAATGAACTCGTCGAGTCGAAAGTGGATGGACTTGCGTTGCACTCCAAGCGCAACAGGTGGCAAATCCCGTCCGCGAGAACTGGGAGACTAATAGCGAGCCTTCGCCCCTCTAACTTTCGTCTCGTAGGATGTGAAGGATGTGAAGGCGGCGTCTGTTGGACTGTACAAGTGACATCCAGCCTGGGAGAAGGATGTGATGATCAGACCTAAAACTAGACTTCAACACACTCGGACAGCAGAGTTTCAGACACCCTTCTACTAAGGCTAGTGGCTTCAGTGCTTCGGGGTTGTCCTCCTCCTGCGCTAGGTGTTTTTGCCTTACCCTGGTTTTTCACCTTGCTTTTTTCGCCTCTATTCTCCTTCGTTTCCACGCACCCCCCCCAGGGTTTTCGTGCGCCTCCAATGTTTCTCCAGGGTGCCTTGCTTAGGCGACGTCTTGGCGGCTGCCCTTGTGAGAACCATGTCACATTTATTGGGTACCGCCCTGCACTTTCTGTTGTGTTTTAGCTTTTGTTGTTGTTTGGTTCTTGTGCTCTGTACACTCACGTCCTTTGTCGCTCTCCCGGTTTTTCCTCTCCCTAGGAAATAAATTTTAATTTGCAATTCAGCTCTCGTCTGTGTCTCTCACTGTGTCCCGTCTCTTCAGCGGTGTGTCTCATCACTACGCGGCATTATGTCTCATTTCATCGGGGAATACACAAGTGAACTGGATGAAGACGTTTTTCAGTTTAGCCGCTAGGCCATCACATTTATTGATTATGGACAAAAAGCTCCATGAAACTGTACAAAAACGATGAGATGACGTGCAACAGCGCAGGAAGGAAAAAAGAGAGGCGGCCAAAGGAAAGCAGCGCCAGCGGGAAAGAGGAAATGGGCAGAGAGTGCGCAGCAGCGTCGTTTAATTCAAAACTTTGAGGCAGACCTCCAACGACATTCCTGTCGTTCCACCGGCCCAGCTGTTTCTACTCTGCGGACAAACTGTTTAAGTGAAAGGTCTTGTATGTTTTCTTCGGCCCTATCTGTGGTGTTTGTGATCGTTTTGATTCAGCAGTTATGTGCATGCTGTTACGGACCGGAACCTCACGACTTTCTGAGAACGCGAGGAGTCTTAGTACGCTGTGCGTTCGTCATGCTATCGTGGCAATATTAAAAGGAGGGTGCTCTCATTCTCAATCACAAATGGATTTTCATATCCTCCAAAGCGGCATCATTTGCGCAAATTCTCTTAATGTTCATGCGACGCGCACCGTTTTTCAGTACGTCTATCAGATTCGCGTATTATGTCACCGCTCTGAATTTACGCATAGGTAGCCTTCCAGTAGCGAAGGCCTGCTGTATTTTTCACGTTTTCTCTGCTCTTTAACATCTGACAGAAAGCCAGAAGTCCTATGAGCGACACGCTTTCACTGTTTCTGGGTAGTGAAAAGAATTTGTAGCGGTGATGTCAAATGGTGTGATTCTACTGAGGTCTCGCTGTTATCCGCTGCGCACAGGCGTTGTCTTCGTCACTTTTAACCTTTTAATTTCCTGTTTGGGATGATTTCACTAAATTTCACTTATTTCTGTATGAGTGCTCAAGCTTCGACGGGCTTGACTTAGCTGCCCACCCAAAGCGTGCCGCCTCGCAAGCGTACCGTGTATTGCGAGAAAGCCTGCCACGCCGGCAGCCTTCCAAAGCTGCAACTAAAGTAAGAATATCCTTGCAATACGTTTGTTGTCAGTTAGGCCATCAAAGCCAGCGACGAAAATTGAGGAACTGCCCTTCACATAGACTAGTGTAATATGGTATTGCGACAAGTAGTTGGGTCATAAAGGTCATCAACATTTGTACGACCCAAGCTGGAGTATGTTAATGCTATTTTAACCCACACCACAATAACCTTACTAAAGCCCTCGAGTCGGTTCAAAACGTACCAACACGATTCATTTCGTCTAATTATTCGCAAGATTCAAGCATCTCGGCAACAAAACCTCGAATAAAGTTACCCTCTCTAGCCTCTCGGCGTAGGACAGCTCGTCTTGATCTCTTTCATAAAATTTTCCATTCTTTGACTTACGATAACCCGTTCATAAAAAGAGCCCACCGCGTCGCCAGCTGCAGCCATCGTAATGCCCCGTATCCGCCACAAGCCCATAGTGCGATTTTTCAGCAGTCATTATTCCTGTGCACAGCACGGGACTGGAATGGCCTGCCCACCAATGTTGCTACCGTCATCGACCCGCTAGCATTCAAGGGTCTGATGAAAAACATTTCTTCGTGATTTTTATTATATTTATTTGCCCTGTAAGTTCAATTTTCTCACGCAATTTCTCAACATGAGACCTTTGAGTAATCACAGAAATAAATAAACAGATACGGCCGCGTTTCATCCCCGTTCACTAGATCGGGGAGAAACACGTCTTCGCTGGCTTCAAACACTTCCAGCAAATCAGAGCAGACTTCTATTTTCTCTCTTTTAAATTAGGTGTTAACCGCCGGAGTACCCATTTTACACTCCCTTTTTGACACCTTTTTATACCCACCAGGGTATGTGTGGCTCTGTGACTACATTCCAGTTGTGTCCCGTCGGATTGTGACTCTTCCTTCCGCGCAAATCGGTTTGTCCACTCACTGAAGAGTTTTTTTTTTCCTTCTTTAAGCTTCTTATTGCTTTTGTAAATGGTGTCAACTTTACAAACATTAAATAGCCTTATGAGAAACTCGGACAGCCTGCATCCTTTTTTCGTCCAAAACTCAATTACCGCCCGTTTCTTCTGTTTGGAATCCGTTAGATACCCGCAATGAAAATAAATGCGTCTTATAGAGGAAGAGTTACAATACAAACACATTAAATTTTAAGGCAGTATGTCACTTAATAAGACAGCTTTGACAAAGCTTACATTACTTTGGATGCAACCATCGTATAAGAACTCATTTTTTGTTGTTCGTGTTTCAGTCGCATTGTTCGAGTTGTATATGAAGCTGGTTTTAAATGTGCAGGCGAAACTGCTCATAAGCTGCATCTCGTGTCCACGCGCTTCTCGTTTGCGAGACGCTGGTTCACTCTCACACTTCCGCGCAATTCGAGGCGGTGCAGTCCTTGCACATGATATATATATATATATATATATATATATATATATATATATATATATATATATATATATATATATATATATATATATATATATATATACATACATACATGCCGCCCGCTCCGAAGATTCGAGCCTTAAATCCGAACCGAAAACTCTATCCTAAAGCCGAACACTGACGAATCAAAGGCACCGGTAAGACGAACGTAAACGAACACAGCGAAGGACGTCGCAAGTTCGCCCTTGGAAAACTGCGTAGTCGAAAATAAGTAATGCGCTTGAAGGAACGCGCCAGTCTTGTTAGTATTCCTAACAGACAATTCTGAACAAAAGCATTTTTGAGCGAGAAACAATTTACGAACGCAATTTTTTTACATATTGCAAGATTTCACTATAACAATGAACATATCCGCAGATCACCTGATGGCAGTCTTGTATATTTTTTGTGCTCTTAACGTTTTCGCTATCATCAAAAGCTTCACCCATCGGTTTTTTTTGGCAGTCTTAACTGCTCGATCGCATCGATGGAAACACGTCAAAAGATATATTTTGCTACACATCAGAAGAATGGACCCTGAACTTCAATATTTTCATAACAGTATCTTACAATTTTTAATATTCAAATTTTTTGTCCGATAATATTGGACATAATTGCGCCGTGACAGTGACAGCAGTCGATCACTACCTTTATTTACCAACTATGGCCAAAGAAAGGCGAAGCTAGCCACACTTGTCCTCTCTTTCCTTCTGCTAGCCGCTCTTTTACTATCGTTTGAAAGGAAGTACTACTTTTTTATTCCTAATTTACCACATCAGGCTATGGGGGATGATTTCTACGGCTATATTGAAAACATTTCGAGTTTGGCCATTCTTGTAAGAAAAATGTCTTACTGTGAACACTTAATCTTATTTCGGGATATCAATACGAAACAAAACACAATTTCTGCTTTGCAAGTCTTATTTTAAGAACGGCAAGGGCATTGAACACTTTGCTGCTATAATGCACTTCCACATAACACTATTTCTTCTCATAGTACGCCAGTTAACACATGGGCTGGAAGGAGCTACTATCATTTATGAGCCTTTCATAGCTATACTTTCGTACCTTGATAACCTGAGATATGATAATGCATGGGTGCTAATGCGTGTTCCTGACTTTTTCAGGAGAATTAGTATAGTTTGGAAACTAGCACTTAGAGCACATACGCCGAATGCCAACGACGAAAAAGCCTCTACAGCCTATTGCTCCGCTTCGAGGTGCCCAAGCTCTACTTGTGCCCACGCACCTTCATTCCAGCAACCCCGAAGCGCAACGTTGCATTATTCATATTGTGCACCATCGCCCATTGCTACGTCACATTCGCCGCGCCCTTTGACGACTGAGGACGCGTAATGCTTCAGAATGACACGTGCATTGTTCATCGAACGAGCGATGCCATCGGCCTGGAATGAGCAGCCAGACCGAACAAAACACCTTAGCGAGTGGGGATAATACGGTAGGTCGCCATTGACTACCGTGAATAGCCTTTCCTCCACTTTTGCCAGCCGGAGTTGGTGTTGCTATTCCATTCTAGTTTATGAGCGCAGTATCCAAAGCCGTTCCGCACAATGGACACTGTCCTTATCCAGCGACCTGACGTCTTAATGTGCGTGAAATCTGCCAGAGTGGACAGGAATGTCACGGGTTTCCTTATTCGTTCATGTCTCATCAGAACGAGCGTGAGCTTTGTGGACGCTGAAGAAACCGATGTACATAATTGCAGGGCTCCCTCGTCTCCGTCGTGTCGCTGCATTCCGCCTCGAAGAGCTTGCGTTTTCTCTGCCGCCATGTTGATCACGCTTCTCCTGTCCACTATGCTGCAGATCCACTCCTGGCCTCGGTGGAGCTGGCGTCGTTTCGGTTGCAAAGCTGCTGGCATCTGCTGCGAAGCTTTGTCGCAACCTACTTGTCTTCCCACCGCCATTAGAGCCTCAAGGTTTATTACTTAGC
Organism: Amblyomma americanum; assembly: GCF_052857255.1. Classification (NCBI taxonomy): domain Eukaryota; kingdom Metazoa; phylum Arthropoda; class Arachnida; order Ixodida; family Ixodidae; genus Amblyomma; species Amblyomma americanum. The sequence continues at coordinate 176,493,637 of NC_135500.1, forward strand.
CGGCTGCAACGACTTAGTAACTGACAGGAGAGACCCGGATGTTGAAGTTTGCTGTAATGTTTTTCTCTGATTGTTTTATCTGCTTTGGTGTCAGTCCCGGAGGTCCAAGTTTTGCTGTAATGTTTTTCCTGACTCTTTTATCTGCTTTACGGCCATTGGTTAAGTCCTTCGATGTCAAGGCCTGCGAAATTCACTGCGTGCTAGCTACTCCTCTGAGGTCACGGGAAGCAACAACAAACAGTGAAAGAGAGAAATAAGGAGTCAGAAAAAATTATGTACAAAATTCAGCCTCAGACCTTCCAAAACTCGAATTGAATTGCTATTCGGCTAGTTGGCTGGAATTCTTTTTGCTTAATAGTCGCCAGGTCGACACAAAATACGAAGGACGACGGGCGATGTGGGCGCTTTCTAACGCAGTGCTCCTGCTTATTCTTTCTGTCCTACAGGCGCCTTTTAAGCAACGCATCGTCAAAGTTGCTCGTAACTCTCAATACGTAAGGCCGATCTTTGATTGGCCACCGATTTGGCTGCTGTATCGTTGCTTTCTGCGATCAGCCAGTCGACGGGCACCACCAATCACGAGCAGGCATTAAGTATCAAAACTTTCGTAAATACTGCCTCATAAATATGGCGCTGTAGAAAAGAACCCCTTGGTCACTTTATCGTCTATGAAGGCTGTAGCCTCTGCGCCAAAAGAAGCCAGGAAGCCGCGTGACGAGAGCATGCGATATCGCCATCCTCCTCTGGATATAAGTGTCCTGACAGCATGAGAAGCGGTAAGGGTGGCCTGGTTACCTTTGGCAAAGACGGTATGTGTGTGCACACGTAAGACTGTTCTGTCATTGACCGGCGCCTCAGCTGCTGCTTGTATATTTCTAGTGGCCAGGGCGCGGGTCATGCATGATATACCTGCCTTCGCTACATTTTCGTTGACTGCGGTTAATGTCCACCTCACGAATCCCGCCCAGTCATTATCCGACCCTGTGTACTAAGACGGTCACCTGGGCGTCCATCCAGGTGATCCATATGTGAACAAGTCATAAAGTCATTTGTAAAACCGATTTTTTAATCTGCTTGTCACCTGGGTAGGGGCGCAGACCCGTCATCGCAGAGGTTGTCGCGCTTGAAAGCGAACGTCATTTTCCTGGTGACGACCAGTTATAAGTGCTCCAGTTGGAGCTTAAAGGCCAGTGGTTGCTGTCTGAAGGTAGCACAAGCGCGCACATGGCTACGGACCACGGGCTGAGTTCCGCTTTAACTACAAAATAACAGCGCAGCAGTGCGGCCTCATCTAATAAAATAAAGCCGGGGCTTCTCGCGCCGAAGAAAATCAGTACACAAGATGCCTCCGGTGTAACATGGCCGCTCACTAGGAGAGGTGCTTTTAGTGCGAACGTGCCTAGGCCCAGCGCCAGCGCCGTGAGATTCAGACGGATGAGCAGCTCTGGGCAGTACAAAGGATTCTGTCACTCGTCCTCGCACGTGGCAAGGTTCATCCACATTTAGTGCTGCGAAATTTTCTTTCCCTCAGTGTCATATAAGACAAATACACACACCGTAAAAGCCCTTCAACATACCCGACGTGGAAACACGTTGCCCCCGTAGATACACTCGCAAGTAAGTCAGTCAGTCAGTCAGTTTTTATTTGCAGGAAAATCACATCATCCTGCGGGTGGCAGAGACTAAAGGCATGGTTGCCTGACGAGGTCTCTGCCCCCGTAACAAGAGGAGCAACCTACAGCAGTACAGCAGAGAGCTGGTACAAAAAAGAGAAGCTGCGTTACAGGTAGTACACGCATACACACAACATATGGCTGTACATAAGCACTATGGACAGTTTTTTTTTAAAAATCACATTGAAGATTTACTCAAATATCACAAAAACACGTATAAAGAAGTCAACAATTGAAAACAAAATTTACATTTATCATTGTTACTTAAAAATCTCATCGAAAAACAAAATTGCCCGCAGTTCACGTTTGAACCTTTATCTAGGTAGGCAGAAATCTAAAATAGAAGCAGAGTTATTTGACATGTCTATTACTTGGTATTCCAGATCTTGTTTTCCATAATTTGTTCTGACTTTTTTATTTCTGCGTTTGGGGTTACGAATACCTTATGAGCCAAAACAGGCGTGTAAACACTGTGAAGTTTCTTTTTATATATTTGCTGTCCCAGTATCCATAGATAGACTTTACTTGCTGGTAAGACATCAAATCTGGGAAAAAGTGGTTGCGTTGACAACACTCTAATAGGGCCGGTGTGGTTCATAAAAATTCGGAGGACATGTTTTTGCAGCAGTTGTAGCCTATCATAGTTCCCTTTGGGCCAGGAATCCTCATAGTTCCTTTTCATTTTAATCCTGAAATCAAGTTCCACGGAGCATTTATGCCCCCGATGTCTCCAATCATGACCACGTGACAGTCCTGATGGTGACCGGCATTTTTTTCATGCCTTTTTTGATTATAAATTCCTGAGAGAGCGGACCTCTTCAAGTATTCCTTGTATGCACCTTTTGACCTGAAGTGCAGTGCGTCATACTCTCGGTGTCTTTAATTTGTGTGGTTCCTTTGGTGGTGACTGGGGTAGGTAACGATAGAAACCGACCGCAGTCAGACATTAACATCAACGTACTTCCGTACCCTGCATTTTGAACACGACGAACAAAGTAAAAATGAGGACCAAGAAACTGGGAAAATGGCAACTAAAAATAAGAAGTCACAAAAATGTAAAAGTAGAAAATAGGTTTGTGGCTTTTTCAACAACCCAAAGCGATCAGGCTATGAGGGACGCTGTAGTGAAGGACTCCGGAAATTTCTACCACCAGGGGTTCATTAACGTGCACTGACACCGCACAGTACACGGGCCTCTAGCATTTCACCTCCACCGAAACGCGACGTCAGCGGCCGGGACGAGCCCGCGTCTTTCGGATCAGCAGCCGAGTACCGTAACCACTACCAATGCGGCGGGCCCAAAGTGGACTAGAATACCTAGAAAATAGGACTTAAAAAATACAGTAAGAAAGCCGCCGTAAATCACCAGCTTTTTCACAATGACAGGCCTGAGAAGCTTGAGATTTATTCGCAATCTCGCCCACGCGTCCATGGGTAATCGGAGCGGCCAGCGCTTAAAGCACACCGAGCCCTGTTAACGCCCTCCGCCGGTCTGTGTTGGCGCCGAAGCGATTCCATTTGCGGGACGCGGAGGATTAATGGCCCACAACGCGGCGCAAGTAGCTGTCTGCAAAATCGCTGCGCCTCGGGTGGAACGGACGCGCAGGGAGACAGTCTCGAGTCTCTCGCATCGTCGCTGCTCGTAAATCCACCAAACACGATTATCCACACGAAGTCCATGCATTATCGCGGAGCACCTTCGCAAGCATCCGTCCGCTCACGTGTTCGGGGCGCCAGCGCAAACAAAGCCCTCGATTTGAAGAGGAAAGTTTGCAGTGTCGTCGTTCGGGGCGTTTGCAAGCAAAGCTGTGTTTACACAAGACCACGAGCGCCTTGTGCGCCTGCGTGTTTGGAACGTCTACACTATTTCGCCGACACGAGAGCAGCGTTTCGGTGCGGTGTCATAAGGTTTACATTGGTCGCCGTGCGATTGTAACAAAGTGTTAGAGTCGAGCTGTTTGTTGTTGGCAAGCCTTCTCGCTCGCCAGACGGTGCGAGAATGTGTCACCCAAAGCGATAGATCAAAGGTCTGTTTTGGTGAAGAAAAGTCAGGCTGAGCTAGCCTGACATCCCGAATTTGGATGCGAGAGGATGTATTTTCATAGAAAACAGTCTCGTTTTATCTTCGCGCAGCTGAGCTCTGCAAAATGGTCTCCTTGCAACCTCACCTCCGTTTGCTGACGTTTGTATTAGTTGTGTTAAGTTATTTCAGGGCATATTTGTACTCCTGTATTACTAGGGCAAATATAATAAAGTCAAGATTGCCCCCCTCCCCCCCCCCCCCCTTTTTTTTCTCAAGTGCATTGCTGATATTGACAACTTATGATACCTACAATTAAACGCTAGTAGTTTTGTTAACAGTGTTGGCATTGTTTATCATCTCTGTTTTTCGATTTTCCTCATTCGTTTCTGTTTTTCAGCTTTCGTGAGCAGTTTTGTAAGGCGCTGCGGAACACGAATCCTTTCTTCAAGCGACTTTATCTCAGAAGAAGGCGAAAAGCCTTCACTGTGAAATTTTTCGCCACAATTCTACCGCGGAGACTTGCGAACGAAATCAGAGCTCTAATTCCTGCACTGTACTGCGGGTTTACGTCCTTGACATACGTGAGAAGCGACAACGAAAACCAAAGGGCGCTTACACGAAGCGTTAATGCGAAAATACAGCGTTAGTAGGCGTGCGATAATCATTACACACAAAAAGTTGCTACTACAATGAAATGAAACTGCGATGAAGTGATTCTGTCTAGGTGCCCGTCGCTTGCGGGCAGATTCGGGACGCTGCTTTCTAGTTCATCATCATCATCAGCAGCAGAAGCAGCAGCAGCCTAACCACATCCACTGCATCTTCCAAATCCCTCCGCTTAGCCAGGTCTCCAAGTACTGGATCTTTAATTACCTGCCGGGCGGCTCCTGCGTCTCGCTGTAGAGCCTCGGGGTGTTGGCGTTTGAGAGGAGCGACTTCTGCCTCGAGTTCTCTAATATATAACACTTGAACGACAGCATAAGTGCAACGTTCAGTGCATGACGCTCCTCTTCCGCAACATGCATGGCTCTTCCGCAACCGGATTTATTTATTTATTTATTTATTTATTTATTTATTTATTTATTTATTTATTTGTTTATTTGATCACAACTGCAGCGGCTGCTATACTGCTCAGGCGCGCAGGATGCCGTGGAATCCAGTCATTTCTGTATGTTTTGATGACAGCTTTTGTAAGGCGTTCTGCGGCGTCTTTTTTCGACGGCGCGCGATCAGTTTGGTGTGTATAATCGGGGTGTGTCGGTTGGCTGCTGCTGGCTGTGCTCGAGATAATTGGTAATCACGCTCTCCAGAAGATTCGCTCTAACATCCCGTTCAGTAAAAAATCCCTCCCTATCAATTGGCATTCGTACACTTCATCCTAAGCTCGTTGACACAAGCTCGCATGTCTTAACTCATTTTCTTACTAATTCTGACAAAAAAGTGAATTTTTCAGGCTCCTTGAAATCAGTTCAAGTGGTCCTTTCGGGAATCGAGGCTTAGATGCTCCGCTTTGCTCCGCCCGTATTCCAGTTCTCACCGCTAGTTTCCACCATACAATCCGACTTGGTCATTAGCCTCCGTTGAGGAATCAAGTTTCGCATTCATGTAGGAACAGAATGTGCAAGAGTTATGATCGTGAGCTTGCCTCTTAAGCACGTGCACCCTTTCGCGTTTCTAATTCTTTGCTACTTCTTCATTCACTGTTTCGCTCACTGTTTCACTATCTCTCGCTCTATCAGACACACTCACCCATGAGGATTTGCACTTTTAGCCACCTGCAGGCATGTTTCTCTCTGTCCTGAGCTATAACAGAGCGAACTTTTGTAGCGAGAGCTACACTACGCCAGCTCTTCGAGCCTTCAGCGTTGCCACCCCTTGAGCTCCGTGGCGGCCCCGTCGCTGGTCACGTGGTTCAAGCCGTTACGTGACATTTATGTGTGCAAAACCATTGTGTTTTCACTTTCAAGCCGAACCTAAGCGTAGCCAGGCAGATGGAGCTCTCGCGTCACTCCAGGTTTAAAAAGAGCTAAACAACAGCCAATTATTGGTTATCTCCTGCAATGAAAAAAAAAATTGGCGGCGGTTTAGCTCTGGTTAAACCTGGAGCGACGCGATAGCTACAGCTGGCCGAGTGGGACTCGCTGAGTTGAATTGCGAAGTCAGTCTTTCGCCGCTCCGTTTCGCTTTCGCCGCTCCGTTTCGCTGGGCGTTCCTTCGTCATCTTCGTCCCACGTGACATGGCGCATGCGCACAGCAGTGGCAGTTCGGTTTCGCCGGTGCGCCGCGCCGCCGGCAGAAGCAGCTGCTCCGCACCACGTGGCTGGTCACGTGACTAATCACGTGACGAACCACGTGGCCAGCCACGGCGCCGTGCCGCCGGCAGCTGCTTCGCACCACGTGACCAACCGCCACGCTGAAGGCTCGAAATGCTACCGTAATGCAGCTTTCGCTACAAAAAAGAAAACGTCGACACCTGAGTACTCAGTACCTGTATTCATAAGGCCCCAAGAGCGAGCGTATAATATTTCGTCATTACGTTCGCGAAGGAAACGACGCAAGACGAAATAAGGGCTAACGATGGCACTAGTAAACCGATAGCCGATGAAATATGAGGCCACAGCACAAATTACAAAAGCTGCTTAAACTTTTCATGCCAGGGAGGAGCCTGACAAAGGCGATACACTTTCCACATTGTCTCGCAAAAGGGGGCATGTTCTCCGAACATGTCATGTATGACGCTCAGTAGTTCCGTCATTCTTTGAAGTATCAAGCTCTGCGTATCGCACAATAAGGACTAGCTTTGCTTATAAGACATGCTCTTTAAGGTTTGCCTATCGAAGCTACTAGACAACCGGGGGCAAGCTTCATCTCACCTTGCTTCCGGCGTAAGCGCGCTTTGTCTCAAGGAGGAGCACGCGGGGCTGGTGCCTGGAAAGGGAGCGCCGAAAAATAAGACCCCCTCCTCTCTCGCTCGGCCGTCAAGAGAAGCGTGCGTGCCTCGCCGTGAAGAGCAACACAAAGCCGTAAATTTTGGGGCGCGACACAGGATCGGCCGACCGAGTAAACGAACCCTTAACGACGCTCTTGCCGGAAGCGCGCTTCCGCCCAGGCTTCCTTCCGTGTCGGTATTGTTTTATGGCGAAGTTACACTCTCGGCGCAGTAACCCCCTCCCCGCTACTTCCTCCTCCTCTCCTTCTCTCTACTTTTCTTTGATCCCGCAGCGAAGCCGATCTTCACCGTCGCCGCGGCTTTGACAAGAATGGAAAGGCTGCGAAAGCCGTGCCACTGCTCGACAATGGCTTGCCTATAGGTTACAGCTCGCGAGGATATACCGGCCTTTTTGGAAAGCAAATCAGAATAAAATGTGCAGGAGACGCGTCTTGTTGTGATGCGCTGTATCTCGTGTTCTCGGGCACGGCTTCACCGGCTGAAATTTGGGAGCCCCTCTTCTGTTCAATCCTACCCGTCACTCTATTTTCCCTCGATTAGCGTTATACTTCCTCCTCGCCAACCCTTTAAAATTCTCGCTTGAATTAGCGTGACGCCCTGAATGGGGACAGGCCGGTTTCTAGCCTCGCAGCTCTGTCTTTTGAGTACCGCCCGCTTCGCTCTCCATTGACCGCTAATGAACGAGGAACATGACGTCAAAGAGGGACACCATAGACGAGTGTCAACACATGAACCTGGCCAACTGGTACCAATTAGCTTTTTTTTTTTACTTAGCTTCAGCTGAACTATCCCGTTTCTCGTTCAGGTACGCTTTTCAGTGTTCCGAAGTACCCGTTATGCTTCCTCTGTCGCCGTCGTCGAAGTCTGCGTAGCGCAATAGCTGAAAGGTATAAGCAAAAACGTAGCTCACGATGATGCAAGTCTAGAATTTAAAGAGAATTCTCATATCGTGTCACCTTATCCGTTAATGGAGCAACAATGGCACGTTCTGTTGGAAGGCAGCAGGTACTGAAGGATCGACACGCAAGTGGGCCCCGCCTTTCGAACGCGCATTTAAGACATCAGGAAAATCAGAAGAGAATTGGTTTGGGCATGTTAATAATTCGTGTTTAAAAAAAAAGCACAGCGCGCAAATCAAGGTGAGGCGAGAGACAATGCACGGACAAGCCCTCGTCCGTGCTTTGTCTTTCGCCTCGTCTTCGTTTGCGCTATTTTTTTAAGGAGAAACTTATCTGCTTTGTTTCCTTATTAAGCTTTCTTTCTAATGACACATTAGAGTCAGGCTAATATCAGGATTCAATTCTCATTTTGTTCCTTTTCGATTATTTTCGTTCGACGGCATTAGATTAGCAGTGCCATGCCCTCCAGAATCTTGCAGGTGGCGCGGTGGATGAGATAAAATGAAAACAGAAAAAAAACACGTTCCATTTCACCTGTCCCACGCTCCAGCCGCTCCCATTCTTGCTCTCCTTGTTGCAGTTATCTTGAGGACTTATTCATTTATCGTTTCTCGCTGCTCATCACAAACATTAAGTCCGCCTACGGTTCGCCACTTTGTACCCCTTTTATGTCAGATATAACTTGCGCTACTGATAAAATACCATTCTGCATATCTTCGTTTATTTCTGAACTTCTGATTATAGCGCTATTTGAAGAAAACAATTGCCTTTTATGACATGACCTTAATCCTAATTGTGTTAGTGAGGGGTGCGGTCATTTCCAGTGCCGTCCACTGCGCCTAAGCATGGTCAAGAAGTTGCAGCTGTTCACACTCCAGGCGCATTGCGCAGGTTTTCAGGCTGTTTCGACGTGATATGAGCAAGCACTGGCCATTCACTTTGTATTGCGTTTTATGCTTTTATGCAATGAAAATTTCTCTAACTTCGCGCTTTCCATATCTCAGTTCGCATTTTTGTGATGATACCTGCGTGGAGAAGATTCTCCTCAGTAGATGGCGTCGTCCTCGGCGTCGTAGCGCGTCGTAGCCCGAAACTGCTGACAAGAACGATGTTCACGTGCCCGTATTTGGCACATCTGGTGACGTGGTCCATGAGGTTAGCCCAGGAGTGGAAGAATCGCTCTACTGATGTCGGTGTCACTTTTTGCAGTGCAGTTGTAAAAATAAAGTGACACCTGGATCCGTCGACGTTGGCGTAGTAACATGGCATGCCGCATTACCCCTCACCTCGAAGTCACCGCGAGCATGCAGCCGCCCGAGCGTGCACTCTTCCCGCAGATCACGCGACTACTCGACGCTCCTGACTGACTGGACTGCGAGCCCTCCCACTAAAGTCAGATGAACGAAGAACAAGAGGTAAGAACATGCTATAGGAGCCAGGATGGCTTCACGCAATTCGCGCCATAACATAATGAAGCAGCTGTGTTGGTAAAGCGCTGCAATGGAAAAGCATAGCCGTAGAGTCTTTTTTTAGCCTTCGAAGGAAGCAAGAAGTCTGGGAATGCTACGCAGCGCTGTTATCGTTTCTGAGCTTCGCGGCGGGAACATTAACTCTCTCAGAGCAAATTACGCGGCTGGTTGGTTGCAGCCTCAAATTGGAGGCATTTTATTTATTTATTTATTTATTTATTTATTTATTTATTTATTTATTTATTTATTTATTTAGCGGCAAATAGACGAGGACTGCAACTCTTTAGGCAGAACTGCAGCCTTTGTGCTTTCTATCTCTTCTTGTCCTCGTCTAGGAAAGAGCTACAGTTTTCAGTGAACGCTAATCCCCCGAAGAGGTATACTCACGGATGAATGCTGCTTAGCATTTGCCTGCGCATGTGTTTCGCGCCCGACGTACCGTAAAAACAAAGTCATAGGGCTCCTTGCTCTCCTTTGAGGTGCGACGAAGGAAAACATGCAAATCCATTTCACCAGAGAAGTAAACAGAACAAAAATGCTGCCGTGCACTCTCAGGTCACAATTAGTACCCTACAAATATCCCTCAAGATTAAAGTACATAATGGTTTTACCTTGGGAATATTCACTCACGGTACTAAAGCGAACGGCTTTTTTTTTCATTTTTCAGGTAATTTGAACCGACTATCCAGAAAAAAACTTTGCCTAATCCGAGCTTGCACAGTGAATACCATCGATGCACAGACTCGGAGATTTATGAGCAAACGGGGCACGCTATTTTGTGTTGAGCACAACAAACACCTTGTTTTGAAGAAATCACGCAATATTGTGTGCGCATGAGAATCTGCAGCAGCGATCCCAACCAATCTAGGCTACTTACCTCCCGATTTCCATTAGGCAACACGTAATTAGGGTTCGAAGGCGATAGCATGTTCCGTTTACTTCTGCCCACACGTTTGCATAAAGAGTAAACCTTCTTTACTAATCTGTACGTCTGTCAGTGCACGCCCGTCTTGATAAGATTATCGAGGTAGAATTTGTTGATAATCGTTAACTTCTCTGCATCCAGGTCGCACTGCTTGAAATTTAATGACGCACTGTGCGATTCACAATCAGGATTCAAGTGCATGCATCTATTCAAGGGTCCCTGCATAAACGGTGACCCAGTTAACTTTTTTCGCTAATATTGCTTCCCATGATTTATTATTGACTGCAATTACACATTTAGATATTTGCCTCATAGACATATGTGTCATATGTACCATAGGTGATGGCTTCCCTTCTGCTCTAGGCGTGCACGGTGTTGGCATAAGCCTGCGGCCGCAGCGAGCGACACATTGCGCAACCCACTCTCACGTGAACAATACTCATTCCGAGCGATCCGACGGCGCGTGGTCGCAGTGGGCGAAAATGACGCCGTGTGTACGGGCTGCCAGAAGAGGCGCTGTTGCCTGCCGGATAATTTACGGCCGCTCTCGCGGGTCGTCTGCCTTCGCGGAGGCGACAAGCGGACACGGGCTTGACTCACGTGGAAGCCGTGTTCGGTAACAAGAATGCCGGAGTGAGCGCTCGGGTCTTCAAACGAAACCTCGTCGTGTCTGGCGGAGGCTCGCGGTTTCCGATTGCACCTGTCCAAAGCCTACTGCAGCACCTGCTAAGCTCCGGGAGGACGCCGGAGGGTCGCGTCCTCCTCTGCGTCACCTCCGTATGCCCTCACAAATCTTGAGCCTTTCATGTGCGGGAGTTCGTTGCAACCAGTACTTTTCATTACGCGAAGCGTAATAAGGAAGAAAGCAAGTTCTTGTTCCTTGCCGGCAGCGGGTACCATCAGCATTGGTTTGTACAGCATTCTGAACTCCTTCCTGGATGTTCATGCGCTCTGTGTCTCTTTTAGTTTTCTGTTCTTTTAACGCGATAGCGTTAAACGCCTTGTTCATCAGACAATCTAGTGTCGGCTTTGTGAGCAAAAAATTCCCGGCATGGCTCTAGCAGGTGGTCCTCAGAGAGCAACCTAGGAGGAAGGTAGTCCACCTAGGTCAAGTGACCTTGCGGCGTCATCACAACCTGCATGCCCACCGGATAGTGAGCAAACTGCCCACCGTTACTGGTTGCAGTTAAATTAATGACTGGTCGCTCGGGAAGAGCAACCTGGTCCGCACAAGACACATGGTGGCAGCACCTGCCATAGCAGGGCAGTGGCGCATCTCTTAACCACTGCGCCAGGAGAGGTATGAGGACTGCCAGGGATCTATGAATGTAAAGTAGAGAATAACCTCCTGCATATAGGGGAGTTAATCCATTACGCTATAGCGTCATATCCTTAAGGCTGAGCTGAACTGTTCCCCTCCAATTTTTTTTGCAGCCACGTGCTTGGTCACGTGGTGCGGAGCAGCTGCTGCTGCTGGAGGCGCGGTGCGCCGGCGAAACCGAGCGGCAACCACTGTGCGCATGCGCCGTGTCAAGTGGGACGAAAATGGAGAAAGAACGCCCAGCGAAACCGAGCGGCGAAAGACTGACTTTGCAATTCAACTGAGCAAGTTCCACTCGGCCAGATGTAGCTACCGCGTCACTCCAGGTTTAACCAAAGCTAAACCACAGCCATTTTTTTTCTTTTTGTTCCCAAGTCGCTATTCTGTCAAGAAAACGTTTATCTTCACTTTAAAATTACTGCCTCGCTGCAGCTGCTTGCACCTTATTAATACAATTTTCACATTTCCCTGCCATTCATCCAGGCAATGAAGCACGCTTTTCATGAACTCTACCACTTCCAGGGCGGCAAACGGCAGCATCACCCGGAGTTCGCTGTTGAGCTCAAAAATAAGTGAAACCGAATTTTTCACGTGCGCATCCAGATATATTATATGGGTACCTTGAAGGCGATATTACAAGACATAAATGAAACGCTGTCCAAAAGTGTTTCGGCTGCGCAGCTCAAGACAACCTCTAATCATTTAGTTTTGAATGGAATAATCGGGAAATCAGGGTTGCTTCTCACACCCCTGACAACATTCTGTGACACATTCTTTCTGTCACGACATTTGTCATAAGCCTTAGAACCTGAGCATGACACCTTATCCGGTCTGGTCAGGAAACTCCGCGCTTATGTGGCCGCGCGTAGATTTGAATGTGGCGCGGTTCGACAGCAGAGCGCCCAGGCTAGACGCGGCCCAAGACGAGTTCAGCGCACAGGCGACAGAGGGCAGCAGAAGGCGATGGACTAACGGAACCACGGTGAACGCAACTGAAGGCCCACGAGGAAGGAAAATGTGAAGACCAGATGGCAGATACTTTACCTGGTATGAGCAGTATGAGCCGTGCGCACCATGTGACCCCCACAGCCAGTGTCTTTTTTATTTTGTTTTTAATTCTATTTTTGAGAAGCCAGAGTTACCTCTCGCAAAGGTTCTGAAACAGTCGTGCGGAGAAGCTGGAAAGCCGAGCGACGCGTTGGCGTTGACAGGAGTGGACGGAAGCGAAAGTTCTACGCCCCGAAAACAAGACACAGCTGTTGTCTTCTCCGCTGCATCTTATAATTGCCTTTATTATTGCTCATTAAGCGGGCTCGATATACTCCAGCTGTAGTTTTCACAATGAAATATTTTGAGCATATGACTTATCTGCATAGTGAGCTCCGTATTTTTAATGAAATTAATGGTGTCTGCTTTCCACGTTTGCTTATTTCTGTCCGTCTGTCCGTTTGTTCACCTCTCAATCTACCCATGACCTGCACCTGTGCTTACTCTGCCCAATGGAGGCCCGACGTCGTGAAGTGAGCCTACATAATGCAAAATCCTACCGCTGTATGCATAAAGTTCTGTGAGAGCTTTCGCCAATACAGGTCCAAGATTACCTGGGAAAAGAATAGCACCTTTTTATTTACAAACGTAAGCCATAGCAAAGATAACAGAATACACCACGGATCATCTATGATAGCAATACAAATTGAGTGCAGGCATGCATTCAAGGCGTAGCGCGTATTAGCCAGCAAACTTTTATAGGCACATTTTCGCTGCCCACGTGTGACTTGAATTGGAAGAAAACATTTCACGCCCACATCAAGGCAAAGGCCTCTCCTGTCATGTGCCAGCTATGGCTGTCCTATCCCTCCAAGCTCCTTAATCTCATGCACCCAACTAACTTTCTGGTGCCTTCTCACTGTATCCACTCCGTTAACCTTAAGGACCATCGGACACGGTTATCTTGCGTTGGCAATGCATGCCCTGCGCTCAAGCCCATCTATTTCTCTTGATTTCGACTAGGTTGTCATTAACCCAAGTTTCTTCCCTGACCCAGTCTGCCCTCTTACTGTCTCTTAACGTTACACAGGTTATCATTTCCCTTTCCATAGATTGCTGCGTTGTCCTAGAAGCCTTTCCTTTGCCTCCACGTTTCTGCCCTCTAGGTGAGTACCGGTAAGATACCGCTGATATACACTTTTTTTGGGGGGGATATTGGTAAACTACCATTCATGATCTGAGAGAACCTGCCAAATGCGCTCTAGCACATTTTTATTCTTCTAGGTTCACTCTCGTGATCCGGATCAGCAGGTCACTACTTGCCCTAAGTAGACGTATTCCCTTACCATGGACTTCCCGCACCTCGCTGTAAACTGCTGCTTTCTTCCGAGACTTTTGAACATATCTCTGGTTTTCTGGAAATTAAATTTTTGACCCACCGTCCTGCTCAGCTTGTCTAAATGAGTTATCATTCCTTGCAGTTCATCACCTGAGTGACTTTGCAAGGCAATGTTATCAGCTAATCGCAGATTACCAAGGTATTCTCCACTAACTCTTATCCCGAACTGTTCCCAATCCATGCCTTGGAGTACCTCCTGTAACCCGGCGGTGAACAGCATTGACGGGATTGTGTCTCCCTACCTGATACCCGGCGCGTATCCAAGGGGGTGCCCGAGAGCCCCCCCCCCCCCCCCCCCTCTCCCCAGCAGTATTCTTGTTAGGCACGGGCCCTAAACTTTAAGACAAACCTAAACGTAACAAAAAAGAACAGCGATGGTGACCACGTGATGCTCACGGTTCATAATCCGGAAAGTCTCTTCCGAAAGGCCAAAAGGAACTGGGTGATTTGTGCAGATTCGCGTTGCCCCTTGAGCGCGGCACGCGGGATGCAGAACGGCATACCTATCAAGAAGGCGCCTTTCTTCAGCAAGCAGGGAAGGGTGACCTTTTCTCGCCGTATGTACCGTTTCGACACAGCAGCGGAGTTATCTTGTAAGTCGCTTCGTTCTGGGCGTTTCAGCCATGATTTAGAGCACGGAGTAAGAAAACCCTTGTGAATAAGAGCCCGAAAAAGAACCAAAAAAAGATCAGCACCCTTCCCGCTTTGGAGTCGCTGATTTTAGCTTGCAGCTAGAGCGCACTGTTTCAGTGACCACCATAGGTTATGATTTTTGTGCCACCGTGGTGGGCAGTTATGTTTACTCAACCACCCCCCTTAAAACGGGTGCCATTTCAGACCGACTTAATAACTCTGGCTTCGCCCTTCGAGGCGTTGCATATCGTCCGTTAAAATATGAGAGAGTTCTCCATTTTCCGCGTTCACTGTATAGACAGGATCGACAGCAGTGCTGGCAGTCGTATTCCATGGCCAGGACACAGTGTTTTGTGAGCTGAGCCGCTTGGAAGTTAGCCGTCCCAGCCATACTAGCTTAACGTTAGCCCGAACAAATTTTAGACTTCAGTAGGCAACGGTTTTAAAGGGGACGAGCGTCCAGGCATGCACGCTCTGCAACCACCATCCCTTGTTTTCCGCTGAAAAGCGCCATGACCTGGGGTAGCGCATGTTCTGTCGTTCTTCTTTGGAAGGCGCCATGAACAACGAGTTTTACGGCAGATCATACCAATTTTCAAAACTACTGACCATGGCCTCGTGGCCTGACAATTCGCAAGCTTTCAGGTGGTTGATAAAGAAACGTTCCAGTTTTCACTCACGGTAGACTAACAATCGCACATCAGTTTCCCTGTTCGGAAGAATGTTCAGGATGCTCTTGTAGGTCACTCGGACAGCGAAGACTTCATCCATCGTTTCTTGTAACGTTTCCCTCGAGACCTCTCGACACCTCATTCCCTTCCTAACGATATGACTAATAAACATGCGGTACCCGCCACTATAAAGGAATGAATAAAGGTGGTCCCACCTGCTGTCAAAACTTCAGCAGTCATGCAGGCGTTATCCTCATGTAGCAACGATTTCTACGTTCGTGTTTTTCCTGTGCTGCACAGGCACTCGTCTCTATATATCTCACTTGGTTCTAAAATAATTAAGCGTAGTGTCTGTGTTTTCTAGTTCAAATCACCAGTTGCACGCTGACAGATTTCACCCGAGGAGATTTTTTTGAGGCGATAATTTTTCATCATTATGTATCGCTGGTTCGCTCGAAAGAAGACAGGGCCCTCCAATTTCCTAGCCACAGCATGCGTGATAGGGACTTAGGGGGGGGGAGGGGTCTGGCGTCACTAAGCCCTATTAAGAATGGCGTGAGATGGTTAAATGCAACAGAATCGGAATGCAATTTTTATACTATAGCGCGCCACAAATTAATCCACAGCTAAGAATTCCTGTTCTTCAGAGCAGCCAATGTCTTTGGAAAATGCTCATTTCGATAAACATTTCTCGCAGATGGAAGGTGCGCCGATAATTAAAATCTCCACTTCTGATTATGCGTGTGAGAGCGTGCATTCGTTCTGTCAGTCTAGCAACGGGAGATAATTTGACCAGAACTTTTGCCTGGTGGGCGGACTCTAATGAGAGAAAAGCAATGGCCTGCTCCAGCGTCCAAACTTGCTGATAAATGCATGCAGCAAGCTAGTTCGTCGCTTTGGTGGCGAAGGTCTTGTGCAGGTTTGGGAAGGGGGGGGGGGGGTCTCGTACACATGGAACCTTGCGTATGTCACGTATATTTTTACGTTCTGTTTTGCATCTTGGTGCCAGCAAGTGGCATATCAGGAGTACAATGTGGGGGCTCGTACACATGGAACCTTGCGTATGTCACGTATATTTTTACGTTCTGTTTTGCATCTTGGTGCCAGCAAGTGGCATATCAGGAGTACAATGTGGTGGCTCCTTCATGCATACAGAATGACTGCACAGTCACTGCGACTGGGAGAAAAAATCGTGTTAACTTCATGACGTTAAATAGGTATGTGTCCTTCCATACTCTGGCTGCACAAGAAGTACAAGCTACTGGTGTTGTTAGCTTTATTTCCGGCGTCTTGGTTTACGTCTCACGTCGCAAATGAGAATTTGCCCTTCGTGCTCCAGTCATTTCCAGCTGCCGGTGTTTTCATGAAACACTGGAAAGCTGGGACCAACTCCTCACCCAGCATGACAAAACCACTAAACTTGCACTTATTTCGTGGGCCCAGGACGTCGCCCCCACCTGGAGGCCACATAGGACCCGCCTGTCCTATTTTAGAACACCTGTGGCAAATAACGTTGCCTCTCTCTTCTTCTCTCCCCGCCCCCTCTCTCTCTCTTAATGAAACGCAAGCATAGCGCAGCGCGTGTAAGAAAAAGAAAGCGACTTAGTGTCGACATCTATCGTTTGAAACCACCACTTAGGAAGCAGCGTCATCTAGTGGGGAAGCCATCAAGTGCAACAATGGCTCGCAATTCAAGCGCAGTCGGAGTGCTGATAAACTTCTTTCACCTGGCACTGAGGCTGTAGACGTCGCTTGTTATGGTTAGCGAGCCTCCAAGCCAACCAAGGGCATCCTGGAGCGTGCTTTCTTTCTTTTTTTTTAATTTGTGTCCAAACCACACAACGCGCATATCTCCGAGCAACAGTGCGGCATATATGCGTGCTTCTATATTCGTGTTGATGACTGTGACGTATCGCTCACCTTTTCCTTTGATCCCGGCCCTGAGAGGTCAACAAAGCTGCAGATACGCTGAATTGTAAATTATAGTTCATTTGGCAATTATAATATGTGAACCCATGCTGCTGCTTTCCTAGTAATCAATATTATGCCTGTGTATTTACACGTTATGCTGTTGCGCCTGCCGATCACGAAACAGCTAGGTTCATTATAAAATTCAGGTTTTCCATTCATAGCAGTGCCTGCCAATTTTTTCAAGTGTCTCTTTTGCCAACAATTTGTTTTGAGAAATCTTACTCTGCGCCCGAAATATGACAGGGAGTCGACCTCTACCCTTCCTTCGCGGCCTATTTTTTTAAAATTTTTTCCTTATGGTCGTATGATGAAAAAAATGTTAATGGAATTTCAAGATGAATTCGAAGAACCTGCACGTTTTCAGCACAAAGTGTAATTCTCCTTTGTTTGCTTTTAGATGCTAATCAAATCTGAACGACACATCCCGACCGAAGTTTGAGCAAGGCACTTAAAGAAAACTGACTATATACTCATATTTAGATAAGACTGACTTCTTTTTTACAGCTTCACTTCAAAGCGGTAGTCTTCACATCATTGAGTTTATTCAAAACGCGTGCACATTTTCTCAATAAAACTCCCTGAACGCTGGCGGCTAGCAGCTGAAAATTCTCGGAAGCAATGGCTTTTGGAACCGCAAGGGAGGTGGGGAGGGGGGGGGGGGGGGGGGGAGCGGGGCGTCTCTGATTATTAAGAAAGAGGACGCTTGATCAAATTAGGCGGAGTGAAAGGACATTGAGCGGATTTAATTGATGCCGGCCGAAACTCACTGCAGCTGACTCAATGTCAGCGATGACGTCAAACTACCAACTCTGAGGGGCTTCCTTTAATTAAATGCTTGCCAGACAGAGAGCACGAGTTGACTTTCACAGGCTTCATATTCAAGGGAGTTGTGGCCGAACCGCGTGGGACAAAGCAGCTTTGAAAACTCCACACTCATATGCGTGCATATATTTATTGCAATACTGCGAAGCACGATTATTCTAATGCGAAGGCAGTCCAAACGAGCGAAGCTCGAACTTCTGAATAGAAGCCGGCTTCGTATGTTATATCTTTATGCTGGGGTTAATCTCAGTGCGTAGTCTGCTGAGATGTGATGGGGCTTCTGTTTTGAACACTGGAATGAAGAGGTGCCCAAGAAAATTCTTGCCCAGAAAAAAAAAATAGAAATGTGTGGTGCGCCAAACTTCGTGAGAAGCTTGCTCGTCGATCAAGTACGTATTGTGTAGTCAGGCCGGAATAAAACGCGAACATGCATATATCGTACTTTTCTAATTTAAAGCAACATATTCCATTACAACCGGCTCATGAATATTCACATTAGTTTACCTTTTACTTAGAAGTATGAACCAGGCTAGTTGTATACTGCAGTTGAAAGTGCGCATTCACACGTGTTCTTGACGTTTCATTCCTGCCTGATTGCACTCAAAAGAGACGGGAGAATTTTGAAGGTAGTCTAACGACAGGGCAAGGCAAACCAATTCACGTGTAAACAGAGATGAAACCCGAATAAATCCAGAATTAAACAGTTTCAGACGCATTACTTATTTTTTTGCAGAATATATTCAGCATTTTTTTTTCTTCTAGCACGCAGCGCTGCGCCACACCTTGTTGAAGTTGAAAACTAATATTTCTTGCATAAGATCTAATAAATATGCATTTGTGTAACTCTCTCCCTTTTCTGATGCCGCACGAACTACACGGTAACAGTTGCAGCCTTACCTAAAATACACCGAAAATTGCAGTGTAAGGAAACGGCATAGATGAACGGTGCTTGACTCCCTCGCCATGGTCACATTCTCCAACCATCAGGGCCGCACATGAGCAGAGACGCCACGCCCTCGAGACTGCTACACCCTTGGACGTATCCTTTAGGTAAGTATGCGTCTTCTCGGTTTGTGTCAGCTGGTCGTCCGTTTCCAATAACAACACACTCACTCTTGTTAAATGTGTTTTTGTTTATTTTTTCGGTATAAATAAAAAATGGCGACAAAGGGAGACGGTCATTCAAGTAGAGGTAATGCATGTATACCATAGGCGCCCAGCTGTTTCTCTTCTTTTTCTCGCCCTGTGACATGGATTCAAACAAAAGAATGCAAGTTGCTTACATACACATATAAAAAACAACGTCGGACAGGAATTAGGTAGTGAACATGGGCAGGAAATGATCAGTATGTCATAAATAGGGCACTATAAGCACTCGAAAAAAAAAAAGGGGGGGGGGGAGGTAAACAGAACACACACACGACATGTTGACCTTAGGTAGGGCGCTGATATCATGTAATAGGTAGGTGCCTTTCTCACATTACGGCATGATGAAGATGAATATTTTTTCTTCTATTTTTTCATGGCGAAATAAAAGTGGAGGTGATTGACAGCGTACGTGGGAATATGAGGGGAAAAAGGCGTTAAGCAGGAAGTGGACGGCAGAGACACAGCGTTAAGTTGAAACTAGCTCCGTGGGAGCATTTTCGGTATGTACATTTTTTTTTTCCTTTCTTTTCTCACATCACTACTTCCATAGGGCGGCGCTTCGAGGCCGACCGACTTGTCTACCCGTTCCCATGCGCTCCTTATAAATTGTGTTCGACCGACTAAGTTGATAGGCACAGAGCGACAAATCTAACTAATGGTATTTTCACGCTAAGCCGTTCCGCTACGTTCGATGCCAAGTTACGTTGAATACACCACCACAGGCCAGCTGCTGCAATGCTTCGAAATTGAGTGTTCATAAATTTCACGCAGCGAGGGAACAACTAACTTAATGCTTAATGTTAGAAACTTCAAGCTGAGCATCACTAATATCAGCACTCTAAGTGAGAGGTGCGGTGGGACCATTTCGTTCGACGGCAACGCACAGGATACATACGTCTTTTTTGGCGTTGTCGAATACTGACCATAGTCACTGATGACATGTTTTTCTCAGTTAGTGTTATTCATTAGATTGTTTCTAAATACTGAACAAATAGCGTGGCCACAGTTCTTTTCTTCTTTCTGTTCCTTTTCTTCTTTCTGTTGTCGCCAAATGGCAGCGGAAGGCGGGATCCTATCACTCTCGGTGTAAGATAGACACCAAGCGGACCTGAATCTAGAGGCCCTTTGAAGTTAAAGGCGGACAGGAAAAAAAAAAACCTCCACGCATTGTTATTCTTCTTGGTTTCTTACTCTCCTTCTTCCCGACCTCTGCTTTGAGTTTATTCTGTGGTGCCTCTGGTGACCTCTGTGGTGTCTTTGCATAAGACACTGATGGCTAGGTTCTGCGCTAGGTGTCGCTTTCCCAGGGTACCACGCTCGTTGCTCTGTGCCTCTCAACCGAGCGGCGCCATTAGACCAGGCCTAGACTGTACTCGATTTACTGGGTGCGCTGCTTGTGGTTCTCGTTGATGTGCTGTAGCTGTCGCCGCTGCTTGCGCTGTCCCCGCTGACCCGGAGTGTCTGGCCCACGGTCCTCTGGTCGAATGATGCCTTGGACGAAGTCTTGCTGCCGCTGCTCCCGCTGTCACTGCCGTTGTCAGAGTAGCTTGACGAAGTGTCGCTGTACTTGCTGTAGGCTGGCGACGACGTCTTGGTCCTGAAGTACGGTGCTGCCGCGCTCTTGTCACCGTAGCTGGACGACCCTGATGAAGAGCTGTAAGAGGTTGAGTAAGAACTGTCCGTGCTCGGTGAAGAGGTCTTCGTAGAAACGTACTTGGCGTTTCCGGCTGCGTAAGCCTTCAATGCCTGTGCGAGGGCAGCTGATGCTGCTTGTGAGTTCTTGTACGACGTGGATGTGCTGGCATAGTTCGTAGCTGGCCGTTTCGGGGAATAAGCCGATTGCGAAGAGCCTCCGTAAGCGGACGACGTGTACCGCTGGCCGTAAGAGCCGTAGTTTGATTGTGAATTGTCGTACGCGACCGAGGAACTCGGAAGAGAGGATGATGAGCTGCTGCCGTATCCGCTTGAGTACGCACTTCCCGTTGTGCTGTACTTGGCTGGCGAGCCACTAGTGTACGCTGACGAGTACCCAGACGACGGCTGGCTCGAAGTGTATGCCCTGGTAGGTGCTGTATAGCGGCCCGCGGAACTGCCGTAGCTGGATGGACTGTAGGCTCCGCTAGATGAAGTATATGACGATGGCTGCGAGCTACCGTAGCTTCCTGAGGATGACGTTGGGTAGTTTCCTGTTCCTACAAGACTGTAGGCCGGTCCGTACTTGTTCGAGCCTGATCCGTGATTTGTGATAGTCGTTTCGTAGCCACTTGTGAGTCCGCCAAGATAGGCTGACGGAGAGGAGCTAACGTATCCGCCCCCTGAGGATAGTGCAAACGTAGGAGCGGAATTACTGTAGCCAGAACCTGTTTGAGGTGCGAAGAAGGCCACGGTAGGGTCAGAGGAAGGTGCCGACGAGTACCGTGTTCCTGATGAGCTGCTCTGACCGTAACCTCCCGAAGCTGGCTGCCCTTGATAGCTGGCGCTGAAGGTGCTGTACTGTTGGTCCGCCGATGGTGACTGCGCTTTTTGGGAATTCGTCCCCTGCGACTGCGTGTAGATTTCGGCGGTAGGTGTGTAGCTCTGCGACTCTGTTCCTGATCCTTCGCTCTGTTGGCCCCTCGTAGCTCCGACTGGAATGGCCACGGGATTCTCTCCGTAATTAGTCAAGCTCACAGGCACTCCAAGCTGCGCCGTCATGATGCCATTGTAGATGCTCGAGCCTTCCGTCTTGTACCCGTAAGCACCGCTCTGTGATGGAGAAAGCTGAACGACCGAGTTCACCTGCTGCTGAAAGCTGTCCTGGTCTCCGACCGAAGACCCGAAGGACTCGCTGGTCTGCGGCTGGAAGAGCGAAGACAGCCCAGAGAAGCCGCCAGGGGACCGGTCCGAGTCGATCTGGCTCTCGGCAAACTCTGTAGCCTGGGCGATGTGCGTCGGCCCGTGCTGGAGGACAGTTTCGGGGCCGAAGGTGAACCGTGGTC
Organism: Amblyomma americanum; assembly: GCF_052857255.1. Lineage (NCBI taxonomy): Eukaryota > Metazoa > Arthropoda > Arachnida > Ixodida > Ixodidae > Amblyomma > Amblyomma americanum. Next base: position 176,515,507 of record NC_135500.1, read on the forward strand.
CTCCGGGCATTGGGAGTGTCTGGAACGTGGCGTGTGCCGCGGCTGCCTGCAGCGGAGGCAGGGGTATGTGGTGAGTGAATATGGGTTGGGGTTGGTGCTGCTGCTGCTGCGATTGGGACGGTCTTCCGAAGGAGAAGAAGCTCGGTCGCGGTGAGCTGGCTGAGCCCCTGAGTCCGGACAGGAAGGACGGGGCCCTTAGCCGAAAGAAGCCCTTTCCGGGAGGACGGCTCCCGCCATTTCCTCCGGAAGAGAAGAAGGGCTTCCTGAAGAAGGATGGCTTAGGACTGGACTCTGCTGGAGCGTAAGGCATCACTGACGGCGGCATGTAAGGAGGTGCCAGTCCCTGCTGCAGGTAGAAGTTCTGGGCGGTCGCCATCCCGCACAGGAGCGTGCATACCACCTGCGAAGACAAAACAACAAAAAATTGTTATATTCTGGCCCTGTGCGAAAACTTTCGCACAACATTCAAAGGGTCTAGAACGTAGTCATGAGGTCCCCATAACTTTGTCGCTGATGAAACAGCCGACTGTAAGGGCGACGTGTTCAGTCAATTTAAAATATATGTGCGATGCATGCCCCCTTAAATACTCAGTTCGGCTACCTTGCTTGTGCTTGTCCAGGCGCAAGCAAAAATTAAGACCGACCTTTGGAATTCGCGCCGTCCAAACCAAGGAACACGTCATTCTAGCATCGGGAATTAGCGCTGCACATATTATCTTTGTATGACTGTTCGTTGATGTCAAGACTGTCATCATATCTAAAAATTCTTGCCGTAAAACTATAGCACAGTCTTTTTTTCTGAAAGTCGTAGTATTGCGAAACACGGCAAATTACTTCTACCTGAAGTACATTTGCATTCTAAAGAGGCTTAGCAAGAAGCAGATGAGCACCATAGCCTCCTTATTTGCTCTACTGCGGGAAGGCAGCTCGAAAAGTTTTGCATAGCAAGGAGGCATTTTTGCCTCTGATTTAGAGTACGCCCACATAGAGAACAGTACACCAGCTTGTGAACTTAAGTGTTAATACTGCCAGCGCTTTTGCTGTTAACTATAATCGTTTATTGATTGAAAATGTTTGTTCGCTTCTAAGGAATGCAAGCACCTGGCATTCCAGTTAATCGATTGATTTTTTCATTGTGTTGCATTACGAGATTCTTCTATTTAAATTAAAAAATTGCTGCCTCCAAAGAAGCTCCTTTGTAACGTCGGCTTCGAATACCAGAACTGCAACATGCCGCACAGCGCAGAAAACGAGCCAGGCGGTGGTAAATCCACAGCGTGTCCACTATTGCGAGGGGAGCGCGCAAAATAATACCGCCATATGCTCATGCGAAGAACTAAGGGCCGCTATGGATACGTTACCCAGGCCGGCCTGCCTCGTCACATATGCATGACCTGTGGGCGCACGTTGCCCACGTTGGGAAATGAGGCGCGTTTATAGGCAGCGTATACTTCTCGGCTTCTATCAGCAGCCCGCAATTAATCTCCGCCATCTTTAACGGAAAGCTGCTTCACACGCAGTGAGCGTCGTGACATTAACCTCGCCGAGGCTCGCAGCTTTCCGTGGGTTCCCCAGACGAGAGCCAGCGTGCTTGTTTGCTAAGCAGCAGTCACGATCTTCGTGGAATGAATGGACTGCAATGAATGGCCTATTCCACTCCTACTTCGCTTAGTGCGTAGCCTGTGCGAGTCAACCTTTCTGCTGAGATGATGAGCGGCAAGGTTGCGAGCCTTTCGTGACGGGTGATAGCAACGCCGAAACAACGTGGTAGCATGCACAGACTGTTCGTGCGTGCTACGTAATTTCCAATAGCGATTTTAACGAAATGTAAGTCAACTTCTCAGCAACTTCTCTCCCCAATCTGTCTCTCCTAATGTTGTCACCGTCCGAGTGGTGACGTCAAAGCACTGTCCCCAGACCTCAGCAAAGCAGAGTACGGCAGTGTCGTGGGATACAACGCTGTCGCGGGTCTCTGCCTGGCGCCAGCTGGCGTTTGCAATCGGGATTTCGCGAAGCGCGCGCTTTGAGAGGGACTAAAGGTAACGCAGGTTGGTTGCTCCTGCGCCAGGAAACCTGCGACCACACAAGATGTCATAGCAATAACTACATAGCCTTTTTACCAGCGGTCATGGAGAGAGCTGCACGGATACCAAAGCGGCGTAAAGAGAGTAGGTATCATGTGAAGGTGCACCGCGCTCGCGCCAAACAAGGAGACATTTGGAGCTCCAGGTTGTTACCCGGGTGGCCGCCGAAGCTGCCTGTGAATAAGTGTGGCGTAAGCAGGCTCAGCTGAATGATCGTTAAGAGTTGGTGAAAACTTAGCGCAAGTGCCACTCAGCTTTGTTCTCTACACAGCAGTCAGGATGATGCGCAAAGTTTCTACGCATCCATCAGATGCATACTACGCGGACTGGCGTCGTTTAGTGTCAGGTTGCGAAAGCGGTGTTTCCGCCAAAAAAGATGAGCGGCCGCATGATCCCTTGGAGTGCCGCTGTTCAGCGGAGGTGAGTGAACAAAAAAATAAAGACGCTGCATAGAATCACGTATCGATGCCGATGGAATTCTCCGCGCGTTGATGTACGCAATTCCTTTGTCTGCGTGCGCGCCCAAAGGCCCGGTTCTCTTCGTCGGTTGGCAGCGCCTCTCCCTGCCTTCACTGCTTCGTCGGCGGCAGCATCCGCATGATGAATACCAATGCGAGCGTTTCTCAAAAGTGGAGCGGCACAGTTCTCGGTTTTTCTGCCCGTATACGCGTACAGCGGGGTGAGGACGCAGTTACGTCCTCCGGAGAGAAAAGGGGGGAGGCGTCATTCGGGACTGTCAGGAACATTCGCGCCTGGCGCAGCCACAGGCGACGAGCTGCCGGTGCGCGAGTCGTCGGCCGCAAGAAACGAGTCGCAAGCGTCAACCGATGGCAGGGCATCGTTATCGCCCCCGAACAGGACGCGCTTGACGCGAGCGGTGCTCGGGAGGAAGCAAAAGAAAGGGCCTTCTTCTCCGCGCGACAACACAAACACAAAACTCGCTCGGCGCCCGCGGCGCGCAGATTGCGCCGCGCGATGCCGTCGAGGGCGCAGCGGAACGGCGCGCGCGACACGCAGTCTAGGGCAACGCTCCCAGCCAGACCTGAATTACCGATCCTCCCCCGAGCAACGGCGGCCGGGGGATTACGTATCTGGGGCCTCCGCTGCGGGCGAGGCAAGGAGGAGCCGATGGCGGCTCTTTCAAGATCAAGGCCCCCTCGGGCGAGGCAAGTCGCTCTATCCCTGTGTTTACCCCATATCCGAAGGCATCCCACGTCGCTGACCCACATTCCCCGGCCGCCGAGGAGCAGAAGGCGGCAGCGACCTGTGGCGCTATGCCCTCGAAGCGCCTCCGTAATCCAGTGGTGGAAGGAAGGACGGGCGCGATTCTTGCGCGACGCCGAACCGCGGGGTCTGCTGAAAATGAAGGGGACCACCGCGTAGACCCGCCGCGCTCGGAGATGCTACTGCACCCCGTTTTTTCTCTTTCTTTCTCGCTGCGTACTTTTATTTCCTTTCTTTCTTTGTTCGCTCCTTTTGTTCTGTCCGCTTCGAAACAACGCGCTGGGTTGTATCGGCGGTACCGAAGGCGCGATCCTCGCTGTCGCTCTTCGACTCCAGGCACGTCGCGCGTCTGCGGAGTCGTGAGCGAGGCGCGCTATGTTCTGCAGGAGGTTGTGCGTGAACCCCTGTAATCTGCTGGCTCTTTCACCTCGACTGCGTGGCCTTGCCTCTTTTTTCTCCTTTTGGTTGTCTTTTTTGTTTTTTGGTTCTACCCGGTCCCCGACACGCAGGGTGAGTGAACCAGTTCGAACTGAACTCACTTCAATCCAGAGCAAACTTCAGACGCAAAGGTCGAGGCTCCTTTACGGTTTGCGTTTTGTTGGAAGAACAGCCAAGGGAACACTGCAGGCGTGAGCAGGTCGAAATGCGGGTAAGAATGCTGCGTTGCGATCCGTAGTTTAGTACCGTGGTATGGCGGAGAAAACGTGACAAGAGTGGTAGTGAAGCCACAGACTACTGCAACACGTAGCGGTCAGCGCACTGCGTGAAAAAAATAATAAAAAGAGCTGTATATTTGCTTGTGTATACTGCTCCTCTCGAAGTGATGCTGCCTTCCTACTCTGCGTTCTGCGTATATAACAGCTCGTATAGATTCCCTTAATTAAAGCGTAGCATCTCTATTTAGTATTCTACGAGTTATAGAAGAATTGAGAGACTCTTGTACAATTGGAGTGAACGAATTCGCGGCGGCGCAGTTCGAACATCACGACTAACAAAAATTATGTAGTGGACTTCCAGCGACTACTAGTGCTGCTGTTACTGAGAATACTGCTATTTTTCGCCTAGATCTATGATTATTTTTTTCGTTCGGTGCGAAACCTACATACCGTTTATGACTTCCTTAACAAAAGATACCAGCCACACATTGTTTTTTGTTCTCTTAATGAAGCCGCACTTTTCGTTACTCAAACACTTAATCTCACAATACGCTGTCTCTACATTGTTTATTAAGTAAATTATGGAGAACATGTTGTTCTTCCTAGCAGTACTGTTCGGACTCGTCCCTAAAACTTCTCCAGCGTTACAGTGTTGCGTGAGGAGCCAGCGTATGAGCAATGGCCAGTCATGAGCACCATCGACTTGTTCTCAAGTAAGAAACCAAACGCAACAAAGGTGGCAATCCGCCGTACCTGAAGCGCCCTTACGTAAAATGAGCTTGCTAATCTCTCCGCCTGTCCCTAAACAGTTCTTCTCGGAAGCGAACTCTATCTTTCACTGCGCTCCAACCAAACATCTCTCCACGGCTCCAACCAATAATGTCTTGTGAAGCTTCGGAGTAACTCGGTTAAGCTCGGGTTAGTTCGGAGGAGCGTCGTGACAGCTCTAACCAACGGGATAGTGACACTGAGGGTGACCTTTGCACCCTCAAGGTCCCCTGCTTTCGCACCTTTCAAACAATGGGCGCTTACCACTTTTTAGTGACGAGTATACTCGTGCATGTTCCGGAGGCCGCAACACACGAAGGATCTGGAGAAGTGGGCCCGTGTGCTCTTGCCTCTCGCGCAGCCAAATCCGAACACACGTAAGAGAGACGCACATTGACCCTGTACAGTACGCAGTGTAATCGCAGAAGCTCATAAAGCAGTTTTCTTTACGCTCACGCTGTTTTGAGACTGGCCACTCATCCCGGCCTGTATGCGTAGTGCGCTTGGTATTGAACTAAAGCGTCATGCAAGTGAAGTCACGGACAAGGCCGTTTTGAGAGCTAAACCCACCTGCACCAAGCAACGTTTCAAACGTTCAATCCAAAAAGAACCATCACGGCTTGCACTTACTTGCACTCACGACATAGCGCATAAAATATTCTTTCCCTCCACGAACATCACGCTAATTTCAGAAAGGCTACGTATAGCATATCACTCAAAAGATAACACACAATCATTTTCACAATGTTTATTTCAGTGATACCAGTGAATTACAATCACCCCGCTGATCCTATCATGCTTTACGCTTTCGGGTAAAGTAGGATTACGATGGGAGTGAATTAAATAATATTTAGCGTATGGTTGTTACGCGTTCACGTGTGATCTCGGCGTTTGCGGATGGCGTTACGCCTGAACGTTTGCTCTTCTTTTTTTCTTCTTATCACGTCACAGCATGATGTTTGATTCCTATACTCGGACCACTCCATTACTTCGCATAAATACTCACGAGGTCATAAATACTCGCGGTTACTTTTACTCCCTACTCTCTTTCTCTCTCTCTTTCCATTTCTCCTTTCCCTTTTTTGTTCTCCCTTTCCCACGCATAGACTAGCCAACCGGAACTGGGTCCGGTTAACCACCTAGCTTTTCCCATTACTACTCTCTCTCTCTCTTTCTATCTTTAGTGCACCTGACCCCTTACTGTCGTCCGAACAGGACGTCAACCTGTTTCCCTCACCGTATACCTAGGCGAAACTTTCTTAACTTACGAAGCACTTCGCAGAACACGACGGCTCCGAAATTAGTTGGGACATTTCTGCATTGAAACAGGGTGAAACTATGAGCTTGATGAATATGGATTCTTATGGCGCAAGGGCATCTACGGCCAAAAAGTGCCATGGCACAAGGTATTTTCCATTTCTCAAGGTGGGGTCAAAGACCCAGTTTCCAAGCATTTCACCCTGAAGAAGCCGAGCACCAGACCAGGGGAGAGCTTGTACCCATTGCGTCACCGGTGGGTACCCGGCGGCACTGGGGATCGAACGCCGCACCTCCCGCATGCGAGGCAGGGTGAAACTATAGAGGTAACGCAAGCAACGTGTGAAAACAGACAACACGCAAAGCCACCCGCTTGGCGCCGCTGTGCGTTTTCGCGTGCTTCATGTATTATCTTCTCGTTCCCGCTGTTTTAAACCAGACAGTTCTAAGCCAGGCTGTTCAAGTCCTTCCTTAGTCTCCCGCCGGCCCTCAACGTGGCAAGCGTGACCGGTGTTCGCCTGCGCGTTACTGCCGCTAGTAGCTGCAGCCAAAGGTTAGCAAGGTAGAGGCGGGCCGTGCGCGCTCTCTGTCTACCTTCACTGCTTACTATTAGTGGGAAAGCACTGATTAATGCGATCTCAACCAGGAATCTTGGGTAAAGACTCGGGGCAACTGGGTAAGCTCGGGTCAGTCCGGAGGATCGTCGCGCCAGCTGTAGCCAATGGAAGAAGGGCGTCGCGCCAGCTGCCGCCGAGTGTAGCGAGGGTGTGAAGATGAAAAGCGAGAAACCAAGTTGCGTGCACATGCGGATGCCGGAAAGAAGAGGCGAAGAATGAACACGTGTTTTTGCACGTCTACTCAGTTTAACTATTACGTTAAAACCCCATCACTTTTTTCTTCATCCGCGTTATTTTGAAGAAAACAAATTTGTTGTCTCGCGGCTCAAGTGTCTGCACCTTCAGTCTAGGGGATCGCAAACGAAGCTTAGGTCGAAAATTGTTGTAAAACAGTGCGACGACACGTCCTCTTTTGTGACCGTGATGCAGGCTTAGGCTTGCGCGTTTGCGTTCCCTTAAATGTATTGGATGTCTGAGAAAGAGCCTAATACAATTGTCATAACATTGGTCATAATCAGCAGCTAACATGCATATCTTAGACTGTTTCCACGTCAGTATAACAGCGACTCTAAGAAGATTTCACAAGCCGAACTATCATCACTCCTGCAGGTTCCTGCTTTTGACGGAGTACCTGTTCCGACATTGTGCCGATTTATTCATGGTCTGCTTATGTATTATTTCATACTTTTTTTTCCTTAAAAGCGTAAACAAAAGCGCTTGCGGTGCCTTTTAAAAACAACAGGAAACAGTTTTAGATGTACTGATGGTGCGCTCCGGAAATATCGATCCAGCAACCAAATCGCGTTCTTCTCCAAGCACGGGTCAAGCCAAATACGAAGCTCTCCTTCCTGCATCACAATGTCGGCTGAAAAATTGTAGTGGCACCTTTCCGCACTGAGAAACAGCCGTAGAATCAATTCTATTTTGGTTAAATTGTATTTTCGTGAATTCCCAGTGCTTCCCACGGTTTGATTGCCCTGTGTTGCGTCGACAATCACCGCTATACGTCATTTCGAGCATTAGAACGACAACACCTTGGCGGCAGCCTGCGGTTGCATTGCAAGAGGCGTCGGACTTGCCGCGGTATACAGAGTTAGTACACTGGCCGCTTTTTACTAACCGCGGTGGCAGACATTTTGGCGTCGCCTCTTCTAGCACCTGTGTGTGTCCCCTTTTACGTCCTGTCTTGTGTGTGCGTAAATATTTCCGAAAGCTGCTTCCTAACCCGCCGTTGTACTCTACCGATCAAATGCAGGACGAACTAACCTGGCAACATCGAGAATATCATATCATGTGATTCTAACCGCTACTGTTATACTGTCGGATACAAATTAAGCCTGCAGTGAAGCTCCGACCACATTCAAGACCGCCGCACAGAATTCCTCCATGACAAAACAGTAGTCCGTTGTTCCGTTGTTAAAGCTTTACTTGTTACCTAAATAAGAAGCTATTCACAAGAAAAAAAAATTATCTGCTCTAGAATTTTGATATCTGGCTTTTTTTAATACAGTGAAACATTAAAAAGTAGATGGTTTACAGAGCTTAATGTCCCAAAGCGACTCAAACTATGAGGGACGCCGTAGTGAAGGGCTCCGGAAATTCCGACCACCTGGGGCTCTTTAACGTGCGCTGACATCGCACAGCACACGGGCCTCTAGAATTTCGCCTCCACCGAAATTCGGCCGCCGCCTATTAAAAAGTACATTTCGTTTACTATTATACGTGTCCAGCGGATTAATACACTACTCCACGGACCGTGGCTCATTGTTAGCAAATGCTGCTTTTTTTAAGTTGTGTCCTACTATGCTGCTATTACCGTACAATTTAAACAGCAATCTTTGCACCTTTCTTAAAGATCTGGGGGCTTAAAAGTACAAATAATATTGTCTTTCAAATCCTGGCTCGCTGAAGTAGTGACCTGTGCGATTTGTGTGTTTTTGCGAGAGCATTCTCGGCAGTATACCGCGATGGCGCCGCGCAGAGACGGCCTCCTCTCCCTCGTGTGCCGGAGCAGGATTGGACGGCATCTGCGCTGCCCTCGGAAAATGGAACGGCGACCAGTTGGCGCTTCTGGCACGAGAGTCCCGTTCCAGTTTCGCGATCTCGCCTCGGGAGCTGAGGCTTACGCCGGCGGCGTGTTACGTCGACTGCACGAGGAAAGCGAGCCGAGCAGTAGGAAAGCACGCAGGCAGGCCGTGCATGTAAGGCAAGTGACGGAGCCGCTCCCCTTTCGCATGCCTCGCTGAATGAGAGGAACCGGGAGGGAGTGCAGGCCCAAACAAACAGACCGCCACCTTGCGTAAATCTGTAACGCAGCTGCGAGGGACCCAGAAGTTGCGTCGCGAGCGAACTGGATGCATAAGCACCAAGAACGCCGAAACGCTACAACGTGCAGGATCGGTCGAAAGTTCCCAAGCCACAGGGTCCGCTTTCTAGCACTATAGTCGGCAGTTACGATACCCCTGAATCCCGAAATCTCTGTAGAGATAGGAGAAGTACTATTCTCAACCCTGGGGAAATTGCTACCTTTATTACTATGATAAGCGGCAGAATGTGCTGCTGAAAAGCAGACCCTGTGGCCTGGGAACATTTGAGCAACCCTGTACGTTCGCTATGACGTGCGGTCTATAGATTCCGTTGTTACGCGGGGCGATACAGCTGAATCACGCCGTAAAATAAGGATCAACGACTTTTTTTTTTTTGCAAAGCTAGCTGGATCTACGAAATCACAGGAGATAACAAAAGCCCTGTGCAGACAATGAAGTAAACACTGTGAATTCTGAGGACGGGGCCGCATGCCTTACTCTCTACCGCAGGAGCGCATTTTACAAACACTGATGTGTAAATTTCGTTCTTTTTTTTGTTACAACTTGCCCAGTTAATTTTCTCTAGAGTGCAAGTACATAGGGTCCAAGCTGTGTCCCTTTGAATGGTTCTGGCGCCTCTTTCCGGCGAAAGACGTAGCCTGGTTATGTTAGCTACGCGGTAGTAATTGTAGCCACAATCGGTCACCATTATGGCCACTTCTTTACGCCCAGATTCCTCGGGCATCAATTTGGGAACTTCGACACTGCACACATTCGACCTCTTAACACGTCATTAATGGTGAGCAACATGAATAAACGTTTCGGCAGGTAATTAACCACCCTTCTTATTCGGCAATAACTATGCGGGCCGTAATTCCGAGCACTTCATTGCGTATTCACACTGCATTGAAATGAAAGCGTGAAACTGGGGCTTAATGGAAATGTAGTGCGACCTGCCATTGGCACATCATGGCAGGTGAACAATTCTCAACCGTCTTGAAAAATGAACCGAGTGAGTGATGCGAACAAATACTCCGTCCACCTTGTTCCCTGTGTCCTTTTCGCACTCTATGTGAAGGCTTACTGTTCTCACTCTCTACTCGCTCCAGTGATTTTTCTTTGGCAACAAAAAAAAAACTGACATGTTGAAGACCCGCCTTGGCATCGCCGTGTTGCCAGAACCCTTGGAGCGCGCGAATCCCCCACCACTTAAAAATAAGTGCTGCTCTTTTTTTTAAACCGATGACTCCCCACAAAGTTCATGCGTTCAACGGCATTGACTTCGGTCTCGTCTGCAGACGCAGCAACACAGCAACCTTCAACGCAGCATAGAAAGTTAAACTGCGCTCAGGATGACCAAGAGACGCGCGGCCCGTATACGACACCACCTGGCCGCGCACGCGAGCATTCGTCGCCTGGCGTCGCGACCCCCATGCACGTAAAAGACCCTCGCGGTCGCTTCCTACAGAGGAGAGGGCCCATTACGAGCTGTCCCCGCGCACAAGTGCCGGTGCCTTTCTCGACGCGGCAGCGTGCATGGCCGCGCACTGTCGAGAGCAGTGTACTGCGCACCCCCGGCCAGTTCGGAGTGTTGCGCCTCCTCCTCGCCTGCGCGCACTCATCTGGGGCCGGTATCTCTTTAAGAAGGTCACACACACGGGTGGCTCTGCGGATTCCGCATGGAACTGGGCTGCACACTACGTCGCCGCGGCAAACACTGCGCATCGTACAGACGGGCCACCGCTGACGGCCGCCGGTGGGAGAGAGAGGGCCGCGCCTTCTCGACCTCCGCACCGCCACCCCGTGGAAGGTCGCTGCCCTTGGATCAGCGCGACACCGGCTGCGGCGTCTCTGCGTGGGAACACGGAAACAAAGATGCATTGTCCGCGGCGACAAAATGCGTCCCGACCCTTGGGACGACGGGTCGAGGCCACGCGCTGACGTCGACGAGTCTGCGCACTTTCATCCCCTTCCTCGAGTGCACCGCCGTCTTGTGGCGCAGCCCAAATACCGAGACGCGAACTGAATAATTAAGGCTTAGCGCAGAGCTCTTTCGGGACATTGCTCAGGGCGCCACTAGGTGACCGACGCATTTATTCGCGAGCACGCCAAGCGATTGCGTTTTGTGCGAGCAAATACTTTGCAGCTACGGCATATATTTGTGTCGCTCGAGTTGCCGAAAACTGATCGCTCAAATGTATCTTTATGAATGTTTGCTAACTTCGAGCTAAAAGTGCAGCTCGCTACGGCGTCCAGCTAATGGGTTTGAGAACCACGGACGTTAAAAACGGTATTTTCTTTGCCAAAATGTAACACATACCAGAGTGCCTTGACCGTTTCGAGAACAAGCTTGCGGCGGGTCGGCGACGCTGCGGTTATCACCTGCGACGATAACCTGCGCAGCGGGACCGTGCATTATTGCTACCCTACTTATGGTGATAAAAATTCTCCTGGCGGCGCGAGGAGAGTTAAGGGACACCTGGTTACTTTTGACACAGATGGTGCGCTATACCTTGATCTAGGCCAGCTCGGTTCAAGTGAGCCAACGTTAGTCGTAGTTTCAGTGCCCCGCTTTAGTCCGCGTGCTTTTTTTCTCAAAAAGACCCTTCGTGCCGCCAGCGCCAGCTACCAGCAGCCACTAGCAAAAACCAGTGCACGAAAATTCTTGATTCTCTTCATGTCGTGGACGCGTCACGCCGTGAATGCGACTATACATTTCAGCCTTGGCCACACTCCCGCGGCTGTCTGGCGCAGGCGGCGACCGAATTCCTCTTTACACATGTTCCCTGCCCCCAATAGCCGCCTTTTGAAGTGGTCAGAAATAGTAGGCGTGTAACAACCGCGCGTGATTCTTGCTCAACGGCGTCGCCGGCAAACGCGGCGCTAATCCACGGACGGGCTCACGCGGCGGAGATTGCGCCATTCCCCCGACAAAGAGAGTCGTGGGCGAATGCTCGGTCACGGTTCGTAAAGCGCACGGTATCCCCCTCGTCTCATCCTTTTGCCCCCGGAGAAGGAAAAGGAGGACCGTAAGCCAGCTTCATACGTCCAGCTGCCTCTTCATTCACGGAGGAGGACCATTAGGAGGCCTGAAAAGGACGCCGCCGCGACCACAGCGGTGAGCGCGAAAGAGAATGACGCGCCGGTGGAGACACCTCCGCTCCAAGCTCGAGTTTCGGGGATATAAAAAAATAAGCGGAGAAAAAGGAGAGCTCGTGCTGAGGGTGGAATGGATCTCGTGACCCCCAGCGCCAACGACGCCGGCCGCGAGCCGCCCTCGACGCAGTCTTGGGCGTCCAGACCGAATCCATCAAGAGCGCTCGCCAACTTTCAATCCACGAGAGGCGCTTTCGCTTTCCCTCTTCTCGAAGGAGTCGCTGTGGACTTTTCTGCTCTCTTTGTGCCCGGGCGCTCCTTTCTTGCTTGTTTGTGTTTTGCTGCTCGGAGCAAGATGTCACGCTCCGACGCACGCCTTGTTTCTGGTCGGATGGTCCACAGGAGCACGGGACCGAGGAGATCTGCGCGGAGCCGTCGACGGCCGTTTTTCCAAATGTGTAATGCGTTTACCTTCTCGGCCAGGGTGCTCCAGATACACTCTTTCCCTCGTGCTTTATTCTTTCTTTGTTTCTGGTTTGGTCTTTTTCATCCACTGATCCTTTCTTTCGGACTGCTGGTGTCTGCTCACAGGCTATCCTCCATCGAGCGGTGCGCCGGCGAGTCCTTGGACTGCACCGTGAAGCGGATAGTACTGTGCTTCCTTTTTCTTTGCTTCTTCTTTTTCTCCTTGTCCATCTCTCAGCTGCATCTATCGTCATGGCCATGGTCAGTGGGTGACGGCCATCAGACACGGACGATTTCCTCTCCGTGAGCGCGCTTGCGCGGCTTCGGGCAACGGCACAGCCTCGTCTCTGCAGGGCCTTGACTTTCACGCAGTACGCAGGCTCTGGCCGCATCGCTGCGCAGCCGGCCGCTTTGTGGCTCGAGCCTTCGCCGATGCTCTGTGCCTTCGTGGAGAGTCCCTTGGATTCGGTCTCCGCGGTGACTTTTCCGACGTCTTCGCATGTTGCGCTTCTCACGCCGTCGGTGAGCCCGTCTCCCCAAATATTCAATGGAGACAGAATCTTCTGAGTCGTTCGGTTAACAGCTGAGAAACAGCCGTTACAATTGCCAGACAAAGAGCGAAGGTGGAGGCTTGCCTCTCTCGGACACACTAATTGGACCGAGTTTGGACTGATCACATGGTGCCGGCCGACAGATGTTCTCCGTAGAACTCGCGATTCTCAACTCTCGTTATATTAATTAACGAATCGCTAAAGTTCGCGATTGAGTAGTTTCGACGACGTCACCGGACAGCAGATGACCACATTCCATCCCCGAATTAACAGTTCGCCTTACTACCAGGGGTGCTTCCAGGGCATGTTACTTTTCACAAGTTAAGGACTACGGGCTCCAACCAAGGGTTGTGGGTAAGTGCAACAGCATTTTCAGAGCTCAATAAACTTTTTCACTCAATTGGCACAAGCTAATCAAACTTTCCGTCGTCGCTCGAAATACCTGCCCGAGCATGCACAAGTGCGTCCTGACACGACCCGCATTTGTCGAGCAAACGCTAACGTTTTCTCGTCGGGGCGGATGGTGTACATAGTGGGCGACCGTTGCCAGAGGCGCCATAGCCCCTTCCCCAACAGAGATTCGTCCCAGTCCCTTGCCTCCGTGCCAGATAAGCGGCCGTGTGCCGTAAGAGGCGCACACTTGTCGGACGAAGAAATCTCCGCAGCGGTGGCCAGGATTGACTCGTTTCCATTGCGCAAACGGGGACCCGGCCGGCACACGCTTCACTCCGTGTAACACGGAATACACACTAACGAAGTCGGCGCTTCCTCGTCCGTGCCTCCCCCCCTGACAGCCAACGGAGGCCACAACGGGAGCAGCACGCGATCGGCGACACCAGCCGATCTTTCCGGCGCGTGAGCTCCGTCGAAGCCTCAGCACGCGGCCCTCGAAGGATGTCCCCACCGGCTCAATTAATATTCCACGCGGCAAGGAGGAAGAGGCAGCGCCGAGAGCACGACGCAGCTTCCGCGAGGCAGGCCGCTCGAGACGGCGTGTCCCGACGGCGCGCTCTTGACACTGAACCGGCGCCTGCCTGCACCGCCGACTTCCGCCACGACCGGGAAGGTCAGCCGGAAAGCAGTGGCTGCTGCCGTCGGGGCCGCGTGGTCAGCGCCGCTCGGGAATGCCGCCTGAGGGGGCTGCATTCCTGGATATCTCAGGGCATCAACATCGATTCGCTGCCGGCTCGCTGCGGTGAATGGGATGGCGTAGGAAAACACGCGTTCGGAGGAGACACCGACACTTTGAAGCTGAGCGGCAGCGGTGGCTCAGCGGTTATGGCGCTCGGCTGCTCATTCGAAAGACGCGGGTTCGATCCCGGCCGCTGAGGCCGCATTTCGGTGGAGGCGAAATTCTAGAGGCCCGTGTGCAATGCGATGTCAGTGCACGTTAAAGAACCGTAGTTGGGCGAAATTTCCGGAGCCCTTTACTACGACGTCCCACATGGCCTGAGTCACTTCGCGACGTCACACTCCCCGCCTCCCATAAATCACAAACTTTTAAAGCCGAAGAAAACTTGACAAACTTGATGACAAACGACCGAGCGCTGACGGTTAGCTCTGCTTTACGGGCTAGAATTAACGAACGCGAGTAGGGATGATGGTGTTGATATGATTTTGAATGAACACGAGCAGCTTGGTCACAGAGCGCCATGTTTATCGCCTGCGGTCTGCACAAGCTGCGGTCAAAGCCACTTTTCCGAGCATCTCACCCCAGAGAAGCCGAGCACCAGGCGATGAAGAAAAATATGTTGCCTTTGGAAACCGCTGCGTACACAGTGGAACTGCGGATAGAACCCTGCTCCTCTTGCATACCAGGCGTATGCTGAAAACATTTCGCCCCCGCTGCGGATGATAGTAATCACTGATTAGCTATGGCTATCTAGAGCAAATAGAGTCTGTCAAGATCATCTGGACGATCTCTTTTGTACCACGTCTGTGTATTTCGTTGTGCTATCGACTAAATACAATTATGGCAGTCGCCACAGGTACTTTTTTTTTTAAGAACGACATTTATTGCCTCAGGGCATCAATGGGCGAAGGTGTGATGAATAGCGGTGCACAGGTATTTCGTCTGTACACTAGCGTGTCTCTTTACTTCCTTTCTTGGAAACATAAATGAAATATTACGCAGCTTAAAATTCACACTTGACGTGAGACATGGTCGAAAACTAAAACGTGTGTCACTGCGCTGAGCATTATGCGTGTGAGGAGTAAATACATTAGGAGTAACGAAAATCCGTGCTCCAAAAACGAAGCTCTTTAGCAGAGAAGAGCAATTTTCTCTGATCGAGAACAAAGCCATCATGATCGGCATGCATCATGCTTTTCGCACGAGTTCTTCAATATTTCGTACGTTATTGAGCGCGGCGCGGCGGCTCACTCCACAGCGCCCCCTGGACCACGCAAGGTCGCCTGCGCGGACGCCTCTTTTTCTTTGATCTGCGGCGACCACCGCGCCACGTCGAATCATCTCCGCCGCTTCTCTTTTATTGCCTCCCTTATTTCCTCCCTCCCGGGCCATAACACAGGCCGCTCGTCGAGTCTGAGCACACACACATTCCTTTTCCTCTCTGTCCCATATGCACCATTGCCTCGTTTTATGCCCAGCTTTTTCCTACAGCGCCGCCAGCGCCCCCCAACAGGTGAGCGGGCCACGAGAGCCATCGCCGACCGGGCTCGATTCACGCTCGTGACGCAGGTTACCCACCTTTGCACGCACACGGGCGTGTGAGTGTATATAATGCATATGCGGGCAATCAGGGAATCGCAGAAAATGTCAGAAATAGACGCACTGCGGGGACCTTACGTTGGAATGAGGAGAGAGGAGTGGGATAGGAGGAGGGGGAGGTGGAACGCGTGCATAAAGCCTTCTCTGTACCGCAGGAAAAATGCAGAAAGATCGAGGAATAGCGGCCCGATGGGTGGCGTACAAAGGGTCGGCCTGGAGTGCGTGTCTATTTATACGTATCTGGCGCCCCTATGTAGTTTTCATGCGACCGCGCCGCGGTATCGGGTCGATCCCGGAGACCCGCGCGCAGCTGGCGAAGCGCGACGGCGCGGCCGAGGTGCAACGTTCGACCTCGCACCCATCGCATGTGTGTGTAATAGCTGCAGTGCAACGTCGATGGGGACAGCCCCCCCTCCGCACCTCAGAAAGGGGTGAATGCAAACGCCCCGTCCTTGCGAGAATCCACCGAGGTCGTCGCCTAACCACGACGCCAAACAACCAGGAGCGCTAACGAAGGCGCGTGGTCCTTCGAAGCATAGCCGCAGCTCTCGACCACTTTTTCTGCTTCATTCTTTTTTCGGGCAGCAATTAACGGACTGGAACGGCCTGCCCCGTGACATCGTCAATATCGTTTCATCATCTACTTCTCGAGAACATGTAACCGATCATCTTCAATGCAAAATAATTTTCGCTGTTTTGTTTGCTCATTTCAATAAAATCCCACCCCTTATGTAATACCCCCGAAACCAGGGGGCCTTTAAGATAATAAACTGAAACTGAACGGAACTGGACTGGACTGGACTGAACAAAGAAGGCGCTCTTCAGCCTAAGCAGCCGCGCGACAACCTTCTCGGGCAGTGAGCTCCCCCTTGGTTGTAAAACTTGAGATATAAAGGGCTTATTAAGATGAAATGCCCCCTGCCCCCCCCCCCCCCCCTTTTCCAAATCACATCAATCGCCGCCAAATCCTCACGCCGATGAGAATCTCTGAGGGCTCAGCTTAGTCTGTTCACCGTCACGTGGTCACGTTTGCCGTCTGCTGGTTTCCTTTTATCGTTTTCTTAAACATTCCCACTCCCTCTCTTAGCGTTCGTCGACGCCTTTACACTTGCAAGAAGGCTATGCACTTCCTAAAAGATTCGCGCACCTCAAATTTAGCTGTCACGACTCACGAATGCAGGTTTTGTGACTTCTCCTCCTGGATCACAGCAGTCTGGCGCCTGAGCACGTATAGGCTGCTAGACTTTCCAGTGTTGGTGTGTGGCGTCCTTTGCGTGCTTATTACGGCTGACGTTCGAAAAAAAAGCGGACCGCAGTCTCCCTCCCGCGCGCACCTTCTTCCCACGGCATGTGCTCGTTTTGGGTGGTCACCAGGGTTGACGAGTTTTACCACGACCTGCAGCCGACTGTGCGATTGGGGGCTCGACTTGGGCTCGGGCATTGCGAAAATATTCGTGTACGCGAATTTTGAAAGCAGGACGCAGCTACCTCACCTTTCCATTTTTTTTTCTTGTAGCGCTTGAAGACAAGGACAGAAGGAAGGAGACAACGCGGGCGCTGTTTCGTTCGGCCTGCGCTATATAAACGACCTCCCGCATGGACCGCGCACGTCCCCTTCTAGCAGGCGAAGGCGCGAGTCATCATTTTTAGCAAAAACCCGCGTAACCGCTGGAGCGCCTATTAATCTGTTTGCCTTATCTGCAAGTTGGCCGTTTCATGCGGTCAATCTCGCTATCTTTACCCTCACGTTTCTTATCTTCCTGGCTATGCCTGCACGGCCTGAACCGGTGGTGTTTAGTTATGCTTTTTTTTTGTTCGGCCTTTTCCCCCACTGGAATGGCTACGGCACACATAATCCAGCTCCGAAAGGGGTCAATTGAGGCCCCGGCAGCGGCAACAGCCCCACCGCTGATGACGATGCACCGAGCGATCTTATTTTCGCCGGTTTTTCTCAACCAACGTCGGTGCAAAAAGGGGAAAGGGAACGAAAAAAGAACCTATGCCGAAGGAAGGGGCCGGCGAGGGCTGTCGAGTGCTTCCCCCGGTCGCGTGTTAGCCTCATTTTGGAAGACGGCCCCCTCCGCCGCGCGGCACAAGCAAATAGAAAGAGCGGCCTGTTGCGCACGGGCCCGTTCCTATTTGGACTGCAATTAAAGACGGTCAGCGCGGCGCCTCCGGCGATTGCACGGCAGAGCGCGAGCGGAAAAAACACGGTTCCTAACGGGACGTGGAAATGGCTTGACGAGCGAGAAACAAGGCGAGCTTTGAAAAACTACTCCTGGCGATTGTTGATGATGATGGTGGATTTTTTTAATGGCGAGAGGGTATCTCCGGCCAAAGAGCGCCATGGCGCAAGGTATTTTTTTCTACCCAAGGTGAGGTCAATGACCCACTTCCCAAGCATTTCACCCCAAATAAGCCGAGCACCAGACCAGAGGAAAGCTTGTACCCATTGTATCACCGGTGGTTACCCGGCGGCACTAGGGACCGAACCCCGCACTTCCCGCCTATGCGAGGCGGATGCTCGGATCACTAGGCCACTGCTGCGGTTCCTGACGATTGCTGGTTAAAAGGCTTTTCTTTATTGCTTTCAAAATGCAACGATGAAAACACGTGTCGCTGAAATTTTCGAAATATTGACAGACCGCGCAAGAGCTGACGCACCCTCTGTCACATTTCCATCACAATCTCTCGCGTTAAGGCTTCTTCTCGTCGAAAGCGCGGTTGCGTTTTGGCACACATGCAAAAAACAAAAAAGAAAGGCGCAATAAAAGAGGCGGTCTTTAACCTTGTTCTACGTGCCTCGTGCGTATAATAGCGTGCCATTAGAGGCGTCCGCCCGAGGCGGTGTGGGCTTCGACAGCTGGCACTTTTGTGATACTTGGCTAAGCCGTTCGAGGTAATGGGTCACCGAGAAAACGCGCGCGCGTTGTTTGTTCACGGCGAGGGTGGGGGGTGGCGCCGCGAAGCTCGAGGCCCGCTTTCTTCTGTCGACTGGCTTTATGGCAGCGCGTAAACTGTGAGGGTGCGCCAAATGCGACAGCGCTCGCCGATGCCTCTGCGCGCAATTCCTTCGCGAATACTTTCACTGGCAGTGGTGAGCGTGCCCGAGGTTCCCCTTCATGGCCGTGCAGTTTCGTTATCACCTCCAGCAATTTTTTTTTATGCCGAGCGGTTCCTAACTTTTCTATTCTCTACGCGACAGCATAAGGGCCCCGTTCTTCAGAAAAGTCGGCGTAGCTGTCGGTGTCCGTGATTTACCGGAAAATCCGATTGGCCGAAAAAGTGGCTATCACAAGAGGTTCCCACAGCTGGCGCCAGTCATCCAACGACCGGAGCATTCGCGAGCAACGCTCCGAGCGCACGGGTCGTCGGCCTCCGTCTGCCTCCTCAACCTCATATAAAGACGCAGCAGACTACTCTCGTTACTAGTTTCGCCTTTCAAGCTTCTATGCAGCAGACCCATCGCTGTCTCCCGTGGTCCTTGGGTTGCCAGTCAGACGCGCTACACTCTAAAACACGAATACCCGTATACCCTAAAAGGGGAGTAGCATGTCATCTAGCGCACCCCCTTCTATAAAAGGGAATGCACTAGAAGGCAGCTTACTCCCTTTTTAGTCTTTTCTGTTCAGAGTGTACCGCTAGGCCATGCAGGCACGTACGTGGGGCTTCGTTAAAGCGTGCCTCTATATCTATCTATGTCGTGTGGTCCTTCACATTATGATTGTGACTGCGAAAGAGGAAACAGTGTCTATGTCTGCGTGTGCAAGAGGAACCGCTTTCGCACCACACCTTTAAAGGCCGAGCTTAAGTGTCCCCCCAGTTTTTTTATATAAACTGGTAGGGATTCGAAATATAAAGAAGGATAATTTAAAACTATGAGCCTGCTCTCAGTTTTTCAGAAGTCGAGCATGAGGCTGAGAATATTAGAGGTAAGCCAGAAAGGTTGTTGTTTTAAGTGCCAGTAATTCGAAGTTGAAGTTGGCCAAAAATCGGTTAGCAGGGTCAGCAAAGGGTAGTCTTCAATGTTCGCGATGCCGACAGAACCACAGTGTCAGTTCGTATTAGCGGAAGCTCTATTTAAGCTAGTTCGCATTAACGAGAGCCCACTGTGTAACACCTAGCAATTATCATAAACGTGGTATTTAGCCCAGCGCAGTATTTCGCAAGCCAGTCGCTGTACGTGTTCAAATGAGGGCGCTCATGTCGACGCAACTTCTGTTCGTGAAACCGGTGTCCAGTATAAGTACGCCATGAAATTTCTACTTTATCACCACATGGCAATAGTAATTACTTCTGCCCCTCTTTGAAAACCTGGTTACAAATACCTAATATTCTTCAGGTGTGTGTTTAGACGTAAGAAATGCAGTAATGGACTCAATGCCTCTACCGGCTGTGTCCTCATGTTAATATAGGCAGCCAGACATCATATTGGAAGTAAATCAGAATACAGAAAATAACCATTTAGTGATCATTTCTAGACCCGTCGATCTTTTTAAATCTTTTCGGGCTTTTTTCTGACCCATTGGTTTTCTATGAAAGTCAGCCACTCCACTCGGCGCGAGTGCTGTACAAGGCTCAAAAGCAAGGTTTTGCTATGCATCGGAAGGATAGACTATTCCCATCAATACGCTCACAATAGTAACTTACAATATTCCGCACTTGGCTCACAATTAAAGGTGATATCCAAGAAAGCTGGACTAGCTTGTGTCGTCGTATTACAAGCGGATGTCACTGTGTCAATTGTGCGTAGCGTAAGTACGTCCCCAAAACGTAATGAAAAAAAAAATTCAGGGGACACTTAACTTCCGCTTTAAGGGTATGATGCGAAAGCGTAGTGGGTTAATTCGCACATATGCAGAAAGTCATTGTATACTTTACATTCATAGACCCCTGGGAGTCCTCATAACCCTCCTGGCGCAGTGGTGCAGTATTTAAGCGATGCGCCATTACCCTGCGATGGCAGACGCTCCCAGTGGTGGGCCTTGTGAGGCACAGGTTGCTCTTCCCGAGCGACCAATCATTAATTCAACTGCCACCTGCTAAGGTGGGCAGTTTGCTCACTGTTTGGTGGGCAGGTTGTGATGACGCCGCAAGGTCACTTGACCTAGATGGCCCATCTGCCTACCAGAGGTTGCTCTCTGGGCACCACCTGCCAGAGTCATACTCATGTTTTACTCTAGCCACTCATGTCATACTCTCGCGTTAAGATGTAACAATTTTCCTAACCTCATGGCTACCCGTATCGTGTCCCTTAAGCCAAATTTTGACAGGATACTATGAAGGCTTTTTATGTTTTCAAAGGTCCTGTTCATTTGACGACTTTGTAAGACTGTCTATCGGGGCAGTAGATTGTTTATAGCTCAGCGTATATGGGTACCAGACGAACTTAGAGCTCAGGTCATACGCGGTGTACTTTTCTCGTAAAAGTGTGCTTCTGAGCGCAGTGTGCCGGAAATTACTAGAACGCTCAAAATTCCCTATTGCGGCACACAAACAACGCCGCAACTGTTTGAAAGAGTTATAGACTGGTGCCGGACAGGTGCGTTTAATGTCTGCGTAGGAAAATAGGCAATAAGTAACGCCTGACGTCATGCACATGCCGTCCAACCGCCTTGCAGCGAGACTTGCTTGCATTCAGCGCCACAAGCGATTTTTTTTTTTTACAGCGAAAGCTGTTGATGGAAGCTGTTGATGGAAAGCTTTCCAAGAAAAATATGCGTAGCCACTTCGCACCCGTAGACACTAGTTAGCATGCCGTACACCAGGGGCGCTGCGCGCAGCACAGAGGTTAGCTGCGCCACAACGGGACGGAGCTGTGGGCATTCGCGCCGGAGAAAAATTGCTTTTGATGAAAGAAGAGACGCAATAACTACCTCGCTTCTCCGTGGTCGCCCCGTTCGCTCCTTGAGGGAAAGTGTTGATAAAGAGAGCGAAAGTAAGAACAGGTTAAGAAGGGCCGTAGTGGAGGGCTCAGTAATAATTTAGACAGGTTTTTAACGTGCACTAACGTTGCACAGCACACGGATGCGTCCTCTGGCTCAGGAAGGATTAAAGTTAGGGGAGTCTCGGAGGTCTCAGACCCGTCACCAGTATTGACAAGAGATCTAAGACCCCCCCCTTCAATGCTACAATGTGGGACTGCATGAATCCGAAGCAGGAAACCATTTTTTATTCTTTTTGTCAGTGCCGGTCGGAACATTTCTTCTTTATCGTTTCGAAAATTTCACTGTGGTTTTTAGTAAGAATCATTCATACGTTCTCTAAAACCCGAGACGGAGAAAAATAAAAAAGGCGGCAGCACTACTGAAATGCTGGCAGAGAAAGGGTAACCCGGGCACTCACACCACGAGTCAGTCCAGAGCAGGCCACTCAGCGCCAAGGCTATACAACAACAAGCACACTGGCACTGCGCGGGGATGCTTGTTTCAGGTCTATGGCATAAACTGAGCAAGCAATGACCTTTAAAAATGATTTCTGCCATTTTTAAAGGGACTGTATAGGGGATATCAACAAAGATACGATGTGCCTAGGATGCTAAAGGACACCGCTTCACAAATATCCTCCAGCAAGAATTTTTTTAGATGCGCTTCGTAGAAGCTGAGTTACCTGTAGTCAAGATTTGAATTTCCGTGTCTTCACGCCTTTCCCTTCACGCCTTTCCCTCTCTTCTCATTACTTTTTGCACGCTGAAATATCGGCGCTCCTCCGCCGGCCACTCGCACTCGCCCCCTCCGCCGGCTGCCCACGCGCGCGAACCAACGCTAGCAGTCTGCTGCTGACGTAACGAGCGTTGCATGACGTAAAGAGTGCGAATGCTGACGTAACGAGCGCGGATTCGGGCGAAAGCCCTGCACCGCAGGTGGCCCCTAGGCGCGGAAACGGGAGTTTTTCAAATTCTATCGTAAATTATCGGCTCGCTTTTGAGGTCTCGTACGCGGCATGAATGCTCGTTGGCCTGTACTCTACGTAATGTGACCATTTTATAGACAACGTCGAACACCCTTTTCAGGAACCCTTTAAGCAACGATGTGTAAAACAGGCCACCAAGCACTTTCTCTCTCTCCCTGTTTTTTTCGCTCTACGCATGTGCTCGAACCAATCGAGACCTCCCCTTCGATGGAGCCAAGCTTTAAGCAATGGGGCTCTGCAGCCGAGCTCTGCGTCATAACTGACATCGTACATTTAAACGGATGGTGCGAACGAATTTCCATAGGCGCGTGGTAGACGCTCCATCAATTAATGAGAAGCGGTGGGGATATGACGTAGTGGTGACGTCACGAAACGGATATAAGGAGCGGTTTGAGGCACCGTTGGCACCAAGAGGCGCTGCTCACTAGCGCTCTGCGCACCAAAATTTCGCCGAGTTAATGATTTACGGAGCGACACCGTAAATATAGCGCAATTTATTTTTAAGGAAGGTCTCTGTTTGCATCTTCTTGGACATTCGGGCCACGTTCGTCATTTCTCTAGGATTGTATCTGCGGAATCTGTGCATGACTTTAGCCAAACCTGCTGAGCAAAGAACTGCAAAAGAAAACAGTTTATATCTTCAGCTTTAAAAAAAACTGCAACTATTGTACCCCCCTGAGAGCAGCCACTAATCTGCTAACTCCACAAAATAATTATAAGTGTATATCTGAAAAAGCGACATCCACGAAAAATTTTTCTCCTAGCCTTAATTACAGTTCTTTAAGCATACTGCTTTCGTTATCATCTCATTACAAATTGCTCTGAATGCGGCGAGATAGCACAGCGCGCCCGCTCTTTGTTTTGTGACCTCTCCTTTGTGCGCCCTCTCTCCATCTGATCCCTTCGCGGACAGGTCAGAGATAGACATGCGCAGACATTGTGAATGTAGAATAACATTCAACGGATGCAGTGTTAAGCTCGCTCCGACGTGATTATGAAAAACATTGAGGTCGCCGCAATCTAGCTACGCAAGTTGTGTTCAAGTGGGTGTCAAAATGTTATGAGAAGCTCCGCTTTTATACATGGATCTCTAGCACGCAACTGCAAGATTTCTCAGGCAGTGTGATTTATATTCTTAAGATCTATCCTATTAATCGCATTTTTATCCGCTTGGATTGCTTGAAGGATAAATATCACTATAGACGAACAAGCTAGTCAGGTGAATGTGACATGTGGTACCCCATAAAGATAATTCCAAGGTCCGCAGTTCACTTACATGCTGGCTTGTTTTTTTAAGAAATGTTGGGTTCTGCGAGACTACCACGACGACCATTCCCTCATAAAAATTTCGGCGTCGAACTGAAAGGGTGACGTAGAAGATCACTTAGTAATACATTTTCATCAGATAGTGTCTTATAACACAACCCCTGGAAGCATTCCTTTTAACTTACCACAAATAAAAACGCGTTTAAGCAGAAATGTATTTTGTGTTGAATGGATCCATAACTACAGCGCAAACGACAGGACAGAGATGAAGAAGGGACACCACACAGCGCTGACACACAGTTGTGAGTCAGCGCTGTGTGGTGTCCCTTCTTCATCTCTGTCCTGTCGTTTGCGCTGTAGTTATGGATCATCGTAAACACCAACTCGCCCAACAAATGCTTTTGTGTTGAATGGAATTCGTTTCCAAGTTGAAGATTAAGAATCCACCTCTAACGACCCCGTCCGGCCGTCGTCTATGAGTGGCCACAAATATCGCCGTGGATTTCTGCGAACGTTTACAAAGTCTTCACTGAATGCACATACTCGGAGCTGTAAAATGTGAATTAGCGGTAGGCCCATAAAATTGAATCACTTCCTCCTGAGGCTCCGGTAGGTGCCACCAACCGTCACCCAATCCTTAGCGCAGTCTACTGTTCACTCCATCTCTCACTGAAGCCAAAACTTGCCGCTTCGTTCGGAATCTATGCGAAACAAATAAAAGAGCAGCTCAGATCGCCCTATGCGTCACTACGAAGGTGAAAATATCTCTTCAGTAAGTGCAGAGGCCTTGAATGGTTCAACATAGGGGCAAAGAAATTCAATACTCAGCTTTAACTCAGGGGGCCCATTCGCTAAAACGCAGTGGTAGCTTATTACTACGGCTCCCCCATAAGGTGCCCAAACGATAGCATGCTTTCACGCCGCTCCTCATTTTGCAGACACTGCAAACTCAAATATTTGACACGTCGCATGCGGGAGGTGCGGGGTTCCATTCCCAGTGCCGCCGGGTACCCACCGGTGATACAATGGGTAAAAGCTTTCCCCTGCCTGGTGCTCGGCTTATTTAGGGTGAAATGCTTGGTAAATTGGTCTTTGACCCCACCTTGAGTAGTCGAAAACACCTTGTGCCATGGCGTGCTTTTGGCCACAGATGCTCTTGCGCCATAAAAATTCATCATCATCAAATAACTGACAGTGGCATCCTTTCAAATGTTGTTTCGGTGGTGGAACCGAAATGCGGGAGGCCCGAGTATTATGCAATGTCAGTGCACCTTAAAGAACCCCAGATGGTCGAGATTATCCGGAGCCCTCCATTGCGGCCTCCGTCATAGCCCTAGTCGCTTTGGGACGTTGAACCCTATAAATCAAACAACCAGCCGTTAAAATGTTCGTCACCTTTAGACTATCTCTTTAAATGTCTTATACCCCTGTCACACGGGCACTTGTAAGGCCTTAGAAATTAAGGTACTTTGCCCCAAAGGCGCGTGACGCGCATCTACACGGCAAAGCGTCGAGACCTATGCGATAAAGGTCCGTAGCAATAAAGGCGGCCGTCAGCGGCCTTAAAGTTGCTTAAAGGAGCAACCCAGACGGCAGCGCCAGCTAGCGAGCTCAAAGAATAAAAAATTGACGCAATTTTTAGTTTTCAAACCGTAAAAAAAATCTAATTTATCTTATTTAATGGTTAATTTTGCATTACAGTGCACTTAACCGCAGAGGAGGCTACGACTAAAGACATCCACACTGCTAGAAAGGACTTGAACGCTTTTCAGCAGCCGCATCGACACACACGTGCTTGCGCATCTCGCTTTGCTGTTTTTTCTTCGTTTGCTCTTCGTTGTGTGCGTGTTTTGAGTTTGCTTGTGTGCACAAAGACACAAGCAACAAAGCACGCTCCTCGAACACGACGAGGAGCCGAACGGAAAAGTGCGCCTACCGTGGTCGGACCTAGAACGATGAAAAAAAAAAAAAAGAAACTGTTTCAAAATATCCGTTTCTCACCGTGAGAACGCTCGTTTATTATCGTGATAGCTACTTTTTCCAACATAAACGAATGCACTCTTAGCTGAAGTGCTACCGTCTGCTTTAATTTCATAATGTTACTAGCGCCGCTTCACACACAGCGGTGACTTTTGGCATTCACGGAGGCCGCGTTCTAGCTCCTTTGGATTTGCCGTGTAGCAGCGTCGCTGCTCCTTTTCGGTTTTCCTCCTTTAGTGCAATAAGACAACTTTACGGCAAAGGCCGAGAAGAAGTCCCGTGTGACAGGGGTATTAAGAGTAGTGACGGTGTAGCGGTGTTGAAGAGCCTGGGTGCCTGTTTTCAGTGTTTAGCAGGTTGAGCAGGTATTCCGCATTCCGCCCTTATCGACGAGCCTGAACGCGCGCGACGCCGGCTGCATACAAAAGAGGTCGAAGCGTTTTGCGCCGTGTTTTCCTCCCCCGGCGAGTTTGGGCGGTAGAGTGACCTCATTACGTTGCGCAAATAGACCACCGTGTCATTTGCGTTTCTTTGCTCTCTTGTTTGTTACGCAACACCGTTGTAACGAAGTTCTTTTAATCAGTTATTTCTGCACGCCGTGTTAAAAGAAGCGCCCGACGAAGACGGCATGGAAAGGTGAGACCTGAAGGGTCTTCAGATCGTCTGAGGGTATATACGCTAACAGCGATTGGTGCGCTAGTGCAAAGGAGCCGCAATTTCGAGAGTAAGCCAAAAGACAGATATCCCAAGAGATTGGTAAATGCCTCGTAACGTGGTTTTTATTCAAGGTTGCAGAATTAGTTGTGAACAATGCTCAGTAAAATATGTAGTTTCTTTCCGCTTTAGTTTAGACCATACTTGGTACGATATCAGGAAAAGTCATATAAATTGCCGAAGAAATGCGCAGAAGTTTCACAAAAAAAGTAAAGTGACTACATTTTCAAGTCTTGGTGATAGTCCGTCTGTCGAGCATTAGTGTGAACCAACCGTTATGAGCGAATAACTAGCTGTTTTTACTTTTAATCTTCATTAAAACGGACTGCGAGATTGAATTTCCTCGTTTGGATTCGCCCCTCACCACGACAGTTTGCGCAGACTCTACTAGCAACGTATTTGCACGGGTCTTCTCCTGCATATGTTAGCTCCAGAGCATTATAGCGGGGCTAGTAATACTTTCATGTTGTCAAAGGACTTCAGGTTATCTCCTTTTGTAAGTACCTGCCATGGTGGCTCACTGGTTAGACCACTCGGCTGCTGAGCTCCAGGACCCGAGTCTAAATTCGGCCGCGGCATCCATGTTTCGACAGAAAACATACTCAAAAGGCGCCCATGTGCTGTGCGATGTCAGTGCACGTTAACAACCCCCCGGTGACCTAAATGAACCCGGAGCCCTCTACTACGGTGTCCTTCATAGCTCGTCGCTTTAGGACGTTGAACCTCACCTACAGTACATTTTAAAAATAGAAAATTATTTGCTTGTTTATTTTTATTATCCTATTTTTGCTGCTGCGCATATGATGCATGCATAGCAGGGCGAGAGGTGTTCATTTCATTAAATTATCTTGGTCTTATCAGCAGCGGTTTAGTTTTTTTCTTAAGATTCTTCTATCGTCCCGCTCTCTCTCTCTCTCTTAATTTTATTGTTCACGCCATGAAACTGTTGTTTGAACAATGGGCTGCAACTAAGTGCGAATAGATAGCCCGATCTCCAATCACTTCTTTTTCAAAAGCGTCGTTCCCCACGTTAAGTCTAATGTTATTAGCTTCGATATAGAGTGGCAGTGATATATTCCAGCAACGCAGCCTGCGTCTGCGAGCTTGGCGGGACCGCAGCTGATGACTAAGCCGGATCCGGAAACGCGCCAGACACAATTTACTCTTCGAAATAAGCGCAAACACACCCTAAAGGTGTTCTCTCGGGAACACTATTTTATACCGCTGCGCCAGACTTAATTACAACCCCTGTGAATATCAATTGCAGAAGTACGTCGTAGTTGCTGAAAATTGGTTGAACACCCATTCATAAACTAATCCATAATAGAATTCCTCCCACCGGAACGATATCGGGTCCCGAGGCTTCCAAACAATATGTTTCTATTCGTATGTACCTATCATCTTAGCGAATTCCTCATTTTTAGCTGACAGATCAAACCTCGTATCCTTTTCTCCACGAAACTGTTTCTTCTCGAACCTTCCCTTCGTTTGTTCTTTTTTCCTTTATTTCTTTTAAGATGCGGGCGCTTTCACTTAAACGTTAAAGCACGCTCACATGCATGATCCTGCATGGTCGACAGCTGTGAAAGTGCTGAGGAGCGAACCAACGAACCTAACCCCGTAACGACTGGTGTGTCAAGCACGATGCAGAGTGCGCAAATGCCAGTAGCGTTCGATCAAGGGGCGAGAAACATATCACATCCTCGCCGTATTGCTTAAGTCGCATCTCCCAACGTACTTACTTGAGCGAAGTGTTAGCTGGCAAAGACGCACAGTGCGTGCTGAAATATCACTCACTCTAGAAGCTAGCCTCAGCATCAAACCATGCTGAAATTTCAGCTGACATATACTGCTACGTCATTAGGTGATGGAGTTATACCTAGTTTTGCTATTAAACCAGTGAACGTACTCGAATATCTTCCCATGTCTTTACTGTTATCAGAAATTTACGAAGTTTTGCTGTATCTTTTGTTCCTTGCTGTTTTCAGCACTTTACGCTCTCCTGCTTGGATCGTTTAAGTTGCGCTGTATTCTACAAAAAAAGGAAAAAGAGATTAAATCTAGTGAAAACCGCTGATTTTACCTGATTGCAATGTTATTTTTATCAACAGATCGACCAGACCTTTACCTTGCCGCAATTCACGGGCAAGTGGCGACGAAATGCTGAAAGTTCACGCTTTCTATCTTGCATTTTTCTTTTCTTCGCATTGCCGGGTAAAGAACAAAACAGTGAACCAGACAGTTGAGAGGAATAACGTCCGAGCTGTATTACAGAGCCCCCTCACATTAACAAATGGGGAGTGCATGCCTATTCGGACCCATTCAGAGAAGCTTAACAAACCCCGCGCATTCATAGCACTTGCGCTCGTATTGGAATGCCCTTCCCATTGATATACTACGCCGCGTCGGGCGACTACACTGCAACGAAGGTGTATATATACTCGTTCCGACGCCCACACGCAGTCCTGATCGCAGCACGTAACCAAGTGACGAGTGTCGTGCGGTACTCACGGCTGGCAACATCCTGGCAACGGCGTTGGTTCCACTGGGGCGTTTCACCACACAGTCAAGGCCAGTATCGTAGTCCACTCGAGTCCGGCGGCGTAGCGCACAGCAGAGCGTCCGCGAGTTGACACAAACCAAGCAGGAGCCGGCGCAACCGAAAAACCCGCTCCCAAGCACGACCGGGCAGAAGGGTCCGATGGTCACTTCAGCAGCGGCGGCACACGTTCAAACCAAAAGACGGGGCGGATCGGTGGCGGACGGCGTTTTGCCCGCGCGCTATGGGGCTCGCCGGCGGTGCTCGGCGGCGTCGTCGTCTGGGTGCGAGTCGTCGTTGTGGCTCGCAGGTCGGGCGCCGCATCCACGAGGATCAATGCCAAGCCAGCAACTATTTCACCCTGAACTTGTTCTAGATTTTATACGACGGGCGGGCTCGGCCAGAGAGGAGGAGTAGTCATGACCTTGTTTCCTTGTCTGCCGGGCCCGGCCCCCTCTCGCGGCCGCCGACGCCGCTCGCGCTGCTCGGGCCATCGGCTTCGTGTTTGGGATGCCGGCTGTGCTGCTGAGTGGCAGCCGCCGAAAGAAAAAGAAAAAAATAGAAAGGAAAGAAACGAGCGGGCGCGAAGAGAACTCGCTCCGCCGCCGTCTACTATAGCTGTGTGCACCTGCACTGCTGTGCCGGCGTCTGAGCGCTGCCGAGGAGCGGTTGTCGGAAGGCACAGCTTGCGCGATGCGGACGTCGGTGGGTGTCATCGCCCAGCCACGGCTGGGTTAATTCCCGTTCCGGGATGGGGCTCGGGTGTCACGCGGGCAACGCCATGCGCTGCGAAAAGTGCATGCGCGATCAGGTAAACGAGTCGCGGTTGCCGGCGCGCCCCAGAGCGTCGAGAAACACGTCGCGAGAAGTACGACTGTCGCTTACATTTCTTTTTCTTCCTTTTTTTGAGGTCGTGCTTGACTGACAGATTATTCCTGGAGTTAAGAAGCGAGGAGACAACTCATGTTTAGCAGTGGTTGACATTGGTAAACAGTGCTCTGGAAAGTGACGCCAGGAGCCTGAAAAGAGGGTGCCGGTGTGGTATACGCATATAAACACGATAGACCAAGCCGCTGTCTCAGGCCAAGGATCGAGAATCATGTGACCCAGAGGCAACGGACAGTTGCCAATGGATCCTCCGCAGCTCCTCCACGCAAATAGCGATGTTGAATGTCGTTCAGCTCCTTGGTGGCACCTAGTCCTTAAATTGGACCGAACACCAGCTTGATCCCCGGTGTGAATTCAAAACAAAGGGGAGGGGGACTGAAATGGCTTCTTAACTGCGACGTGATGTCCTCCTGCAAATTATCTTTAATTCTGAGTGCTTTATTCTCTAATTGCGCAGATAAGAATTGCAACTGAAATAGCCTACTGAGGTTGCGTCATTCTCAGAACGCCAATCGGGCTCGAGAAGACGATACTGTAGGCAAAGAACCGATGCATGTTCTTGTTTTCACCTCATATTTAGTTAGCTTTGGTTTTTGTGTGTTGTTGTGCAACTATCACTCACTCACGGGCGTATTACAAAGAGACCTTCAACTGCATCCCCCCCCAACCCCTCCCCAAATCCCCTGTCCCCTCCCCCTAGACACCAAGAGTGATCCCACTACTATGGGCAACATAACCCGCGTACAAAATCCCGCTCCCCAGAATATCCCGAAGTTACCTCCACCACCACTAGACGTAATGACTACCCTGTGATAGTCACGAGGGGACCTGTACTGCTGAGAATCCCACCGTACACGATGTTCTCCTACAACAGGGCCAAAACCCGCACCACGGCTGCCTTCTGCTCCTCTCGTGTGTGCAAGGTGGGTACAGGACACCTACTCCGGACCTGCCTTTTCTTGCAAGCCCTCAGGGAAAAAAAAAATCTGCTTCGACGCGCATCGGACCCCAGCTCGACCGCCGGATGCAGAAGATTGGATCTGGGGGACCCCACCTCCGGATCGCGCTGTACTTCCTCAATTGGGCGTGCACCTAGATATATAAAAAGCTACTTTATGCCAAACAACACGCTCTTACAATTAAAAACAAATGTTGCAGAAGCCACTACGGTGGCTGTCTATGAAGTGCGAAAGCATTCTCCATGATAGTTGAGTTGAGGTGTTGAATGCTACAGGTGGGATTGGCCTTGCTTATTCTGCCGGCCATTGCTCCACGATACTCACGACACCACCTGTCAGTTTGAATACAACGGCGCAATTTCTTGATTTTGAGCATTCTTTATTCCTCTATACTCTCGTTATTGTTGTTGTTGTCGCCAAGTTCGGTTTCCGGTATCGAGATTAACGGCCTGCGCATACTGAAATAGAAGACGTATTTGGTAGTCCTTAAGTCTACTCCCCTAGTGATGGCTCAGTCGATGACTCTGCCATATGTTGTTGACACCAAGTCTGATGTGTTAATTGTGAAATTACAGGTTTTCGTAGTGTATTCAATGAACCACTGGTTTTCCGATTTTGAAATTTCCGCGTTGAAATCCCGCGTTATGATCATTGACTCCACTCTTCCCTTTGAGTTGTCACTGAAGGTTGTTTCAGCACCAACACTGTAGGTAACGAGCTTGATGGATAGGAATTCCCTTATTTGCTTGTTTGTTGCATCAGGAATGATGTACACTGGCACCGGAACCACATCGGTGCCATTGCGCTTGACCTGAGCGCAGCACAAATCATCTGTGGTGGCTCAATAACGGAGGTACCGTCTTCGTTTCGAGATGACACTTCTCTGCCACGACTGACGCGGTGCTAGCGTCGGAGGTGCCATGGGGCTGCGCCAAGATGTCAACCTCTCGGCAGAAGGGTTAGCATAGTGTGACGATTTCAGGCTTGAAATTCTCCATGTCTTCTCGTTTGTAAGAACGCTAACGATTGCCCGAGCCACCCGAGCCATCTCGCGAAAGCGATGCCCTTGTGAATGGCGTTGTTCAGTATTCCACTCCCTCAAAGTCCGCTAGGCACACCAGTATCAAAACATGCGGATGGTCTTCGTACTTGTCAAGCAAACTGAGCTTCCGCATATCCGTAGAATCATTTTCCTCATTCTTGAGTTGTCGCTTCGGTTCACGTACCCTCGACAGCGTCTTCTTTCGTTGAGCTTTTCTTCTGTTGGTGGCGGTCGTTGTTGTTGCCGTTGGTGGTGGTGGCGGTCGGTTTGAAGGCCCGATCTCGTTTTTTTTTTCTTATTTGGTTGTGCTGGCTTCGGGCGTGGTGTTTTGTCTGTAGCTCGACTACCTCAACCTCGACTACGTTAAATGAGTCAATGTTTCACAACTGTCTAACTGTACAAGGCACCCTGGCCAATCTCTTATTGTGAGTATGTGCCATTACAGAGAGAACAACAGCAGCAGCTCACCTTCTTTGCCGAGCCCGCCGGCGCATCGACTGCCGCTCGCTCGGGGTGCGCGCGCATTAGAGATGCATACATCGCGAAATTAGTTGGAGGTAACTAAAGAATGCTTCGCGTGAAAATCTTCCCGACTGGTTTACATTTTGTACTGCGCGACGTTTATAGAATTTCTTACGGGTGACGTAGACAAAGAGAAATTAGCTGCGATCTTCGAATCATCTGGCGACGACGCACTGCAGCTCGTTCATAAGTATTTTCAGTGCTAGCTTACCCTCTAGTGTGCATGTCGCCCAAATGTGTCCTGGAGCTTACCTGCCCCAGATGATGAGCCGACATCGTCAAACACCCCACGAGCACTGCTGTAAGTGTAGCATTCTGACCAAATACAGCAGTAACGTATTTGTAGTACAGCGATGGCCTTATCCGATCACGTAACTGCTACACTGCGCAACGGCTCCTCGGTTATGGTGTCTCACTATTGAGCGCGGAGCCGCGCGTTCGATGTCCTGCTGCTAGCGAGTGAGCGAAAAACATTTATTCATCGTGTGGGATCGGTGGGTTCTCAGTTTTGCCAGATGGCCGTCAGTTGCTGGCTGGCGGCGACCTCTTCGGCGCTCGGTCGCCTTCACTTGCATGGTCGGGTCTGAGCTGAGCAGCAGATGTTCCCATGCCCTGAGTGAGGAAGAATCCACGAGACCTGAAGGAGGGGACCCACCGGGCAGACACATGTGATCTAGGGTAGCTCGGGCCCCGCAGAGTTTACTGTGCGGACTCATTTGATCGGGTAATGTGTGCGCATATACCTGCGGGCATGGATGCGAGAATGTCTATAGTCTATGCCAGATTTTTTCTTGATTTTTGGTGAGAGACGTGAGCGGTGGCGGCATGCTTTGTCTCGCGTGGCGGTAGTATTGGGCGATGTCATGAAAAGAGGTCAGACCCTCGTTCGGTACATCTGAGTCTGATATACCCACTGCTAGGCCGACGAATTCTCGAGCGTGATTGTGGGCAGCTTCCTTCCCGGCGACTGTCCGAATGGGCCGGGAGCCAGATCAGATCCATCTCCGTGGTATGTGTCGGGTTGAAAGGCTCCTAGAATTTTGAGAGCGGAGGATGAAACTCGGTCCCTCACAAAGTTACGTACGGCCGATTTGGAGTCGCTGATGATTACTTCAGAGTCTGTGTTAGCAATGGTCATGGCTATGGCTGAAGTCCCCCACGGTTTCGGAGCGTTTGGTGTGTATTGTGGCCGCTGCGACCACTTTAGCGGGTGCGTCCATGCGTGGCGCAAATCGAAAAAGTGCGATCCTTCGTTCCGTAGTCGACTGTGCCTACGTATAGCTCTCCTGTTAGTCTTTGTATTTGGCGTGTATAGGGCTTTCCCCGTTGCCTTTATTCTGCATGCATTTAAACAGGGGATTGATCGTAACCAGTTTTCGTATGTCTAAGGGTATCTATCTGGGGCCGTCCGCTATCTATTCGGCGTTGATTACCAGGTTGGCCACAACGTGTCTTCCGGCCTTGGTGTTCAAGGGTCTGTGCAACTAACTGTATGGTGCTGTTTTCTTCCATGAGCTCATCTACGGTGTTGTGAACTCCTAGGCTAAGGAGTTTGTCGGTGGAGGCGTTTCTGCGTAGCCCGAGGACGGTCTTGTATGTCTGGCGGATGAGGCAGTCAACGGCGAAAAGACGGATTCTTGCGGCATGTCTCTGTTCCCTAGAGTGATGGGTTCGGATTTGCGTACCCCGAAAGAGAGCTCGGCTTTGACGTAGATTTGACGTAGTCGAATGCTATGGCACCCGGATTGAGGCCGGAAAGATTGGAGAGGATCGCCTCATGCGAGAATTTGTCGGAGGTTTTCTTTAGATCTACTCCGCTGGCCGAGTGTAGAAGGTCCTTCGAAAGTTGGATCATGATTTCCTGCGTCGAGAGGTGTGCCCTGAAGCCTCCCATGGTATCGGGGATGAGGTCGCGGTCCTTCGCGCAGCTTTGTAGTCTGAGGATGACGTGCGACATGTTTGCCTAGGCAGGATGTGAGGGATATGGGGCGGATGTTCTCAATGTTGAGTTGTTTGTTAGGTTCTGATATGTACGTGACCCTCGAGCGTTTGCACTTCTGGGGTATCTCGCCTTCTCGCCAGTATGTGTTCATTAGGTCGGTCATTAATTTTTTTATTTGGTTTTTGGGGAAAGCAAATTACGCAGTATCTATCTCATATTTCGGCGGACACCTGAACCGCGCCGTAAGGGAAGGGATAAAGGAGGGAGTGAAAGAAGACAGGAAGAAAGAGGTGCCGTATTGGAGGGCTCCGGAATAATTTCGACCACCTGGGGATCTTTAACGTGCACTGACATCGCACAGCACATGGCTGAAACCAGTTTGAGGTCCAAGTTTCTGAAGGCTTTGTTGGTGACTCCATCGGGCCCTGCGGCTGAGGTCGTTCGGAGCTGGCTTAGGGCGGACCTCACCTCGATGTCCGTAAGGTCTGCGTCTGCGTTTTGCTTCGAATGAGGGGAGAGATTCGTGGTTGTGGTGGTGTTCAGGTATCTGCAACGCACATTCGATAGCAGCTCTGCGTCTATACCTGGGTACTGCTGTCAAAACTTTAGTGCATGTCAACGAGCACCAAGTAGTCGAAATCAAACCAGGACCTCTTTGAGCAGCGGCGTCCTATACGACCCCAATGTACCCCCAACTTAGTTTCAGGGAGTAAAAATGCATTAACACTTCGTTACTTCGTTTGAACCCGCCAAGAACACATGCGATTAAGTGCATGCTGAGAAGGAACTATCGTGGCGGACGGTTCAACTGCCGACAGCAGCGGTTACATGGTGTCTAGGTCTTCATGGATGCAACCAATGCAGCGCGGCGTCATTTGGTTGAAAGCCTGCTTCGATAATGACCTTGCATACCATGAGACTACAGCGGGTCAGTGCAAGCTGTACAATGCTTGAGCAGGAATGTGGATGTCGCAGTCATCTGCCGAACCGCGGCCAGTCTAACGCGTACCTGCACAGTTAGATGCCCGCCCAGCAGTTTGCCTGATAGATGAAGCACGAAGCTACGCAATGTTTCCCCTGCCCACAAACTATATTACCACTCTGTGAGAGGCCATGAGAGGCTATGTATTTTCTATCGGCATATTGTTTTTTTCTGGAGAGGGCATATCGAAAAGCCGATAAAGAAGCCTCGTCTTCCAGCTTTACTTGGACACGTAACGAGAATCAAAAGCAGAAATAACTTATTGTCGGACGGTAGAATACAATTATATCAAACAGCAGCAGCAGTCGAATGATCGCAGCTTGGTTCATGCTTAACCGCCGCGCCGAGCGGTCTGTTCCGGCGATTGCAGCGTTGGGACAGCTCTCGAGCAGGCATTGATGGACGAGATGGAATAAAATTCGAATAGAATCGTTTCATTGTTCTGGCCTACAGTATTCACGCGGATAAAGTGCTCTACATTGAAGGGGACAAACGAGATTGTTCATCCTGAAATATTCCTCGATAATCAGCCAGTAAACGCATAAACAAGACCTGAGGATACCCTCAGTCATCTTCGCCTCAATATAGTATTGCGGAAGAATAAGAGAGATTGAAATACTCTAGGCGCGCCTGGCTCCCGATTGACCTAAGAGGTAATCAGAGCGGGAAGCCTTTGCAGTACAATGAACGCAGCTGGGATGATAAGGACGACAATTATGACGAGAAACACGACGACGACTGTGACAAGCTGCAACTTCAGTTCGTTCCAGTCGTTTATTAAAGGGTGAAAAGAGGGAGTAACTACCTTACAAGACAATGTTTTCCTACTGTCGGACAGCACTACTAGCAGTGAAAATTTAAGGCGTTGTCCTGGCAACAAACTGATATCGCGCATTGTTCATAAAACTCTAACGACGCTCTCTTTGAACTTAGATAAAACCAGGGCCATCTATTACGGTTACCTATACACACATACTGCCTTTACATCAGGCTAGAAAAATTGCAACTCCTGATCGCTTCGCACTCCTATCGGGTGAAGTTTTCAGTTCGTAAAGTGTAATTAACTTAAATTCTGTACTGAAACGTTGGGCTTAACGTACCAGGGTTTTCGAAAAAAAATTACGTTCAAGTGGAGACTCAACATAATCGTCCTTGCCGCAAGGTGCGCTCCATGAGCATAGAGGCAGAGTCCCCGTTCGTAGCAGGGAATAAAAGGTAGAATTCGGTATGTGGGTTTAGCATCCCGAAACTACTAGAGTTCTATGAGAGGCGCTACACTACAGTGCTGCGGAATACTTTGAACCATCTGGGGTTCTTAAAACATCATTGATATCGCATAGCACATGGTCGTGTTTGCATTTCTCCTAGATCAAAAATATGGTCGCTACGGCCGGGATTTGATTTCACAATCTCGTTTTGGTTCAACAGCAGAAGCGCAACAGCCATTGAACCGCCTCGAAACTTTGGTGCCAATGTCACAAGACTTTCTCCTCTTCTTTCGTTTAGTTCGTGCAAGGCATCTTCTTCACGACTACACTTATTCGAGTGCTGCTTTCCGCCACCTCGTTTGTCCCTCGCGTCTCGCACGCTTCTCGTACGTGTCTCAAATGCGCCCCCTTCCGTGCCCTTCGTCTTTCAAAGACGGGAGCCACCTGTTGCCACATCCTGTCCGCACTGTTACTCAGTGCGCTAGGCGTGTTTTGCAAACAGAACCTTAGGCAAACTTGGAGTTGCGGCATCTCTTGCAGAAACACCTGACAGCGCGGGCGTAGGCGTCAAAGTGACGTGCAAGCATTGAAAGGGAGCTGTTGATGAAAAGAATCCTCTGGCTGCATAGAAAAGCGTATGCGCGCTGAAAAAGGCCCGTGGGTCCAACTACACTGCCGACCTCTGAACCACTGCGTTTTAGCAAACGCGTGAGTCATACAAATGCGAGATGATGCGCGACCCTGTTCTTCAAATAAAAAAAATATCAACAAATCAAGAAAACGCCGCTTTCTTCTGTTGTATCTTGTGTAACATCTCATTGATGCGCTGCTTGTTTGTTTAGTTAGTTTTATCTGTCTATCGAGGCGCAGCGAGGTTTTTTTTTTTCTTTCTTCAGTATAGGTCTTAGCGTTTATGCTCTACCTCACGACTAGCTGGGCTTCAGTGAAAGGCTGCTGGTTCAATGAGGAAACTGAACACGAGCAAAGGTGTGCTCAGCGGCGCAAGCATACCCAACAATTCTGGACAAAAGCATTTTTAACGCTATTTCTTCATATATTGCAAGATTTTACTATAACAATCAATATATCTTCAGGTCTCCCGTCAAAAGGCTTGATTTTTTTTTGCTATTAATATTTTTGCTATCGTCAAAACCGTTCTCCATTTGTTTTCTATGACAGTCTTAACTGCTCGATGCGAGCGATGGAAACTCTGTAAAAAAAAGATTTGTTACACGTTGGAAGAACGGACCATTACCTTCAATATTTCCGTAACATTACCTTACAATTTCCTGGTATTCAAAATTTTTTGTCCAAGAATGTTGGACATGAGAGCCAGGAGGAAACAACATGTCGGTGTGAACATCGCGTGAAATTTCACAGCAGCGGACTTATTTACCGCAGGACTGCTCTCACTTTATATCTCGCTGCCCAGACTGGCTACTTGCACTTGAACCAAGTGTTGGCATTAAAGAGGCGAAGAAAAGATACCCCCCTCAGCACATTCAAAAAATGTTCTTTTGGTCAGTCAGTCGAGAGTCCAGCATTACTTTTGAATAGCTGCAATATTCTTAATGATACGAGCAAAACGGAGAGATATTGAAGATTTTAATCATCCGTGTTTTTTTTTTCTCGCGTTGGCCGTTTACTTCAATATTCTACGCAATTCATGGAATCCCTCTTGTTGCTGTTCCAAATTTGCAATTTAATTGTGACATTAAGGTTGACTATAATGCAGATGGCAAGCGGCAAAGATTCATGAGGTTCTGTGATGAAGTGGTGTAGCCTCGCTTGTCCAGGCTAAAAATATTCATTAAATTTTTGCGGAACTTTTTTGCTGCGCACAACTATCACACACGGGTACTTACTCTATAATCCTTGAGGATCTCTGTGTGCTGATCACGTGGAGTAGATCTAGAAAATTTGCCTTAGAATGTTTGATGTGTTCTTGGAGTTCGCATTTCTGGCAAGTGTACGCTGCACCCTTCTGATGGGGTATAGAGTGATCTTGTGTTCCGTTTTTTCTTTTTGAAGTTGCCCAAAACACCCGCTGTAGATTTCCTTGACTGACGATTGATGTCGGCCTTTCAGATGAGTTCATGAGGCGCCGAAGAGTCTCTGGAGCATCCTTGTAATGAAGTAATTAATGGCCAATTTTTACTGAAGCTGATGATGGATTTCTTTACTAGCAGCATGAAATAGCGAACATTCAATGATATTTCCTTTTCCATCGCGAGTGGCAATCGTCTCTTTTTCATTCCTTCCTGTACAGTGTTTCCTTGAAAGACAAGGCGCAAGCAAAAAAAAAAAAAACCCCGAATGCGATGTAGGTGTGCTAGCACAGTCATTTTGCTTAACTTTGTGTATCTTCCTTAATCTTAGTGATAGTGCGGCCGGGGTGAAATCGGGGGTTAAATTTAGGAAGGTTAATTTTATTGATGAGGAGGAAATGCGAAAGCGTGCATCTTTTGTAATCCTCTTAAGCAGTAATGAGGATCACAACAAAGACCCGTTATATCCAAGTCTTTCGTTGTATCTGGGCTTTTCGTTGTATTTGAGTCATTCGTCTCTCCCACCTCGCCCCTGCAAGATGAAATGAGAAATTCCCCTATCTCTCTTTCACCACCAGTCAACTGTGGCAGGCGGCTCTTCCGTTAACCCCGGGTTCGAAACCCACTCGCTTTCGTAGTGTGCTTTATTTTAGTTCATTTGTGCCCCGAAGCTTCATCCCCGAGACAAGACGGCTTTTTCGCTAGCGCAGCACTTAGCGCTCGCGCACTACAACGGTCCAGGGACGAGGCCAACGCTGACCACGCGGTGGTTTCCCAGGGGGAAAGGGAGATAGGGAGGGACTCGATCGAATCGCGTGCGCGATGCAGAAGCGGCAGGCACCTCTGCGCCTTCTGTTCCGCGCATTGTGCCGCAGAGCGGTGCAGGTGTCGCTTTGCTATATTCGCCTGCGCTTTCTTTTTTCGTCACTTTCGGCCTCTCGTTCCATGCGAGTTGGTAGATAAATACGCCTCCCTTTTCAATTCGTGCGCGCCGAGTGAGCAGCAGCAGCCACCGACTTCTGCGCCAGGCAGCCATGCAATGCAGACCACTCCGGCCACATCAGCGCAGCGGGTCACGCACCAAGGGCCGCACTGCCCGCGCGCGCCGCTCCGGGGCTGATGAGCGAAAGCGGCGCTCGAGCGACTCCCGGTTATCGCCTTTCTTTTTTTCCTCGAGCCGATTCCAATTTTTTGGGACTCTGCCTCTCCCACTCCGCGAGGAAGAACACCCCGCTGCTGCGTTGCCGTAAACAAGGAATGGAGTTGCGGGAAACAAAAAGAAAAACAACAACAATAAACGCCCGGCTGCGCCTACCCCGCATTCATGCTAGCCACGCCTGGCAAATTGTCGCGCTGTATGGCGCGCGGTTTCTCCGTCCCTTAACCGACAACCGGCCACGCCGTAAATCCCGGCCGCCTTTCTCGGGCCGCGGTCGCCGCCGAGGCGGATCGGTGTCCGACGTGTAGCGGCGCGGCGGTCGAGCACAGGGCGCGCCCGGGAAGCCCGCCTCGCTTCCGCGTCCCGCCTTGAATGCCGAGGCGGACAGGCATAGGTACGTACGCAGCTCTCGCTTGCAGCAGATTGTGCGGTTCGCTGTTAAGGGCGCTTCCGCGGAGGAACTGCACTCGGAGTCGGGGATGACTTCCTGCGGAGAGAAACCTCGACCGAGACGCGAATGTGGAAAGCGAGCCTATGGCACGTGTTTCCCGAACCCTGCGCACAGCGGCGTCTGCTCAGGAGGCGGAATTCTCGTTTGTCCGTCTCTGCGCGCGGCTGCCGACGGTGGCAGACAATTACGCGGCCGAGCTTGAGGAAGCGGAGGGCTGCTGGCGTATGGGAAACGCGAGCCATCTCTTTGTGTTCCCCCTGTGTAATTGCACGGTGCAGCAATTATAAAGCGGGAGAGGCGGATCCTGCCTGCGCTGCTAAATGCGGGCACGACGATATGGTAGGTAGCTCGACCAGCATACGCCCTCGCTCCGCGATAAAGGAGGGTGTAGGTAGTGCTATGGACACCTGTGGCGGTTCCCCCTTGCGCAGAGCTTCTTGTAAACGACTTTCCTGAAATGAGACGCTGTGAATGGCGACAAAAAAGAAAAGAAAAATGGGGATTATACGTATAGAGCAGTTCTACGGCGTATTCCCAGCGCCGCGAAAAAATAGCACGCTGGAAACGGAAGCCAATGTGTAGTGCAAAAAGAGCGGCCAGTTTGGCAAGTATAGGGGTAATGATAGTTCGCTCATTCAAAACTGGGAGAAAAAAAACGATATGCTTCTGTGGACACTGGTAATCTCTGCGCAGATTTTACGCCTCTTTCTCACTTTCGGGAAGTGAACCAGATTACTCAGGACAGCGGCCGTATCGTAGATTCTCTTCAAATCTTGTATAAGGAATCGTTGCGGATGATCCGTACCATAACCTGACGCTCCCGAGCCACAGATCGCGATAACCAGCTGCCGCAATGCGGCGTTTGAAGAACCGCTTTGAGGTGCTTTCGATTCCAGGCTGACCGAAAGTCGGAGATAAGAGGGAAAGTCGGGCCGCTTGCCGGCTTTTTCGTGCCCGCGCAAGAAATAAGAAAAAAGAGAGAAAAAAAAATGGGTGCACGTATGGGTTCGCGCTCACTTTCTAAAAACAGGCATGTACTACGTGAGCACAGCCGGCAGGCAGCCGCGAACTTTGGCTGCGCGAGCGGCCGGCCCGTGCATGCGGCAGAGCAGCAATATCCCAGGTTCTGGAAGAGGTCGCCCTGCAGCAGCAGCGCATATATCTTAATCGGGCGCGTGATCCCGCGACCGCGACCCGAAGTGCGCCTGCCCACTGACCCCGGCACGGCGCGTGGGAAACCCAAGCAGTTTTCTTCTTTTTTTCGTTCACTCTTTCTTGCTCCTCTTTCTTCTCTCTTCACTCGTGATGCTCCTCTTTCTTCGGTGATCGTATACTGAAGCGAGTATACAGCCGATAAGCGGAAGAAGACGGCGCGCACGCGTTTAGTGTGTAGTTGTGCCACTGGCGTGTTGTATGGGGATAACAGCAACATTCGCCAGCCTCGGTGACAGCACTCGAGGATCAAGTTTCTCAACAGCCTAGCCTATCGGCCGTTCACCACAACTACAGCCGCCCTCAGCAGCAAAACGCCACAGGCGGGCTTTGCCAGCGTCGGAGCCAGCACAGCAGAGAGCGCGGTGAGGCCAGTCGCGAACAGTGCGGTTAGTGTGGCCGCCGAGGAAAGGGGTTCCGCGGGAGCAGCGAGGAAAACGAACAAACCGGTTCGCCACTTTGGAAGTGCGCGGCGTATGCCTTCGCTGCATGTCACGCTGCGACTCCTGTACCCGGGAGGATTTAGACCGCGAACGGAATTAACACGCACCTCAGCGACGACATGCTTGGTTCCCCGCGTCATGGCAGCTAGCTATAGCACATTTGTCTTGCTAGTTTCGCTGCGCTTCTGGCAGATTTTAACGGTAAACAAGGAAAGGTTGGAATGTACTCAAGAGAGTAGCTCCCGAGTTCCGCGTCTTATACGAGCTGTCAAAGCCGTGCATGGCAGTGTGGGGTTGAAAGGCCATTTAATCCCTAACAAATATCCTGGACTCTTCGTGGATTCCACTTATAATTACTTTTAGGGCTGGGAATAGGGTTTTTCAACGCATACGCGTGAACAAAAAGAAAAAAAAAGAGAAAATTAAAGTGAATTCAAAAGCATTCGCGCGGCGCTCCTGCTGTACAAGGTGATTTGTTTTAACATTTACAGATGTTTTACCTTAAGATCTTTGAGAGATATGTCGGTGCGGTTTCTTGAGTTGGATTGTTCAGCAACGCGGACATTATGTGCCTTATATAGATCAGCAATTAAACGCTAACTAAAATCGACGAATTTTTATTTTGAATTTAGGGGCAACGTATCTTGCAAAATTGATGAGCGTCGACATAGAAGCTGAGCCCTGTTTTAAATTTTCTTTATTGGCAATGTGGTTCGAAATATCGAACGTCAAAAAACGCATTTGAAAGCTCGTTAAAATGGCGCCGCTGCATGTAGTATCTTTGCCGAAATCAGGTTAACTTCTAAATCATTAAATACACAAACTTCGCCTGTATTTGATGCATAAGAAGTCATGCGGAGCAATAGGGGATATTCGAAATTTCGCAAGTGCGCTTTCCCGCATAACAATGTTGCCCAAGACAAGATGGCTGATCATGCGTTTCAAGCTGAAAGAAAGCAAGAAAGAGTAGTTTTTAGTTGGATTCTTGAAAAATGCGTTTCTTACATTCTGTACACACCCTTAGCACCTGTCCTGTAGGCCCCGCGGTTTTTTGTTTTGTTTTGTTTTGATACAGAAGTCGCCCATCTTGTCTTTGTCAACAACTTTGTGTGGGAAAGCACACTTGCGGAATTTTGAATATCCCTTATCGCCGACAGGCCTCTGTCAGGCTAATCCCGCCTGTATATTTGGATTCCAAGAGAAAGTAAGCGCAGCAGGGGGCGGCAGAAGGTTAGGTGGGCGGATGAGATTAAGAAGTTTGCAGGCAAAGAGTGGGCGAAGCTGGCAAAGGATAGGGTTAATTGAAGAGACAATGGAGAAGCCTTTTCCCTGCAGTGGGTGTAGTAAGGCTGATGATGATGATGATGATGATGATGATATTTACGCCATCACCACCACTATAAGTGGGAAAGAAGCCAACTCAACGATCTTACAATTGCGTATTTTTTTACGTTCGATATTTCGAACCATATGGCCGATTTAGAGAATTTAAAAACACAGCTAACCTTCGATGTTAACGGCCACCAATTTCGCAACCTAACCTTGCCACCTGAAATAAAATAATAAATCAGTTTAGTCCTTAATTGTAGTTAATAAATCGTTTATTTACTGAGGTACATAATGTCCGGCCTTGCTGTAAATCCCAGCTCAACAGACCGCACCGACGTAACTCTCACAGTTTTTAAAAAGAAAAATTTTTGAAGGTTAAAAAAAATCACGCGGTATACATCGACAGTAGAGCGGAACGTTAAATACTCAAACCGGATGTTCTCAACACCTCCTTAACTTTTTTTTTTTGCCGTCCCACTGCTGAAGTACCAGGCCAAATAGAGTGACTTGAAACGATACGCTGAATGCTTCACATTTAAAACGATACGTAAAGATTTTAGAAGTTTAACATGGGAGGTGAGAAGGCTGCAGCGAACAACAAGAAAATTTTACCGGGCAGTCATGAAACCTGATGCGAGCAGGCTGTCACAGTTGGATTTACACGCGA
The DNA here is from genome assembly GCF_052857255.1 of Amblyomma americanum. Classification (NCBI taxonomy): domain Eukaryota; kingdom Metazoa; phylum Arthropoda; class Arachnida; order Ixodida; family Ixodidae; genus Amblyomma; species Amblyomma americanum. The sequence continues at coordinate 176,559,525 of NC_135500.1, forward strand.
TGATTATGCTTTCGTGCTTCGATTCTAATGGTTGCTTTTACTTAAGCCGAGGTTTCACCCTCACGGCATAATTATTTTTCAGGAGGGAGACGCTGCGATGGTAGGGGGGGGGGGGGGGGGGGGGGACAGCTGGCTTTTACAATGCGTCTTTGAATTGGATTTCGTCGTCATTTTTATGAGACTGCGTAGAAGCCTCGTTGGAGGGAAAACCCGGAGACCACCGTTCTCGTCACACCTGGCAGATCGATGGCTTCACCTGCCTCTTGCTAGCGGTCCACCTCTCCCCTCGCCCCTCTGTCGCCTGCACCCTCTCCCTCTCCACTTGTCGGGTAGAAGGGAAGGCGCAAGATTGAGAATGGCTGAAACAAACTTATTGGTACCAGCAAACAGACGGGATCACCAGAATAAGGAGTACATGGCACAGAACTGTCCCGCATACTCCTTGTTCTAGTCATATCCCGTCTGTTTGATGGTACCAATATTTCTGATTCACACCAAATGGCCCGCATAGTCACTCTGCTGAAATGACTGAGCTCACATGAAAATGACTACGACTGTCGCAGCAAGCATTAATAAAAGAAGACATCATATTCAGAATACAGTCAGAAGTGGAATAGAATTTGTCTTCGAATAGAATCAAGAGTGGGATAGAATTGTAACTGGAATATTATCCTTGTTGGAATAGATTAGCGAGTGAAAGAAAAACGATATAGAATTTCTTGGGCTGCTGGTAACTGGAGGCCTTGTGGAAGGAGGAGGTAAGCGGGTTGGTGCTTCCGGAGGGTGGTGGCTTCCCTCGCCGATGCATCACACAAAGGAAATTTTCTGTCTTCACACATAACTCTTTCATTTTCTTCAAGTGCTATTGCTACAGCTACCGCGGTAAAACTTTGATATCAGCTTCGCTTGTTGCGGAACGGCTGATGACTTCTATCAATACCAAACAAGCAATGATTTCGCATTAAAAAAATTTTCACGTTGCACCCGCCGCGGTGGCTCAGTGGCTAGGGCGCTCGGTTACTGAACCAGAGTAACCCAGGTTCGAACCCGGCGGCGGCGGCTGCTTTTCGATGGACGCAAAAAAAAAAAAATACGCCCGTGTGCTGAACGATGTGAATGTAGTACGTTAAACATTCCCAGGTGGTCAAAATTTATCTGGAGCCTTCCATTACGGCACTCCCACCTTTCTCCCTTCCCCCATGGCGTGGTTGAGGTGTCCACCCAGAAATGAGACAGTTACTGCCATTTCCTTTGCTCAAATAACAATAATAATACACCCGCCGCGGTGGGTCAGTGGTTAGGGCGCTCGGCTACTGATCCGGAGTTCTGGGGTTCGAACCCGACCGCGGCGGCTGCGTTTTTATGGAGGCAAAACGCTAAGGCGCCCGTGTGCTGTGCAATGCCAGTGCACGTTAAAGATCCCCAGGTGGTCGAAATTATTCCGGAGCCCTCCACTACGGCACCTCTTTCTACCTTTCTTCTTACACTCTCTCCTTTATCCCTTCCCTTACGGCGCGGTTCAGGTTTCCAACGCTTTGCAGAAAATTCACTGATTTCACGCTGTCCCTCTCTAACATCGCCGGGCACAACAGCTCATCCGAGAGTTATCGTGCGGTAGTCGCATAATCCCGTTGTCAGCGGGGTGGCACTCGGTGCGACTGGCTGAAAGGATCCGCCGTCGAGCGCCTTATCCGCAATCAGTGACTGAGGAGCAGCGGCACTTCGAACGCAGACCACGGGCGTCTCCCTGCTGCGTTCGGGGTCGCCGGAGGAACGCGGCGGCGGCGGCGCAACTTCCCCCCGCCCCGAGGTGGCTGCTGTGGCGTTCCTCGGGGCCGGCGCATTGCATTCCAGACGAGATTGGCATAGCCGGCTAAATAGCGCCGCCGCTGCAATCCTCGGAGCAACAGAAGCCGCTGCGCAATCCGCTCCTCGCAACTGGAGCAGCAACGCGTGCGCCTCGAGGCCAACGGGGATGCGCGCGTTTACTGTTCTTCGACGACGGCGTAATTCCCGCCGCCGAATAAGTGGGCCACGGCGCGGTGGAAACCCACGCGGCGATGACGACAGCCGATGCGGGAGGGAAATATTCGTGAGAAAATGCAGCTGTACTTGCACCTCTCTGGTTTGCCTAGGCGCCTATTTTCTGCTCAAGTGTAACTTGAGTCCCCTTCGTGATTTATTCGCACTCTTCTTTGTATTCTGCTTGACGGTCTTGCGGATGATCCACACTGTAGCCACAGTGGCATCACTGGTGTCAAGAACGGGTGCAATGACCTTATCAAGATACCTCCTTATACAACGAGAAATTCGCTGTGGGAACACCGCACTCGGCATGATCTATTGGGCGTAAAGTGTTCCCACCCGTCAACCACCCCGTTCAAAAGTTGACCGTAAATCCATCTCTCTTCTCTTGTATGTTGCCATTTGCCAGCACAGATTTGGAGGCCAGTAACGTATCATACTGCAGCTCCTCCATGGAGCAAAGCATTTAACATTTCCAAACGTGCAGTAGCAACCTTGAAATACCAGTCTGTTTTTGACAATTACATAAAATATATTGTGGCATTCCTTTTTTTTTTTAGAAAACGAACCTGATATGTGTGTGTCATTAGCCATAGGAAATGACGGTGTGACAAGCCCCTGGGTTAACTGAAGTGGCAGCGCAGTGCTGGTCATTCTTCAGCCCTTTGGATTTCCCCGCACACGTTAATATTAAAACAAACTGCTTTTCGTTTAATCATAGCGACTAGCTACATTTAATATCGCGTCTTTCATTATGTACATTATCTCGAACTGGTTTACAACTAGAAATTCAGACCTCACCATAAATTTCTGATTCTTCAAGCTGATACACCCAGTTTCCCCACTTGGCAAGGATCATGCCGAAGCTCACGTCGTATTACGTGTTTCTGCGCCGGCGGTAAATTGTAAAAAAAAAAGATGAGGTTTATAAACGCTATGCAGCTGCGAAACGGCTGTACCTTCTTCGAAGCCTCGTCATGCACTTTTAGAGTTGTATTGCAGATTGGAAGACGAAAGTGCTGACTCCATCTTCAACTGCAGATAACATGTAAATTCAAGCTGCGAACAAAATAATTCTTCTTTCTTTTCGCCGAAAGGCTCGAGTCGTTCAAGAGATACTTTTCGCTTGACATAGACATCAGATTGCAACATCCCGCAGGCCATCACGGCTGTCTTTGCCGCGCCAGAAACACGTGTTCGTCGATACCGTCAACTAAGACATCAAAACTTCAGATGGTTTGTCTTGGTTTGGTTTATATGGGTATAACATCCCAAAGCGACTCAGGAAATGAGAGACGCCGTTGTGAAGGTCTCCGGAAATTTCGACCACCTGGGGTTCTTTAAAGTGCACTGACATCGCACAGTACACGGGCCTCGAGTTTCGCCTCCATCGAAATTCGACCGCCGCGGCCGGCATCAAACCCGCGTCTTTCGGGCCAGCAGCCGAGCGCCATAACCACTCAGCCACCGCGGCAAAATTCAGATGGTAATGGCAACCTCTTTTTTTTTTTTGCTCTCTGTCTCTACTTACATCTTTTCTGGAGGTCGTTATATTGCTCCAATGATGCAGATCGTTAGAACCCGACCATGGCGGGAGCGTTTCGATTGAGGCGAAACGCTAAGGCTTTCGTGTGCTGGGCGATGTCAGTTAAAGATCCCCAGTTGGTCGAAATTAATCCGGAGCCCTCCACTACGGCACCTCTTCCTTCATTTCTTCTCCCAGTCCGTCTTTATCCCTTCCCTTTCAGCGCGGTTCGGGTGTCGGCCGATATGTGAGACATATATTGCGCCATTTCCTTCCCCTGCAACTGCAAAAAAAAAAGGGATGTGTCATACTTGTGAAAAAAAAGTGACCATTTACAGAGAACTGAATGGATGCGAAATGGACAACGGAAAATGTACAGATTGTAGTATATGGGCCCAGTTTCCTCTTTTGTTTTGTCATGATGGTGGATGGTAAAAAAAAAGGGGGGGGGGGGGGGTCGTTGCAGCAGGAGAAAAAGAGTAGACGCTTACAGGCTACGTGACCTGTGGGCAGTCACTGGTGGCGTGCGAGCAGGAACAGCGGAGAAGGCAGGCTCTACAAGGAGAGGATATCGACTTCGAGTGTCGCTAGAACGACAGCTGTCTCGGATGCAGGATTGAATCAAGGGAAGTTTCTGTCGAAGTTGGGCTAGAAAGGTTGCCGGAGGGAAAAGATGAATCTCGGGCTTATCGAAGGCATTCCACAAGTTCCCAAGTGGTAACGAATGCCTCCGCCCCAGCCCCAGTTCTAAACTACCCTCGCGTCTGCTTCCATACGAGGGCTGTCAACTGGACTCGCCGTCAGTACTGAGAACGTTAAACCGCGCAGAGTCGAGCCTCCATCTTCGCCATGGTGGGTCGCGGCTGTTCTCATGACGCTGATGGAATTCGGTGGCGACAGAATAAGTGCACGACCTCTGCCCGCAGCGGCAGCAGCGGGCCGTGGAGTAGACTCGCGTATGCGGGCGCGACCCGCGACACCCCCGCCCAAAAGTCAAACGCCAGGTCTGGTGCGCGATCGCGCGCACACACTGGCGCTCGTCGTTGTTTGCTGCGCAGCGGAGAAGGTCCGCGGCGTCGGCGCGGCCGGAGTCGGCGGGGTCCCCGTTTCTTCGCCGGTCCAGACGAGGGAACCTGCAGCCTCCCTCATCTCCACCCGCCGCCCGAATGTGGGTCGGCCCCGAGCGTCTACTGCCCGGCCATGCCGGTATGCGAGGCCTCCGCCGCCGCCGTGAACGCCCCGCGACGTGCTGAGCCAGACGCTCCCCGGCGTCCGCCGCTTCCCGATGGCGCCCAGAGTATTGTCGTAACAGAGACGCCGCCGCACACGCCGAGATCGCCACTTAGACAACGCACACAAGCGGAACGTTGTCTTCGCCATTAAAGTTCTGTTTGGTTCTGTCACCTTGCTCTCCGAACATGTACTGTTTTGTTCGGTCAGCTGGCCCGTTCTACACTGTCCTGTTGTTTCTCATTCTGCATACAGCAATCAGCTCAGTATTGTACATATGTTGGTGAAGGTCGTTTGTATACAAAGGACCAGAGTGAAACCATCCATTTGCAATATCGGCCGATTACCTGTGCTGCTTGGGTTAAAGGTCCTGTTCACCAGAAAATCCGATGTAGGCGTTGTGAGCGAAAAATCGCGGGCGTGGCTCCGGTAGATGGTTCCCAGAGAGCAACCTAGGAGGCAGGTGGGCCACCTAGGTCACGTGACCTTGCGGCGTCTGCACAACCTGCCCACAGGGTTGTGAACAAACTGTCCACTGTGGCAGGTGGCAGTTAAATTAATGTGGTCGCTAGGGAAGAACAACCTTGGTCGCACAAGGCTGGGAACCTTGTAAAATAAACATGTAATAAACGAACCTTGAACCTTGAACGGCCTGCCATCGCAGAGCAGTCAGTGGCGCACCGCTTAACCTGTGCACCACTGCGCCAGGAGGGGTATGAGGACTCGCCGCGATCTATGAATGTAAAGTAGAGAATGACTTTCTGCATATATGGGAATTAACCCATTACACTAACTCCTGTCACGCCCTTAAGGCGGAGCCTAAGTGTACCGTTCAATTTTTTCAATTTTTTTTTATGTATTATGATTCAAGTAGTACAGTCGTCCATGTACCTTTCTAGAGCGTTCGAACGGCGCGCCGGGGTGTACACTTGTGTCATTTGCGATTAGCCTAGGGCTTGAAGCCTCATCTTGTCGTGCATGTATATATCCATGGATCGTGTTCAACTCTTCATGACATTAAAAGCAGTATCGTGCCGGCCAAGCAGCCGCGATTGTCATCAGTGCACAGGATTGTGTGGAGTCCGAACACTCTATAGGTATACGTCTGGATGACTGTACACATGCCCGTGGAGAGATTGAAGTGTTCCGGACTTCTAGAAGAATTCATTCTGAATCTACAACAATAAAATACTCAAGAAGCGAAGTTGCTAAATTTGGCGGCCGCTTCGCACCTACTTCCGAACGGGGTATCAGCAGAACAGATTTGGTAGTGAGCGATGGTATCGTCTGCCACATATGGAACGTCTCTGCTGATGATCTTTACTTGCTCTCAAGTACTTTCACACCTATACTGGCGGCGCTGAAATTTCTGGGTGTGAAATGGAATGGAATGATGCAGACCAGAAAGCTGGATGTGATCCAGTCGATTGCTGGTGAAATTATCTACAGCAGACGATCTTGCACCATCTTGAGACGTTCTAGATCTTGCTTTGTGGGAATAGAGAGCATTGTGCTGTAAAGCCAAATATTACTATGGCCTTTAGACTGTAGAAGATGGGAAACATATACATACAGTACAATGAACAAATCGGACTCTTGCAGACGAAAAACGCGCTGTCTCAATAATGGACTCAACAGCATGCATTCCAGCCGCCAAAGTGGCGAATTTTTGGCGCGTTGCTGCGTGTTTTAGGCGTGTGGAAATTATGAAAGCAGAAATTATGAAGTAAAAACATCTAGCAGAAATTATGAATTAAAAATTATAAAGTACAATTATGAAGCAGAAATTATGAAGTAAAAACATCTAGAAACGTGTTTGAGGGTCTCCGGAACCACGGAAATTGAAGAAAGGACACCGCCACCGCGCTCATGGAGTTGCTCTCGATATGCACTATTTCGTCTCGCGACTACGAACAAACTCATGCATGCCGGAATAATTTCGACCGCCTGGGGATCTTTAACGTGCACTGACATCGCACAGCACACGGGCGCCTTAGCGTTTTGCCTCCATCGAACCGCGCCGGCTGCGTTTCGATGGAGGCGAAACGCTAAGGCGCCCGTGTGCTGTGCGATGTCAGTGCACGTTAACGATCCCAAGGCGGTCGAAATTATTCTGGAGCCTTCTACTACGGCAACTCTTTCTTCTTTCACTCCCTCCTTTATCCCTTCCCTTACGGCGCGGTTCAGGTGTCCGCCGATATGTGAGACAGATACTGCGCTATTTCCTTTCTCTAAAAACCAACTTTCATTTTCCAGTTCGTCCCACTGGTGGCCAGATATTTACAAATCAGATCACTGACAATACGCGTAAAGCCCGCTGCCTAAGAACAGGGTTTTCACGGACAACTGGACAAACTCCGGAAGCAAGAATACCCTCATTAACGCCATGCCTACATACGATTCATTCCGTGTTGTCACTTTGGTGTCGCACTTAAATTACCTATTCTTGAAGTAATCCCAGCTTCGTACACTACGCCTATTCTGACTCAGCTCTGACTCGGGAACTCATCACGTGACTCTCCAGTGTCCATTCTAACAACACAGCTGCAGCTTCTGCCGGACCACTGTAAATTCTCTCTGGGCTTATACTGTGCTCCCTCGACCTGGCTAGTGACCCGAAAGACGCGGGTTCGATACCGGCCGCGGCAGTCGAATTTCGATGGAGGCGCAATTCTAGAGGCCCGTGCACTGTGCGATGTCACTGCATGTTAAAGGACCCCAGGTGGTCGAAATTTCCGAAGCCCTTCACTGCAGCGTCCCTCATAGCCCGAGTTGCTTTGGGAGGTTAAACCTCCATAAACCATATACCGACCTCGGTGCTTCAAACTGGACAATAGTTATTGAACGCTTTATAGGAATGCACCGACTGACGTGGCTTGATATGGTCGGGGGGAGTCTCTGCACCAAAAGGAAACATCGACGATATCATCTGACGTCACCGGCGAAACACTCGAGCCAGCCATTACACCTTTCGAGCGGAGCGCCCCCGTCCGGCACAGCCCGCGTTCCAAAGCGAGCGTGAATGACAACAATGCGCGCTGGGGCGTCGGCCCGCGCAGCTTCTCGCGGGCCCTTATCCGTTAACCTTGTTACGCAAATCGGACTGCGCCCTCTCCGCGGACTGCATGCCCCCACCGTGGGCTCTTCTTCCGCGCCAAAAGTTACGCGCACATGCACACCGCCGTGTGTTAAGTTTCTCGGCGAATCGAGCGTTTCGCAACTACAACAGCGTGAGCGCATCGCGTCAAACTCTCGCCTTCTTCTCGCGAGCGGTTTCTCACGTGCAGCGGCGAATAATTTGTATACGCGGACGAGGCGCGCCAGATCCAGGTGTAGCGGAGGTGGGCGCACGCAGGTAAAGAGAATGGCCGCGCAGGAGAGAAACAACGCTGGGGGTGGCATGCGGAGCTGGTTGTATGCACGCTACGTTCGCCGCCGCCCTCGCCGGCATTGCGCGCGCGCGTCAGGGCATTAAGCAGGGGAGCCACGCGAGTCGCTTCTCCGCTGGCGGCAGCCCTGTGAACTGGGCATCGGGGGCTCCCGGCGTCTTCTCCGCCGCCCCTGAAAGCAGGCGTTGCGTGAAATCGGGTGTGAGCCGGCCCGGCTGCCGCAGCAGGGCCCTGCCGTTTCTGCCGCTGCTGGCCAGAGCTCGGAGTAATGGGATAGCCGGGATGTTTGCTGCTGGGGGAGGGCACTCCCCCTCCTCCTCCTACTCGCGGAAACTGGCTGCGGGCCGTGCGCGTCCTCGGATACCGCATGCACTGGCTGCTTTCCAGGAGCTTTAACGGTGGCGCGGACACTGAGTTTGACTCCAAAGATACAAAAACTATTGTGGCACTTAAAAAAAAATGAAAAGTAAAGTTTCCCTGCCACTCCATAGGTACAAGGCGAGGTGTCATTTTGTCAATGAAGTAGGGACGTGTTCAAGGAGAGGTGCTCGAGGGTACCCGGGCCCTCTCCCTCCCCCTCCACCCCCTCCCACCCTCGTTTTCTCGGCACTGCTCTTGTTGGGAATGCCCCTCTTTCTCTTTTATTAAAGCGAATGCTTTACTAGGCTACGTCGGCGGTGTCGTGTCATCAAAACGTGTTCGCAGCCATTGTGGGGAACTAGAAAGAGAGGACGTCTAAAAAGTAGTTATAATCGAAGGAGAATGATGTGAGGATGCGGCGCAAAAAAATTGGTGACGATCGGATGAATAGTTAATTAATTACAGCCAAAAATGTGCGAAAAGTGGCCGTGGGCAAAGCAAAAGTGGCGCCAAATTTAGAACACCGAAACTGTAGTACCACGTGACCGAAAGTGTGGCCGGAGCCAACGCGCGGCGCCAAATTTGAAAGTTTGGAACGAAGCGTGGTGGGAATTAGACGAATTGCGCAAATTCTCAGGCAAATAAGGGCAATAGAGGCAAAGTGGATCAAATAGAGGCGACGAGTGCCGAGAAGGCGTCAATGCTTTCCCATTACTCCAATGCGGATTACCGCAGTGATCTCGAATTTATTTTCCCCTTTCAATACATGAAATTACCCTGGGCACCTCCAGCAAAAAGTTTCTGCCTACATGCCTACAATGAAGCATCGTTACTTCACTATCTCCTGTACTGACGCCCAATGACGGTTTTTAGTAAGTTTTCCTCTTAGCTTCTCGGGCAGTGATTGTGGCCACGATTCTCAAACGATTCTTTTCTTGTCTGTTGTTTCGCTCCTGCGCTTATTGGTAGCAGCCACCTGTGATTTCGGAGGCTGGTAGGCTGCAAGCAATGTCACTCGGCGGCTCTGTCTTGTAAGGTGTGGCCAACTGATAGCAAAGAAGCAAAAGAATGAATCCATTGCTCCAAAGAACAGAGCTTGCGTGGTTTAAATTTGCGGAGCTTGCTTTTAACGGATTACTCGTATGCCTTAAAGAGGCCGCTTTGAGAATGACCTTTCAGTGGCAATTACGGTTGGCTAAATAATCTTTCATGTTGAGAAAGAGCCACACGCAAGAACGCTTTGAAAAAAAAAATGGTGGGAAAGCGCAGTGAGTCGTCCTGCTGCTCTCCCAGGGTTTGAGAATCTCACTTCTTCATTTTTGAAAACGGTCGAAACGGGGGGACCCTATACTGAGAGTGCATGCTGTTTCTGTCTCACGCCTAGAAACACCCAGCTGTCTTTGTGCCTTGCGCGCTTGCAAACCGCTCCCCCGCGGGAAACATCGGTTTGCAAAATCCGCTGTTGGCGAAGCAGAAAACCTCTGCTAAACGTGAGCCGCATATCTGCGGCTCGAGTGGCCAGTACCGAAATTCAGCAGCAATGACCAACCACTGTCGTCAGAGGTAGGGCTTTTTTAGCGAGCAGAGATTTTTTTTTGTTATTTAATGTCAGATATAAGTGCGTTGAAAAACAAAAGCATAAGTGTAACTGAAGGCATATCGCTACTGCACAAACAATACCATCAGGCTTCGGACCACGGCGACTTTTTTTCTGCCAGCCGCTGTCACTATTCCTCGAGCCAGCCGCGACCACAAAACTCATGACCTTCTGATCTTCTCTTTTGGACAACAGTAAAGATTATCATTGTTATTTATTGCTGGCATGAACTAGCAGACCAGCGGGTCTTAGCTGAGCAAACCCTCCTTTAACTGGGCCCCGAATAAAGTTTTTCCTCGTCCTAAAAAGGAGAAATGAATTGGGCTATTAAGCAGGTTGATCGAGACCACCGAATAGCAATTCCTCTCTGGTTTTTTAGCTACCATGTTGTCACCAAAGTCAACATCATTTCTTATGTACGTAACTGATGTCCTTTCCCCCTTGTGTGTACAAGGACGAAGATAAATGTCTCTAATTCCGACCTCTTCAGCTTTCAGGGTCTATATAGAGCCTATACTCGGATAGAACTCAAGAAGAAAGCGGCTGTTCCCCGTCAAAGGACCCCTTCCAGCCAACAGCGTCGGCCGATTCTCTTGAGCCTGCTAGCGTGACAATGCAGGCAGGGAGTGGCAGATGAAAGGGGATAGTCCCCTCACTCCATGTTCAGGGATAGTTCACTCCCTGCACTGTCACGCCGCTCCCTGCATTGTCACGCCAGCAGGATCATGAGAATCGGCCGACGCCGTTGACTTGAAGAGGCCCTTTGATGAAGAAAAGCCACCTCGTTCTTGAGTTGTGTACCCGTTTATATATAGTTTCCCTCTCTCCGTACGCCGTAGCCTCTTAGGAAGATAGCGTCATTGCGAAAAGCGAGCCTTCGCGATAGGAGTTCAAGTCGGTTTCCGCTGTGTGTGGTCACCGGGCTTATTGCACACGGGGACGACAAAGAGCCGTGCGCTAGCGAAACCAGACAAGCTGATCGTTTCCTCTTCAGTTCGTTCTGGTGCTCTTAAGCCTTACTGAATCACCCGCGTGTGTGTAAGTGAAGAGCCGATTTGCTGCAAACGAAGCAGCACCGCACACGGGTGGAGGGAGGCGAAAGCGCCCAAAGGAGGTGATGGCGCGCATGCAGTGGGACACAAAGCGTAGCCCGCTGCAACGAGGAACGAGAAGCGGAGATCAGAACAGGAGCAAGTTCGAGGAGGAGCCGCCGTAGGGGGCGATGTACCGGCCGCAGTAAAACGTAAGCTGCTTATCATCGGGCCCAACTGCGCGCGCGTTCTCTGGGGCGTTTCGAGCGGCACATGCAACGCGCGCGGGGGCCGCGACTCCTTGTGCCCCGCGGCTGCTCTGCCTTCCATGGCGGCTCTCTGAGCTGGCCGAACTGGGCGGCAGCAGCGCTCCAACGAGTCTCGGGGAACCGAAAGCAGTGGAGAAGACCGGCGCGCTCACTGACGCCGCCGCTCAACGGCGTCCTACACAAGAAGCAGAACCTGGTGCGTAACAGAATTCTGCGCCGGCCTGAAGAGCTCGCGTAACCGATATTCCAGTTTCCAGTCCTTTTTTTCACCTGCCTCTCTCTTTCTCTCTCTCTATCTATCTATCTCGCTTCACATCTTTCTTTCTTTTTCCTTAGTTCGATCTTCGTGCTTCGTTGTCCTCTCACACAACCACTCCGGTTATTGTCCTTTCAGCCTAGGCTTTCCAGGGTACATAAAGGGGCCCGGAGGGAGGGAGAGGGTAAACGTTAAAAGGAGGAGGAAGGGAAGAGGAGTGGCGAACTGCGCTTACACCCGCCACACGCAGTGCGGCGCCGACGGCCGCACTGTTTGCTTACGTGAGGCGCCGTTTTCTTGGTGTTTAGCCAGCCGCGCGCGTTTCGGAACAAAACGGCCGGATCTGCCCCTCGCGGTGCACGGCCAGTGTCCGTCGAGCTGGGCTGCCGTAAAGCGCACTGCAGCCGATGAAAAGACGTGCTGCGATGGGAACGTGAAAAGAGCAGTGCGCGGCAAAGCAGAAGCAACACCTTGCCGGAGACGAAGGGGAACTGGGCCACGCTTCGTAACCCGGTCGGAATGGAATTAAGATGGAAACGGTGGTCGCTTCCACTATACGCGGCGCACACTCCTTTCATGATAGGCTCGCCGGGAGCGGAATGAGAGGAGCTCCACCTTGCGAATACTGTAGCGGAGAAAGACTAGACTGAAAATTCCAATCCCGCGCAGATCTTAGGATTGGCCTGATGAACCGAATGTCGAAATATCTTATGGGTGAGCAGGAGTAGCACGTATAAGGCCTGATACTTCTGCATTGAATAAGTCACGTGTTGTCTCCCTTCTAACTAAAATAGACATAAGCGTGAATGCATTTCAAGCTATTCTCCAGTTTCAGGTGATCTCCCAACCGACTTCAGCACAACCATTGAAGGACTCTGGCACAGCCAAAGTTTCGTGTCGCAGTCTGTTACACTGACAACAGCAGCGTTGGGTGGCGTCCGATGGCGTGCGACAAAGTCACTTGATTTAACACGGTTGCTGTGCAACTAATGCCACTTCAGTTTGCCTAAATCCACAAATCATCCGAAATCAGTGGGTGGTCTCTCCCTTAAGTAGTTTCTTGTAATTACAGCGTTGCACAATTAAATTCCCTTCCTATCTCGTTGTCTTTAGTAGTTGTTAATTCTGATCTAGGTATTGACCCTTTAAGGCTTCTGCTCTAAGAATTGCTCAGGTGCAAGAGTGGCTTTTCTATCTTGGCACTGCGTATACAGCGAGGCTATTCAAAACTCAAGCTATCCTCACATAATGTTTCGTGCTAATGTGTCGCAGATCACAGAGTTGCCGTTTAATTAAAGGATGCTGCTCTTTATATGGGTATGTGTATAAACGTAAAACTTTCCACAATTTTTAAAGATAGGCTCTTTGACTTAGAAGAGTGGCCTTCTCTGCATAGTATTGCCAATGGTGCTGTATATCAGAATACACCTAAGACGTGCTAACTACCAGGCTGGTCAACTAATATTTATAGTTAAGTTTGTAACTTCCCAGTTGTCGTACACTATAAACACGACAACTGCGCATTAAAATTAAGGTAAGTTGGGTGCCGTAACACCTTCGGCAGCGAAGTACGCAAGGCGAGGACGGTCGCTACGTTTTTACTTAGCTTGGCTTCACCGTATGACGGCGACGTGGTGCGGAAGATGAGTACTGCAGACCGAAGGCCATCCTAAGCACACCGCACGTTCACCTCGTCACACGGCGCTAGCGCTGCCAGTCGGTGCCCGACGCGGCGCAGCTGACCGGCCTCCGCGAGCGAAATTGGTCGAAGAGGACCGTTAGGAGAAGTGCCGCTTGCAGGGGCGCGGCATGATAGCATATTTTTCACGTTTAAGGCGAAAACCTTCAATGGCTCATACTCGCGGCCATGGATCTGTCCAGCGTCCGTTACATCCAACAACTCGACAAGAAAAAAAATCTTTGTGCATGGTGGGATTCGAACCACCATCTTTCCGTTCCACAGCTGAGCATGCTAACGACTACGCTACTTCCTGCCAACGCATATGTAGTTCTCCTTGCCTAGGACGCCGGAGAGTGTTTGCGGAAAAGCGTCGAATCAGACGGATGCCTCCCAGACGCCCTCCAGTGTCTCCAGCATTTAATATTCACAAACAATTGTGTACTTATTCAACATCTTAACCACACATCAGTGACACAAGCAGCAACACCGCACTTTAGGTCAACGAAGTGCCCCCTGATTTTTTTCTATCACCAGGAACATTCCATCCTCGAAATACATTCCGCGCACGATGTTTTGAGGAGAAGGATCAAGATTAGTTCACACCATCTGGCGAGGTGTCCGACTTTGATATCGATTAATTTCTAAGCAGTTACATAACCCTGAAGGACAACTTTCTAGCACAGTTGTCACAGGCGACAAAAAGGATTGAGTGGTACGATTTTTTTAGTGGCGTCGAAGCCGGTCCCTAGATAATGCAAGAATTTCAGCCATAATCAGGCCGACTGAGGCCGCCGTAATCTTTCCTGCCGTCATGACAGAACCGGCCCTCTCAATCAATCAAATCATTGAGTCAAATTTTTACGTCATCCAGATGACGCAAATGACGCAGACATTTTGTGTGCGCCCCAGAGGGGCGCAGACAAAATGCGCGCCTGCGCCCCCGTACAAAATTACAAACACTGTTAAATATCATGTATCGTGAGGCATCCGTCCCATAGCACTGAAAATGTGGCCGTTACCGCACGGACTTCTGATATCACAATGCCTTCGGTCCCAGAAATGCACCCTCAATTTTCATCTTCATTGAAAAAATTGGAGGGGTCGCTTATGCTCTGCCTTAAGGGTATGACGCGATAGCGTACTGGGTTAATTCCCATATATTCAAAAGGTCATTCTGTACTTTACATTCATAGATCCCTGAGACCCCCTCCAGGCGCAGTGGTGCAGCGCTTAAGCGAAGTGCCAATGACCTGCGATGGCAGGTGCTCCCAGCGGTGGGCCTTGTGCGACCCAGGTTGCTCTTCCAGTGCGGCTAATAATTAACCTGACTGTCACGGCGGGCAGTTTGCTCACTGTCCAATGGGCAGGTTTTTATGACGCTGCAAGGTCACATGACCTAGAAGGCCCACCTGCCTCCTATAGGTTGCTCTCTGGGGACCACCTACCAGGGTCATGCCCGAGATTTTTCGCTCACAACGCCGACACCGGATTTTCTGGAAAACGGGGCCTTCAACGCTGTCGCGTTAGAAGGGAAACAAGAAGAGCGAAGCTTGGTTTTATTGACATGTCTTCTGTCTTTTCTGTTGAGATTCACAGCTAGTAAATAAAAAAAATTGATGATGGCCTAGCCCTGCTAGGCCAGGATATACGTAGTCTAAGCGCGGTGACATCTAATTCGGAAGAGTTAATATATGAAAGGCGTGCATTCACTCATCATCATCATCATCATCATCATCATCATCATCATCAGCCTGACTGCGCCCACTGCAGGGCAAAGGCCTCTCCCAGTCTCTCCAATTAAATCTGTCCTTTGCCGGCTGCGCCCACCTTATGCCTGCAAACTTCCTAATCTCATCCGCCCACCTCACCTTCTGCCGCCCCCTGCTACGCTTGCCTTCTCTTGGAATCCACTCCGTTACACTTAAGGACCAGCGGTTATCTTGCCTTCGCATTACATGTCCCGCCGAAGCCCATTTCTTCCTCTTGATTTCGACTAGGATGTCATTAACACGCGTTTGTTCCCTCACCCACTCTGCCCGCTTCCGGTCTCTTAACGTTATACCTATCATTTTCCTTTCCATGGCTCGCTGTGCTGTCCTTAACTTAAGTTGAGCCCTTTTCGTTAGCCTCCACGTTTCTGTCTCGTAGGCGAGTACCGGTAAGATACAGCTGTTGTAAGCTTTTCTCTTGAGGGATATTGGTAACCTGCTATTCATGATCTGAGAGAACCTGCCATATGCGCTCCACCCCATTCGGCTACTTGAACTATCTTATCCATACTGCTAATGTCATTGCCCTCCCTGTCTCTTAACGCATACATCTGGTTTTGCCTATGCCTAGTTTCCTCTTCACCACATTTAGGCTACCTCCGTTCTTAAGAGCATGCTCGATTCTCTCCATAATAAACTTCTTTATGTCGGATACATCGAGCCGTCGTGGCACTATTTCCATGCAATAAAGAAAAAAAAAGCCATCGTGGCGGAGTGTTAGCGTCCCTGCCTCAACCGCCAAAGGCCCTGGTTTGATTCCCAGGTTCGACACAGGGTTTTTTTTTATTAATCTTTGTGACGTCACTGCTCCTCGCGCATGCGCAGCCCGGCTCTCCAGGATGCACGCGAAACTGGTCAACCTCGGCCAGTGTAGCTTACGCTACGAAAGTCATCGCTCGCGAGCGCGACAGAGCGTAGCGCGTGATCAGGGGTGGGCCTCGAGTGCGCCCCCGGTGGCCCGGATGAATCGAACGCTTCGCGCAAGTGGACCATGTTGTCTGTCCCGCCGCTGGGACAAAGGAGGAGGGTCCTACGACGCCTGGGGCGGACATCAAACTCCCACACGCCTCGTGTCCCAAGCAGTGCGTGCCGGACCTTCGGGGCAACGCGCGAGCGCGATTCGGCCCAAAACACAGCGCCGCACGTGCGCTCGCGGGCCGCTTTCCCCCGCCGCGCATTGCAACCGTGGCGAGGAGACGACGGGTCGTCCTTCGCAGCGAGACCGTGAAACGTTTCCGCGCGTCTCCCGCCACGAGCCGAACCATGACAAGAGATATCATTTCCACAGTTTTCTCCTCGCGCGCTCTCAGATGCGTCCCACCTGTTCGTTGACCTCGCCGAACGCGAGCGCTGAAGAAAAATACGAAGAACGAGGGAATCCTCGGTGGCGCAGCGCGACCCGTTTACCTTTGAACACGGCGCGCAGGGCTCCTGGAAGAAGAACTCGCTCGCTGAGCGAAGAAAAACGAAAAGAATAAGAAGTGGGTTCGGCTGAGGGAAGGCCGGCCTCTCCTCAAAGCAGTCCTTGTGTGCCGCCGCTGCAGTGCCGCCTCTCTAGCGTTGCTCTGATGCGTGAAACTCGGCCCGAGTTCGTACCGCCGCCGCTGAGGCAAGTGTGGGACATGAAGGATGTGGCTGGCGTTTCGGCCTTTACGCGAAACCCGGGGAAGAGCGAAGAGCGCCGGTTTACTCACCTGTCTTGGCGTCTGCGCGCGTGCCGGCTACAGCTAGGCGGCTCATTTAAGACGCCGAAGCACGTGCCGCTCGGGAGCCACTAGCTCAGTCTGACGTGGAGGTCAAACTGAGCTAGTGGTGTGTTTGGGCTACCCTCAGCAGTGAAATCCCCACTTGCGCTCGCGACTGATGGATGCTGCTTACTTTGTGATGACCTGGTAGCCTTTTATTAATGAAAAACCCATTCTTTGCACTTTAATATAATGTTGATGTCATATCGGCGTGCGCTTTTGCTGCAGATACGGCGCAGTGGCTACTACGCCTCTGATCACTTTCTACAATAATATTTGGATGTGTGTTGTATCTTACCGGTACTCGCCTACGCGGCAGGAACTGAAGGCTAACGAAAGGGTTTAGCTCAACTTAAGTACAACGCAGCGAATGATGGAAAGAAGAATTATAGGTGTAACCATAAGAGGCCGGAAGCAGGCAGAGCGGATGAGGGAACAAACGCGAGTGCCATTAGATGTGTGTGATGAGCACCTACAACGTAATGACGCCCCTCCGACAACAGTCGCTGACTTCTGGCAAACACCTGGATAGTTTACGGTTGTCTAGTAGCAGGAGCAGTTAGAAGTGTCGAATATACTATACGTCCGACTCAAGCTTGCGCGCTCCGTCGATAAATGATATTCGTCTAACTATTCAACCTATCATAATGGTTGTGTACGGGTTGGCAACGGTGCCATCATTACATTTTACCTTAACACAAGCTGGTCACGTAGACAATTCTTTTTTTTATTATTTAAGTGTGTCTCATGTTTGTCTAGCGCCTTTGTTGTTTAGGGCCCTGACTGGCTGTTTGGATGTCATATCTGGGCCATCGTACTGCACCCTTACGCCCGAGAAAGTTTGTGTATACGTCCTCAAACCATTCACTGTGTATGTCTACAAGATTTCGTTCTTGTGGAGCCCACAAATACTGGCTTTCGGCACCAAATTACGAGTTACTTTTTTATTTCATTTTATTTTTTATTGTCTCTGGCGGCTGCCATATGCTTCTGTGCGCTGTGGCTACGAGGACAAAATTTAGGTAGCTGCGGACAGGTGCAAGAAGTTGTGCTCACTTTGATTTGTTCCTTTAGCGATCAATGAATGGAGTTCCGTTTCCTCGCTATTGCTGCAGTGGCTAACACAGTGTACAGATTTTCATTTACGGTGCCGGTGAGAACCAGCCTCCTTTCAGTGGTCAGAAATGCGGGCCTTGCAAGGTACCTGCCCCGCTGCTCCACTTGATAAAAATAGATGAAGTGACTGCAAGGTCTTGTCGTAGGCCATTTGGTGACGCATTCTAAGAGAGTACTTCGGCGTGGCAACACAGGACAAGACAGAGAGCTCCCCCGCCCTGAACTATTTTGAGGGTCCGCGCCCAAGCATCTTTTTAAAATTAAGTGAAATACACTCACTTAATAGTTGCGCACACACACACGCAAGTATATGATTTTCGCACGGTGCATTCAAGTCTGGCGTCCGTGAGGAATCCAAAAAGGCCTTCGCCGCACACATTGCTGAGGCCGCGCTGCCACAAGGTCCAAGCACATTAGTCAGGCTGAGGCTGGAATCCTGTTGTAGCCTTGGCTGAGATCACTAGCCAGATTTGCCATTGTTTAATGCGGCAAGTAATTGTACTCAATCGCTTCGTTCATGCTATGTGCTTTATTCTTGACTTACTTTTTCCTACTCCCAGCGGTGGTTCAATGGCTAAAGCGTTCTGCTGTTAGCCACGAGGTCGTTGGTTCGAACATCGTCTGCAGCGGCCGCACTACAATGAGAGCGAAGTACGAAAAATGACATTGTACTGTGCGATGTCAGTGCATGTAAAAGGACTACAGGCAGTTGAAGTTAATTTGGAGCCCTTGACTACGGCCTCTCTCATAGCTATACACATGATCCTGTGAGTGGTATTTAAAATAACCACGCAAGTAAATGAACTGGTTAAGTACATATCCTGACGCAGCTACACTACATCAATCCATGGCCAATGGTCGACAACATAGCTTACCACGCTGAAAATTATTTTCGGACAGACTGGCTGACACTTTCTCATATAGCTTACATATCGGCCACTTGCACGAATATCGTCATCGGCGCCATCACCTTTCTCGCCGCCACTAAATCCAGAGATGAGTTCGACGTAAAGACTGCCTCTCTTGCCCACCGCTCTGCGTACACGTGAAGTAAGAAAATCCGCCGTGCGGTCTTGCCCGAGGTAACCAGAGGGTTAGCCAGAGAGGCTCGACCGGCGCCGCACGGGACATTCTCGCTTCTCGAATGGCGCCAACTTGGCAGCAGCGTGCTACGCGGTCTCGGCGCCACGTTCCTCAGGGAGGAAATCATCGCGCCCTTGTTGCAAGGACAATTCGAGGGCTATTCTCGCGCAAGCCGGAGATAATGGCGGAACGTCAAAGAGCCTCCTCTGCAGCCGTCCCATTGTCCGTAGCGAGCGGCGAGGAGGGTGCATGGCCTCCGGCTGAAAATAAACAGTCCCATTTGGAAGCGCGCAAATTGGACGCGCTTAGCAGTGTGGTGGTAGCGAGCCACCTGCGCCTGGAGCCAGTGAGAAGACGCAGAACGCGGTGGCATTTTTAATGGCCCGATGAAGGGCCTGCCCATACGCTGGTGCAAAGATCAAAGCGGTTTGCTCATTAATAGCAGCTACGGTCACGCTGCGGGCAGCTTGGCTTTGACAGGGATGGCTGTTTGCTTAGCGAGAAAAACACTGCTGCTGCCATACGAGAATGGAAAGCGCCTTGGACGTCTTGGGATCTGCATCATCGCGCACGTGGTGCCAAAGATACCTGCGTGGAAGGCAGCGTTCCTCCATGCATTTGTTTCGAAAGAGGTGCACAGAGAGAAACCGTGACGCATGGCACCTCTGGTTTCTCGCTGTTTCACTGCAACAGATACATTCGCACTGCCTCATTTAGTCTTGAATAACGCCGCAGTCGTCGCCAGCACTACCATAACCTTCTTCATCAGCAAGGCTATGGACCCTCTGCACGACTTGGGCCTCTTGCATTATCTCTAATTAGCCCCACCCTGTGCTAAAGGGACGAGTTTGCAGGAGGGTGGTGATACGTGTCACGATGCATGCAATTCAGACAGCCGCTCAGATGAAAACGAATATCGGGACGATGGAAGTGAATAAGATGAGCATGTGACGCGGGATCTGCGGTGTGAGATCTTTGGCAGAAGTAGCAGTCAGCAGAGACAGCCCTGGACAGGAATAGGTGGAGGGCACTCAGTAGAAACAGAGACCCAACGTGAGACAAGTGGCATAAGCTGAATGAAAGAGGAAGATTGCTGAGCCGTGTCATCAGCTAGACACGTGCTGTCGCCGTCGCCCAGCCAAACTTTCCCCTCTAATTTCTCTGGTCCCAACTGCCAAGAGATGAAGACAGACACAGAACACATTCTGAACTCACGCGACACTGCCAGTACCTTTCCTTATTTTCCTTACCCTTACCCTGCTTCCTGGAGTTCTTGGCTTCACTCTCGGGCTCGGCAGATAAACAGCGGGCCTCAGCGGAGCAAGCGCTCTTTCAACGCGATAGCATTATAGGCCCCGTTACCCAGAAAATCCGGCGTCAGCGTTGTGAGCGAAAAATCACGAGTATGACTCTGACAGGTGGTGCCCAGAGAGCAACCTATAGGAGACAGGTGGGCCCCCTAGGTCACGTGACCTCGCGGCGTCATCACAACCTGCCCACCATGGCAACTGGCAGTTAAATTAATGATTGGCCGCTCGGGAGGCGAAACCTGGGTCGCACAAGGCCCACAGCTGGAAGCACCTGCCATAGCACGGTAGTGGCGCTTAACCGCTGCACCACTGCGCCAGGAGTGGTGTGAGGACTCGCAGGGATCTACGAATGTAAAGTAGAGAATGAACTTCTGCATATATGGGAATTAACCCTTTACGCTATTGCGTCATACTCTTAAGGCGGAGCTTAAGTGTCCCCTCTATTTTTTAACTGGGCCTTAGTGCTGGCCTAAAATAGTTTTAGTGCCATAGCACTAGAACTTCTACACCACCGAAAAGCCGTTATCTGTTTGTCTGTCTGGTCTCTACGCGACTAGAAAGAGCTGAGTGCCAATCGCCTGGGTGGCAGGTTGGCCACCTTAGTCATGTGATCTTGTGACGTCGTCACAACCTGCACAACGTATTGTGAGCAAACTGCCCACCGTGGCGAGTGGCATTTCAATTAGTGACTAGCAGCGAGAGGTTCCTCGGGAAAAGCAATTTGGGTCCCACAAGCCCCACCGTTGGCAGCACCTGCCATTTCAGGGTCGTGGCGCGTCGCTTAACCCCTGCGCCACTGCGCCGGGACGGGTATGAGGACTCCCACAGATCTATGAATGTAGAGAATGACCAAAACTACTGCAGCACAAGTCTAAAATGATACAAGGTCACCAAACTTACACCATGCGAAATATCAACCAAGGTAAGCCAGTTAAAATCAGGCGACACCGTAGAATTTCAAGATAATTAAGCTGTGAAAAACTAGGGCTAATAATGTTTGTACACGATAATTCATGATTAGCCCTAAGCTAAACCACCACTGATTTTTTCCCCTCCTTCACACAGAATAGTGATTGCCTGTTAAGCGCATGAAGTGCCCTGCCCAATGGGCACCGTGGTATTGCAGGTGGTGGTGGTAGTAGTGGTTTTTTTTTTCAATAATAGTAAAAAAGGAAGGAAAAGATTTTTGCTAGCCCCGGCATCTGCCATCGATACTGAAGCACCTGAGCTGGGGCAGCGGAAATAAAGGATAGCAGGCAGAAAGGAGAAATGAAATGAGAGGTGAGAGGACAGGGAGAGAGGATAGGGGGAGTAGTAATATATGTTTTTTTTTTTATAGCGATACCTCGATGGTGTAGCCTGAAGTAACTTCTTCAGTGAATTGAAGGTCCATGTCGTCCTCTTGGTTACTGCTAGGATGTTTTTGAACACCCGGCTGTTCTCTAAATCAGTGCCTTAGCGTCACTCTTTTCATTTTCCTAACCATTGCTCGTGGCGCTGTCCTCAACCTAATATCAAGCTGTTTATTTCGCTTCCAAGTTTAAACCCCAAAGGTACTGGCAGTATACAGCTGTTACATGCCTGTCTTTTTGTCTTCAATAGCAAGGCTCAGTTCTAGCGGCCTCTGTGGCACACCAAACATTTTCCCCGAAAGCGTTTTCAGTAGCTCTACTCGAAATCTGCGCTTAAAAAACATTGCGTACTTATCGCCTCAAAAAATGACCACGAGTTGTCACACTACATATTATATTCCAGTACAGTAGGGCCCAATAACGAACCAGTGTTTTGATGCAAGGCTAACTTTGCACAGTATGATCTGAGTAGCAATAGCTGCTCCTTCTATAGCACTCTGCGCTGGTTTCTTCAATAGATGCCCACGTAATATGTTATGTTAGTCGTATTTCTTCAACAGATTAGAACGCATGTCTCAGCCATATTGGTTCAAAAACATCGGACCAGGATTTGAGATACTTAAAGCATGGCTTTTCCGAGATATTTATGGGCAAATTCATGTATTTTTAGGACAAGTTATAAAAACGAAATTGCGAAAAAGATCGAATGACTGAACTTTAGCTAAATATTGTAAGAGACAGATTACCTAAATATTTCCCTCAAAAGTTGTGCTCCGACTCCATCCCCGAAGAACACTTCAGCCTCCACCTTTCCTATCACGTGAAGTTCATCTAGCTTATTCGCACTGTGATATCTGCCGCAATATGTAAATCATACAAGTTCAAATTAATCTAAAAGACATAAGTTTGAAGAGCCAAATTTTGAAGTGCATCAAACAGCACTTACTGACGCATGCACTCGAACAATGCTCATTTGTTTGCCGAGAACAGCTCGTGGTTGGCCAGGAAACTAAAAAGCTTGTGGCCACATTCACCCAAAGCAATACAAGTATCGGCATCAGCTTATACTATTGCATATGATGATGATTATGATAAAATAATTATTGCACAAGGTTGGCGCTTTAGCCCAAGTGCGGAGTGGTATAGTTATGCATGTGACACCAATTAATGGATGGATGGATGAACATTATTTCCAAAAAATAGATAGAGGTCTTCGTGGCGTGAGGCGATCAGGTGGTCAGGAGCTCTTTGGCCCTGACGATTTTGATGACTCTCTCCGTGGCCCGGCGTCGTACAATCGGGACTGAGCGAAGCAACGCAGCCTCCCATTGCTCGGAAATCTATAATTTTGACTCAGCGTTAGTGTATATTTTATTACGTTACCTTGGATCAAAGCACAAGTACGTCGTGAGGCGGTTTACGATGATCAACCGCTACGCCTACCAGCGCGCAAAATTTTTCATTCTTAAACATATATCACATCAGCGACAAAGCAGTCTGCTTGATGTGTTCACGCGGACTGGCCTCTCAGTCGCGCCTTCGTCAAATTCACACTTCCGAGCCTCTCACGAGCAGCCCGTTTATTTTACAGGTTGACATGCCAAATGTGTGCCAAAGCAAATTTGTCAGATCCACTAACGAAGAAGAGCAGAAAAAGAGACCATCCCACGCTGTCGGGTTTTACTTCCAATGCGAATGTTTGTTGCGGACGACGCCATCGGTTCTCAAGTTCCCTGCAGCAGATGACGCTGTGTGATTATTCGGACTCACCTCCATCCGGATGTAGAAATCGTGCAACTCATTTAGAAGAATTACAGAGAATTTATACATGCAACATGCCCCCCCCCCCCCTCCCCCCCAATCTGCAGCATCTCTCAAAGTGGCACTGCCTAGAGCCGTACACTAGGGCACTGCACCAAAACAGGCACTCTATAGACACTCAGGAGGATGCAACGGGGCAGCGATCCCGGCACCCAGCCGGCAAGACAGCCGCCGACGTAACCGACCTACCGATAGCAGCGCCACGCCGCGGCTGCTTGCTGAACGAGGCGTTTCACGCCGTCCGAGGCTCCGTTCGTGGAACGCGTCGGGCCGAGCGGTCGTCTCATTGTGTGCCGCACATAGCCGGTCGTGGACCGTGGCGAACACTTTCACGGCCTCGTCCACGTGTCGCACCGCATTGTGCGGCCGCCGTTTAGGACGCGACGCCTGTCCGTTCCGCTTCTTGTCCGCATACCCGGCAAGAACTTTCACTCTCTATCTCTTCGGGAACACCACGAAGAAGAAAGAAGCAAACTAATCGTAATCCCAGCTTTCTCTTAATACAGTGAAATCTATGTAATTCGAACTTCCGGTTTATTCGAACCGACTCTTTCCTCCCGTCAACATCGCATGTACCAAGGAGTCTTACTGGACTCCCCTTAATTCGAATTTCGCATAAATCGAAAAAAAATCAGTCTATATCGGCTTCGAATTGTCTGGATTCGACTGTAGTTCGAAAGCTTGTGACAAATAGTCGTGCGGGCTGAGGCAACATTTTTTCTGTTCTTTTTAAAGCCTCACTATATATCTCTACTCTGTAGTTTGAAAGGCTCACCTCCAGTCGACTGAGGCAGCTTCATTCAAGTAGGCCAGTTTCGATGCGATTCAGCTGTCTCGAGTAACGTTCACTTATGGCTGTCGAAGATATTCTGGATGAAAAAAAGAGTTGGAAGAGCGCCGAAGCTTTGATTCTTACGCTCGTTATGCTGTACTAAACTTACTCATATAGGAGGTACATCACGTTCTGTAAGTTGGTTGACTCGTTACGATGTTTAAGGCCGCATTCTGCACAAGCTTTCTGAATTCGACCTGTTGGCGCCCTCCATCAACAATGCAATGAAAGGACGGCTCAGATTAACGGTTCACTTTTGTCTAAACGGGAAAACAATGTGTGTGTGTGTGTGTGTGTGTGTGTGTGTGTGTGTGTGTGTGTGTGTGTGTGTGTGTGTGTGTGTGTGTGTGTGTGTGTGTGTGTGTGTGTGTGTGTGTGTGTGTGTGTGTGTGTGTGTGTGTGTGTGTGTGTGTGTGTGTGTGTGTGTGTGTGTGTGTGTGTGTGTGTGTGTGTGTGTGTGTGTGTGTGTGTGTGTGTGTGTGTGTGTGTGTGTGTGTGTGTGTGTGTGTGTGTGTGTGTGTGTGTGTGTGTGTGTGTGTGTGTGTGTGTGTGTGTGTGTGTGTGTGTGTGTGTGTGTGTGTGTGTGTGTGTGTGTGTGTGTGTGTGTGTGTGTGTGTGTGTGTGTGTGTGTGTGTGTGTGTGTGTGTGTGTGTGTGTGTGTGTGTGTGTGTGTGTGTGTGTGTGTGTGTGTGTGTGTGTGTGTGTGTGTGTGTGTGTGTGTGTGTGTGTGTGTGTGTGTGTGTGTGTGTGTGTGTGTGTGTGTGTGTGTGTGTGTGTGTGTGTGTGTGTGTGTGTGTGTGTGTGTGTGTGTGTGTGTGTGTGTGTGTGTGTGTGTGTGTGTGTGTGTGTGTGTGTGTGTGTGTGTGTGTGTGTGTGTGTGTGTGTGTGTGTGTGTGTGTGTGTGTGTGTGTGTGTGTGTGTGTGTGTGTGTGTGTGTGTGTGTGTGTGTGTGTGTGTGTGTGTGTGTGTGTGTGTGTGTGTGTGTGTGTGTGTGTGTGTGTGTGTGTGTGTGTGTGTGTGTGTGTGTGTGTGTGTGTGTGTGTGTGTGTGTGTGTGTGTGTGTGTGTGTGTGTGTGTGTGTGTGTGTGTGTGTGTGTGTGTGTGTGTGTGTGTGTGTGTGTGTGTGTGTGTGTGTGTGTGTGTGTGTGTGTGTGTGTGTGTGTGTGTGCGCGCGCGCGCGCGCGCGTGCGTGCGTGTGCGTGTGTGTGTGTGTGTGTGTTCAAAATTAATGAGAATTCCGACTGACCAACTATAAGACTTCAAGGGGCTCTACACAAGCAAGGCGAAAAAACATGCGCAGCACACGGTTTTGTTGATTATATATTTTATTTCAACAGTGTGATCAAGTTGAAAGCAATATCACACTCACAAAGACAACTTTTCTCTCGCAACGAAACCTGAAAACATGAGTACACCATACCTCACTACACGATGAACACCTGCTATGAATCACTCTTGCCCTCTTCGTGCGGCCAGTTCTACACTCTACCAGGCGAGTAATGTGCAACAGAACGTCGCTGTCCATTGGTGCAGCCAGACGCGCCATTTGCACACCTCAAGCAGGTGTCGTACATCGCAGCGAAAAGAAATGTAAGCACAGGATAGCAGGGTGATTTCTATATACATAAGATGGAAACTTGTGAATGTTAAGTAGATTCGTGCGTGGGGTCCACTTGTAGAGAAACGAACAAGCAGGTCACTTCGCCATCGTATAATCGCAGATTGCAAGGAATTCAACTCCTATCTCCTAATAACCGCACAAGGGACGACCTTGCACAAATATATTCCGTTTATTACATTTATTGTTCCTCATGGAGATCACCAAGAGGCCAGGAGGAATCGATTTAGAATAGTTCTACAGCTGAAGCACAGTGGTTTTCGTTGCGAACAGCGCGAAAGAAACGACGGACCATCTTCTCAATATAAAAAGAGCCGAAGGTATGGTCGCTCAGTGTTTCCTGTACATTACTCACAAATAGAAAATTTCTCAGTTGTGTTGTGAGCAGAAATGATAAATGATGTGAACGGTATTTTTATGGGACAATATTGCGGCCTTTAAGCGGCGAAGCAAAAGCACAGCGTACCAAGTACCAATTCACTCCACATAGCGCACCACAGTATCAGGGCTCAATACGAAGAGAGGCTTTCGCAAATGTACTCTGTTTGTGGTACCAACATTTTTTTGTTTTATTTAGTTGGCTCATTCTCTTTCATAACAGGCCGCAACGCCATCTTACACATACTGATATTTGCTGCGCAAATATACTTCCCACAAAAGACAAATGGCAGAAAGTAAGTTTATTTCGGGGCAAGCAACTTTTCAAAGCGTTGAAACCTGGTAGTTGTACAGGCGAAGCACATCGACTTGTAGCCCGATGTATACGCGCTGAAAAAAAAAAATGCTAACCTTCATATTTCCTGCTGCTCACAGCTCACTGGGAAAGCAGGAAAATAAAACATACAAAAGTTCTAAATAATCGTGAGGCGCGTATCCCCGCTTACTTGCCGGTCACGCAAAACTCGTATTCTTTATCCCCTGCCGCCTGCAAGGAAGCGGCACTTTCCAGCCGCATTAAAACATCTCGCTCGGCGCAAACACAACTGCTAACGGGTTGTCCTCGGTGCCATAGCCAATGTCCGCGCAAATTGAACGGCATGCAGCTTTCGTCAAGTCATCCATAACGCACGCTTTGTCCCTGCGGAGATCGCTGGCCTTTCTCCCCGACGAACTCGTGGCTTTTCTTCCTAGCCTAGCGACCCCTTTCCCAGTCCGCACGACCCATCATCGCGAGCCCTAGAAGAAAATGCGCGAGGTTTTGCAGTTGCGTGATTTCGCTCGTTCCTCACCGACGTCTCGAGAATGCTAATCGGGGAGGTTGGGCGCATATACACGCCACTCTGCCGCTGGTCATTGGGATTCGCGCTCACGTCCTTGTGAGCAACGCGGCGCGACAGAGCACCTTGCGCAGTCCGCGGATTCGCTTTCCCCTGCATTTCCGCTGCTTCACGCGAGGAAATCACGCCTGTGTGCGCGAACTTGGCGCTTCAAGGTGCCTGGATAAGAAGGCGCTCCTCCGCATGTGGCGCGAAGGTGAGCCACAGATGCCGTTCCGCATTCGTCCGTTCGCGTCTGCATGCCCTCCAGAGTAGGCGCTTGAGGGCGGCGCACGTGACTGCCAAAACAAACTGGAATCGCATCTGGAGGACACGTCTGTTTGTTTTTGTTTTCTCTTAGTAGCTGTGGAATGTGTCCGCCACGCATTGCGTCCAGTTACAAGCACTCCGGACATAGAGGTAATATATCTAGCCTCGAGTTAGAGCGGCGCCTGCAATTATGCCCACAGCCGCTTTGTATATTTTCTAACTTCAGCGCCAGCTACTGTTACACCTTTCGACATCCAGCGGATACTATGCGCCTCAATGTCAGAGCAGGTTGAGCTCACTAATTGGCAAAGTCAATTTTCTCAGATCCCGTGATTCGAAACTTTACTGCCAGGAGTACAATTATCGTAAAACTGAAGTTCACAAACGTCGTCACTGATACATTTTAAAATAAAGATGATTAAAAGTAAACAAAAAGTATCTGCAACATCAGACAGATTTCGACGCGTCCTGAAATGGCGAGTATTTATTTCGTACCTCCCTGCGCGCAAACATAACATTAAAAGGCAAGGTGTGCCGGTCTATCCACTGTAAGTGACCATAACGGTACCACGATAACGTTAGAACAGTCTCATCTCTGGGCGCTAACCCCTTACACCGGAAAAACTTTGTTCAGCGGCTATGTAGCGTGTGTATGTAAGGAGTAAAAAAGGGAGTATAGGCAGTCCTCTAGAACACTCTGTTTCATGGAAGGGAGTGGTCTAGAGGACTGCCTATACTCCCTTTTTACTCCCACATAGGCGTATTCATGTTTAGAGTGCCACGACTGCATTTTCATTGTTGTGACTCTCAATAACGCCTTCCACAGTGCCGCGTGCTAGAAGTACCGATATATCTGCAGCATCTTTTTTGACAATCACATAGTACGCAGCACATGATTCATCGTTGCCGAAGGCTGAAACGCCTTGCAAACCATTTCACAGCGCCGTCTATGCCGTTCGATAGCACTCAGTAAGACAAAGGCGTTTTTTTGCCACCCTTCCATATCGCGCACACTTTCTTAAAGTTACGGTGTTAACAGTATGTGCGCAATAACACCATTACTTCCTCTTGTATCCAACCAGCTCGTTTATAGCCATGCGGCTGAATATTATGCGCGGCAAGAAAAAATTGATCACAAAAAAAAAACAGACTACTGAAGAAGAACCTTGCGTTATGCATTCCTGACCAAAGGTTGTTCGTTCCTAAGCGTTGACAACTTCCACTTCAATCTTTACGAAGGCAACTGCAACAGGAGCACTAACACAGTTACCGTTTCTCGGACGCTGCGTAAAAGCACGAGTGGACAAGTGGACGATGGCAGATGAGAGGACCGGATAGAAAACGCAAAACACGCTTTATTGCAACAGGGGCAGCAGACCAGTGGGGCGACGGCAGTGTGCATGAAACAGTTTTCCCCACAAGACAGTGGGAAAATGGACGACTACATGATAGAAGACAACAAAACAGCTGTTTTCTATCCTATGGCCGTCCACTTGTCTTCTGCAGTTCTCTGCAGTCCATAAATCGCCCATTAGCGTGTTGGTCTTTTATGACGCCATCATGTCATCATCCGCTTGTCCGCTGCACTATACGCTTTTTCCCCACTGTCCGTTGATACTCAATACGCGAACAAACCCGGCGGGACACAAGCCGTCCTTGGGTCGCCGCGCATCCCTCAGAAGAAGAATCCGGCCATCTCCCCGGCCTCAGGGAAAGGCGACTCTCTCGACTCCTCGCCGCTCCGGGAGGTCGCGAAGTCAAAGGGCGACAGCTGGTCGTCCTCGAGTGAAGAGGCCTCCCTCGACGCCGCGTCCTTGGCACCGTCGTCACCGCCGACCGAGCCTTCGATCTCGTTCTCGCTGCTCTCGACTTGGGAGCGAGAAGCGGGCCTCTGCGGCTTGTGCTTCTTGGCGGCGTACTTCTGCGCGCCCGTCGACTTGCTCGCGTAGATGCTCTCGTACGGCTTGACCAGCGGCTTGCCGTAGCGGCCGCCGTCGGCGTTCATGCGGCTCGCGTAGTCCAGGACCTGCGAACGTCAACACCCCGGTTTGCGTCGGGTTTTCCGAGCTTTCGCTATACCACTACACCAAAACGAGTACATCCTTTCTTTGGAAGTCGCTTCGAGGATTCCGCTTTACTCTGAGAAAGTAAAAATAAGTACCAATATCCGGCTCAGTCCAATGTATTTAGGGGAATTCCCCAAGTCCCCAAGTATTTCACTCTTGCTAGTAACTATTTATTTATTTATT
This sequence comes from Amblyomma americanum, assembly GCF_052857255.1. NCBI lineage: Eukaryota > Metazoa > Arthropoda > Arachnida > Ixodida > Ixodidae > Amblyomma > Amblyomma americanum. The sequence goes on from NC_135500.1 coordinate 176,589,309, forward strand.
TATTTAAATACCCTGAAGTCCCTCCGGGGAGGGTATTACATAGGGGCGACACACGAAGCACTTTGACAACTCTTTGTTCGAAAAGGCGCAGAAAAAAGAGAAACAAAAGAATACACACACCATTAACTCCTTAGCGCTGTATTTGTCTCGTTACGCTGTTCGCTTCATGATGCTTAACCAACTAGCCCGACAAAACGTCTCAATGGTTTGGTTTATGGGGGGTTTAACGTCCCAAAGCGACTCTGGCTATGTGAGTAGCCGTAGTGAAGGGCTCCGGAAATTTCGACCACCTGGGGTTCTTTAACGTGCACTGACTTCGCACAGTACACGGGCCTGTAGAATTTCGCCTCCATCGAAATTCGACCGCCGCGGCCGGGATCGAACCCGCGTCTTTCGGGCCAGCAGCCGAGCGCCATAACCGCTCAGCCACCGTGGCTTTTTTTTTCTTTATTGTACTCAGCCACCGTGGCGGCTCAAAACGTCTTAATGTTTGCTATCACCTACCCAAGCACAGCCATAATGCTACAATGGAAAGCTGCACAGCTACAGATTGAAATAGTTCACATTAGGAAATTCCCCGTAGCAGACTGGGCTAATATCGTCCCTGCTTAGAGTTATCGAGGCGGCCTCGCCCTGCCGTCCGCTAGCCATCTTCGTTAGATTAATTGGTTAACCGATTACAGCCGGACGGATGGTGGTCCCGCGAGTTCAAGCCTAGGACAAGGACGAGTTTTTGTTTGACTGTGAAGCTTCTAAGTAAGCTGTGTAGCTTCCCTCTGAACATAGCTGTATGGCTGCGCCGGGTGAATGGTAATGAGTAATCACTCCCTTAATCTTCGTCTTGTATGATTATTGCTAGCTGTAAGTGCTGTAAGCTGCGCCTCTTACGCTGACATATAATCACTCGCCTTTCTCATTGTGGCTGGCAGAAAAAAAAAAGAGGAAATCGCTATTATTCGGCGCGAATAACCACAAATTGAGAAATCGACCCGCACAGTAGAAAATTTAAGTATGCCGCATGTGATACCCACTCGTGCGAAAACAGTATTACAGCCATGAATGGACTCGTCCCTAGCGCACAAGCAGCGCTCTATGGTGCAAAGGAAGCGAAATATTAAAGCGTGTACAGGGTTGCACAGACAATATACTAGCGCTCGAGCAAAGCCCATAGACATGCAAATGGCACTGAGACAAGCCCCGTACCAGAGCCAGAGCAGGTGAGTCAAGATTTTACTGTTCCGAAGCTCACCGCTCCACAGCTCACGACTTTACACTGACACTGCGGCGTAACACAGCAGAATGTAAAACTGAATTGCGACGATGTCGACGCTAACGTTTGTCGTTTGATCAGCGCTCGCTGCTGCGATGTGTTCGCAAGGTGGACAGACGCGTTCGCGTTTAACTAGCAGGCAGCAGAACACCAGAAGCAGGCGCGTTTAAGAAGTACGCACCATGCGCCTTCTCCAGCGCGCCTTTCGCAAACCAAGGTGTACCCAGGCGTTGTCATAGGGACTTCCGAATAAGAGCGCTCAAAATCATTCCTCCGTGATTTCACCAATCCCTCTTTTTATATAGGGATGCATGTGCTCCTTGGTCCCCAGCTCACGCGAACGAACGAGTGCCTTTCCCCTACAGCACAACTGGCCCCAGTGCGGCGGGAGGAAGCCTATAATTCGCATGCAAACCCACGACCAATAAAATTGATACCAAAGCCTTGCTGCGCTCGTTATGCGTTCTGCGAGCCCACTCTTTCGGTCACTGTTTCTTTTTTTCTTCTTCGCAATCCTGTCCGAGAAGCACGCACGACTTGGCTCGCACGTGCGCCACACGGCCTTGCCAGCCGCGCAGATGGCAGAAGCAGTGGACGAGGAAGTATACTGGGTCGAGGGCGATCAAGCTAACGACAATGCAGACCCGATCACATGCCGCGCTTTAGTGGGCTCGATCTCTGACATCGGCTCATTTGCGAATGCGGCGCGTGTGAGCGCCGACCACATCGGCTCCCACCTGGACGTCTAAATTCACAACGCTGTACGTAACAGTGACGTCGGCGCTAAGCGGAATGCGGTTCTGACGTCAGATTGCACTGACGAGCGAACTCGCGAGAATTCAAGAGCCATGCGCAGCTTCTGTACGAGGGCTTCAGTACGTCACGTGTGCACCAACCCACTCTGCGTCCGAATTTTCGTTACTTCGAACGCCAGCTCACGTTTTAATGATTTCTCGTGCAACTGGTAGGTCATCTTAATAAAACGCGTTGAGGGGCTAGTTGGTGTTGCATTGTTTCTAGAAAAGTGACTGAGCGCTACTTATTTCAGACGAACACGCTGAAATACATGACAGGTGGGGCGCTGCCCATGTATTTCTTGCGCACGCCTGAAATAAGTAACGCTCAGTTACTTTTCTGCAGACACAACGGTGCGTCTTCGTACGTAGCATTCGTTCAAAAGAATGCTGACCAGAGAATCCTTGCAAATAGAGTAAAAAATCTATAGTGCGTTAAGTTAGCACTGATATTTGTGACACTTTCAACAAAATAAGATGTCACCTGTCCCGCACCTTCATAATGCATTACGGCAGCTATTCTGTTGTCTTGTGAAAAGTATTTCAATGGGAACAAAAATCGGCTTCCAGGCGAGTTAAGGCACGTTCGCATATTTTCGCCGTTCATACAGCCCTTGCACTGAGCTAGCACAGCTTTTTTTTCTGGTTCCTTTGCCGGAGTTGACCTCGTTTTGCAAAGCGCGACTTCGTTAAACAACTGTCCATTTTTCTCCATGATTGATATTACCTATTAGAAAGGATGTAGCAGGAAAACGAATTATAGGACTATTGGCTGCATTCACTGCGCCTTCACCACCGAACGTAACAGTGTGTGTCACGAACCAATGTCATATAACCAACTAGTTTTCTCGACCTATTAGTTAGGGCGGCGATCTGGGCAAGTTGGTGCTGATTCATAATTCAACAGCGAAGAGTTCACTTGTGTTGTGTGCTTTGCGTTCGTGTCTCGTCTCTCGGCTAAGTCAAATCATGATTATGGACCTGCATGACAGCACATCTAGCGCCATATTCAACCATCTGATCAGTCTACCATTTAGCCAGTCTAGCGACCAACCGAGACGTAAATCGAAAACTGATCGTTCCGTCAGCTAACTCAGAATGTGATATGAGCCCATTCACATGGGCACTGCGGTTGTTTACCGTTCGAAACACATGACGGAAACTTCGTTCACCAGGGGGAGGGGCGCGGTCAGTGTGGCCTTGCCCGTCGCCGGCCGCAGTAAAGACGCTACAAGACAAATCGACAGAAACAGCCCCTTGGGAACAATAGCGCACCAGCGCGCGTGCAAGGCCGACCGAGGCGCCAGCCTTTTAGTGCCCATTAATGATAGGTTCGGCAGGCGGCGATCGCTCCTCCGTCAGTGGGAAAAGCCGGGTGGCGGCCGACCAGGAAGCAGCTGCCACCGACGCACACGTGCCCAGGCGTCGCTTGGGTGCGCGCCTTTGGTAACAGGCGCGTGAGCGAAAGGTTCCGGCACAGCGCGCCACTCGGCGACAGGAGCAAACAAGATCCTGATGGATCGGGTGCAATTATCCCCACGTCCAGAAGCCTATTCTCCCAATCGGCCAGATCGTTGCGCCACCGCCAGATTGGTATCAAAGAAGCACTTCAGAGAACGTTTAAAAATAATTGCCGGCAATAACGACTATGCGCACGGACCTGTAGCAACTTTCAGCAGAAAGTCTTGACATGGGTCAAAATCTTTCTGGCCGTGTTAAGGCCGCCCAGGTTCTTACAGTTGTGTTTGCTGCAGACGCGCAGGATCAAATTATAGTTGATTCTCTTTATAACAAAGCCTAAGGGCCCGCCGATTACTTCGTTGTAGCCGTAGCTTTGCTATAGCGCGTGTTCAGCGAGCTTGTGCCAAGGCGAATCGTCATTCCTTCGTTATATCCATTATTTCGTTATAAACCATTTCGCTATAAAGAGATTCGACTGTATTAACCGTCGCCTGCAGTGAGATCTAACCAGTTACTAGTATAACGAAAATATACCCTAAGTGCGTGCCCTGGAAATGTGAACTCTCTGCGAAGGTCAGTTTGTTCATTTCACTGCCCCGTCTTCACCACATTGTACAGATTAAAGCAACGTGCGGAATTAACATTCTAATCTCGGCCTGCGATTTATGGAGTAGCTCCTTTCTCATTTTTCCCCCCTCAAGCCCAGGAAATCTCCACAAACACTTTCAGTTTGCCCTGCTGACAATACATGCCTCGTGGCGCTGTACGCTAGAAATCACAGCGGGAATTTTGAATTTTCGGCACATCTCATTGAATTTCTACGTCCGTCGGAATTAGTTGGTGTGAGAACAAGAAGCATTTCATTGGTCAGTTTTGCAGCGAGAAGGAAAAGTCGGCCATGATAAGCGCCATGTTCGCGCAGAATCTCTCGGGGCTATTGCCAAAACTAACGGTATTAAATATCCCCGTTTAAATACGCGCTGTTCGTTAACTAATGGCCAACAGATGGACAGATGGCGCTAGTTGCTGAGTGTGCAGAAAAGTTGGGCATGCTGCACAAAAACCGTTAAGTGTATGTCACGCATATAGGTGGCCCAGAGTAAAGAGCAAAGGGGAGGCGATTACTGCGCTACGTGCAAAGTATTTCACTCCTGTTCAGAAAGTACCGCGCTCAGGGCACACTGTGTCCTGCATAGCCAGTGTTTTCTTCTTCCCCTATGCCACATGGTTGACCAGCTCCAGTTTCGGGCCACATCCTGAACTTTCTTTGTCCTGCTACCCTCCACTCAGCGGTGCCTGAATACCCAGCGTAGACGCGGCCTAATTCACGAAAGGTTCCTTCCTTTACCAACTGACAAGTTGCATAGAAATAACTCGCTATTCAGTGCAAGTCTGAAGGCTGATATCGCCGTACTGCTTATCCGCGTTTGTGCTCCCAAGGCCCGCCCAGGAGAACGCCGATAAAGAAGTCAAAAATATTAATTCACTTATTCCTGTCGGGAAGGGCTATAGTTGGGAGAGCCAGAGCATGCGCGGTTTCAGGAACGACGTCGCGACACAGGGGACACGCGGAAGGAACAGAAGGAAGCGGTTGACAGTCAACGCTTTCGGCATGCGCTTCCTCCTCGAGTCCCTTGTGTGGCGTCCGATTCCGCAAAGGACGGACGGAGGCGCGCGCGTGAGCATACCTTCACTTTTCCCACGGTGGTGGCCAGCGGGCCGCCGAAGTTGAGGCTGCTGCCGTAGTCGAGCGGGTGTCCGACGAAGTCCCCGCCGGGCGAGTCCAGCCTGGGCAGCTCGGCGAAGCTCTCGGCGCGCCGGCTGGGCTCCACGTGGAACCCGGGCGGGGGGAGGATGCTGCGGAACGAAGAGTAGGGGCTGCGCCTCGGAGGAGGAGGCGCTGAGGCGCCCGAGGAGAACGCCACGCAGGACACGACGGCCGCCTGCGGTGTGGGGAACGCGTGAATGACGCTGAGGTATACGCGTGTACAGTCGCGGTCATAATAACACGGAGCACGCTTCGACGATCAAACTCCTCTCGTGCGTTACATGGCGAAAATTGGGTACGCATGCTATCAAAGACTGCTGGTGCGCGCTCACGCATAGTCCTAAGAAACCTTCATAATATCAGCCGCCGCGGTGGCTCAGTGGTTATGGCGCTCGGCTGCTGATCCGGAAGACGCGCGTTGGATCCCGGCCGCGGCAGTTGAATTTCGGTGAAGGCGAAATTCTAGCGGCCCATGTACTGTGCGATGTCAGTGCACGTTAAAGAACCGCAGGGGGTCGAAATTTCCGGAGCCCTCCACTACGGCGTCCCTCATAGCCTGAGTCGCTTTGGGACGTTAAACCCCCATAAACCAAATCAAACCTTCATAATATCAGAACACCATGCGTGAGTAAAGTTCCAAGGAATAAAGTTCCGAGTAAACTGAATAAAGTTCCGAGTTATTTTGGCCTTACCTGTACACTCTCGGCTAGAAAGGACTAGCACTAACAGCAGGTTGCCGCAGCCATGGTCTTCAAACAGCAAGCATTGCTCCCTTAGGGACTTAATGCAAACAATCTTCTAGCCACAGTTCGACTCCCTGCGGGCTAAACACTCGTCGCGACGATAAAATGGTGCAGTCAGTGGCACTTAACCTTTCTTGTGGTCTCGTGTGTCAGATGCCTGAAAGCTGCTTCCATGTTTTTTTTTTTCAGAATTTTCAGGCCGCCTCCGCTCCGCGGGGAACGCTCAACGCTTTATCACGACAAGTGGGCCTGTCAGAAAACGCAGGCAACGCCAATAAACAACGCACCAACACCGGAGCAGTGGGAGGCGGCGCTGTCCTGCTCGAAGCCTGAAGAACAAGTCAAGCTGATCGACAGGGCTGCCAAAGCCACTGGGGCCCTGGATTGAGGGACCCACCTACGCCGCGAGAATCCTCCTTGGCAATAAAGTTTTTCACTTTCATTCGCGTGTGACCAGGACAGATGCGAAGACATGCGGTAAGCTCCTGTCACACAATCTAGGCGTTCCTGCTCATGAATGAACGTCTGTGCACTCTAAACACGAACATGCTTATACGGGAGTAAAAAAGCAGTAAACTGGCCTTTACCGCACAAAACTCTCTATAGCAAAATAGATTAAGTGCGCTAGAGCGCAGCTTACTCTCTTCTATCCCTTTTCTGGTTAGAGTGTACGCATGCATGCTTAGAGTGTGAACATCGAGCCCGGAGCCCGTGCGCAGAGCACAGTGGTTTGGGGGTAGTGTGGTGAGCACCGCGTAGCGGCCCAGACCTAACCTCGTGTGTCTGATTTTCTTTTTTCATGCAGCCAGTGAAAACTGCGTGTGAAGGCTAAAAATTGGAAATGCTGAGCACTACTATGCCTCACTTGTTGCGATCGATATGACGTACCCATTATCAAAGCGGGAAAAAATAGGTACCCGCCGCGGTGGCTCAGTGGTAAGGGCGCTCGACTACTGATCCGGAGTTCCCGGGTTCGAACCCGACCGCGGCGGCTGCGTTTTTATGGAGGAAAAACGCTAAGGCGCCCGTGTGCTGTGCGATGTCAGTGCACGTTAAAGATCCCCAGGTGGTCGAAATTATTCCGGAGCCCTCCACTACGGCACCTATTCTTCCTTTCTTCTTTCACTCCCTCTCTTATCCCTTCCCTTACGGCGCGGTTCAGGTGTCCAACGATATATGAGACAGATACTGCGCCATTCCCTTTCCCCCAAAAGCCAATTATTATTATTATTATTATTATTATTATTATTATTATTATTATTATTATTATTATTATTATTATTATTATTATTATTATTATTATTAAAAATAGGCGCATCTGAGTGATGAATCACCAAATAAAGTAGCAAATGGCTGGTTAAAAGCAAAAGTGCAACACGCTGGTTACTGTGGGCATACTGCTGCGACAGACGACTGTCGACCAACCGGACACTTGCCGCTTATCAGCAATGGCTCCCCTAAAGGCCTGGAAAAATATTGAACAAGCTCGGCACGCAGGGACAGCGATGCTGCAATTTTTGGGACGAGGCCCATCGTATAAGCCAGCTGTGTGTGATGGTTATGCATGTGAGTGCATGCACTTGTATATTTTGTCTTGTGCATGACGTGTGCTGCTCTTTACCTGCCATCTTCACTTTCCTTTTCTTTTAGCATTTTCTTCCCAGCTTCCCATCAAGAGTGGAGTAGATGGTCCGACACCTGCTACTCCGGCCTGCCTCTCCACTCTTCCTCACATTAAAGCTTTCTCTCTCTCTCTCTCTCTCTCTCTCTCTCTCTCTCTCTCTCTCTCTCTCTCTCTCTCTCTCACACACACACAAACACACGCACTCTCTTCAATCTTCAACCACGCACGCTCTCGTTAGCGTGAGCGCCCGTTGCCCCTCGGGAGTCAACTAAGTACCATTACCTCTAAACGCTTTGCGGGAAGAAAAGAAAGAACGTCATTTCTCTAGCTGCGATTAGCTGCGCGGGAATGCTTAATTGCTCTTTTCTTTTTACGTTCCCACCCAAATCCGCTACGCTGCAAATGGCATCCCGCAGCTCAAACCATCCTCGTGCACCGGTTCGTCGGATGAAGGAAAGCATTTGGTGTGCTCGTTACCACGGCACAATTCGCTAAGTTTTGCTGCGCTGATGCCATCTACGACCTTGGCCGAAAGTCGTATTGAAATGAACTCCCTACGCAAAGGCAACGTAAAAACACTTTTTTTTTCCTTTTCCGTAACTCCGAAACAACCGTCAAATCGCTAAAGGAGGCGCACAAAATAGATAGTTGGCGCGCCACGGGTCGAGAATTGCCCGCCCCTTCCGCCCGTTACCGCAACAAATCGCTCCGGACAAGGCCGCCTTGTCATCGCAATTAGCGCTCGAGCGAGCTTTGTAAGCGTGACACGAGAGCCTGGAATTTCATTACGGACGACAGATAATCACTGTACCCGCATACAGTAGTTATATATACATGGCGGCGCACATATTGCGTCCGCGTTCTGTAATGCTCGCGCAAGATGCGCGCTGGGTAGATGAGCGTTACGTCCAAGTTTGTTCAACTTGCGTCTGAATATTTATCCCTTTCGTCCTCGAGCAGGTTCGAGAAGCGTTCAGCCAAGGCAACAAGCTTAGTCACGGCTAACCGGGTGGCCTGGAATGAGCTGCCCGCTCCCCAATGATGTGCAGGCGTTATCAAGTCGTTTATGTTCGCACTGATCCAGAGGCCATTCGTATTAGGCAGATCGGTGCTAATGCACGGCCACTGACGTGACGCCTTCGTAACGGCCGGTGAAAGCGAGTTTACCGCGGCCGCGCACGCATCCTTCTGTGAGAAGCACGTGGATCAACGAGACAGCGCAAACAACGAAAACAATAAAAAAAAGACCGCTTCTTGAGAAGGGCAGACTGCCGCGCGTCTAACCTTGAAAGCCTTTCTCATAGCAGGTTCTGCCGTGATCGAGACTGCGTCTCCGGCACGAACGCACGGTGATGTCAGTCTGGTCGATTGTTTGAGCATGGGTAGCTATTTATTCAGGGGCCGCAAAGAGGCGCGCATCATCGATCGTCGATTGTACGGGCGTAACTTTGCTCAAGAGCAGCGTCTCGCATCGCGATCATTTACCATCGTATGACGCGAGCGTTTCTCCAGAGCTTTGATTATATAGACCCGCCGGCCGTCAGGCGGCGCGGCGAATGGTAGCGATTACGCGTGAGCTCTTAGTGTTTCGGAACACGGGTGCCGAGAATGACACGAACGGACAGAACGAAGAGAGGCACCTCCGCACCTTGCTGGACAGACGAGGTGCAATAAAATGTGCCGAAGCGGCTTTTAACTCTTGCGCAACTAACGGGCCGGCCGCACACCGCGTTGAGCAAGTAAAAGGAAAACCAGTTGAGGAGCGACAGCCCTGCCCCCGTGCCGGGCGTTTCACGGGGCGTGCCAAGTACAATACGACTCCCACGCGCGCCGCGGGTCACGCGACCCCCGGCGCTGTGCTGGACGCGAGCCAAGCACCCAGGCCCTTTCACCCTCGGAACTTCTCTGCCGGCGGAACGTCTTAGCGGGCAAAGGACCCCACGTGACTTCACGGTGCCCGGCAGTTACTGATACGGAGGTTGCCCTGATGCGGCCCGCTATTATTTGTTAATCTATCATGGTCACTTCCCTTCAAACATTTTATGGCCAGCGATAGCCACGTGGTTGCAATAAAATACGCCCACAAGCACGCACATGACTGCAGTAATTGGCGATTACATCGACGACGCAAGCTCACGAACTCCTTGTGCAATGTAAACATGTAGTATGCGATTAAATGAGCGCGCAGTTAAGCTTTCCTGCTCAGCACTGGTGTGCTGCGGCCAAACACTGCTGCCAGACCGGTAGCAGTCGTGTCCTTCGATGGCAGAATGTAAACACGCCCAAAGGAGTATGCGTTGCGGATTCACAGTCTATCCTCATCTGCAAATCACTGAGTTGGGTAACCCTCTGCAGCAGTCCCGTAGCCGCTTACAAGGACGATGAGATCGTCGAAAAGTGGCGACACGCCTCAAGCGACTGAGAAGGGAAGATGAGCGATGGGCATTGCCATAATGTTTAGTCAATAAGGGTTAGTAACTCGACGGGGTATGTCAGTGATTATGGCGTTAGCATGCTGATCCCAAGGTCGCGGGTTCGATCCCGGCCGCGGCGGCAGCATTTCGACGAAGGATGAATGTTCCGTATATACTGAGACTTTGGTGGACTTTTAAGCCCCACAGATGGAATAAATTTATCTGGACCCGTCCACAATAGCATGGAAAGAAGCTTAAAAATGAGGAGAGGACGTTAAAAGAAAACAGCAGAGATTCAATCTTGCATTTAAAAATAGCAAAATCTACGGCGAAGCATCACAAGAACGTGTGACAAAATCAAAACGCGAGACACCTGCTGGAATGCCCGCACCAATAGACTTAATAGAGGTTAAAATAAACCGGTTATCTTGAAACGACATTCAGCGTGCCAGAACTGGGAACGGATATGGGCCGAAAACGCTAACTGAGCTGCTATTCTTACGTTGGAGTAAGCGTTCTCGAGCTGCTGGCGCGGAAATTTTCAGGCTGTGCTGGAAATGCTGCACGCATATAACCTCGAAAGCAACGAAAGCGAAGACAGAAGGGCTAGGGCAAAATGACCAGAACAGGAATTCACAAGGTGGCGCTTTAGAATCTAAACGTTAAGCGTGTTCCAAGACTAACACCCCTCGAGCCCCAATGAACGATCGACATACAGAGATACGGTGAGCTTTTATTTTTAAGGAAACGTAACAAAATGTAATAAATTCGCAAAAAGCAGGGACAAGTAAGTGCAAGTCGGAAGATCGCTGCACAGTAGGGCATCAATGAGGGAAGTGTTGCAATTAACGGGACTCTGAATACAAAATGACGTTGGCCTGTACGACAGATTACAACGCACTACGAACAAATATGCTACTTACACCTAAACTAGAGCTTTCGTAAACTATAAAAAGCTGAAAAATGAAGTACAGGTGCCGCCACCTCTGGAAAATTTCAGAAATAAACTGCGTGCCTCGACAGTTTCTTGATACGGATCACAGAAGCTAACCCGCACCGCCTTTCACTTCGAATTGAATGATGAAAAAAGGATATCTTAAGGTTCATACCAGTCGGAAAGCTGAAAACTGTCGATGATCGTACACGATTGGCAAGCATACCGATATCTGTGCCAGACATGAAATACATAAAGGAAGGAATTGGGCAGGCCCTGAAGTACCACCCGTCGTTTTGGACGCCTTCCGAATCAAAGAAGGGAGAAATAGTGGTTGCATCGCGGTCCCTTCTACACCGCCCCTCCTCGTATATTCTACCTTAGATTGTAGAAAACCGTCTAAACATTCATCTATGCATCCACCCATCCATGCATGAGGAACAGCGTCCAGTCCTCCGACTGCACAAACTCATACCAGCCAACCAATGAGGTGGCGCCTTCCACGGAACGTGGCGACGTTTCGGCTAACCTCCGCGCGCTCAAGGAAGATCGAGATGGGAGGGGGCGTGGGGGACGAAGCGGTCGCGCTCTTCGCGGTGCACCTCTCTTGACCCCCGACGCGCGCTGCGGGGGTTCTTACGACACTGCACTCGAGCTGCAGCGGGGAAGGAGGAGGAGTGCAGCAGCGGTGCACGCGCCCCTGCGCGTCACGACGTCCAAGCGGGCCGCCGAGGAACCCGCAACGGCGTCGGCGCGCTATTAGATATGCAGAGACACGACTACGCGCTGACGCCACGCCGCGCTTCCCACCGCGGTGAAGACCGCGAAAATCGACGCCCGTTGACCGAGATACACGCGCCACGCCGCCGAGTACGGAACGGCGAATACTCTTAATTGGCGCCGTTTCCATTAGGGGAACTGCCGAAGCTCGTCCAGAGTCCGTTTTCTTTTTTCTATTTCTCTTTCCTTGCGCGGCCAGGCGGCTTCCGTCCGTGGGTGGTTTTGGCAGCGATCGTGTTTGTGCGCGCGCATTGGGTTGCTCGCGGAAGTCGAGTGCGTGCGCATCGGCCGTGGAGCCCCGGACCGGAACGGCCACCGTCGGTGGTTTGGTCGTGACGTCCTCCTCGGAATAAGGCCGACCAATTCATGGAAGGCGAGGGGGAATAAAGTCTGGTGAAACACACACGGGCGCCGACGTAAGCGCGGTAGGCAGAGGTACAACACGCGTGTGCTCCAAATGGTCACCACAAATAACGCGTCTGAAATGAGGTACGAAGCTAACGGGGCGATTCTTCAGGACCGTTCTTTGCGCATAGGTCGTGTTCCAAGCGTCAGTCGGATGCGTTTCTGTACAATGAGGGACGGAGGATTTCGAACTTCCCGGCTTTTTGAAACTGGTGCTAGCTACACTACTGTAGAACGGATATGACCACTGAAATACAAAGCAGCCCCATACCTATTCGAATTTTTCGTGAAACCCTGGCAAAATATTGAGAATAAAAATTGCAATTGCAAAAGAGATTTGATTCATTAGTTGCAGCTGAACACAACAAAGGAGCGAACAGAACGCAGTGCGGTGGAGACTTAATCGTCTGCTGAGGAATTCGAACCTTCAGCATTTGTCCCAGAGATGGCACTCCTGGAAGCAAGCCTCCCAAAGCAGGCATAAAACCTCTTCGGAGTGTGCATCGTAGATCGTCGCGTGGTTCAAAGTGGTACTTGATCACGTTGTGCTGGTAGTCAGAGAGCCGGCGATTTTGTAGCTTGAGTAACACCCCTACCCTTGGTCACGGTTTCCGCACTACGCGACAGTGCACCAACAGAGTGAGATCCAGAACGAAGCGGGCTAGTTGGTACTACGAGACCCTGGAGTAAGATTAACGCATTCCGAAACAATTATGAGACGCAGAGCGCGCCCGAATTCCTGGACGAGCAAGATATACATCGCAAGAAGAGCAAAACTTTGAATGACGCGATTAAAGTGGTAAACACTGGCGTGAGTTTTCGCTGCCGCGGATTATTCTGAAATCGCTGAGTTAGGTTTCAAGCTGAGTGGCATGACGCGCTAAAATATACTGAAAACATAGTTCCGAGCAGTATCCACGCTCCTTCTGGGAGACGCTACTCTTTTGCAGGTCAAGGTCCCGTGCATTCGAAAATGTTCGAAAACAGCCAGACAATGCAGCCATCTTACGTCCCCTCAAGCAGGCGCTCCCAGCTGGCGGAAAAAGTGGAGTAAAGTTGAAACTTTTATAACGAAGTTGAAGAAGACCGGCGATTACTTCGCTGTAGCCGTACCTTCGCTATAGCCAGTGTTGACAGAGTTTCCAAGAGGAATCGTCATTCATTCGTTATATCCATTATTTCATTATAAACCGTTTTGTTACAACCAGGTTCGACTGTATATCGGTTCATATACGCACGTGCACAGCGTACGAGCATAGACTAGCACCGTGACGACGTCACCTCCCGAATAAACGAACGCCTCACAGTCCGGAGCGGAGAGAAAACAAACGCGAAGCAAAGGAGGGGAACGGCAGCGCTTCATTTGTAAACACAGTCGCGGGGCCACGCGTCATTGCTGCGTCGGCCGACGAATCGCGCGCTGCGGGCAGACACCGAGCGCGACATGCGGCTCGTCGCCGCAGCGGCGCCACTGCCGGCAGAAAGCGTCCGAGAAATCGTGATCGCTCTTGACGGGGACCAGTGATGGCGCCCGTCTCCATCCACCGCGCTTTAGTTGGGTGCAGCGTGTCGAAAGCCTTCCCTTGCCCAGGTGGCTCAGCGCGGTACCGCGATGCGATGCTGAGCGCAGTTTCGACGAGCGGCCGCATTTCGATCAGACCGCACGCAGAGATCTCGCTGTACGCTGAAAAATATATTTATACATAGCGCGAGTGGTAGAAATAAATCTGAAGTCCTGCACCTTAGGCGTGCCTTGCAGTTTAGGTTCAGGCCTAAAGAAAGCGTTACTGTTTTTTTCTCTTCTTTTTTTTTTTCAGAAGAGTGAATGGATCGCACTAGGTCTGGGTTCAAGGTGCCCGTGCGCACCAAGTCTCCGTTTAGGTTTCAATGCAGTAGAGCCAGACAATTACCCGTCGTGACCGCGTGTAACACTGTTTAACACATACGTATTGAAAGTTGTGTGACCCACTGATTTGTTGCCAAAGTTAGCGGCTGGGTGTCCATGGCCGAGTCAAGCTGTCGAAGCGGCAGCTTTTACTGAGGACATCCTGCCACCATGTACTTTTCGGTGATGAAATAAGCACTATTATTATTATTATTATTATTATTATTATTATTATTATTATTATTATTATTATTATTATTATTATTATTATTATTATTATTACCGACTGCCGACGCGTCGGCGGTCTCACGTGTTAGCACAAACAGCGAGAATGCGAAGCCAACGAGGCGCACTGCATTCTGGCTTCGCCCAGCAAGCAGTCAGTGCGCCCCTCCACGAGCCATGTGTGCGCGTCAATGCCGTGCTGCGCGCTACTTCTGACGAGCTGCACTGCGGAGAAGGGGCTAAACGCGCGCTCCGTTTTTCGGAGGCCGCTCGGCCGTCGCTCACGCCTCCAGCCGTCGTAGCCTTGACCGGCAGAAGCGCACGAACGCCAGCTCGGCCATCGACGGGGCCGAGGACGCGAGAGACGAGACGGAAACCGATCGTCCTGCCGATATATATTTATCCGGGGCCGCCACCCACCGACCGCTCCTTTCGGAGATCGGCCGGCGGACGCGTCACGAACGAGCCGGCCACGTCTCTTCCGCCGCTGCGCCCTTGGCTACGCCACGCGCGCGACGGACAATAACGGGACCAAGAAAGGGGCGGCAACGGACTGGGATGCGCGCTCGCATTAGCCGACTTCAACGCTCGTCGGAATGTTCGCCCAACACACTAAACAATTTCTCAACCATAAGGATGCAAATCAGCGTGTCCCAGACGAACACCCATTATCACCTAGTGGGCGCAGTGAAAGGGTGCCGAAATCAGCACCCTTCAGGAAGGGTGCACCGCATGAAAGTTGAGAGGGTGTGCGTCAACCCAAGGCTCTTGCTTCGCGGCTGAATCAATGTGGAGTACGATTCCAACATTGCATTCGTAGAGGCGTTATGGAAAAATAGTAAGCTTTCATGGGGGTGCAACCATTACACCCTCTAAAGTATCATGGAGTGCACCCTTCCCTTGTTTAGCATCCAATAGGTGGCAGTGGGTGTTCGTCTGGGGACAAGCTGATTTGCCCCCCTATGGATGCGTAATTGTTTAGTGTGAACGTCGCGTGCTTCCCGGCGGCTTTGGGAAGCGCATAATCAGCATTAAAAGATCTCCACTTCTCACGGATGTGTGCTGTGACACATCGTCGCGTTACGCCATCCGCGAAGATGTGGTATCCAAGACGCTGGCCATGCACGCCACTGAACTGACTACGAGCACTGCTGTCACCGAATCCGGTTTGGTTCAAACTTTACAGAACTGAATAGGGGATTGTTTTAGCGGGCAATGCTGACTCGTAGACTGTTTTGTTTCCTCTGCGAGCCTATACCTGTCCTACGTCTCTTCAGTAATGAAAGACTGTTTCCGAGGTCTGAATTTGGGTGTTCAACGATACAAACGTCATACATATATGAGTTAAGATAGTTAAGTACGAGCACGATTGTCTACTTAACCTTAACAGCCATTTCAATGGACGGCCCCGATTATGACCTTCGCGCTGCAAAACCGCATCAATAGAGCGCTGCCGGTTGTCTACTTTACACTAGAAAAGGCACTCGCTCACAGCTTAAGAAAAGAAGCTGACGGTGAACTCGAGTCTTTGTTCTTGTTACATCTCAGTGCGTCATCATTGAGAATTGTGCCAGAAATCGGTGCGCGCACAGGAATCCACTTTTTTCCCCCTCCGTGTGGCTATTGAACACCGAGGTCCCCTTCAACACAGGGCATTCGTGTCTTACTTTCCGGTGTTACACCAGACCAAAGAGAATTCTCAGTACGACTTACCCTCCAGCCTTGCGCTCTTGCGGGCCCACCTACGATCTCAGGCCATCGCACCCTGCAACCAGCGCGACAACAATAAAAACCGCGATCTCCTCGCCCAACAAGCGAACCGGTGATCGAGTTGCGACCTGAAGTGACCCCTGCAGCCACCGCAGCTCGGTGAACGATTAAGTTTCGGCACGTACCGCGCCCTTGGACTGCAAGGAGAGAACAGCAGCCGTCCGGAAGCGGCGGGCGATAAGGAAGCGACGCCCGCGGTTTTCTCGATGTCCGCGTTATTCTTTCTCGCCCCGTGGCGCAAACGTGTGCGGGTTCGCGAGAAGAGCTGCGGAGCCGTTTGTGCGCAGGTCCTACGTCGCGCTATCGACGCCAGTGCACATGCGCCTCGTTGCTGCCGCAGCAGCAGCAGAGAAAAGGCGACCTCGGCGTGTGCTGCGTGAAGCGAAACAAAATGTCCCTTCTTCGCAGTGTCGTGTACCCGCTATAGGGAAAGAAAATAGCCTGACCTCCCGCAAGGAGTGGCGTTCACTTCGCCGACTACAAATGCCGAAACGTTCCCGATAAGACTTATGGGAGAAGCAAGACGTATAAGCCAGCAGCCAGCGCAACGAACGCGCCGTGCGGTATGCCGAGTTGCGTGCTCCCCTCTCGACTGAGTTCTCGGAGTCGCGACTTCCCCAAACGCGGCGCACAAGAAAGTAATGGCGCGAACTTTTCTTGCAGCGATATACGGCAGGCACTTCGGATCCATGATTTACGGTTTATGGTGTTTAACGTCCCAAAGCGACTCAGGCTATGAGGGACGCCGCAGTGAAGGGCTTCGGAAATTTCGACCACCTGCGGTTCATTAACGTGCACTGACGTTGCACAGTAAACGGGCCTCTAGAATTTCGCCTCCATCGAAATTCGACCGCCGCAGCCGGGATCGAACTCGCGTCTTTCGGGTCAGCAGCCGAGCGCCATAACCACTGAGCCACCACGGCTGCACGATCCATGATTTACGGCAGAGACGGAGGAATTTTTAAAAAATTGAGCAACCTGCTATTTTACTTCGTTTAGTTCGTGCGTGACCCCCTTGGCCGGACACTCCACTGGCAATGGGGCGCAAAAGGTGACATTGCAGAGCATTGAAATCGGGCTTCAGTGCCGTATATTGTCGGCACATATATTGATGCAGCTTCGTAAGCGTGCACACACTTCAGGTAGCGAAAAGCGCGCAACTTTGTTCTCGCTATTGAAATGGACCCTGCTGCCCCAGTTTGACTGAAAACTGTTGCAAGCCTGTTTACGAACACGGGGCGAGTCCGTTAGCATATATGCGCAATGTATTAATATTTATTTAAATTTTTAAGGTCAGTGAAAGAAAAAATCAGGCCCCTGGGCTTCCCGCGTCGAAATAGAGGTGACGTAACGAAGACCACGCATACGAACCAAAGCGAACGTTAGCGCCACTTTTTTTATTTTTTTCGCTTGTCTATGTTTAGTTCAGCCATTGCCGCCTGTTCTTACTTTAGTGCTAAACCACTACTTCACTTCACCTTGAGGGTGCAGAGATAAAATAAATATTGCTGCGCCTGGGTTTCCAACCCGCTGCCGCACGAACAGATCAACTTCGCTGGCCAATTAATGTATGAGATCACTATGCTATCGCCGCAGTTATTTTTTCTTTATTACATAGGAATAGTACCGAAAAGAAAAGTCTAAGCATGCTTACGCCACAAAACACCGGGCCACCACACCCCTCCCTGCACGTCCCCACCTTCCCAAACACCAAAAGTCTGGGAGGCACACACATGCATCTAAATAGTGGAGCCAGCTAGGCGGCTCTTGCAGGGCAGCATATGCTCCCTGCACCAAAGCGCATTGTTCACGAAACAAAGATTTCGACGACCGTAGTGATTCGGCGTGGCGGTCCATCATGCGGCTCTTCCAGAGACTAAATAGTCCCATCAATATAACTAGATCACATGGCACAACACAGTTTTTCTCTGCCGGGAAAAAACGGATACTGTAGGGTGTGATGTCAATGTCTTTCTTAATTGTTCGTTGTAGTGTATCCCAGAAGAACACAGCATCAATGCACAGAATAAAATAATGGTCAATTGTCTCTGGTGTACTGCACAGGCGGCAGTTCACCGACCATGGCGCAAGCATCTCCTTAGCATGAAGTCATGCCTTCGCAGGCAACGTTGACCTGTGTAGTTTGAAGAAGAATGTTTTTGCAGCAGAAGAAATACACAATCGCCTAACACGTTTTAAAACACTGGTGTCAAGGAACTCCAGAAAAGGTTGTTGATACAACGATACAGGGAACAATTACTCTGTAAGTGCCTGAGTGATCTGTATAGCCTCTCCAGTATGCTATCGCCGCAGCCGATCACGCCTCGTGTTAAACTGCAACACGCTCTCACGCTGTGCACTGCACATCGTCGTCTTCGTCATCTGCGGAGCGAACAGATCAGATCAACGTAGCCTCGGTCAGAGCTTAACCTGAGCCTAATATCTTCGTCAGACGTGCCAACGACCCATCAAATCAAAACCATGAGCCAACCGGGCTAAACACATGCTTTCGCACGTCTGCTCAGTTTAACTACGTTAAAACCCTACCAATTTTTCGCATCACTGGCCCCCACTAACTACCAATCTCGTTGCCACCGCTGGTGCAGGCCAGTCATTGTTTCTTTTTGACTCCTGGACTCTGTAAGATATAAAATACAAATCACTTGGCACCCGCATTCACGACCGCCGTCCAGCATGTTCTCAGTGCCCGCGAGAATTCTCACGCTCGCGACGGACGCGCTCGTTCAGCGCGGAGAGGGAGAATATAGGGGAGGGGGGGGGGGGGGGGGGCAATTGAGAAATGGCGGACACACAGCGAAGACGCGAGTGCGTTGTGTCGCGCTGATGCTGAGGAGGCCGGTACAGCATGTTCGCCGCTTGCATTGAAGGCTGCCTCTTCTTATCTCAATCAAAGCACGAAACGGCGAACACATTGGTAAAAAAAAAAAAAGATGGGGGAACTGGGTCGTTGGGCAGTCACTTCCTCTCCCCGAAAGAAGGTTGCCTACGCGTGCAGACACACGCACGTACGCGGTATAGTTTGTGTACACAGGCGGTGACCACGATTCGGAGCGCCACACAGGATGCGGAGAGGACACCATTGAAGCGACACCACCCCTCGCCCCCGTCGCTCGATTCAGTCCCTCCTGGAAAGGGAGAACTCCTATCTAAAGCAACCGGTTCATTTCGAAATGCACTGTCGGCTTCCACCAACGTGCCCCCGCAATCTCGATTCGAGGGCACACTCGTCGACGTATGTTATCATTCCAGTGGCCTGGTCGTCACCAAGCTCTGCCTTGCATTCTCTCTTCTCTTCTCTCTCACCTTTTCCTGCCTCTTTGTACACAAGTCGCTCACTTTTCACCTCTCCCTGTCGTCGTCTCTCCACTCCTTTAGTCTCACAGGGGAGAACCAGGTTGAATGCGACGAGGTCAGCTCGCGTACGCACGCCACCCAATCCTAAAAAGACAGACAAGCTAAGCGTGACAACGAATAGAGAAGGGGGGGGGGGGGGGGGAGCTTCCGCGGGAACCTCATTACAGTTTTCTCACATAACGTCCCCCATTGTTGCCCGCTCAGAGTTGCGCCGAGGGGGTCTCCCGGATGCTACCACGACAAGAAACGAGATAAAAAAAGGGTAGGCACGCTTCTATACGAGTGAATACAATGCGGCGTTCGGGCGCTTCGACTGACTACGGTACGCGCCGTGTGAGTGGGTCGACTGCTGCTGTGACAGCCAGCGAAAAGCGCAGCGGGTGATGGAGCTGGGAGAGTCGCGGTTCGATCCAGTCGGTGTTTCGCGTGTCCTGGTGGTTTGCACCACGTTGCCTATTAAACAGGCTACGATAAATACGTTGCTGCAGTACGTGCTTAGTGTGTTTTGAAGCCTGAAAAGCTCGCAGGCGTAGTCAATGCGGCACAGTTCCTGACGACCACTATAAGACTTCCCCCAAGTTTCATATAGGGACAGAACCAGCCTATAGCTATATCAGAGCGCATCAAGCTGCCGTTCTTCTATGAAAGAACCCTTGCACACGGAAAGATGTTGCTGTGTTACGAGTGCTATATGGAGCAAGCGCTAGTTCAAAATGTCGTGCGTAAAGTGAAATACGAGTAGGCAGTACAGATTCTCACTAATCTTTCAAACGGAAAAGTTGATATTTAGACACAGCTTTTCAGTTTTTCTGACGCATTTTAGCGTTTTATATAGGAGACAAGAAGTTGGCAGTCTACAAGACTGTATGCGGCTCTTATCTCCCTTTGGTAAAGGAGTGTGCCCTTGACAGACGCGCCGCCAGGGTACGCTTCCAGTCACGCACATTCATCGTTTCATGACCCGTATGAAGGTGTTAAACGACCATGCATATAGCATTGGGGAGAGCCGAGGGTACAGTCTCTTACAACAGCTCTTCGTGAAAATTTCACAACCAGCTCGCGGCCGTCAATTCGGCACTCAACATAGGTCGACACAAAACAGCAAAAATCCCTGCCACTCACGACAGTTTTAACGCGCAAACAGCTTTACGAACAGGGCCTCTGATCATCCTCTTCCATCTGCAACTTCTACTCAAAAGCCGACAAATAGCGAGGCCGAGTATAATTTTTCGCGCACCTCCAGCAGCAGCCTCAAGAAGTTATATAGGTGGTATACGGTGCAAGCCAGCAATGAGGATTGGCCATAACCAGGCGGCGACTATTTAAATTGCAGATTGCATAAGGCAAGCGTGGGATGACCTAACAAAAATTGCGTAACTCTGATTCCGTAGCAGAGGAGGGTGCAGGAGGTTAGGGCGACCTAACAAACTGAAAATTAGGTAAGGGAATGAGTAAAAAAAAATGAGAGATTGAGAGAGAGAGAGAGAAAGTAGGAATTGCAAAAAGAAGTTACCCAAATACGAAAGCTTATGATGGTAGACGTTTTGATTCTAGGAGATAATTTTGAACGGCAGAGCAAACATTCCCATTGGTATGGCCAAGCATAGAAGCGCCAAGGAACAGAACAACCGCTACATGAAAACCATGTAGTCGCCACTTCCCGATTTACAGCACGTGTTACGCAATCCTCCCAACTATGCCTTTATTACGTCTCCATCCATGTTGACCCATAATGATGATCCATAACAGCGCGACAGACGGGACAGAGAAGAGAGGACACAACACACAGCGCTGTCCTCTCTTCTCTGTCCCGTCTGTCGCGCTGTTATGGGTCATCGTAAGCACCAACTCGCCCAACAGATGGTATTGTCGAACTCCATCCTTGTTACATAAACACACACACACACGCACATTCAACCGGGTTGAACGATGCACAAAATCTTAACTACAGGCTCTACCTGAGTGACGGTGCTTCCTTCTTTAATTACAGACACTGGCGTGTCTGAATCAAACTCGTGCCACAGTTTTAGACTGAAGGCCACGTAGGCTTACATATACGCAAAAGAACAACCTCAGGTAAGTTTCCGTGAATATTGTCTCTAAATAACGTACCTAGGTTGGCACACTTTTTAAAATCTAGCCAGTGGTAAAGCATTAACACTGGGAAAGTCGTTGTCATCAGTAGTAGTCTTAGAGGCACCATGGGATATGCAAAAACAGGACACTATATAAATCTCATTTCTGCGAGTTCAAATCAGCTCGCATAAAGAGTCCACACTCTACTCAGCGGCTATCGCGTTCTGCTGCTCGTCACGAGATGACGGGTTCAAATCGCCGCCGATGTGGCCGCATTTCCATGGACTCAGAACAAAACAGCAAAAAAAAAGTCGTCCAGGCAATTCGTCCCCGGCAGCGAAACATTCACGGCGCCAGCTGCACCCTCTCCCACTGCTGCTGCGAAGCGCCTACGCGGCGAGATTTCGACGCACAGTAAAGCCCCAACTGATTGAAATTGATGGACTTTCTTACTATACGGCGCGCCTTTTATGTTGCCGGGGAGATCTATCGGCTGTAGCGCGTAAAAAAAAAAAAAAGTTTGCAACAAAATGTGCCCTTCTCAGGAAGCTGTTTTTGGAGCAAGAGGGGAAACGAGTACTCCTTGAGCACGGGGTTCATATTACTGTATCGCATCCGATGCACCCTCCCTCCGTCATCCCGCGTGCGGTGCCGAACGGCAGGAAACGGGCCACGGCTGCCCGAGCAGTCCCCAACCGGTTGATCGGTGCGGCGAACCGCACACGCGCCGGCCGAACCGCCGCTTTCTTAGTCGCGCCGTAGCATCGGCGGAGTTAGCGCTAACCGCCCCCCCCCCCCCCCTCCCCCTCCCCCATCCTTTTCCCGCAGCCACCGGCGGCTCTATTCCTGTGACCGCACTGGGCACCCTGCTTTGTGGCCCGCGCGTAACAAGGTCACGGTGCCGATCGGCGTCCCTCGGCGCAGCCGCCGCCGTTTTGGGCCGAGGCGACGCGCGTTTCACCCCCCCCCCCCCCTTTTTTTTTCTCCTCCACCTCCTCTCCCTCCGCTCTTACGGCAGCACACGTAGCCTCCTTTCACTCGCCTGATTTTTTCTTTCTTTCTTTCTTTCGTTTTTCTTTTCTCGCGAATGCGCAAAACACGCAAATAATATTTTTTTCTTTTTTTTTTGGCGGAAAACAATGTTCGTTATTCTCCACACAATGCGGCTACGTTGTTTTCGCAAAACGGTGGGCTTTTACATAAGCCCGTATACAGTAGACGTAGGGTGAAAAAGAACAAGAATGTTCTGTCCGTGAAAATCGCCTTTCGGGTTCTTTGATCTGTTCGAGAGAAAATCTTCGCGCACTAACTTTTTTTTTCTTCTCCCGTTGACAGAGTCCTCCCTTTTATTTTGAATATCCAAAGAAAACAACAATGGCGGCCGACGACGAGATAAATCGAACTCGAGAGAGAGCGACTACGCGCACGGGCGCGCAAAGCCGTTCGTGTATGCAAAGTAGAGCGAAGCCTAAACGAAAGCGGTGTCCCGTGTTTCTGATAATCCTTGCACAAGAAAGACAAGACCAAAACAAAAAACAACAGACGGTACTGGCACAATAACTTTCGACAATGCTAGCGCCAGTCCCGTCTGTTGTGCCGTGCTTGCCTTTTCTGCGCTCTTTTTACAAGAAACTCGGACCAACTACACCAAACCAAGCTTTCGTTTTTCGGTATACCTCAACCAATTAGCCATTACCGCGGATACACGATGAGCCGAATTTTCTGCCTCGAAAGGGACAGCTTCGACACACTATTCCCCTCGACAAGGCAAAAGCTCGGCCAAATTAGTACAACATTCTACTGCGCAAAACAGGGGACGAAGGAAGAAAACGACACACAACGCGCTGACTAACAACTCAAGTTTAGTCCGCCAGGAGCGAAATGTATACCCGTGTTTACCATTCTTTAGAGTATTCCCTCTTAATTCGCTGCTTGGGCTTCTAACAAACCAAGAGGCGCTAATCCTGTCCTTGTGTTTCATACCCGAGATGCATCAGGATTCAAGAACTCCGCAAAGGGCGGAGCTGGGAAGCTGACATTTCTCCTCCCCAGTGCACTGTGAAAGCCACGTCAGTGACGAAACACGTAATCCTGCCCACGCTTTAAGCAGAAAATAGTAGAAAAAAAGTGCGTTAGAGGACAGCTTAGTCCCTTTGCACTCCTATAGGCGTATTCGTGTTTAGAGTGCACGCCCGCCGTATTGAACTTCGGCGACGAAATTTTGCTAGCGCATCTACGTCACTATAAATAATTTCTTGCGCTTCCCACCAGACAACGACACTGCCATACTTGAGTCAATACTTAGAATCGTGTGGCACAGTGCTTATTAGATTATGTATGTTCGAATTTGCCGTGGCTTATATTATGGCGATATTCCGCAACATAAAGGTCCCATCAGCCCAACTTTATAAATGCCATTTCAACTGAAATTCGGGCGTCACTTACCTTTTTTTTTATTTCCAGCGAAAGACCATGCTAAAAATAGCTCAAAAGAGAAAGTGCCTTAAATCTAGTGTGTGTTCAATACTTCACTCTTACTGTTTTTGCCTCAAATTGAGCCGTAAAAAAACGAGGATGCCTAGAATAAGGGTAATGCATGCACGACATGTCAAGGAATTGAGGTTGCTGGCCAACGTGCGACATCTTTCGAGGCAGACTACCCAGAGCTCATTGACCAGGAACAACTTTGCGAGAGCCGCCTTTTAAAGACGTGGCGCTAAATTTTAGACCGCTGAGAAAGAACTAACCCGCGAAATAGGAACATTTTTTTCCACCGCATTGCAAATATAATTTGCATTAAGCAACGCTCAGGCAGAAAGCCTGTGAGAAACAAGGAGCTAAACAAAAGCCGTGGGATACGAACAGCGCTGTGTCAAACTCTCTTGATTTGCATGCCTGTGTGGGAAATAAGGGATTGGAACGAAAAACAATTTGCATCAACCTACTGACTGCAAGCCGACAGATCTTCATGAGAAAGCCGTGGAAGGCTGAACAACAATTATGCAAGAGATAAACCCTGTAATCAGTGGGGCTGGAGCAGTCGTCCGTTCCCCTTCTTAGGTCCTACGAAGGAGAACGGACAACTGCTTTAGTCACACGTTGGGAAGAGACCAGAATACACGCGCGGGCATGAGATAAATAGGCATCGCCGCAAAAGACCCTTCAGGCCATGTTCCTTAATGGTTGCCTCGACAGGGTTGTCTTATTCGGCGTGGGCTAACCGATAACGGGATAAGAGATGTCTCGGTTAACACTGTTTTTTTTTCGTATTTACTTAAGTGTAAGTATATTGATCAAACTAAGTTAAGGCAGAGTCTGAGAAGAACCTATCACAATGAAACGAAAGAAGACGTAGAATCCGACTAGAATAATGCACGCTAAGCACATAATGTCCTCTTATTTTGGCATTTAACGGTTAGGCTCAATGAACTGATGTTCCCTGAAATTTCACTTTTTCACTCCGTAGCCCAGATTGCCCCATTTCGTGTATCAAAATTATCTCTTTACCTCTATAGTCCCCAAAACGCGTCTGAGTTCAGCTCTTAATCTAGATCGTCAAGCGGAGATTGTGCGATAAACATTTGCAGGGCCTGTGGGAACAAGAAACGCCCAGCCCGAAAGTTGCGCGCTCAAAAGCAGAGCCTAAAACACGAATACACGGCGCGTACGACTTCGCGAACAGGATGCACCGTCAAACGGCGCCCATCAACCGGGCGACGGCGCGTGTGACATCATCCAGAAGATGCGGCGGAGACGCGGGACTCATGCTCATCGGAGCGTCGCTGTCAGCCAGCGTTATTACATATTCATACCGAAGGGAAAAGGGCGCTGGCCCTCGTCGCCCCTCCTACATCATCGCGCGCGCGCGCTTATTTCGTGTTTTTCATGCTTCGCGGACACATCGACAGAGAGCTGCTAGCTTGCATCGCTGCCTCGCATTCCGTCTTGCCCTTCCTTGATGTAATACTGTGCAGCGCTGCGGAAGCGAGAGAGACAGCACCACCCTATCAGAGCGAAAATCGCGCGTGATGGTGCCGCCTGATTGGTCAGTGGGGAGTGTATCGTATCATTCACATTCATAACTGACCACCTCACCAACCAATCAAGAGTCGTTCACAGGCTCAAGGTTGGCCGGACGGCATTCGCCCACATTCCCCTTCGACCCATTCTCGACTGCACACGAGCTTTCTACAATGTTTCAATTTGTTGGCTCAGAAGCCTAAGTCAACAGATTAGCCTCCGAAGTCGGAAATATATTAGCGCGCGTTAGAACGATCCGTGATTGTGTATGTGTTATCGTACACGCGCCAATCACGATTCTACCCTTAATTTTCCGGAGCCAACTGTACCTTCTACCTCGGTGCAACTGCTCGCATAACGCTGAACGGTTTTATTAAGACGGGCTGCAAGCCTGAGAAGGAATGGCGGGCTGGCGTCTCGAGCGCCCCCCAGCGGCGGCGGCAGCGGTCGTTGCGACGACGTGTCGCGGCGACGAAGCGACGCCGCTCGCGCCGCCTGTCACCGGCGCGGCGCGGGTGGGCGTCGCGGCGCTCCAAGACGAAGCCGCGGCTTGTTGGTCGTCTCCGCGGACGCACAATCAGAGTCAGCGAGGCCGGCGTGATTGCTGTGCCGAGGTGCAACGACCAGAGAGTGTACGCGTGGAAGCCGGAACAAGAACGCAGCTTTCGCTCGATCACTGTCACGCCGTCCAGTGGCCCACCGCCGCGAAAAGTGGAACGGAGCCGGCATCTCACAGCGCACGCCTCCTGTGCGCCTGGAGGTTACACACTACGCGCGCCTGGCCGTGCATCGAAGGGGGGAAAAAAAGGTGGCGGGGGGATGCGCGGGTGCGAATATACGCAGGCGCGTGGTTTTCGTTCTGCAGCAGACGCGCAGCGCCTTGGCAGCATGCTTGCTGGTGTCGCCTCGTATTCGTCCCCCTATATAACGGGGCCGCGCGTTCATGCGGAATACCCGTACTTATCGAGGGCCGAAGATGGCATTGCGCTCTGAGCATAAAAACGGTGGTTTTTCCGTGGTTTCGTTCCAGGTTTACGCCCTGCGCGGGGGGTGACAATCAGATTCAATTTGACGTTAGGCTTTCGTTGCGTTATTGGTCGCCTGACAATCGTCTAGTCAGGCTGTACGGTCGACTAGTTTTCTCCTTTTTTTTTCGTTTCGAGAGCCACCAGTTTGATATAGGTGCCAGCTGCATCTGCAATGCGTCTCGGTCCCACTGTTGTGCCCACTTATTATTTACAGGGCAGCGGAGTTGCCAATTGTGGATGGAACGTTCGGGGGGAGGCTGTGCCCATAGACCGATGTCGTGGACAACACTGGAAAGCCGCCACTTTCAGCAAATCCGGGTCCTCTAAGCTGTCATGGAATAACAGTGGGACGGTAATGCTACGAACACATCTGGGATGCTCTGTCTGAATTGGCTCATCACGACTGCGCCGAAGGAGGTTTTTTGTGCATACGCGCTAAACAAGGGCATAACCAACAATTGAAATTAGCGTATTCCAAAGGTTACCAGCGAAATAGATCTGTGAGTGTCTCAGAGCACCAAACAGACCACATGGAAAACTAAAGGCCGAAAACAATTGCCAGGAATTCGTGACAGGGTACTATTTCACTCGTTTTGGTGCCACCTGGCGCCTGACAAGAAACTAACGGTTACATTTCTTGAAAAAAATAAATGCTGGCGCTTCAGCATTGCTAAGCATGAAATATTGCGCGAAAGCAGTTTTTGAGTTCAGTTGAGGTGAGGTGTTGATTGATACAAGTGGGGTTAGCCTTGCTTATTCTGCCGGCAATTGCTCCACTGTAGCGTCCCTTCTCTATTAATAATGTCCTAAAGCCTGTCGCATCTACCCCGCTATGCGCACAGTCTCTTATATTAGTACACATTCTCTCCCGCAGTCACCATCTATGAACACAATCACTCCACACAGTCCACATCACAGTCCACTTCATAAGTCACCATCTATGCACACATTCAGTCACAGTAGAACATAGGCCATTATAGTGCCACAATCCATACACACATTCACTCACAGTATAACGTAGTCCACTCCAGAAGACACCATCTACGCCCACATTCGATCACAGTAGGCCATATTCCGTTCCTGCTGTCACCATTTAGAAACAAGATCCGTGTTCTGCAGTTTTGCAAGTGCGCCAGTTATGCGCCTTTCCTTTCCTGAAAATCAACGGAGTCGTGACAGGTTGCGGCGATAGCCTAGTGCCCTCGTGCAGTGGCCAGCGAAGCTGATCTGTTTGCGCCGCCGCGGGTTCGAAACCTAGCCGCGGCAATGTTTATTTCATTTCTGCAGGCATCTGAGAGGCTTCAGACAGACATCGCGTCTTATTGGATCGCTAGTGAAGTAAGTAATGCTTTCGCACAAAAATTATATGGCGGTAGCGAAGGTTCGATCTGAGAACCTCTTCATCTGTGCGGTGCAGCATTAGACCATTCGGCTACGCCTCGACTGATACGGGCGAGTGCACACATTTCCTTATAGCCCTATAGCGCGGGATGAGGTAACCGAGTTGTGAAATGTCATTTTCGAACAATTTCCCGTTTGTTTCGACAAATATGGCACGTATCAAATGGAAAGGCCAGTCCCTGTTCTATTTTTAGCCACATAGAAAAAAAAACGAAAGCGATTGTGACTAAAGATTCTTCAGAAATCCTGTTTTTGTCGTCCAAAAGGGCTCTGAATTATCATCGTTTTCATAGACGTCCATTGGTTAAATTTTGAATGGTTTTGGAACAAACGTTAGACAAGACACCGAGACGCCGTTCTCTTGGCGGTGTGCGGAAGGTTGCATATAACCTAAATTCTTCGGAAAATTTCAGTCCGCTATCTGTACGATCAGCTGTACGACTTCTCCCATTAATGCACCACATGCTGCAAGGCTTGGCAGCGCTAACTAGGCGCTGTTCCAAATTCCTCATGGTTTAATGTGAAGTGGTCGGCATCACACAGCGCCAGGGTACGCATAAAGATCACAGCTCAGATTAGTGGTGCCGAAGAGGCTCTTTTTATTGTTCGTTAAAAAGCCTCAAACTGCTACCTGCTCAGATGCTGTCAATGATTGAAGTCGGAAAACTATGTAAAATATGCTGCCTCTTATCAGGGCTCTCCCTCCGAGCAGGGTTTTTGATACTTTCTCGCCCCTCAGAGAAGAGCAATTCGGATGCGGCGGCATATGAAAATTATGAATCACTACGCATTTAAAAAATAATAGTTCCAAAATTATTTCGGTGATTTAGGTTTCGCGAGTAAAAGTGGCGACAGATTAGACTGACTCTCTGCCGACAGAACAGAGACCAAGAAATTATAGAGGCATAATACGAAAAGAAAGCGTTCGATATTCAAAGGCAAGACAGAGGATTCCCACAGAAAATCGGCATCCAAAAATAAGAACACAGTGTAAGAGCAAAAAGAATAAATGCAGAGTGTTAAGAAAGCCATTAAGGCCATTAAGGCCATTAAGAAAAAGCAGACTTTCCTTTTTCCTTGCAAGAATAGCAGGCTTCCAGTTTAAAGCTGATGCTCCCCGGCATGCTACCAGTAAACGAAGAAATTGCTCACCCACTCGAACTCCTGGTGCGATGCAAGGTCAGCCACTTTAAAACACCCTCAGACGTTGAGAGGACACACTTGCTTCACGCGGTTTCAATATGGTTATCGTCCAGAAGAAACAATCGCGATTGGGACATTAACCTGTTAACGTGACGGTTAATCAATTAATCACCATAATCGATGGCCTAGCGGTAATGCATAGATCTTGTATGCCGGAACTGCTGCGTTCGAATCCAGAGCTCACGGCGCCCACAGGTTTTATAATGGCTACAAATTTCGCTCGGCTATTTATTTATTCGACCATCTAAGGCGGAACTCTAGGGATAGAGCCCACATGGTCTCTGCCCAAATCTGTCCTGTACGCAGGAAGTCACCACGAAATCGTGGGTCGCCCGTTGTGTGCGGATTAGTACGTTGCCTGACCTGTGAGCACCTGAAAAGGTGGACAGTCGCTTGATGTTTGAAGATCACGAGGCCAACCACAACCTGAAACTGACCTCCGCCTCACAGAACGAGAAGGCGTTGAGGCGAAGTCAGACTCAGGTTTAAGCAGTGTGAATGCATTCAGTAATTTCGGCCTCAGTCCCAGCGCGTGAAGATGAGCTTGAGCGATCTAGGCAGTCGGTGATGTCGAGTACAGAGACCTCAGAGTCACTGAATGCCACGTGACCTCCATCTGCCGCTCACTGGTGGCGCGAGTGAGAGAGCATCCGAGCTCTTCCTCTCTTCTCCTCCGTCCCACTCGAGCGAAGTAGCAAAGAGAACGACGACCCCTTCCGGCGACCGCCCACGTCGGCTAATCTCTCTCTCTCTGGAAGGAAGGAATTCATTCTTCTTCTGCTAAACGTAGGTTCACGGAATTGCCGCATTAGCGCCACACATGTAAGGCCGCCACCGCCGACGTGAGCGTTGGTATTTCCCAGCTCTGCTGAGTCTCGCCAGAATTCGGCAGCGCTGCAGTCAGCTTATTGGAGAGTCCGATTCCACTCAACTATTTACCGACGCCAGTGGTTCGTGATTAGATTCTGTTACCCCATCATCGGCTGCAGTTAAAAAGCCCGCGCAAAGGGGCTGGTCAGTGACGCACAGATGCTCTGCGAGAAAAGCTTTTGAGCTGGGCGTTGCGGGCACCCCACGCCAGCTATATCTTCTAGAATGCCGCACAGTTTTAATCGTATACCGTGCAGGCTTCGACCGAGATCACAGGCGCCCTACTCGTACGGCGCATCTCTTCACTTCCCCCTTCGTTCGTTCCTCGAGCCTCACTGTGTTCCTCTTCAGTTCGTCGTTTTCTCAAGTTGTTGCTTGCTTTCGGGTCTCCTCCACCCGCGCCCCCAGCGAGCGCGCACAATGGGGCAGAGACGCATCATCCCTCTCAGCACTCCGCGCGTGCCGCTGTCTCGCCGCGGGAAATGTGGGTTAAGTGAAATCATCTCCCCCCACTGAGTCCGGGCGCGTCCGGCTGCTGCCGCCGCCGAAGACGCCCATCCGCGCATGCGGATATAAGCCTGCGCGCACCTCCGAACGTGATGAAGGGTGGGCAACAGCGAAAAACCATTCGCCACCAGGTAGCGCGCCCCGGCGATGCACCTTAAAGCCCTATTATCAAGGGGCTTTAATGCACCTGATAGCTCGGCAACGGTGAAGCCACCAGACACCTGAGCGAGCGCACATGCGGATGTCTCTGTTCGCTAGTCGCTCCCCAAAACCGAACAGCGTAGTCCAGTAGGAACCTAATATTGCGAATTTCTCGACTCAGCGAATTTTGATACTCCGGCCTCAAACACTTGAATTCGATGTATCTATGAACTCAATCGTATTAAATAAATCCGATCGCCAAACTCGATTCTACGAAGAACACCCTAGAAGTTGCTCTTCGACCAGGATGCCAACGGAAAAGCTGAAACTTGTATTGTCATTGTCGCTGAACCCTGGAGATATCACAGTTACTGAACCAAGTGTTGCCGCATTGGCCAGTTGGTTTTTCCCAGTTGTCGGCTAAAAATTTTCCATTTTTCCCACAAATATATATATTTTTTTCAAAATATAGTAATTTTAGAGTGAATACAGCCAAGGTAATAAATATACGAATGAGTAAAATAAAATAAATGCAAAGCCCATTAATAATGAACATCAGGGCTGGACTGTTCTTGATCACATCATCGTCAATCACCACTTCGTTTTTATTAGTTCTTGCGTTGGGACGGGGACCAGCTCGGGTGCTTCCATTTCCTTTCTAGCCTCTCCTGTATAGACCGTAGAAATTTTCGGGAATTCTTTACATCAACATGCCTACCTAGAGGATCGTGTGACTAAAGAGCTGGGAGTGGTTGGAAGCAATTAATGTAAGGGTCACTGCCACTACAGCTGGAAGAAATCCAAGGACGCAGCACTCGAAACCTGAATAAGCCAGGGCTCTGTATCCAAGGCTAGGCAGCAAATTAAAGGGAAACATCAAGCCAAATTTCTTCTCGCGAAACTAGTCAGGCCGCCATGATAATAGCATTTTCCCTTCATCTCTGCACATTTTCCCGAGAAAGCACATTTAGAACACCGGTCTTTAGGGAAACCAAAATTTCCCGCGTTTTCAATGGTTTATTAAAGAAAATTCCCTTTTTCCCTCAGTGGCTTGATTTTCCCACGATATAGGAAATATCCCACGACTCGGCAACACTGACTGAACCACGATGAATTACTTCGGACATCTTACGTTGAAGCTGCGTTTAATCTGTAAATTCTTGCTGTTAGCACGAACAGTGCACTCCAAGTTTATGGAGAAAGCATTGCGAGTTTGGTGAAATCTCGCCAGGCGTCAGCTTCGGAGACTAAGAAAGTGGCAGTGTATCTGCGGTCGTGGCCAAAACTATAGGAAGAGGGCGCCCTGCAGATCGTCGCCAGCGAAGAAGAACCATATGATGATGTGGACGCTCAAGAAGACCTCGTACCGAAACTCAATCAGGTGATGGATGGTATCGACGTCCCGGCGATGTTAGCAGGCAGCAGATGTATTGTTTCTGTGCCGTGCAAATAGTGTATAATGCCGCTTCTCAAATATAGAAACCGAGAAAAGTTTACACAGAAGTGAATAGTTCTTTTTTTTTTCGACCGCTTGGCAAATATTTGTGTTTTCGGTCTTACCGAATTCTAGACATTACCACGAAACCTTCATTCTCCTTGGGCTTCGTGAAATAGGTTTTCCACTGGGTCTGTTTTAGAATCTCTCCACTTCGTCCTGATTGCCCTGTAGCACGCATTCTAACTATGAGTCACTACCCGAACGTTTGCATTTTAAAATGACCAAAAGCTGCTAGGTATGAATTTAATCCATATCCTTAGGAATCTGACATTGTTGTAAGCTACAGGTGGGGTTAGCACTAAGTTATGCAGCCCGCAATTGCTTAATCGCAGCAGCACTTAAATATTAATTACGATAGTTTGACGAAGACTTCTTTGAACTAACAGATTTCCGCCACCACACTCAGAGGCACCACTTTCAAGCTTTGTTCTACGGGATGAACTTACAGAGCGTGGTGACCAATGCGCAGACGGTAAGAACAGCAGGATTTCTTTTCTCCAATCATGCTTTTGCTGATCGTTGCAACATTAACCCGCTGTGCTGTTGTGCAACGAAGTAAAGTTTCCGCCAGGGATGATCGTCTCCAAGTAAGATTTGTTAAATCGGCAACTAATTTTGAAGCTACTCCGGGTCGAGTAAGTTCGCCCATGATCTTGTATTCGTTTCTTTATCCCTTGTCCTTGTCCCGTTCCCGCAGTTTTAACTTTTCTCGAGTAAATGCCTTCTGTGTGGTGTCTTGCTTGTCGCTGCTTTCTTAGTTCCAGGTCGATTTCATGAATCGATTCCGCTCTTTCTTCTTTTCTTTCTATTTCTTCCAGCAGTGTCAGTAACATCAACTGCATACGCGTTTATATATTTCTTTTCCTTTCTTTGTCGCGTAACACCATGCTTCCGCCGGTGCAAGCCATGACACGAAACGTAAGGAGGCCGTGCCGCAGCTTTCCATTGTGTCCCGTTCTTCCCGCTTACGACGACCACACACTTCACGCTTTTAAATCGAATCGGCGGAAGTTCTTTGTCCTCCTCACTCCGTGGGCTGTGCATAGGGCGAAACGCAGGGGCGGATGTAGGCATCACGCCGAGACCGACCCATTTAGGACGACCCGCTCACGTAGCTACGCGGCCGCGCAGCTCCGCGTTACGCGATGGCGTCGGGCGGGGGGGCTTCTCCGCAATCGCCGCCACGATCTCGCGCTCAGATGTGGGACGGTGTTAAACGATGCTGGAAACGCTGCGGAGTTAGGTTTCGCGAAAGCCACTTTGTTCAAACAGAACCACGTCTGCATACCTCTGCGCATCTAGCCCCCAGTACTGCGCGTCCGAGCTGGGCTAAAAATGTGGTCCACCAGGGCTTACCAGCAGATGTCTCTTGCTCCCTGCACAGCTATTCACCTCATTTTATTACTCTTTCTGCAGCTGCCTGCCGAGAGGGAGAGGGAGATTTTAATGATTACAGGAGATGTGCGCCTGGTAGTTAACTTGGCATGCTACTCCAGATGAGGGTGAGGAATTAAGAGAGTGAAAAAGAAGGGAAAAAAGAAAATAGAAGTGAAAGGTGAAATCAAGCATACACGACACTCGCGCACTGACAAACACACAAGATGATCAAAGGGTCTCTATAAAACCCGTGTCCCCGATAAACAAGTAAGGCTTTTGTCCCACGTGAAGCCGAAGCCGCATCACTCCAGGGCCCAAGACATGCTCCAGGCACAGCGCATCGTCCTGGCGGAGTCCTGAAGTACTTAAAAATGCCTTGCGGTTTATACTGAAAATCTGGCAGCAGCAGGCCAAGTGTTCAAGATCTTCGCGAACACCACACGTCGGGCACGCAGGACTGCTTGATGCATCAATTTTACGAAGGAAGTATTTTGTGTAAGAAACGCCCAAGCGAATTCGGTACAGGCAATTGCGGTCATGCCTATCTATACTGCGTGGATGCGAAAGTCACAAGTGGGGTCGATACGAAGTAGGGGGTCTATATTGACGCTGCGGATCACACCACAAAGAGCGTTGCGTGTGCCAGGATTTAGTAGCCAGGAGCCTCGCGCCATCACTACGAGAAAAGGGTATGGGTAGGTGTCTCCATGCGCCGACCTCAGCGTGATCGTTGCCTGTGAGGCCGCAGTGAGCGGGTAACCACTGCAGCACAGCACGGTGACGCAGCTCACAGGCCTCGATGTGTAATCTGTTCAAGTTTTCGACGATCTGCTCCAAAAGGCTTTATGATTATTTCGTCAACTGTAGTGCAGCGCGACAGTTAGTGAAGATCACCCATGCTGTAGAGGGTGGTTGCAGAATATAAGTGAAAGCTGCTCGCGGAGCATCCAGCTCGGTAGCAGTAGTCGAAGTGCGGTGATTGACTGTCACCGAAATTGTGGTACGCGTTGATGGTGTCCAGGCGCTCACTGCTGTTGAGACGGGCGTGACAGAACCACCAGTGTAGATGTGGCAGTGCGCGCTTTAGCATCCAGAGGTGTGCTCAAGGGCAAAGTATTTAAGTGCTGGTCCGGGGATGTTTGTTTTGCTCTTAATACCAGGTAATGTTGTCCTGATCTCCCAAGCAGCAAACTTCCAGGGTAGTGAGCATGAAGTGACAGCGCGCTGGCACTGCGACGGGAGAAGATCGGAGACTTCGTTTATTTAGTACGCTGAAAGTGGATGGCTAGGCTCATGCGCCACAAACCATACCAGGCACGAAGCAGCTCCTGTGTTAGCAGCACTGATAGAGATAGAGAGATGTCTTCTTTCTGCCAGAGTACCCACTGTGGCGGTGTTC
Organism: Amblyomma americanum; assembly: GCF_052857255.1. Taxonomy (NCBI): domain Eukaryota; kingdom Metazoa; phylum Arthropoda; class Arachnida; order Ixodida; family Ixodidae; genus Amblyomma; species Amblyomma americanum. Next base: position 176,624,277 of record NC_135500.1, read on the forward strand.
TTGGGAAGGCCGAGGCAGACTCTCAAGGCTTGAATGGCTTCGGGGAGCTTGATGTTCGCTTACGACATACCCTAAAAAGCAGGGAGACTATAGCGTAGAAGAAAAGGTCACACGCAAACATTTCTAGATTGTGACATATTGTGGCATATTGTGATATATTGTGACATATTGCCAGCAACTTTCAGGACGTGGCGCAAAAGATCGCGCCTCAAAAATGCAATTGCTGAGCACTTATCTGGGGACATGACGAGACCCCGCTTGCTTAAAGAAGTGGTAGGGTTTTAACGTGGTTGAATATAGTAGACGTGCGAAACCATGCGTTCAGCCTAGTTGGCTCGTGGTTTTGCTTTGCTGGGTCGTCGGCAAATTTGACGACGATATTAGACTCTCAGGTTAAGCTCAGGTCGAGGTTAAGCTGATCTCATCTGTTCGCGCCGCAGATGGAAGTTGTTGAAGACGATGTGCAATGCAGAGAGGAAGCATGTGTTGCAGTTTAACGCGAGACGTGATCGGCTGCGGCAATAGCACAGTGCCCTGGTGCAGTGGGCAGCGAAGCTGATTTGTTCGCTCCGCCGCGTGTTCGAAATCAAGTCGCGGCCATGTTTATTTCATTTCTGCACCCTCACGGTCAGGGACGCCACAAGATCCTTGGTTGTGTTCGACCTCGTGAAGTCGTGCTTTTGCTCTAAAATGATTCAGTACAGCCTATTGTCCTCTGTAGTCTTGCATTCACAATGCGCTTGTTGCGTCCGGAGCGCCAGACAGATTTCATCTGCGTAGACTGAGATTTTAATAGTAGGTGGCCAGCATTTGTCCAAAACCAACAAGAGAGATATTGAACAGGGTAGGACTTAAAGTCCACCCCTGAGGAACTCCACGAAGTATTCGATGCAGGGCTGTGTGGTCTTCACTCGTTGGCATGAAAATATTCATTGTCAACAGTTGAGTACACTTTTGGTACAGTCATAACATTAACGCTTGACGTTTTAGCACGTGTTACTGCATTCATGAAGTTTTTGCAGTCTAGGTGTGAGAGCTCCGGTTTCTCTACGGTGTCAGCTGAAACATCTCAATCCCTGCAGCGTACTTCACGCCACCAACCTCAATGTACTATCACGATAAAAAGTTTACGGGACGCGAGAGTTGGGAAAAAAATTATTTGAGCGTAGCCACTGATCCACTCGCCTGAAATATGGCGAGGTATAATGGAACGTGCATGTTCTGTCCGTTGTTAACAATACCATGCCACTGGGTGGCGAGTCATAGCTATGTAAAATGCACTATTCCGAGAACACGCGTCCCGTAATATTTTTGATCGCGATAGTACGTAGGTAGGTGATCGCTGCCATGAGATTCTATTTTCGAGACCAGGCTCCTGAGGACAACAGACCGTGCAGAAGCCATAGAGACGTCAAGGGCACTGAACTTTGCACCTTGATAAAAAGTTGCCTGCCCATTGTTGAGAAAAGTTATTGTTGAACGGTTCAAAGTCAAATGTCTTGCATCATGCTGTTGATCTGCGGTCTTCCCAAGGGGGGCGATGTGGATTGAAGTCTCCCGTTATGATGTGTGCAGTAGGGGTACTGCGTGCGGTTTCCTGAAGGCGGTTAATTCATGAAAACTGACACTAGGAGGTATGCTACGCGACGATCACTGTAAAGGACAGGTTCATAATCTTGACAGAGGCCGCAATGTATTCGTTTCGTCAGCCGGCTGGTATGAGATGTGGAATGGAGGTGACGTCTTTCAGGACAGCCAAAAGGACTTTGCTGATGTCAGCGCCAGTCATCGTTCAGAGAACGGTATAGCCTGGAAGACGGGTATAGAAGTACGTAGTCGAGATTCTGATATGGCAGTGATCGGAAAACGGTCATTTGAAACAATATGTCGAAAATTCGACAGACATGGACGGAGGCTGCAGACATTCCGTTAAAGGATGGTGGCCTTGTCACGGATGCTTTGTACGCTAGAGGGAGCAGCTGGTCGATTGACTGCTACCGCCATTTTGCAAGCAGAGATGAAATCAATTCAGGGAATGTTAGGATGTTTCGCCATCGGCGAGGAGAGTTGTGTAAGAAAAGCGCGGACAGCCTCAACAAGCAAGCACGGTAGGCAACTGGAACTCTGAGTTTTGGCGAAGAGATATGTCGCGAGTGTGGTTCCAGGATACACGCTGTGACTGCGGTCGCCACGCAGTAATCTCCTGTGTGCTGTCTACGGGAGGTGGCTGAACATCTTGGCGCGGTGGAAGAGGATGGAACTCAACGGCGTCCTCAATGCGCAGGTGGCTGGCTTCATCTTCATGCGGTTGTTTAGTTTCTTTCTTCGCCGCCGATGAACTTTTCATGCGGCGACTATTCCAAATTTGGTTTTGCTCAATTTAAGCAGCTCTTCGCTGACTTATAGACTATATTATTCGAGTTCTGGTACTTGTAGATTATTTTCTCCTTTTAGTAGGCAGTGTAGGGAGCAAACGTCTCCTCATGCTGCTTATCGCAGTTAGGACAAATGGGGTTATCACTTGGAGATGCAGTTCGGTCATGATTGCCACCACAACGAGAGCAGTGCAAGGGAAGCTGGCAAGCGCTGGCCACATGGCTGAAGCGTTGACATCTAGTGCATTGCGGTGGTGTTTCAATGCACTCATACAGATATGGTACCGTGTACAGCACAGAATAACGTATTCCGACGGAGATTACGTCGCAAATACAGCACGGATGTTTTCGTAGTTCAAATACCATGACGCCGCCCGATCCTGTTGACAGGCTCGTCTACGATTCACCGCGCTCTCTTCAAACGACCTAAAGTTCCTTAAAAAAAATAAGACTTCTGAGAACGGCACCGGGACGACGTCTCAAACATAACCTTCCCAGGCGCGCACACAGCCGCACACGTATGAAGGCAGAGACGGCCCAAAGGGCAAGCCGCAAAGAAGAGATCAGTTTCACTGACCCTGGGCCACGGCGTGCGCGCGCACTCGAGGGCCGTGGACGTCGACACAAGTTTAGAAGCTTGGCAAACCGCAGCGTTCAACACCGCGGGGACGTTGCATGGGCGGCCGCCTTAATGGTCTTTTGTGCTGCAGAATATGGCAGCGTTCCGAGCTGGAGACGGCGGCGGGCCTTATCGGCTCCCATTGGAAGGAAGCAAGGGCCAAGAGGTGATCGCCAGGCTCCGAACACAGATGCAGCGCCTGAATCCGGTCGTTAAGGCGCCCGATAGCCTGGGAGTGCCCGACACGCTCGTGTACAGTGCGCCTCCGTTCCGGTCCTTGACTCATGCGTGTGGCGCACAGCTCCGGCTTGCGCGCAGCGAGCGCGGTCTATTGTTTGTGCAAAAAGTGGCGCTCGCGTTTCGGGTGCACATAGGGCCGTGCGAACCCCGCGGCGGATAAGGTTGCCCTCCTGCCGCACGAGACAGAAACAGCGGAAAGAGGTCGTAGAAATCACGCTCTTGTGCAGCCGTAACGAAGGGGGTACGCCGGAAACGCGTGTGCTGATGCACGGCGATCTCGCACTGCCGCTTTCTTGAAAGGGTGGCGGCCAGTCTGGTAGCCGGACAGGAGGCGGTTAAGGTGATTCCGCAGGCGCAGACAAGAGCTGGTCCGGTTCGCAGGCGCCAGAGATGTTTTAAGTTGTTTCACTGCCACAGTTGTCCCCACCCCCTCTCCCATCTTCGTTTCCGATAAATGAGAAAACCAGTCTGTTGTGCGCATCTTCGTGAGAGACAACACATCGTCGTGACCTCGTACATGTGTCACACATAAAACGAGCGAAAAAGGCGCATCATCATAAAAAAAGTAACTAGATCAAACATCTATACGTTGTTCTCGTATATGGCTCGATATGTCAACGAAGGTGCACTGCGGCGCTTTTTTTTTCTTGGAGTCCTTGTTTGTGCATACAGACTAAACTGAACACGTATTTCTTTCAGATTCCTGGTCAGGCCGTTTCTTTGTAATTCTCATTTCACTCAGCGCCTTGAACATATGGCGAGAGAGGGAGTAACCGACTCGGAAGCAGAACACCAGCGCCTCCTAAAAACGCATCCAAATAAAAGAACTTTGTTTGCGTCTATGAAGCGCTCCAACGCATTTCAAGAACTTAAGAAAAACATTCCTTGACCTATCTGCGCTTAGCGCCGGACTATACTACTGCAAGAATGTATTCAATGTTATGAGATTATGACTACATCCACAGACCTTCTTACGGCGGCTGCTAAGAAAGCCCGTGCATTTATAGCGCCTTTCTCCTCCAACGTCTACAACGTCTTCTTCTTCATCGCCTTACCAGCCCAACAATGTACTATTGTGTCATGTCTTCTTCAGAAATTTGCTGGAACAAAAAAAAAAAAGGCGTGAGGGAATACCGCGTCTTTTTTCAGCTCTTTTTTTTTGTTTGGAGCTGCCATAGAAGCCAATGCATTCTGTCTGTCTATGTTCTTCTTTCACTTTTTCCAAGCTCAGCTATAAAACATGGATAACCTATTCTCTTACCTACAAGCGACAATGTGAGCAATGTACCTTTGTAGAGACATTGGCACCCCTTATTGCTATCCAAATGAACTTCTACCCTTACCCGGAATTCGGGACAGCGTCCAGCCAGCGTGACAAGCCTAGCAGCCTATGGCGCTTCACCGACAGCTACTCGGTCATTCTTTCTTTCTTATGTCACGGATGATGTCAACGCGTTGTTTTTGGATATTCAAAGCCATGCGCCACGTGATGGCAGGCAAGGGAACTAAGAGCGCTTGTCCCGATTTGCTGGTAATTTGAACGCTTACGCAGGTGAAGTGTTTATGCGGGGGTGGACGGATGGACAAAAATGCGGGGACTGAAGAGGGTGAAATGTGTGCGTATAATACATTGCTTAATTAAAAACCATCAAACAAGCACAAGCACACATTCTTTGATGGCTCAACTAGAACTTTACACATATCCAAGCAACGATTCTTGTTCCGCGTAATGAAAGTGCGCGTCCAACTCAACACACTCCATTGTCTCCCACGAGCAGCAAGCGGCATACGTAGTAAAGGGCGCAAGGCGCTGCAAACCGTTCTGTCATCAAACGGAGCGCCCCCCATGTGAGCGGTGTCAACGGTGCTGCAAACTGGTCGTCACGAGCTGGGAGCGGACGGACTGATTAAAAGGTGGAGCGCACAAGGACAACGCGTGCACTCCGCCCTTCTACGGCCGGTCTCCCGTATAGCAGATTCGACAATTGGCGCGGCTCCTATGTACCCGGGGGGGGAAGGGGGGGGGGCGGGGGGGACTCGCCGCTTGACGTCTCCACCTTCGAGCCTCGATGAAACTATAGACAGCGGCTAATCACGACGAGACGGCGATGTCGCGGCTGCCCCACCACAGATGTGCGTGCGTGTGCGCGCGCGCCGCAAACAAGGACGTATCATCCGTCTCCGGCGTCATCGACAGCCCATCAAGACCTGTCTCCTCGAGGCACCAGTGCCGGGGGGGGGGGGGGGGGGGGGGACATTGGCAGGCACGCGAGATCACAGCGTGATGCGAAACAATGGTACTCCGGGCTGGGAGCGGCAGTAGTCGGAGCACTTGTCCGCGGACGTATCAAGGTTCTCTTTCCAGCGGACCTCTAAAACCGAGAAGCAAGCTGGAAGACGTGTTCCGGAGAATGACAACGGTCTGTCTCTCTCTCTCTTTTCGGAAGCTTGCTCGGTGGTGAAAGACAACCGAGAAAAGACGCGAACAGGTCTCCAGCTTCACAATTCGGGAGGGGGAATAAAACAACAACAAAATAACCTTTGAAGGAAAAGGAGGCGTCATGCCTGACGACGTGTCGGAGATTCCGACAGCGACGAGGGTCAAACACACGAGGAGCGCGAAAGCTCTGCTGAAGCTGAGATGGCATAAATATTCACGTCCTGCGTGTTTGTTGCCTACCTGAGTCCCTGAACGGCGTCTATACGCTTATCTGCAAGGTGACACTGACGACAGCAGCACAGGTGTAAACGACAATTACGATCACTGGCATCCGAAACGCAATATGCCCTTGACACAGGTCTTGCTGACAGTGAGCTCTTTCGAAGATTGTCGATGCTACAGGCGGCCAGGTTAAAGTGCGAAAGTAGATGGAAAATTCCGAAGCGTCGATCGAGGCATCGAAGAACTGCATGATCACTTTAAGGACGTTGAATTCAAGCAGACTTCTAGTTAATGAGTGGCAAAGTACAAAGATGTGCGAACGAGAAAACGAAAGCAGAATGATGTAGTTTTGCTTCAAAACTTGAAAAGCATTCAAAACTTATAAAAGCTTCGCAGCTTCAATTCAAGGACTGTGCACGAGAGCGTGCAGAAGAGGTAAGGCTATGCATGGCCGTGGTCAAAGTCAACAAAGCAAACTTCTCAAACCAACGAATGAAACGAAAAATTATTGCAGCCAGCAACAATTTCACGCTACAATTTAAGGAAGCTCTATCGGCTAGGGACAAAAGGGCTGACTGCGTACTGCTCGGTATAAAATTGTGGATGTACTCCAAAACAGCGGATGTGCCGTGTAAATACCGCGTTCGAATACATTGTTTTAAATGTACTGCGCAACGTCCAAGCCGAAGCGTGTCTAATCTTTACAATTGCACTTTTTTGCTTTATTTACAGTCATTTCATGGCAAAGCCGTATCACCACCCGCGCTCTACGGGTCCTTGCATATTTCCAAAGATTGAAACGCTCTGAAGCCTTGGTTGATCACACGCACGTTTTATGGGAAGAATAAAACTACTACCTATATTTTTCTTCTGCGAGTAACGTTTGGGTCTATTCGGACACACATTACATCAAAAATCTGGTTCACTAATCCCACTCTGAAACATGTAGCACGCACATCTAAGCTTCAGTTCTTTGTAAAGGAGAGATTCTTAGTAGGAAAACCTGCTCTTTGATTGACCGCGGATCGCTTCATGTCTTCTCAGCATTTCCTCTCACAATTCACAATGTTTACTGCTTATATTTGGCGCGTTTATTAGAAACTGATTATTATGCATACATAGTTGACTTATTAATTACCATTGCGCATAATTCATGCCGGCAACACTATGTACTCCGTTCTCTGTTACAAATGAACCACTTCTCCAGGAAACGCTGGAGAGGAATGGACGCGTTTAGTGCGTACCCAGCAAATATAACAAAGTTTTACCCCTAGCCAACCCTTAGGCTGTAGCGCGTAAAGCCAGAAAGCAGAAAAGCCAACACTAGCATCTATTTTCACCCGCGCTGCAAATTCGTTCGATTCATGGCAAGAGAGAGAGAGAGACAAACGGAAAGGCACGGAGAAAAAAAACAAAGCAGACGCACCGATAAAACGTCCAGGCGGCTTCTCAGAACAGTCTTGCTGCCGAGCGGGACACTTAAGTAGGCTTTGTATTCTTGGCTCCAACAATACAACGCAAAACGGGGTACGTCAGCGTTGTTTCTCATATTAAAAGAAAAAGTAAGAAACCATGATAAGAAACGATGTGCAAGGAAGCTCAGACGGGTGTGTTTTTCTTTCCTTGCCAACCGTTGCGCTGTGCTGCCTTGTTCACAAAGACAGTAATTCAGTGTCGAGCGTGAAGAGTGGACAGGTGTGCCTCGAATTATCACGGGTACTGCACTCGTACCTTCACCCGACCTGCTTCAGTACTCGACGCCCCTTCACGTTGGGCTCTGCCACAAGGTTTATAAAAAGTGAGGAGAAGCCAACTTTTCAAAATTGATCTTGATCAGGAGCTTTATCGGAGCGGTTAAAAACGCGAGCGTCCCGTTCACGTAAGTAGCGTGTAAGCTTCGGGGGAAACCTCCGCGGCCTGCTTAGACCTGTCAAGGAGCTTCCCCGTCGCCGCCGGCGCTTAGGCGTGAGCAGCAGTGCGGGCACGGTGCCAGAAACGTGCGCGGAAGGCGCCTGGGTACACGCTCTTTAAGCAAGCCCGGGGGGCGGACGTGCACGGCCATGCCACTCCGCTTTTAACGCCACGGTGAAAATGCCCAATGGTGAGAGCCTCGCCATCGCTCTTCCTCGCGGGGTATTAAGCACGCGCTCGTAAACAGCCTGAAAGGCTCCCCCCTCGCGCAGCTGCTATCCTGGGGTGACAGCGAGGCGTTTTGGCGCTTGATTTATTTTCCTCCCATTGTCTCCTTCCTCGTGCCTTCCTTGGGTAGGCACGCTTCTCGGCAGTCGCCGGCAGCGGACAAAAATGTCGCCGAGGAACAAACAATAATTACCGAGACAAATCGCCCGGTGCCGGTCACGTGCTCTTCACGGCACAATAGCCGTTCGCGTGAGCTGTTTACGACAGCGAGCGAGGTAAAAACATTTACCTGTCGTCATCTAACGCGAATGTGGCGCAAGTATGGTCAGCGTGTTGACAAAGGAAGCATCCCAGAGCATACGCCTAATGCGCCGGGGCATCAAGAGCCAAAGCACTTATCAAAGGGCGAACCCGGCAGCAGAGGATTAGTGTCGCGAGCAACCATCGCCGGGGAAGCAACGAAGACGGCGTTCGACTAACCGCGGGCACTGTGCCAATAGTTGAACTACGGCCAGCTCTCACCAGAAAGAGTTTTCAATAACTTGCCAAACGGCGCCTTGCATGTCGTCGAGAACGTGCAATCGCGTTAATCTGAACGTCGTCCGAGTGCACAAGCCCTGCTTCTGTGCCGGCTGGTATTCATTTTAGTCCACTAGTGCTTAACCAAGGAACGCCCGCGATCGCAAGAATTGAGCCGTCAGCCACGTTCGTTTTAAGTCACAAGTAAGGCGCCTCGAGCGGCAGCCAAAAGCGGGTGGAACTGCTTACGACAATCGAAAAGTGCCTCAATGGCCGCCAACTCTAGAAAACATTCCCAATAACTATGAACGAACACACTGTTCGAGCTGGCAATGGTGCCATGAGTAGCTGCCGGACCGCTTGCACGGTGAAGTAGCCTGATTACTGGACAAGAATCCAAGATTTTCGTTCACAGCAGCAGGGAACTAAACAGGAGTCCACACGAGTTCACCTTTACATGCTTTCCGCGTGAACGTGCGCTAGGCACAGTCGGGTCTGCCACTCTTTTTGAACACTAGATGTGCCACTGTTGCGCAGAACAAAGGTCTGAGGTAAAGCCACATTCGCAGGCAGTGTAAAAAGTTGCAGTCATTTTGCCTTTTACAAGTGTTTTACATATTTGGTTCGTTATTTGTCCTCCATAGGATGCTGTTTTCAGCCTTGATGCTGATGCGAGCATCGTCGAGCCAATGTAACATCACATTGAAAGTAAACGTCTTCGACACAGATCTGTCCTGGACGCAACAACAGATTGCAAAGGCCGTTACTAAATGTTATCGCTGGCAGCCTTCGTCACGTGACCGACCTAAACGAAGGATTGCCTCACTTGACATCCGCCGCTTCATGTATCCGCCCTACAAACTCCTGGAGAAAAGACTGGTGCGGCCTCGAAACGTCGGGATCACTTGCAAGCGTTGATCCTCTGGAGTTCCGTTTCGCCGTTTATAGCGTCACACCTGAAATCTTATTGGAGCTGCATTGTGACGCATCCTAAATGTTCGGTGGTTAAGCTTCATCCGACATCAATCCGACCACATGTTACGGCAGCACTGCTGTAACGGTCATGTGTCTTCATTGTCGGAAAGGTGAATCGATGGGACTAGTACCTATCGTCACAGTTCATTCAGCTCTGTATTCGTTCCTAATGCAAGACAAACGCGAACGCCCTCCTCCAACCTGTCGATTGTGCGACATGTTTGCACAAGCGTACGTGCGTAAACGCTTATCCCATAGCGTTTCTTTGTGTGAGCGCGCACAATGCGTCGCAGCCACGCCGCTGGGGGCAGCCTTGGCCAGCTCCGCATTGCGCGAAAGCGATGAATGAAGCGTACAAAAATAAGAAATGAACAAATAAGAATAAAGGCGGAGTGGACATAGAAGACGGGGCTGGGCGACAGGAGAGCTTCGCTATAGGCCGTAATTCGCCGTGACCATATCAAATCGGAAACACGTTTCGCGGTGGCAAAGGTGACGGTAAAGCGTCCTTGCAACGAGAGATGCTCGGCGGTGGCCGACGTCCCAGCAGCCCGTGTCCCGAATGACCCGCGTTCAGACAGCCGCGTGGTGAAAGCGGCTCGGGATGGTCAGAAGAAAACGCTGCGGATGGTACGGAATGGATTCAGAAACATTTATGCTGAGGCGCAGACAGGCGATCTGTCACACTTGACATTAGAAGTTTGTCGGCAGAAACAAAAATATCCTTTTGCTGGCATTCACTAAACCAGAATTTGTTGCTTCTTTTTTTTGGTGCGATAGCACTGTTGGCCTCATAACCTGCAAAATGCCTCTTTATGGTGAAGCCTCTGAAGCTGGTCACGTGATGCAAGAAATGGCGAGAAATAAACGAGTCTCTGAATGAGGGTGATCTTGCCTAACCCGGAGAAATAAAACAAATATTGCCACGACTGGATTTCAAATCCGCGGCGGGGCGAACAGATCAGCTTCGCTGGCCACTGCGCGAGGGTACTATGCTATCGCCTCAGCTGATCGCACCTTGTGTTAAACTGCAACAAACTATCGCGCTGTGCATTTCCCATCGTCGTCGCCATCAACTGCCATCTGTGCGCAAGTCACGAAAGGAAAGGAAACGCGCCTTTAATCGCGCTTTCAGGTACGTGGCACCACCTGCAAAACCAGTTTTCACGCAATATTTCGTGGTTAGAAATGCTAAACTGGCAGCAGTTTTGCTCTCGGGAGTGTGCAGGAGAAGCGGAAATTTGTGAGGTACAGGATAAACCACGATGTTTCCGTATTCTGAGCGCAAAGTGCTGGGGTGGGGCTTCAGATTGTTTCACCCCTCCCCACTTCCTCGCCTGCACGCCCCGTGCATTCTATCAATACATGTAAAAGTTCCCTACAAAAGCGCCCCTGCAGACGTCACATCAGAGATCGCGTAATACTCGGGTGAACGTTATAGTTCTCGATGGCGATACCACGCGAACCAGGAAACGGCCCGTAGCATTTCTCATCGCTCAGCGCCCAGATAAAATCGCAAACCCGATTTTAAAAAGCGTACAAAAGTTCCCTCGTCCACAGGCATCGGACGTCCGGCAGCGAGCGAGCACGCTCCGTGTTCCACGAGAACTCGAATCGGCGCCAGTGACGAGAGACCAACGCCCCATCAGCGCAACACTTCGGCCCGCTTTGCCGAAAACCGCACGCGCGATTATCTACACTCAGCGGGCTTTCTTTGCCCCGCGTTCCAACGAGGAAGCAGCGCAGCAGCGGCGTTGTTCCTGCAAAGGAGAAACCAGTTTCCAGATCTCGATGAGGGAAGAGAAATGGAGTGACAGAGAGATCGAAAAACAAAGTACGAAAACAATGGCCGCCGGCGTCGCGTAGGTGTGACAGCCGGCGCGCGCCGGTGAAGCGGCGCGGATTGTAGAGGGGAAACCCGCCCCTGTTGGCGCGGGGAAACGCCCGCGTTTTACGGTTCCCAGAGCAGCAGCAGCGGTTCCAAGACACGCGGTTTTGCACGCACGGCAACCGCGCGGCGGAAGTTGGGCTCAACGAAAAGGAAAGCCGCAGAGAGGCTGACCCAGTTGATACAACCGCGGTGGCACGTGCCGACCGTGTACGCACACATGGGGCGCATGCCAGGACTGGTGCTGCTAGATGCACGTGGCCCTAATTGACCCCACTCGATCCGGGGCTTCGAAACAAATGGCTGCGCTTGGCTGAGGCGAGTCGAAGCGAAAGAAGTGCACCTGGTCAGGTTAGGACTTGAGAAACGGCGACCCGACCGTGGACAGTGCGGCCGAACTGGATCAACTGGTCAAGAAAGGCTATATACGGTGCCAGACCGCATGCATAATTGAGCAGCTTGATGATGTCCGGCCGGTGTAGTATAGTTGTGGCATGCACTGTAGTGAAACGACTTGGCGGAATACTCCCCATAACGGTGTGATACACCTCCTTATGGTTGCATGAACAGAGCAGGGCTGACTGCAGCGGTGGCCAAGTGAGCATCGGCCTCGCATGCGGGAGCTGCGGGGTTCGATCCCCAGTGCCGCCGGGTACCCACCGGTGATACAATGGGTACAAGCTAGCTTTCCCCTGCATGGTCTGGTGCTCGGCTTATTTAGGGTTAAATACTTGGAAAATGGGTCTTTGACCCAACCTTGAGGTGTCGAAAATACCTTGTGCCATGGCGTTCTTTGGCCATAGATGCCCTTGCGCCATAAAAATCCAAAATCCAATCCAATAGAGCTGGGTAGACGAAAGCAGTCATTTACACCGTCACTCTCACACCTGGCAGCTTTTACATCTCCGTCTGAGGATAAGCACTGCACACAGTCAGTGCCAACTCAGGCTTCTGGGTGGTGCAAAATGAATGGGCTCCGAAAGCGGTCGGGTGTAACCGTATATAGGACAGCGTTCGGTTGCGCAGCTTTGAAATAAGCCGTCTTCAGCCACATTTGAAGACCAGTTCAACGAGTTGCACTGCCAGTTCTACCTGTAGGCCACTGAGTTTAGAGGAAGTGCTCTTACAGCGTAGATATCTAAAGACAAGTAAGCAGGCGAAAAAAAAAACGTGTGAAATAAACTGAGCGCACATGACACTACGACCTGTAATGAAAAGGCCGCTAGCACTGATGCCTACATCAAAACGAGTTTCAGGCATTTCATTCCTCCCGTTGCAGAGTACGTCAGCCAAACGCAACCAGCTCTGTTTAACGTTTCCGCCTTGTTTGGACATTGCACGGCTCTTCCTTTTGCCAGAGTGAATCGAGAGAGAGAGAGAGAGAGAGAGAGAGAGAGAGAGAGAGAGAGAGAGAGAGAGAGAGAGAGAGAGAGAGAGAGAGAGAGAGAGAGAGAGAGAGAGAGAGAGAGAGAGAGAGAGAGAGAGAGAGAGAGAGAGAGACTTTTGCACAACCCATGTCCGGGTCACTGCCTCCCTTCGGTGAGTTAAGGCTGCAGATCAAGGTATACGAAGTACACGCCGACAGGTGCCGTATCCGTGCTTCTTGGGGAACAGACGGGAAAATGCGTGGCTCTACAGCCAGTGTCTGCTTTGTTTTACGTGGTATCCTGCGTCCGCAAGTGAGAGGTCGCCTCTAACAACGTTGCCTTCCAGGGATCCGCAATCACAGCAGCAGCTGTACAAGCGCTTGGTTGTCACGCTGTTTCCTTTAAAATTTCTCGCCATAACGATTACATGCGAATTACATCACCGCTTCGCAAAGTGCTACAGTGCGTATACTTCCCAATGCACTCGACGCTCATTGGGCTCTTGGCGCCAAGGCTTTGCGGCTCGTTAAAACCGAAAACCGAGCTCCATTCAGACTCCTCTTTCACTCCAGACCTTCTGGCGGTCGTCCATTATACGGAAAATCCTACCCACGGGCACCCGAGGCCGACACAGGCGTCGCTGTCCTGTCCTTAGTCGCTCCCGGCCTACTACATCATGCACAATAAGTCAATTATCTCGCCCTTTTGACTCATTGCTTTTTATATCTGTAGAAGTTACCGCTGCTGTTTCTGATCAAACCGTGATTTCGGTAAAATAATAACCATAACCACGACAGGTATACCGAGGAAAGAGAACGCACGTTGATGTGAACAAAGGTCCTTCGAATGCGGACGTTCCACTGACGTTTCGGTCTAGCTGGCGTCGGTTTTTCCATCACTTACGTACGTCAGCGGTCGCTCCTCGGGTCTACGTATGCACTGAGATGGAAGCCCTTGCCTGCATCTTGTTCGGATATGTAACTGCAGAGTCAGCCTCGGTATGAAGGCAATCGCTTTCGTGCTAGCTGCCCACACGATTATTTCTTTGTGTGTGTGTGTGCAACGATATTCCTTTTTTTTTCGAAAAAAAAAAGTGGCAGGGCAGGATACAGGGACGACAGAGCCAGCTATTTCCATGGATTTTGTTCGATTTTATTGCGACTGAGAACAGCCGTAACCCGCTTTGTCCGAAAAGGTTTGCCCTGAAGTGACCACTGCCATACTAATTTTGACTGTACCAGCCTATGTACACCGTAATTGGATGAAATCAGTCCGTTTTCCTCGCGAAGTTACCCAAGTAAGGAAAGAACACATCAAGAGTACTTGCTGCATATATAATACTCCTGTCGCGAGAATTTACTTCACAAACAGCCGAAAAAAAAATCAAATTTTTGACAACGATTTCGCCTCGTTTTATTATTTGGAGCAGATTAACAGATGTATTTAGCACGCAGGTGGTCTCTCGATTTCTGAAAGACGTAGGGCGACTAACTTCCGCGTGACTAATCGGACATGCACGAGAGAGCAAGAAGTTATTATGGAAACGCCGCTGTACTTAACCATAAGTGGCTTCAGAACTATCTTCAACTGAGAATCAGCACGCCCCACACGGCCGGCTGCGCAATCTCGAGCGCCCGAGTCGCGACGCGCCTTTTGCTCGCGCAAGAGGGCGCTCGACGCCAAAAATACACGCTCCCAGGAAACGCGCGCAGAAATCTGGAAGCAGGCGGCCGAGTGGACGCCGCCCGCACGTCGTTAATCAAGCATTCGGCTTCCTACTCGCCGTCTGCGCCGCTGACCAGAGCACTCCGCTCCGTGTTGGGTCCTCTCGGGCTTCAGCTTCCTCCGGCCTGCCTGCCTGCCTGCCTTCTTTCTTTCTTTCTTTCTTTCTTTCTTTCTTTCTTTCTTTCTTTCTTTCTTTCTTTCTTTCTTTCTTTCTTCGGCGCATACTTGACTGCTGACAAACGGACTCGCAACTACCGTTCGATCGTGCGCGCAATATCGGATGAGCTCACGTCGTCGTCGCCGTTTTCCAGCATGCGCATGCGGCTGCTGCCGGATGCATTTCCACCCACGTGGGGGCAGCCGTGTCGGGAACCAGTTCTTTTCTTCCTTTCCGCGGAAAATAAAGACACGATAGCCGTGTTTTTCTCTTTCCACGCATTTTTTTTTTTTTTTTTTTTTGCGGAATCGCGGTGCGTGTTGGAATATACGTTCTGCTCACGGCAGACGGAGCAACGCCGAATATAATTCACAACCTGCTGACTCGTTAGACGAGGCCTAGCAAAAAAAAAAAAAAGAGAGAAAAGTGCGCTTCCGTCATGCACTTGTCGTCCGCGTTACTACAGATACGGGCCGATAAGGATACTAAGGAGAGGAAATGCGGGGATCGCTAAGACCGCGAAATAAAGAGGCCAGCAGTCATGCACTGAAACCGCAGAAGGAAGCGAAGGAGCTGCAGCGTTCAACTCAGCAGTCGAATTAAACAAAGTGGCCCTGTGCCCACGCAAAGAACTGATAACGATAGGTGCATCACTCAGACCACGTGACCACAGGGTATATAAAATAATACAAAAATTTAGACAACAGCAGATCCACAAGTACATAGAACCCGATGGGGAACTTGTGCTGAAGTTTTCGGTGCCGATTGTAGCGCCATAACACACTGCTTAGCGAGAAGAGCAAGCAGTTTTGGGTAGTACTATAAGTGCTTTTCCGCGCCACCTTCAGGCGCTTATTGGCGTGAGCCTCCGCGCTCTGTCGAAGGCGCACGTACCGTGCGTCAGCCATCTGGGCTACGTCGAGAGAAGCTAGGCAATGAATGCTGTCAGCCAAACGCGGGTATCTAATCGCGCAGAATGTGTTCTCGCGTTTGCAGCGGCCCAAGCGGCTGACAAAAGCAGTTTTGAGTCACCGAATGGAACAATTGCAGTGCCACCTTGGCAGCGCAGGTTCCTCGTACTCGCAGTAAAACGGAGACAAGATCGGAGCGTCACCCACGACGTCCGCATGCCGCGTGTGGTGGGCACTAACCGATTCAGCTGCGGCCGTAGCAGCAACATATGCATTAATTCATTCATATATGGAATTACCAGACAGCTGCCGCCTCAGCTCAAGCGCTCCGATCTTCCCCGTTGAGCATTAAAAGGCGAGCTGTATACGTGCACTGCCGGGTGCTGTATGTGAGCTCGAGGGGGTGATTCCGTGCCCACGTATGTACAGTCTTTGCCAAAAGTAACCAGGCTGGACGGTTTGGTTCCGAGTCGTGTATTGAAGCTATTACGCCAGTCCTCAAGCTCCAAATCTCTGTACGGTAAGGCGAACCCTTGTCCTCACCTTACGAGAACTTTTTGATCTTTAGGGAACCCGTAAGGGCTACACTGTTCGAATGAGAAGCAAACCATGCAGCGTGGTTACTTTTTGGCAAAGGCTGTACATACCTCAGATACATTTTTCCGGGTGCATAATGGTGATAAGACATCGATACGAACTCCCACAAAGCTGAACCAGCAACGCCAAGTACCTCGCGCGTTTACTGGACAGAGTGCAGTACGAGTGGCAGCCCGCGGTGAGTCGACTGCGCAGATTTTGGGAGAGTCCGGCTTTTACAGCTGTTCAAATTATCGCCTAAGATACTGGACAAGAAAATTCCGTGCAACAAGCAATGTGTTCGCGTGACTGGACACAAAGAGGGGAACTGCGTTGCAGACAGCCAGACGAGCGCGCAAACTAAGTGGTTAAAATCCGCAAAACACACGTGAAAGGGCAAGGCGAGGCCTGCCTCGAACGAGGAACTTGGCTGAGCTAACTGCTCACTCAGATTATTATTACTGATGGACTTCACGTCCCACTTCCCATTACGTCCTGGTTAGGCTGCAGTGTATGCGATTGATCGCAATGGAGCAGGCGGCGGAGGAGGGATCACGTTATGCGCAATTGGGACAGCGGAAGGCGTGTTCTTTTTATTATTTTGTTCCCAAAGTATACGGCCCTGGCATATGAGAATTCCTTCCGCGTTTTCTAGAAGCCAACTTAAATTCTGCTTTTGGGGCGCTCTTAAGCGAGAACGTTCGTAACGTTCCCGATATAGGTTGTGCAATGGCGCCTACGCTGTGGCAAGGGTAAAAGTTCGAGCGAGTTGATCGTTCATTCTAGCCGGACACACACAGCAGTCCTTGTGTGGCACTGTGGCACTTGTTAGCGGGACAGTTACAAGAACAAGGAGCAGTGCAATTTACATCTCTCCACTCACAGCTAGAGCAACGTGGTACTGACGGAAGGTACTCGATTTCGAACGCAAAATATTAAAAAGGCTCTTCAACTGTTTGCCATTCCTCCAGGCAAGGAAATTACTGCTGCTGGAGCTGCATTGCTACCACTGCCCTCACCCCTACCTAAGAGAGCCGCTTTTCATGTCCACATATACCACCGAATCACAGATAGAACTTTGTCAGACGCCTGCATGCGAATATGTCAACCGTAGATTATCGTTGACATCAGAAGGTTATCACATTATCCTATAGCGGCGACGTCATAGTTTGTTGTTGTTGTTGTTAAGAGCTGTTGCTACTTCTGCCGATGACCTAGTAGACTACCAGACGAACTATTCTATACTGCTACTACGAGGGACGTTTTTCAGCGTTTCGACAGCATCGTATACGTTGCCGTCTGAGCTCTGAAAAACATCCCTGGCGCAGCACAGCTATAAACACAATAAACTAGCCCAACCTATACACGCTTCGGAGGCTTTGCTGGTCTATCCCATCCGGGTGCAACGCAGTCAATCGCGCAAGGCAAGCCGACGCCAGAAAAAATTTATCGCATGAATACGCACACAAATGGTGGCGGATAGCTGAAACGTCCGCGAAACGGTCACGCAGTCTTCCAGTAAACGCACGGCTCAATGAGCCGTCCAAACGGGGAATTCCTCTGGAGTACGAAAAACAATCGACTACGCATGCGCAGTAGCCTTCTACCGTACACGCCCCGGCGATAAAAACGTTACACAAGACGTCGCTCGAGCAGAAATTCCGCAGGCATGAAGGCGCGGACGAAGGAGGTCGAGCAACGGTAGGTCGACAGGGGGGAATGGGGGGGGGGGGGGGGGGGGGGGTAGTTTGACAGTTTGACCGCATGGCGCTGCATGAGCGCGTTCCAGCTTGTTTACAAAACGTGGCGCATGCAGCCGCTAGCCTCACAGCTCGAGAACTGGTCATTGTATGACACTCTCAAGCGAGACTCTCTCTATCGGACGGTGCGCTTGCCACACAGCAAAACTGTCACAAACGATTCTAAACAACGTCGAAATAAGAAAATACCTGCCATGAAAGAACAGAGAAATGTTACGAAAGCAGAAAACAAGGGCTGTGATTGCTGACAAAAGTAAATTGCCGAGCCACCCCCCGCTTGAACTGAACACTATGTAAATGCTATTCCACTGTACCACGACGGTAATTTACGATCCAGGCGTCGTGTTAAGTTTCTTTTCCGTAAGAGCACCGCGTGATCGGCTGGGATACGAGAACTTGCCACTCATAACGAGCGACGAAAGAGTAAGTCATTCACAATAACCAGCCAGAAATTCGCGTACCAAACGTGAACGGCCCGCAGTTCTGCGAATAGGCCCCGGGCTTCCGGCGTGGCTTCAATGCACCAACGAGCAAGGCCGCACCAGCGCCGCTTTTGACTCCGCAGTCGCTGGCTGCGCGCTCTGGGCCTTGTAAACACGCTGCCCCCGAGAGCGGGAAGCGTCAGGCGAGACGCGGCGAATGCGACGGTCGGCTTTCACAACGTATCACGGCCACCGGCATAGTGATGAGGGGGTTGCGTACGGACGAGACGATCGCGGTGGCTGCGTGGAACCCGACTTTCGCGCTCGATGCTGGCAGAGGAACGATCGCTGCAACGCGAAATGATACGGAGCGAGACGCACGTGTCTATCGTAACAGGGCGCGTCTGTCAAAGTTCTCCGCTCAGACGGCCACGCGGCAGTGCACAAACACGAAGACGCCGCATGCGCCGTGGGCGAGAGGCGTCGATCGCCTCGCCTGTAGATGACGATCTGGTCTCTGAAGGTCGCCATTAAGCGATCCGGATCGCCTGTCTTGTACGCCCGGCCCACTGCTGTAGAACTGCTCAATCGCCTGTTGCGCTGCAGTCACCGGCATCTTGGATGAAGCAGATGCACCGCATTTCATTTCGCTTGGGTTTCAAAATGAATGACGATGCTGGAATATCTGACCTTGCTGCGGCTGTTTTCTGTGATGATGTCACTAAATGGCCTTCTTGAGCCCCTGGGCTTTCTCTCCTTCTCAAAAAGAAAAGAGGTTTATGGGGGTTTAACGTCCCAAAGCGACTCAGGCTATGAGGGACGCCGTAGTGAAGGGCTCCGGAAATTTCGACCACCTGGGGCTTTTTAACGTGCACTGACATCGCACAGTACACGGGCCTCTAGAATTTCGCCTCCATCGAAATTCGACCGCCGCGGCCGGGATCGAACCCGCGTCTTTCGGGCCGGCAGCCGAGCGCCGTAACCACTCAGCCACCGCGGCGGCTCAAAAAGAAAAGAAAATTCGAACATTCTGGAACATATATCTCTGGAACCGTAGCGATATGTTCGTTCAGAATACGTAACGCACTCTTGAATGCAAAGCAATCATTTCATTTCTTTGGTCCTCTGACAGTAAGAATAGTGACCTCCCACACCAGCTAACGACGCCATTTGATGAAAAAATAAATGTTTCTCTATTTTATTGTTCTCCAAATGCAAAATCTGAGCATAGCTCGTAGCGCACTCACGAAAGAACAGCAAAAGCGCCAAGGAAAATATCGTTATCTTGACGCACTGAGTGCGAGGAGGATATTAGGAGTGCGTCCTTGACCGTATACTCTAACCTCACGCGTTGCTCGAGATTGATGAGGCGACATTTAAGCCTTTCCGACAGGTCTAAGGTGGCGAGGTCTGACTTCGGTAAATCGATGCAGACCTCGACTCATCCCCAGGTGAGCCGGATTCCTTTCCGGCGGCTGAATGTACTAACCACTCCCTGGTCCGACGACGTGGCTCAGGAATCTTGACGCATGCGATGAGGCGCCGTGAAACTGACATTGAAGTGCTTCCCAGTCCGTTTTCTAGGAACAGGGGCTTTAAGGCGCAGCCTGCGTAGCGGGCGTGCTGTCGGCGTTCGCAGACTGGTTTCGCATGCCAGATTTCCGCGCAAACAAATCGATAACTCGGGGAGACGTTCAAGCATGCGGCTCAGCAACCACACCTTTGTGATGCAGGACGCGCCTCAAGCTCAGCTGAACCAAACGAAATTCCGACTAAGCTGTCGAATTTTGAAGTTCGCATGATTAAGAAAAGAACAACTCCTGATTCATGCTTCTTTTTTGCGCATTCGTGTCCGTTAAGACGCACACATGCCCAACATTCTCGGGCAAAGATTTTGAAAATTCGAAAATTTTAAGACACTTATGAAAATATTGAATGTAATGGTTCATTTTTCTGATACGTAGCAAAGCCTTTCTTTTGAAGTGTTTCAATCGACCGCATCGAACAGTTAAGACTGCCATACAAAACCAACGGGGAACGCTTTTGACGATATCAAAAGCGTTAATAGAAAAAATAATGCAAGACTGCCGTCGGGTGATACTGGGGATATATTGATTGTTATAGTAAAATCTTACGTTATATGAAAATGTTGCATTCAAAATAGGTTTCCCGCTCAAAAATGTTTTTGTACAGAATTTTTCGGTATGTGCGTATTTTGAAGCCAGAGCCGACTTTGACGACCATAGAAGAACCGGCTGGTTCAGCGCTTTGCGTAAAAAAACCGCGATCAAAAAGGAAAAACATCTTTCGAATGCACAATGACGGTCCCCTGAAAGAACCACACCGTAAGCTAACGGCGGCAGAGGCGAGGGAATGGCGACAACTACAGACGAACACCTTTCCTAACCTACACAAGTACCACATCATCTTCCCCGACAGATATGACAGCAACTGCCCCTGGTGTGGCGGAATTCCAACAACATATCATGTAACGTGGGGCTGCTCCAGTCCCAAGCCCCCCGAACTAGACAAACATCACTCCGAGGAACAGTGGGAGTCTGCCCTGCTCAGCTCTGACTTGGCGACGCAGCGAAAGCTGATATCCCAAGCAAGAGCAACTGCGGTGGTCCTGAAATAAGGACTCCACCCAAAATGTGTATTTTCGCCTCTCTCTCCTACCTTTTTGGAATAAATGTTTTCTACTACTACTACTACCCCTGAAAGAATGCGTACAGAGCGTCAAGATCAACGAAGCGGAAAGTGGGTAAACAAGAAAACAACAGTGTCGATTAGGATGCAAGTAAATGCCTTTTTTTTTGTGCAAAAACTAGAGCTCGTAATTTATACGTGCAAACATCTTCTACTTCTTACCATATTCGCTTCGCGCTATTCCTACCCATTTTACAGCTGCAATATGGTAGTTTCATTTTCCGCAACGCATTTCGCATGAAAGATGAACAGGAGTCCATCTTCTTTTTATTCAATGCACACAAATGAGTGCTCGAACTAATTTCCGTCTCAAAGTGGCGCGTTTTAAAGCGTCGTGTGTCAAACAAGACAAAGTGTTGCCAACGGAAAGACAGCTCCTAGTCTCAGACCTCTCAGTTCCGTTCAGGGAGTAGTGACCGCCAGTCCCTAGATCCGAAATCACGGTTAGCCCACACCAAAGCGGAAAAATAAAAGAAGAAAGAAACAGTCGGAGGAAGCGAAAACAAAGGCCGCAGCCACAAACGCAAAGAAAACGCCAACCAGGCAGCATTGTTTCGAATGCTCGCGATGATCCCTCGCGTCTCTCTCAGCGGGGTTGCGTCCCGCTAAAAGGGGAGCACGCGACTGCTCTCGCGCCTCGACACATGTGGACAAGCATCGCCCAACCAGAACTAAAGTGCAACGGGAAAGGAAAGCAGGATAAGAAGAGAAGCGGAAAAGGCGTCCGAAACGAGGCAAAGGGGCCGGGCCAGTAGCACTCACGTGGAGCAGTAGCATCGCCGCGGGGAGCATTTCTCTTTCTGGTGCGCCGGCTGTTTGGATCAGTGTGGTGCACGGTCTCGCTGGGGCGACGCGCGCCAGTTACTGCACGCGGTGGCGGATGTGGTCGGGGCGGCAAGGGTTGAAGGGGCGCTCCCGATGCTGCCGCTGAGCGATGTCCGAGCGGCGACTGGACTCGCGCGCTTTTTTCCACGGCGGCGACAGCTCGGAAGGCAGCAGCGCCGCTCGAGTGAGAGAGGGCGACTGCCGCCCGAGAAAGGACGATGTGCCGCCGAGAAGAAAGGAGTCGGGCTCCGTGCGGGACGAAAGAGCGAGGCGCCGCCGCCGCGCGAAGTCGTTCATGACACGGCAGCGCGAGTGCACGGCGCGAAGGTCGGGTCGGCCGCCCTCGGAGAAGGGGTGCCCCCCCCCCCCCCCCCCCCCCCCCTCCTTTTCCGCCGTCGACAACAACAAGCGAGCGCTCCTCACACTCGACGACGTCTTCTTCGTTGCCGGGGCCATCTCCTCCCCCCCACTGCTGAAGCCGCTATGCGAACATCCCCGGCGGCAAAGTTGGCATCAACGCTCCGGGATTGTCCTACATGCCGGCGAAACGAAATGCGAGGCTCTCCGCCATATCCGCCAGATGCTGCGAAGTGGTCGAATTCAGGCATTGCATGTAGACGCATTCAGTTCGCCTGTCTCGTGCCAACAAATCTTATACTACCTCCTCTGTTCGCCAAAGTCGCCCACGTAAAATTGGAATCTATTTTGAAAACCTATGCTGCTCTTACATAGTCATAGAAACTCACAAGAAAATTAGCAGAAATATGGCTCCACAAAAAAAAAAACAACTAAAGAGAAAGCTCATGGCGACCTTTCTATTAACCCTAAACATGATTGAACTTATCAAGAAGGTTGTGATAAATACAAACCGTTTGTAATCGATTGAGAAGTTCTACAGTTTTCGCCACAAGAACGGCACAAAACTTTCACAGTAGTTTCGTTACAAAACATCAACACACAAGAACTAATCAAGAACTCCACAGAGAAAATTGGAGTCTGGACAGGATTAACGAACTTCACTCAGCGACTACTCAGCCAACCTTAAGAATGCATGACGTCGTCATCAAGAAGACTCATTTCACTGTGGCAATATTGGATTGACAAACTATGCGAAGTCATCCAAAAAATCCCCATACAAAGTTTATGATGACTTCCGTTTAAAATATCAGCCTGCACGAGCAAGTAAAAGCTATGTAACTGATGAATTTATAATGCAATTATAAAACTGGGCGGCCACCCCCTCTAGCGAGAAATGTGAAATAGGAAAAGCATGCCGAAACCAATTTTCTCGACGAAAACAATTTTCTCGACGAAAAAGTGCAAGAAATGCACGCTACAAATGAGACTGCCCTCTCATCTTTTTTTTTATAAATTAGCCCTGCTCTGCATGTTGTAAATTTTAGAGATGTAAATTCGGCATTCAGTGCAGCCAGTCATAAGAAATATTTCTAATAGAACAGTACGGACCCTACAATGCCTCGTGTTACTGGTTATCAGCAATTACATGTGCATTTCATTGCAATGCACGGCGACATTGCTTTCATCATCATCATCATCATCATCATCATCATTAACATCAGCCTGACTACGCCCGTTGCAGGGCAAATGCCTTTTCCATATCTTTGCAAGCAACCCTGCCCTTCGCCAGCTGCGGCCAACCTATCCCCGCAATCTGCAGCCCTCTGCCACGACGCTTGCCCTCATATACGCGAAGGTAGCTACAACGCATAAAGAATTCCAAGGAAATGCTTGCAAAACCTTTGCAGTAAGAACACTTGAGATATGAACGCCTGTGAAGAACGTGCAAGATACTTCTGGGCTACAAGCCGACACCGATACTGTAGTACAGCGATGGTGTGAGCAGTGGCAAACGCAGTCCAGCTTAAAGAAAACTATGCGTTTTTGCTTTCAAGGAAATGAGGTGTACTGCGAACCGTTTGCTTACATCCCCACTTATTCGCGTTCACTAATCGACTGCAATGAGTGTCCGTTTGCATACAAACAGACACTTATCGTGGTCAGTTAGTGAATACAAATAAGTGCTGATATCAGTTAACAATCAAAATGTATTGGCTTCGCTATGTTGATTTTCTGACCGCAAAAGCATGCAAAAGAGTGAGGTTTTTCAAGACGCCCTGTACAAGATTATTTCCAATAATCGCTAGAGACTTGTGAACAAAATACATATAACATCTGTCCTTTAATAAGGATGTCCCATATAGTACACTGCGACGGAATTCAATAGAACTAAGCAAAAAAGAGAAAACACAGCCACCTGATTCGCCTCTGGCAGTTGTGATTGAGAAGTTTCTATAACCAGCAGCCACGTAGACAATAGTCTCTAGAGAGAAGACGAAAAAACTATTGAAATATTAATCCCAGTATCTATTACAACAGAGCCACATATTCCACGCGGGAAGGATTTCTCGCCGCCCCATGTTATAGGTCCCAGCATGTGGACCATTCATCAGCTGAGTGCACAGGGATTTAAGCATAAACCGAATTGCTTAACGATCACTGAGGGCAAAGTTATGTGGGCTTGAATCGATATATTACCGCACTCTAACGACAAATACGGTGAGTCGACATATTTTTTTGTGGGGACTCGGATCCCATAGTCTGTATACAATAGGCTGCACCGTATTTAACTTCAAAACGGTGTTCACCGAGTCCCTTTCGGCGTAGGCGTCATGAATTTGAATGTGCTGGGAACATTTCGACATGCAATTTCCTAAGCAGTAAAGGCGTCTTTCGCAGTCGGACAAACATCGACGGACCCAGAAAAAGCTAATAATAATAATAATAATAACAATTGGTTTTGGGGGAAAGTAAATGGCGCAGTATCTGTCTCATATATGGTTGGACACCTGAACCACGCCGTAAGGGAAGGGATAAAGGAGGTAGTGAAAGAAGAAAGGAAGAAGAGGTGCCGTAGTGGAGGACTCCGGAATAATTTCGACCACCTGGGGATCTTTAACGTGCACTGACATCGCACAGCACACGGGCGCCTCAGCGTTTTTCCTCCATAAAAACGCAGCCGCCGCGGTCGGGTCCAGAAAAAGCTGCAGAATTAATTTTTACTCGGAACGAAATTTGGACAGGGTTGCCTTCGTCGTCCATTCGAATTATTCATCTTTCTTTCCGAAGAGTGTTGGTGGCTAGAAAAATCTCTCTTCAGTGGCAGTGGGCGTTGCAGATAAGTAATTATTTATACTAAATTTATGACACCCTTTAAATCGTTTGGTTTGCAGTGCTTCTAACAAAATACGAAACGTCTTAAAAACGTCTAGAAACAGACTGAAAAATACGCAGTTATTTGGCTCGACCACAACTCCCGAGCAACGTTTGCATCAAAATGTTTACTCGTAAACCTTTTTAAAATGTGTTACTGAACGGCACACGAGAAAAAAAACGTTTCAGTAAAGCCAGACCTGACGCTATGAGTAAATATATATAAGATGATGTGTAAAATGTAACCAGAAACTCAACGCTCAAAATGCTGTTGAAATGCACTAAGAAACTGTGACCAAATTCATGACCGACATTAGAGAAAACGAAGTTTAATGAGAATGTTCAACAAAGGGTTTATAAAAAATGTGAAATCTTTTGTAATGGTATTTCGAATTCTGGAAAGCATCAGCGTTTGGACTTGCCCTTACAGGGCAAAATCGGGTTTTCCGCGCTCACAAAGGCCAAGTAAAATGCTTTCGGAGTAAGGACCGCGTCATACTGAGCGCGCCTGAGGGACGACGTGTGAGGCGATACATGGCTTTGTTTTACTGGCACAAAACCACAGTGATAATGCGTACAGTCGATAGGAAAACTTTACGAGAGACAGTTGCGCTGAAAAAAAAAAAAATTCGGCACAGTCGCGCAAGTCAATCACCCGAAATGCCTGCAAGTGCGAGGAGACATGCAAGGTTCAGTACCATGCGACGGGCTCGCGAGGCACAGCTACAATAACTTTTTTTGTTCGTAGAGCACAACGCATCCCGTAAACTTTTGCCGGTGATTGCGTGTATTCATCCCGATCTCGAGAACGGACAGAGTGGCTAAGTTTTGCATGCTTGAGCATGCGTTAAAGCTGACCACGCGCAACTGATACTTTGCTTAGACGCTGACCAGCTGCTGCGCCTTCCGTCTGGCCTACTGAGACGCCAAGCAAGTTTTGTGTGTCGTTTGTGGCCACACATTGGATGCATGAACCGATTCGTCGGCACCATGGCCAACAGGCTTGCGTGTGCGGCTGTGGTGAGACACGATATTCTGTGCGTTGTTTTAGGCATACTGCGAGAACACTGCGAAAGCTTGTGCATTTCACTTGATCGCCTCAACAACTGCCCTCTGACAGAGTTCAATCTCCTTGAACAGTAGCCCCAACGATCGTCAGCCGTAATGTCTGGCCATGCACTGTTCTTCGCAGTGGGGGCGCTGCAGTCGACATAGAGGTTAACGGTGCCGCGCTCTTCTGGCTTTTCCCGCTTGCCCCATTTACGTATCTCCTTTTCATCCCTGTTTTCCTAAGCGCAGGGTAACAAACTGACATTATCTTCTCGTTAACCACCCTTTTCTTATCCTTGCCTCTCACCTCTTCTTGCCCGGAAGACGGTGTTCATACTTGTCCTTATTGTTTGGATTACCAGAGGGAAAATGGCGAAGAATAACAGGCTATATATTCGAGTTTTGGGGCCGTAAGTCTAAACTTCTACTCAAGAAAGCAGACGTTTGCACATGGTGCAAATATTGGTGTTGTCGATAGAAGTTGTAAAAAGAGAGCAATTACCCGTTATTATTGTCAAATTATAACAAACAAGCGAACAATTACCACAAACATCCGTCTGAGCGCAGGCATGCGGCTACGATCCTGAAGCCTTGTGTAACGCAGCCAAACGGCTGCAAAATAGATCGTACTGTACATATCTTTTGTCGCTGTACAGCTGCGCTCAGGTGCATGTTAATGGCTATTTTTTTATTCATTTATTTATTTATTTTATTTATCACAGTACCCACAGCGCCAGTTTGGCATTACAGTGTGTGTGTGTGTGTGTGTGGGGGGGGGGGGGGGGGGGGGGGGGAGTACATATATCATTGACAAACAGCAGTTTATATAGAATACAGATAGAATACAGTTTATATAGAAGATACAGATCAGGGCAAATCGCCGTCACAACAAAAAGAAGGAACAAAGAAGCAGAGCATATCCGTACATGTGCGAAGTGAAACAAAGCGGTTCTGTTGACGCAAGCACGAAGTACAGAGAAAAAAAAAATTGCAAGTCATACTGCTGAAGCAAAGGCATCATTTGAAGATAGCGATACAACATCGCCGGGCAACCTGTTCCACTCACTGACCGTCTTAGGAAAAAATGACATCCTAAAAAGCTCCGTTCTGCATCTATACTCTTTAATCTTAAGTGGGTGATCGCGCCTGCCAGAAGTGTACTCCGGTGGCCTTATGTAGCTATCACGATTGAGGCCGGTTTTAGAATGATATATATTGTGCAAAAATTTTAATCTGAATGTTTTTTCTATGATTTTGAAGTGTATTCCAGCCTAATGTTTCCTTTGCTTGGGATGCGCTAAAATACCGAGTATAATTTTGAACCACGAAACGGGCTGCTAAGCTTTGTACTCTTTCTAGTTTCTTTATGTCTGTCGCAGTCCACGGGTCCCAGATAGTACAAGCATATTCCAGTATTGGTCTTATGTTAGTCTTGTAAAGCAGGTTCCTTGTTTCTAAAGGAAAGCACTTCGCATTTCTACGTAGCATAGCAAGAACTCTATACGCCTTAGCAATTATATAGTTAACTTGACGGTGCCAGCATAGTTGAGGGGTCAAGTACTCCCCAAGGTATTTATATTCGCACACGGATGCAAGATTTGTCCCGTTAATGCTATATGTATATACATTTGGTGACTTTTGTCTCGTGAAGCACATCTGCACAGTTTTATCAAGATTTATACTTATACTCATGCCCCATTTATCACACCACTCTGCAGCCTTGTCTAAATCCTTCTGTAGTTCATTATAATCATCGGGACCTTTCATAACGCGATACAGAACGCAGTCGTCCGCAAACAATCGGATGAAAGACGATATGCCAAAGGTAATGTCATTTATGTATAACAAAAACAATAGCGGACCCAAAACTGAACCTTGAGGCACCCCCGATGCCACATCAACACCATGCGACAGCCTACCTCCAACGACTACGCGTTGTGTCCTACAATTTAAGTATTCTTTTATCCATTCAACAACCGTTTTATTTATGTTGTACCACGATAATTTTTCAAGTAGTAAAGAATGGGGCACTAGGTCAAAAGCCTTCCTGAAATCTAAAAAGATGCTATTTACACAGCCCCCTTTGTCAAGAGTGGATGCTAGGTCGTGCGTTAATTCTGTAAGCTGAGTAATACGAGAAAAACCACTTCGAAATGCGTGTTTTTTCCTGATTTAAAGTTGGCTTCACCTTGGGGAATTCCTCTTGGACTAAAGCACTCAGCCATCCAAAGTGTCGCGGTCCGTGGGCTGCGGGAACAAGTTCTGCGCCGTAGACGACTAAATTAACACGGTGTCAGTTCGAGACACTGACGTCATGCTCTTCGCTGCAAACGTACGTGGTCCACGAAAAGAAAAGAAGGCGAGGCAAATTATATAAAATATATAATAAAAATATAATCATAAATAAATATAATAAATAAATATATAATACAATAAAATGTAATGAAAATAAACCGAAGGACCACGACTAAAGCAACAGCCCGTCTGTTGTCTGTAAACAGCCCGTCACTTTCAGTGGCCTCGCCAGATAGACAGATGAAGGCTTCGGCTTCAAAGTCGCATTCGTCAGGTCCCGACTATAGCATGCGTTAATTTCATTTCGCGAGAGTAATGGCAAGATTTATTAAACCGACAAAATGCCAGAACAAAGGCCTTCATTACAATCCCGAAGAATAGTTTGAGAGTACTGGTTCACTGCAACGAATAAACTGCAGCGTTAACAATAACGTAGACAAGGAAAGCGCATTCTGGCGCCTGCGTCCATCGTGTTATGTGCCTCACCTTGCGCATGATGTTGCCTGCACTGCAATTTCTTTGTATTCAGATTAGTGCCCGCTTTAAGGATGTGTCAAGCTTTCTCAAGAACTTGACATTGACTGGCTTACACGTACATCCTGTACGATAAACTGACTGCCCTCACCGCAGGTCGACGCCGTGCCCCGAGAGTGGTCCTTGGATGACGCATAATCACGTGTGCACGGCTGACGGTCGAGAGAGAGAGAGAGACAGATAGAGGAAAAGTCTGAGAATCCAACCCAGTTGCAACGTCTCTGGCCGAGGCCTTGCGGTCGTGACGTTTCATACACTTTCGAACGCGTGTAATGGTGCCATTGAGCCGGGATCACGATCAGTGCGTAACATAACACCGGCGGCGCGCGCCGGAATAACCTGTTGGGAAGGGCCAAGGCGCCCAAGACGCGAGCGCCGCCACCCTTCGTCAAACGGGAGGACGGGACGATTAGCCGCAAGGTAATCCTCTTTGTTTTCGACGCGTTAATCAGCATTCCTCAAACAGCCTCGCTTGCCACCCTGTCCGGCAAAAGAGGCAACCGAACGCGCGCGTATTTCTGATCGCTGCAACATTATAAACACGCATCAGCGACGCAGAACGAGCGGAGTCAATAACCATCCGGTCCGCAGACACGCAATATGCGGCGTATAATCGGCGTGTCATCGGTAATTACTTGCGCGCCGAGGGATATCTATCGGCAAGTTTCCGTTAATGGCTTTGCTCGCTGCGTGGGAAAGCGCTTACAGCGCGTCAAGGTTGCGGACAGTTCCGAGAGCGGCGCATCTTCCATTTTCTTCTTCGAAGGAAAAAAAAAATGGTATGATGTCACCACAGACCAATGCTCGCATCTTGCGTGAGCTTACTGCGACGTGAAAAAAAAAAACAAGATTCACATTAAGTAATTTATTGGAAGTCGATGCTACTACCTTCGTGTCTCCCTTTTTTTTTCGGATGTGCCGACGATTTGCGTAAGGTATAGTGAAGGGCTACTCACCCGTTTGGTAGGCATTGGCAGCACTTACCAGCCAGCTCAAGACAGCGAAGTTTACGACAGGAAAAATAAATGAAAATTGGAGCCGTACGCAACACCCTGTTAAAAAAAAAATTGGTATAGTGACTAGTAATGTAAACGGCGCAGTAACTGTGAAAAAAATTAGTGAGAGTGAACGAAGGAAGAGAGAAAAAGGCGGCGTAGTGGGGGAGTGCGGTTTAATTTCGACCGCCTGAAGTGAAGATGAACGTGCACTATACAATCGGGCAGCCCAAGGGCGCCTCTTCCGTTTCGCCTCTATCGAAACGCGCCGGTTATCCAACACCATAGAAGAAAAATCAGAAAACAGCGAAAAAAAAATTTGACGAAGGTGCTCATAGCGGAACCGCTTTTTGTAGCGATAGCTACACTACGCTACCTCTTCGACCCTTCAGCGTGGCACCACTAGAGCTTCGTGGCGGCGTCTTTGGTCACGTGGTTGGCCACGTGGGTGGATCACATGGGTTGGTCATGTGGTGCGGAGCAGCTGCTGCTGCCGACGGCGCGGCGCGTAACCGCTGCAACAGCTGTGCGCATGCGCCGTGTCAATTGGGACGAAGATGAAGAAGGAACGCCCAGCGAAACGGAGCGGCGGAAGACTGACTTTGCAATTCGACTGAGCGAGTTCCACTCGGCCAGATGTATCTATTGCGTCACTCCAGATTTAACCAGGGCTAAACCACAGCCATTTTTTCTGCTTACCTACACCCTGTCGTATGCATCCTCCGGAGTTGCGCGCCTACTGAGTACCCTGACAGCGGCACAAATGCGAGCTTCCAGAGCTTGAAGGTTTCCACCTGGCCTGAGTTCTAAACTACAAAGCTGTCTCACTGGTGTAACCATTCGCGGCAGCGCCCTACCAAATTTCTTCTGACGCTCGGGTAGTTCTCAGAACTACCTACGTTTCTATAGAAGTACAGTTGAACCTCGTCATAATGAAGTTGAAGGGCCCACTGATTACTTCGTTACAGCGGTAACTTCGTTATAGCCCGTGTTGACCGAGCTTTCAAGGGGAAATCGTTATTTTTTGGTTATATCCAATATTTCATTATAAACCGTTTCTTTACAACGAGGTTTCTATTGTGTACAAATCAGCTTTTCTCAGCTTCTCTCTCATCCTAAGTGAGGTCAGCTTTCGACACTATACTTCTGGATCTCACAACTCCTTTGGATCGGCACCTGGAGATTGTAATCAGACGAAATCCTTGAAACGCCGTCTTGTAGAGAGCGAATAGGTGAGCAAATGTCCTTCGAGCACTTTTCTGAAACCGTATTGTTGCTCTGCATGCTTAACTCTTGCCTCACCATGACTGTGATTGCAGAGAAACATATCGCCCACATGTCAGCAAACGGCTGTTCCTTTTGGAAGCCTAAGCACCAGTCAATATTGAGTGTGTGTGAACATCGATTCGTAAAAAAAAAATGTTCTCGGGGCCAAACTCCGGGCGTACCTGCAAGAAAGTGCGTGCGTGTACTCTTGTTTCGAATATATTTTTCAATGTCTCCAACACTTCACGGGAATTAAAAGAAACTTGTTTCCTTCCTGTTTTTTCTCCGGCTGCAAAATTGCCAGAAATTTTACATCTCTACCAGTGTGCATTCTGTTTTTTTTTAGCACTGTTTTGATGGATGTCGTTTTGTCATGTTTTGTCATAGAACCCAGCACGAGCTGTAGGATCTGTCGGTTCGGGCTCGTTAACAGCGACGTTGGCAGCCACAGCGGCAGCTAATGGCTCCAACCGGCTGTAGTCGCGTGATTCCTGACTCGAACATCCTCGACAGGAAAAAAAAAAAGCAGACGGTTTAGTCCGTTTTATTAAAAGCTTGAGCTGAAGGGGCGATTTCTTCTTTCAGGGACGAACTGCGGTTTAAATGCAAGAGCAACAGTGGGCGACCTAAGGGTAAAAGGCGCACGAGTAGGATATGCAACTATTAGGGCGGTTTTCGAACTGCACGTGTTTTTTAGCGGAACAGCATCGCACGGAGAGAAAGGCGACGATGCATTAAAGAAGCTGGCGCAGTAGTGTAATTGTGCGACTAATTGTCGCACAGAAACAACGCGAGCAGTGCGCCAACCGCCTCGTATAGTGAAGAGGCAACGCATCCGTTGCTCTTCCCTTGGTGACAGCTACACGAGAAGGCCTCTCGCCGGCCTCTACCCCGGAAGTGCCCGTTCTGAAACAGCCTCGTCCGTCGAGGAGCCTGCTGGCCGACAAACGACCGCGGCAGTGGGAGGAGTGGCGACGGCTTCTCACTCGCCGCTGAGCCTCGTCATTTCTTCCTCGCCGCCTTCATCACGAGACCCGTTGGCGGACAGTTTATGCGCTCGTGGAAGAAAACACGCATCTTTGCAAATGCGCAGTCGCCAACGTAATCGAGGCTGCACGTGACATCACTGTCCGCCACGTCTCATTGCTATGCAGAGTATGAGGAAAGAGAACAAAGCAAATTTCGCGAATTTACGATGGAAAGACGTCAGTGGCAACGACCATCCACGGCTTGGCGGCCCGAGTACCAACTTGGGGTGGGCTCTTTCTTTAGTGCTCGTTTGATTCAATAACAACGCTGACGTAGTATCAAGAAGGTGGGAGCTGTGGCAAATATGTACAGGCTGCAAAAACGCCTTTCTTATCGCCGTTAATAAGCTTGCATAGCATCGGCGTTCGCTTTGAATAAAAGATGCGCAAAACGAATAACGGCGTCAGACGAAGGACTGCGTTCCAGGCAGCTTGAAGGGCTTGTACTCGATGGCAGCTTGAAGAGCCTGCCCAAACACATAAACATAGAAATCACCGATTTACGTGGGCCATTGAAAGAGCAGCCGACTGGGTCCTTTCTCATCCCGGCATCAAAAACCTCTCAAATGTCAGTCAATTATTTACACTGGGAGGACCATCACCTGGCCCTTAGCGTCTCGCACTTAACCTTGCTCTTTCTTCAGACGCGTTAAAGTCATACTTATTTCGAATAGTTAAGCAAATAAGCACACTTGCTTTCTGGCAATACAGCAAAGAACTCCGATTAGAGTGAACACTAATGCCCACAAGTAAGAACAACTGCACCGATAACTGTTTTTGCCAATCCCGATCGGGCCACCAGTTCCCATTACAAATAACGTTGAAAAACACACCCCTGATAACGTTTGCAACGCCTCGGTTTCGGTAAACACCATGTTCCGAAGTTTTCAAATTAGTCTGCCTTTTTTGTACTGGACGCTTCTAGTAGAGCTGCAGCGCAAGTTTCTCACGTTGACGAATCCACTAGGACGCCACTGTAGCCAATCGCATGAAGTTCCATCACAAGTTTCACCCCTGTAAACTACTCTACATTACCGGAACAAATACGCTCCCTTTTTTTATCCTTAAACTTCAGAACAGTAATTTGAATCCTTTATTCCTTCATACTAGGTCTAATGATCATATGGGCACCCGATCAAAGGCGTACACACAGGGTAGGGCAAGCGGGCAGTGCCCTTAATAAATCCAAGCAGGTGTGAAATTTTCAGACGTTGCCAAGCCTGTCCGACTGCAATGCTTTTGCCTCGCACCATCTATATTCCAGCACTTATTAAAAAATTCTGAGGGCACTTAAGACTGCTTACGTGCAGGAATGCGAAAGCATGCAACTTTCTAGAACGCGGGCTTTTGCCACGGCGCCTGTAGGCATTGCCTTTTTTATGTTTTTACTTTCTATTTGTAGTTTGATTTTGATTTTTATGTTTGTTTTTATTTTATTTTTTATTTATTTCTTATTTTATTTTATATAACTTTATATTTTTCCTTTTTAACTAATTACTAATCACACATTGCTTAATAATTGCTAAGAGTATAGGAGCTATAGGAATTATGCCATTGATGACGTCATAGTGTGACAGATTTCACGGACGGACGGACGGGCAACGATGAACCATTAAAGGCTTTCGCCTTAATACATTAGGAGTGGGGGATGCGCTAATTTTGTACCATATTCTCCCCTGCCAGCATGCACAGCAAAATGCCTTCCCTTATGGGGACACTTGTGCACGACTGTGTACAGTCGTCGGGAGACCTATCTAGAGCGTTCCAACCCGGCACCGCTGTGTATAATGACGTCATACACGAGTGATATACGGCTCGAAACAAAACCGCATCGCGCATGCACATTGCCATGTATCGTCTCTAAAAGTTATACCGGGCCGCGCCAGGGAGCGGTCACAGTCAAAAGTGAACGCGCCTCTCCAGCGCTTTAACAGGTGAATGGTCAACTGTACCTCATCATTCAGCTGTCTATTAGACCGAGAAGAAATGTCATTTCTTATCTGCGACGCTCACGTTAAACCGTGGCGCTATGAAGCGATTGACAATGCATGCCGCCCAGGAACCAGCAACTCATTTATTTAAAAAGAAAACTAAAATTTTTCTTTCTATCCAGCATGAATGTCTTGGTCCAGAGTTTAATCTATATATCATTATATTTGGAAAGAGCGCTTGCAAAATATGTAGCACAAGCATTCAGCTGCCCAGTTGCCATCCCTCCTCTTTTTTTTTTTTGTGCCGCTTCCTCCATTCAGAATCGATTTAGTACTGCGCACGAGCAAGCGAAGATCAAAGAAGCCATATTACTATGCGGTAGTGCGAACATGTACTTCACGCAGTCCTCACGCAGTCCCCACAAACAGCACTTTTTAACAGTCGTTACGAAACGCAGCACTTGTCCTTGCAGCTTTCGCATTTGTCGGCGTGGGGGTGCTCTCCGCACCTTAGGTTGCAAAAGTGTGAACAGCGCATTTGGTAACTGCATGGTCTGGTGCACGGAGAAGAGTTGTCGTGGCAAACCCTTACCTCAACGTGGCCACACGCTAAAATCTTTGAAACGACTACTCTGCAGCGGGGAGTTGCGCTGCCACAAACGACGTCAACTGTGTGCCCGCAAGCCAAGGTCCTCTTGACGACAGCGGTACACTTCGACGGAGCGGTTTTGCTGCATTCCCTGTAGGTCATATGGCCGCACCCACGAAAAATCAGGACTCGTTCAGTGCACAGAGGGGGTGGGATGCGGTCAGCTCCACAAGAGACGTAGTAAGAGTGACCGCAGGAACGCTCGACGATGACGCTGACATCGCACTCGTAGCTGCCTCTATTGCAGCACATCATGGTCTTCGAGTGACCGCACGGAGAAGTCACTTGCACATTTTCCCGACAAGGCGGCAGGTTGAGAAGCTGATCGAGACGTCCAGAGGTGCGAAGGCCTTTCACGGGCTGGAACTCGAAACACGAAACCTTGGTCCAGTGTCCACAGTCTCGCTTCACGTTTACCGCCACGGTACACTTGTGTTTGTGCGGACCGTCTCCGCTAGGGGACTGTGCCGAGCTTGTGTTCCATTCGTAGCAAGGAAACGTCGCCCTATGTCCACATTTTCGATTCACATTAACCGGCACCGTACACTTGCGTTTGTGCGGTGCGCCTCTGCTAGGGAACTGTGCAGACCTGGTGTCGCATTTGTAGCAAGGAAAAGTCACCGTATGTCCGCAGTCCCGCTTTACAGTGACCAACACCTCACACTTGTATTGGTGCGGGCCGTCTCTGCTGGGGGACTGTGCAGAGCTAGTGTCCCATTTGTAGCAAGGAAATGTAGCGGTGTGGGCGCAGTAGGGCAACGTCGCAGTGACTTCCACTCGGCAATGTTGCGTGCAACGTTCGTAACACCGATTAAGGCACGAATGCTTTCGACTGCAAACAGTTTTCAAACAAGGTTGGAAACATGGTTCAGGATGTTCGCCCTCGTGACATCTGTCTACGCAGGGGTGACCACAGGGTTTCATAACGCCACATGGTTCATTGCACGCACCCGTTACCTGAAATTTCCTCTCGAAATCGCGGGCAGACTCGATGCGGATGATGGCTCCGGGGTGTCGAACGCAAGATACATTCAGAGATGGCACGGAACGCTGGCGGTTTTCAAGAAGCGTGTTGAAGACGTTCTGGCAGCCCTCATCAGCGTTGGCCAGCTTTCCGAAGCCGTACACTGCACAACGTGCCCTTGTCAGAGCAGCCACAAGATCAGCGCCCAGAGAACCATTGGCGACATACAAGATCAGAATTTTGCACCATCTTGGATAGAAAGTCTTCAGATCCCAAACCACGTGTGCGCACCTCAGGTGCCGCAGCTTCTGAACCAGTGCTGGCGTTGAAGCGCCAGCATTTGGAGCAAGAGAAACGACCGCCACGTCTCCTGGCTCATAGCCGTGTGTCTGAAGGTGTAGGCACAAACGAGACATCACTGAAAATGCTTCGTCCTCGTCGGGAATGTCGAAGAACTGCGCCTGTTCAGCAACACCTTTGACAGCTTCCGCAGTGGTGCAAGACTGCATCACATTTCTTGTGAATGGTGCCAGAAGGTTGCAGACCGGCTGTGACAGCAAAGGCTGGAGGCTTAGCTCATGCAGCTCAAAGGCTTGGCTGTTGAATGCAAAACTCCAGAGTGAAGAAGTTGGTATTATCTGTGGGCACAAGTTGTCTCCTATGAGAATTAGTTTAGTCATACTTTGAGAAAAGAGACTAGCAGCTAGATGAGCTGGAAACTGGTGAGCTCGGAATAAAACCAACGCTTTGGGCTGCACTTCATCAGTGACGGTGGCATGCGTGACAGCTGTGGCCACTGTGCTCACAATCACAGAGGCTCGGGAAGCTGGGCTAGTAACGCGTTCGGACAGCATTTTGTTGCACCGAAGGTTACAATGCATTAGTTCATTTTGAGCATCTTCAAGTTTCTGAAATACGTTTTCTTCGAGGCTCCGAAGCCATCGCTTGTAAAGCTGCCATCGATGACGCCGTTCAGTCTCTATAAAGTTCGTGGATTCCCCATCGGAATAGTCAGTTCTGGTAGTCTGGAGCGTTTTCCATATGTAAACTGACTTCAAGCTGGCAGGAATGGATTTGGCAGTTTTAGAAGCTTGTGGTGCACTGTTATTAGAAAGGGCAATAGAGCCTCTTGAGCTAGGTGCACCACAATTTATTTTGAACTTGCAATGCTTTCGGTATTTGTTAAAATCAGCTGCAGACACAGCGGCTTGCATTTCGTTGCGGCTAATTCCATAGAACAGCCACTTCTCTATGCAATTCCTTTCTTCGTTTCTTTTGGATGCGAACTCGCGTGGGATTCCTTCAAATCGAGACTGGTGAATAATTGTAGTCTTCAAGCTGCAGAGTTCTTGCAAGGCTTCGCTCATCTTCCGAACACACTCGCTAACTCTTGCTTTTGATTCAATGCAGGATGCGGACTCTTCAAAAGCACTTGCTGCGTTACCAATTTCTGCATCCAAATCACATACACCATCCAGGTCATCTTTGAAAAGATGGGCCAACTCACTACCAGCGACAAGTACCGGACCGTGTCTCTTCGCGACGTCCACACTAAGCGTCCAGTGTATCGCAGCCTTTAGTAGTTCTTTGTCGCCAGTTCCAGACGGCGCGTGGATAAGTACGCTTCTGTCAGAGGTCAGCATTGCTTTGACTGCAGCCGTTTGACTCTTGTCCACCGAAACTGTCTCGTCGGTGTTGTACTGCAGTGCCCTTGCAGCACTTTGCATTGCAGCGTGATCACGGTCGACCTCAAGACCGACATCTAGAGACTGACGCATTTCACATGAAAGAAGAGCTTCGACCCGCTTTAGGTCGCAAGGCGATTTGGAACCAAGTGCCGTCAGATGGCTGATGAAGCAGCTGCCATCCACGTTCAAGTTCGCCACATAAAATTCGTGGCTCTCTTGCTCGCTGGTAACTCCCACGCTGTCGTATAACAGTGCAACATGTTCTGTTCCTTGCGTCAGTACCTCCCCGTAACATATATACTCATTTTCGGGGTCGCAGAACGCGACTGCCATGCCACGAAGTGATGGCAGCTGGCAGCTAGAAGAGCTGACCATGCGTCCGAGTCCTCGGTCGGGAACAACTCGAAACCTCCCTAACGTGGCCCTAGTGCTAGTGGAAAGTGCGTGTAAATAGCAGTCGTAGACATAAAGCGGGATGGACTTCTCGCTTGCGGGTCCAACCTCGTCTCTTCGGTACATACCGGCGGCTGTTACCTCAGTGAACGACGGAAATTGCACCGCTCTAGTCGTGGAACATCGACCCCCACGAAATGGGAAGGAGACCCGTCTATCGGCGTCTTCTCTCCGAGGACGACCAGCTGGGGAACTCCCGTCTTGGCAGCCATTATCCCGCTGTCCATCGCTTCCTGTTGAACGTGTTGCGTCAGGGGAGTTCAACTCCTCCCTGTGATCACTGGCCGGCAAAGTTTCCGGTGGGGGACGTCCACCTCCGCCTTGCCCTCTGCTGCCGAGGTCATCTCGATGCGATGAACAACCTCTTCCTCCCCTTGTCTCGCCCGCGGCGATCCGCCGACTGGTTGACGATGTGTTCTGCTGTCCAGCTCGGTCGTCTGGGTTGGACGCCGAAGTACCCCGCACCGCGAGTAAGCCATTCGAAGATGACGCGCTCAACGCTTCATTGTCTGCTGTATGGCGAGTGAAGCTGGATGACGATGCAGCACATTCGCGGGACTGATCTGTTCTTCGGCGGTTTCGGCGCCTGGGGCGACTCGCTTTTTGGATCCCCCGGCTGGCGGGCTGCTCCATTGCGGCTCGGAACCTGCATGGAACAACAAAACGGAATCTGTGTCTAGAGGCGATAAGAGAGTGATGTTTGGAAACACAAGGCGAACGGCATTTCGAGGCAAAGGTATCGTGTCCGGTGATAGATTTTGTGATCAGTGACAGGATGCATAGAAAAAACCTTGAGGTGTGAGCCACGTTCATTTCACCTTCCATGCGACCCTGGCTCACACCTCAAGATTCTTTTTTCATGCATCCTGTCACTGATCATAAAAATCTATCAACGGACACGGAAGGATCAGATTCAAGACGAAAGCAGATATTCGAGTGTCAGTAGAAGGTAAAGAGATGCCGAAGATAGAGGAGATGAGGGTCCTCGGCCCGACGCTACAGACTCCTGGCTTCAATGGGGACACCATTGAACCGCTGGAGGGTCATGCGGTGCAGGCGTTGAATCTCATCAAAACAGTAGCGAGCAAAGTGCAGGCCCTTGTATTCAGTAGGATCGTGTAGGCGACGCCGTACTTGGACCTAAAGATGGTTGAGAAAGCCAAGATAGATGCATTGTTCCGTAGGTGCGTAAAGCGAGCGCTAGGACTACTTGGATGTGCGCCCACCGAGAGACTCTTGTCGCTCGGTGTGCACAACACAGATAACAAGCTCGACAAGGTCAGACAACAAGCCCGTGCGCTTTCCCCTTTCTCGTTCGTACAGCTATTTATAAGCACTCCCACACGGCGGAAATGCTTATCAAAGACGTCAGGGACCTCTGTAAAAAACGAAAACTTCGCGATAAGGTACACTTCATTTGTTCGAATTTGCTATCCAAAGCGCACGTTTCTGCGTCATCATTGTGTCTCGCTGTCGTGGTACCATTGAGATATGTGACGAACAATGCCAGACAAGATCGTTTCCACATATCTCGTCACCCGCAATTGCAGCCCGACTTTGCTTTCACGAGATGCGTTCAAAACTTTCGGAGATCACCCCTTCTGTGGTTAAAGGAACACTGAGGAGAACTCGATCATTTTTTTTTTGTTAGCAAAATCTGATAGTTCGGCATTTCATGGATTTGTTGCCGCTTGTCCGGGCGCGAAAGATGCATTTATTTTAAAGAAATTTGGATTCGAAGATGAAAAAGTTTTTCCCGCCGTCTGATTCAAACTCGGGGAACTCTTATGACGCCACGGCAACTCTTATGACGTCTCAGAACGGAGTGACGTGATACGTGACGTAAACGCACACTCCGTGATTTCTGACGGCTAGCGGTGCGATGAGCAACCTTCCTTTGCCAGCCTCAGAGATTCGTGGTTTCCATGAAGTAAG
This sequence comes from Amblyomma americanum, assembly GCF_052857255.1. Classification (NCBI taxonomy): domain Eukaryota; kingdom Metazoa; phylum Arthropoda; class Arachnida; order Ixodida; family Ixodidae; genus Amblyomma; species Amblyomma americanum. Next base: position 176,664,165 of record NC_135500.1, read on the forward strand.
GAAAATTCCTCCAAGGTGGCGCCTCTTGTCCTAGGAAGTCATCACGCTTGTACTTGCGAGATAGGCCTGTGGCGGCGACACCTGTATTTTGGTTCTTGCTATTTTCTACATTACAAGAGCTTTGTTTTCAGTAAGAGTGGCGTTTTTGTGATCAGGAGCTGCTATTCTATCGATACAAGCCAACTTCAATTTCTCCTCAGTGTCCCTTTAAGTGTAATTTGTCAAAAGCGTGCGTTCCCAAAATTGCGCGTGGTTTGTTTCACGCCACAAGCGCGTGCGCTTGCTGACAACTGAGTTCGAAATTTAATACAGAGGTTCGCCGATGCAGTGTACTGAAGGTCAATGAAAAAAGCTCGCTGCCGGTGGACGGTTTGCCCCGTATATTAAATATAGTGGCTCATACGTTTTGTGTCGAGAAAATAGACGTACGTACTACCTGAGACCAAAGGAGGATTAAACACAGAAAATATTTGAGAAAGTTCTTGCTTTTATGAAAAATTCCAAGCTTAACCTTTTATCTTTAGTAATTTTCTTTCTTCTTCTTCTCTTTAGCGTTATGCGACGTTTTAGCGATTTTATCGCATTTATGTTTACAACCGTGTTGATCGCTGGCACTCGTGGGGATGGCCTTGGCTTCGTTTCCGTCCTTACTGAGCAATTTCTTGCTTTTTTTTTTCCTGTGCATGTCAGATAACGTAAGTCCAGCTCAGTCTTTAACAACTGCTGCCTCCTTGCTTTTTTTCTCTACACCTAGGCTGTGCAATTTATGTTTCTGTTTCTGCGTGTCGCTAGCCACCGTCTTGTTTTCAGTCATTTAGTGTGCCGATAGAAAAGAGGCCGACTGATCGCCTTCGAAAATGAAGTCGCAAGCGGCCAGCGCGGTTGTTTCTCGTCCTTGCCCGTCGTCTGCAAGCGGTGCATACCCCACAATTAATACAAACAACATTTTGATTCCAAGAACAAATAAAATGGAAACGCTCCAGCCTTAAGCCAGTTGCCAAGTTTCATGCTTTATTCCACCATTTTGCTTTCGAAATCTCGCTGCGTTATCCAGCGTCTACTTGGGGCAGTTTCCTTATCCACCAACACATGGCCCGCATATGGGACTAACAGGAATTGAAAGACAAAAATAAAACAACGCGGACTTGAGGGCAAAAACGATTGGATGATATTCGGGCAATTAAAAAAATAAATAAAAGGAAACTGATATTGTGAGTCTTGAACGTGCAGGTTGGCTGTGTCTGGTGCAGGCCGGGAGTGAATGTAAATAGCTGGATCCTGCAGTGCACTTAATTATGATGATGACAGTGGACATTATCTTGCTCTGTAAGAAGCCTGGCATTTCACGCTTATACGAATACAAAAGTATAGACACGCTTAAAGCATAACAATGTTTTGCTGAAGTTTCGATTGAGAACCAGTCAGTCTTCATCACAAAGTGAGAGAAAAGGTGAAGACTCTTCTTAGAGAAACGTTTATTAGGTCAACGAGGTGCAGACCGAGCGCACTTACAAAAGTAGTCTTCTTATAAACAGAGGTCCGGCTTTTCAGTTTAAACCGAAGAACAAGCCGAAAAAGGTATGACAATTTCCATTTTCTAAATTTAGCTTCAACCAGAAAAAAGTGAGTATTCTTTACATGGGTGCCCCAGCTAGCTGACTACCGAGTAGGAGTTGCACTCAGCCCAAGAAAAAAATCAACGATGTGAGGAATCCTACGTAGTGGCGAGAAGCAGTGCCGTTGAATTAAGCAGCCCAGTTGAGGGTTTTTCTAGATTGCTCCGTTACATCACACGTGTCTGCAAAGTGCCAGGCTCCACCTCCTTGCCAAGCGTCGTAGCGCTGTTCACTGTCATCCCCCGATCTTAGCCGTTACTTCGTTACGCAGGTCTATCCATTTCAAGTAAGGACGGCGTCACGAAAAAGTGCCATGTTCTGGCTACCACGACGGTTATAAGCGCCAGTTCCATACCTGTCTCCAACACGCAGGCCTCGTGATACCGCGCCCTCTCGCTCAACCTAGCGCAAGAAACCAGCTACAACATACGGCAACTCATATTTTAGAAGTCAACTTACACTTGCGTTTTTGTCCTGAGGTTCCGTGACTTAACTCCTGTAACTTCTATCATCAGTAATAGCAGCTTCTTCTGCAATTAAGCACAACTATAAGTGCTTGCCAGTGATTATAAAGACCGTTCGCGCATTATCACTGGTAAATCGAATGTTCAAATTGAGGAAAAAGTTAAGTTCAACCCAAAGCGATGTTTGACTGCACAGGAATGCCAAATTAAATCGCCGAAAAAAACATCCGGAAACTCTTTCGTAGGAAATGGTACTCCGCGAAAATTTTCGAAAACTGCTTCCTGAAATAAACGCCGGAAAAAGTATTTCGAATGTTGAAAAAACAGAATAAATGCTGAAGATTTCAACCCCAATTCAAAAGTAGATTTACACACGCTTGAAAACATTTTAACGCTTTACTGACGTTTCAACTGGAAACAAGTCATTATACACCTGTCCCCACCGAAACGTGACTAACGCCTTGTTTTCTTTTCTTTTTTTCAGAGCGTGTCAGTCTGCTTTATAGGTATACATACTAGTAACTATTATGGGTGTGTTCAGCTGAAAAAAAGACATTAATTGAGGTTCCATGACTATTTCTTGTATTCAATTAAATTTTTATATGTTATGCGCAAATTTGTCGACACAGAGTAAAATAACTTACCTTTGCAGGAAACGCCGTGATTTCCTTGCGAAAAATTATATATCAAAAAAGGCGGAAAACGTACTGGTCAAATGTTTAGGGCAATGCCCCAAGGTAATGCCAATGGGTAATTACTCCCTTATTAGAAATCTACTCCACTTTGGGGGACTGCCCTAGACATTTGAACACCACTGTTCCCACTTAGAGTTATTAATCAATCCGCTCGCGCTCTACGATAACCTTGCCGTGCAGGTTAGCTCAGTTGGTACAGCCACTGCTCCGGTGAACCGGTGGTCCCGGGTTCGAACCGCGGACCAGGACGAATTTTTCTTTAACTATGACGTTTCTAAGAAAGCTGTCAGCTTTCCTTTCTAGCCGTATGGCTGCTCTTGAGAGGATGCCAATTAATAATTACTCCCTTATTATGGAAAGCGTCTCTTTTGAGATTTAATTATCACAATTGCAAGAAAAATTAAATTTTCAGCAACCTGAACAATTTTTCGGTAAATATATGCAACCTTTCAGTTGTGAACAGATAGCAAACATATTTTGGCTCAAAAAATTTCGCAGCAAAAAAATTGCAATCATTGCTGAAGAAGTAATGCATGTCAATAAGGGAAGTATTTAGGACAATAATGGGACAATAACGTTTAATAATTGGATGCTTAAAGTTTTCTCAGTATTAATCTTTCCTCTTTAGTATTGCCAGACAAGATTGGTGCTTCAAAACCGGTCAGACTTTTTTTGATCGGGCTTCACGTGACAAGCCACAATGATGGTTTAGGCGATTCTGGTTTCTGTAATTGTATTTGTAGATTTGTGAAAATTATTATTATTGATAATAATAATAATAATAATAATAATAATAATAATAATAATAATAATAATAATAATAATAATAATAATAATAATTTCAGGGCCATTCGACTTGATCAGCGCACACGCTGACTCTTTTGTGGGTATTTGTGTGGACAGCATTGAACTACGCTTAATTTTTGTACAAAACTGCCGACTCATCACAAAGTGTGTCAGCGCATCGGGCATTTTTGTAATAGTCAAAAATTAGTTATCAGCGCTTGTCCCGTGCAGCCTGTGTTCCTATTAGCTTAGCTTTCTGTTTTGATTTTTTTCCTCGCCCTAAGGCAATGGCGGCATGCCAATTACAAAGTGGGAACACCGACACTAGCTATGCCACCTTTCTATGAGTGTTAAATTTTACTTCCTTCGATCAAAAGCGCCTATTCGTGGTTTTAGGCTTGCATTTACCCGTGCGCAGATATGCTGCGACATTTAACAAGGCGACTCCCTCACTAAGACCCACCTACTGTCCCAGCCCCAAACGAACTCTCAACACGGGCGTAAACTATTTAAACCGCCTGGCAGGGCGAACTGTCGCAAAATTAGCAGAAGCCACAAATATAATCTGAAGTTTCGGAATACGAAAACGTCCACTCCCCCATAACTCACCGCTACCAGAAACAGTTATCGCATGTTTTTTTTTTTTTCACTTTTTCAATCTACACCACGTCTCTTTGTGTGCCGTGCACGATATCAAACAACAAGGTTGAAAAACTCACGGATCAGAAGTTCCCCAGTAGTACCGGCCGGTCCCAACTCCTGCTACGTTTCGAAGTGCACATGGTTCTGCTCCGAAACAGACATGAAAATGCTGGCATCGCAGCTAGTACACGGCTCAAGTCCCTGTTTGTTCAACTGCAGCGCTATGAAAGTGATCATAATGCACACGGGTCCTCTGGCGCAGTTTCATCCACACTGCTTTACTTCTTTTATATCTAGTCCAGACGCAAGTATTGACTCGACATCGACCTCATCAAGCCACGGCGGCAATTGTCTCGGCCCATGGGCGTTTCTTCAGTGCGCTTATCAAATCACGTGCTAAAATCATTCGCTAAATGTAGCGCAGGCAGCGACAAGTCCAGGCACAATGGTGTAGAACGTCCCGTTGCTACTGGCAACAATTTAAATAACGCTTCGACTTGGATTCCGTGGTACTCATTTTGAAATCCTTCACAGCAGAAATACGAAATATGATGTCACAAAACTGTTCCTCGAACAAAGCAGCAATAGTACGCGAGCTGAGCATACTGCACTTAGAAAAAAAAGTACTTGAGAGGGCAGCCATGTTGTTACGGGGCGTCACGTTGTCTTCGCGTCAGCCGGCATTGTTATGCAGCCGACATGATTAGATTTCGCTCAAGTGGTCGGAGAGAGGCACTAGCGTCGAGGCTGCTACGGGCTGCAACAGCTGCGTTTCTGTGCCCGTCAAAACACGTGACAGTATAGGCGCCACGTTATCAAGCAAAAAACCGTTACCATGGGAAATCCAGTGCCGGCGTAAATGCTGCGTTGCGAATCGCTTCTCTCGCTCGTTTGAAATACGCCATCAACTTCCCCGCTGCAAAATATAACATAATATACATCACATTTTGCACGCACCTGTTCCTTGACACGCGCTAAGCCGCAAGTGAGCACTTCTTTTTTTGTTGACCCTTTATATATTTTTGTTTTTGTGTTGTTTTTCTTCACTCACATTTGTTAGCTGCCGACCCGGACACGTGTTTTCCCTCTCTATACTGTATGCTGAGTTGTGCATTTTCCATTTCCAGACAAAAGTTTTCGTCTAGAAAAAATAAAACATCACTTGTGGTGGTGAAGAAATCGAAATTGTTCACGAACACACCATACTACGAGCAAGATTTCCTTCCCCCTTACACGGAATTCGCATGTCCAGAAGATAACCAAACATATCTCGTCGGTGCCAGGTGCAATTGTTCGTTGCCGCACATTCCTTCCGGCTGAAGTAAATCTTCAGATATATAACGCATTATTTGTCTCGCAAATAAGCTCGCTAGTCTGGTTGACAATTACTAAAACCAACCTAGAAAAATTTATCTCCTTCAAAAGAAAACTATACTCCACATTGTCAATCTTGATTACCTAAGCCACACACGGCGAGCTTTTGAAACATTCAGTGTGCTAAGAATTCCAAGTACGCATGAATTCCGCATGTTGCTTTCATTTCACCTGTCTTTATCTTTCAGGTCTATGGTAGAAGGCACTGCGCTATTGAAGCAGAACGATCACACACTTAATACTCGCAACATATACACTCGGTTAGTTCCCCCTTTTCACACTGACTATAAGTACCAATTATTAGAGCACAATCTTCCAATAATTTCAAATCGATATAAAGATATAAATAACCCTACTAAAAAAGCACTGAGTCAATCCGCACAAGTAACCTGACTTACCATTTGCAACTAAGTACAGCTGTTGCCTCGCCTGTTTTGTAGATGTTTTTTGCACTTGTGTATTTTTATTAATGATGACTTTGTGCTTTTTGGCTGTCCTGGTTTTGCGAAAATTGTAATCTGACCACGTGTTCGCTTTTTTATTTATTTTTGTGCATGTAAATATTTTCAACTGTGTCCGCTCCTAGCCTTGTAACGACTGCCTGGGCCTCGTCAAGTTGTATAGCCACAACTTTTAGTCCAGGTAGCCGGCCAGAATTTTTTGGGAAATGAATAAAATTGAAAATTTAATTGAATTTAATTTGTCTGTTTTATTGTTTCCAAGCAGTTCAAACCCTATATTTTCGCGCCTTCTGAAATAAACACGTCAGTTGATAGTTACCACTCGTGTTGTCCATCTTCCTTGTACCGTCTCTCGCTCTGTTTCTCGAGATGAACTCACACCAACTAGCCTAACTGCTTACGCGTGTGCGGCTAAAGAGCGCTGCTTTGTGCCGCAGCACTTACTACGTTACAAGGAAACAAGTAAATTGCCTAATATTCACCACATTGCTGCCCTTACTTTATGGACCCTCCTGCAGCTTAGTATTCTCCTGTTCATAGGTTTTGTTAACGTATTTTCTTTTTGTAACTTTTATTCCACCTCCCTTGTTTGACAAATTATGCTTCAGCTAACTGCCTTAACGGCATATAAATCAATTTCAGAGCTGTCGCAACCAAGCTGAAGCTATCAGCGTTGTGTGCTGCATCCGAAAAGTATACCACACCTAAGATGGAGGCATGGATTTCCTGCTCGACGCTGGTCAGTCTCTTTTAGCTGAGCAAAACTCTCAATATCGCTCGGTAGTCATTGAGACTGCGATCAGACTGCGTTTTTTCTGTCAGGAACTGCCAAACTAATTGAGTTTTCGCATATGAACACTACAAGCATAGCTTCGCAGGATGGAGCAACATTTGCTGTCTCCTTGTGGAAATGAGCAAGGCAACAACATCAAACTTTAACATTCATGCAGCGGAATGCCACATTGCAGCTCAAATTTCTGTACTGTTCTTTCATACTAAAATTGTCAAGTCAGCATCTTAACGCGGACATCTGTGTCAGCAGGAATCATAAAGGTGACCTCTATAGTCAGTTACAACTCAAGAAAACTGCGGCGAATGCCCCTCAGAGGGTGCCCTCCAGCCAATAGCATCGTCCAAGACACGGGCCTTTGTCCTCAGCCCTTAACCCTTCAGCACACCTAGTTTGGATCAAGAAAAGGCCGTGGGCCGTGGCTTGGACGATGCCATTGGCTGGAGGCAACCCTTTGAGGGGAATTCGTTGCTTCATTCTTGAGTTAATTGTAACTGACTATAGTTAATGCACACTTACATCCGTAATTAACGTTATTTAATTCTGCTGAAAAGTGAATGAAAAATAAAACAACTGAATAAATAAACAGAGAAATCCGAATATGAAGTGCAGAATTTCACATAAATGCACCATGGCAGTGGGGAAACCTTGACCAAAGAAGCTTTCAGGCTGAAGTAAAATATACACTCGGAGCAGTTCCGAATTGAACATGATAAAACCAAAGGGAAATAGAAACGGAAATGAGCTGCATTAGTTATATGCCTCGTTTCATGAAAATAATGCTCGTTATATGTGTGTTTGCATGTTAATGTTGTGTTTCTTCTGTTTTTTTTTTCTACTAGCGTTCGCAAAGTGCTATGGGCTCAATTAATTAAAAACCTGCCATTCTGGAACGATATTTCAGGTGGTTGCACCATTCATTGCTTAGAGCTTCTTTGTTTTTATCGCAAGCCAAAGTATTCGACATAATGGCTGAACACTACTCCCCATTCCTTGTCTCTGGGTACAGGTGACTGCGAAAGCACGCGGTCCCGAATTCAAGAGACAACACAAGCTTGGCGAATTTCAGACACTGCTGCAAGCAGTCTACACTAATGCTGAGCTCTGCACTCTCCTTGGCATGGACGATAAACAGTTTGAAAAGTGCTTTCTCGGGAAGAGCAAGAAACACCCGCAAGGCTTTAAATATGTGCTTCAGATCGGGGAGCGCGAATGTTCTGAGTTTTTTCATAGCGAATCGAACATACTGTTATTCGATTTGCTGAACGAATCAAATGGTGCACGTTCAAAATTATTCGAAACGAATCGAGTACGATCATGAGTTTTCGAACAGTTTTCGAAAAGGCACGAAGTTCGAATAGAGCACGCCGTCATTAGGCTTCGAGGGGTTGTTTCAAAAAAAGTGGCCGGCTGGCTCACGGTTTTGCTTTGATGGGTCACCGGCACGTCTCGCGACGGTATTAGTTGGATATGAGTATTAGTTGATGAAGGCGACGGCGTGCAATGCACCGCGCGAGATGGTGTTGCAGTGTAACGCGAAGCGTGATCGGCTGCGCTGATAGCGTAGTGTTCTCGTGCAGTGGCCAACGAAACTCATCTGTTCGCGCCGCCGCGGGTTCGAATCTCAGTCGCGGCAATATTTATTCATTTATTTGCAGTTTCGCCAAGGTCATCCTCAGGGTCAAGCTTGACAAAAACTTCGTAAGCCGGTTTGGCTGCGCGAAGTAGTGTTCTCGCACTAAAACAGGGCCTACTCTGACGCCGTACAGTTGCTGTCGAGATTGGTCTGCGCTCAGCGCCGCGAAGCGGACTATTGACCAACCACATCTTGTACCTTTGCATGCAGCCCCTAGAGGGCGATCTCCCAGATAAAGTCTGCGCCTCTCTCACTGCCTCTGTGTGTGCGAAATAACATCTCATACACCAACGGGAAGTTCACGTGTATGAAGAAGCTAGCAGTGTGTGGCAGTTCAAGGTCATTCGCGGAGGCGCAACGTTGGGCCCCTGTCGGCAGCGGAACAGCTTCCCCAGCTGGGCCAGCTGATCAATGAGAGCCACGCGAGCTGTCATGGCCTGTGCAAGTGAAGAATCCTGATTTAGACCGGCCGGTGGAGATTTCGCTCCAGGCTGGTGCACCGAATTCTCGGCTCACTGAGGCGGGGTGTGTCGTTTTTTTTTTTTTTGCTTACCATCTTTTTTTTTACTTTCTAGATACACAGTCCCGTAAAAGGATCGACATCGACAGCATTTGGAAGTTTAGGGACTCTTACTTGTTTTGCAAATTCAGCGTGAAACAAGAATAAAGGCAAGAACACATACACGAGCGCTCCTCGTGCAGTTCCTTACTCTTACTTGCTTCATGCCCTTGAAAGCTTTGATGCGCTTGATACAATAGCTTTCCTTTCACAAATTTCCTTAATGTATTTTAATAATTCGCCCGTGCTGCTTGTTTGCTGAGGGTAAGAGAGAACGAACGCTGCAAGGAATGTGTTTGCTTCAGCCATAACTACCATGACTTCAGCAGGTGCTGTGACAGCAGGGATAGGATGGCCGCAGCTGGCACAGGACAGGATTAATTGGAGAGATATGGAGAGGCATAGTCAAGATGGTGATGATCATGATGATGATGATAGCACACTCTTCTCACAGTGCTAGGATAAGGCATAGGTATTTAAAACTGCTGCATTCTTATCAAGCAACGACAAGCACACTGAACAGACCTCTGAAGCAGCTGTTATAAGTAGCACTCCGTTTAATGTAATTGGAACACGAAACACACAGCCTTAGTATTTCATATAAAACATAGCGACTGTCTTGGCAGCGGTGTACTTAACCCTTTGTGGAACAGCCTATATTTTTTGCGGAATTGCTGAAAATCTTTTCATTGCACGAGCAGATGAGGTGCACAAAAATGGTTCTTAACAAAATTCTCAATTTTAGTACGAATATAGTTCTCTGAAATACAGTGGGACACATTTGTCCCAATCGCACTAAATATAAATAAAGAAAATGGGACGTATTTGTTCCATTAACCTACATGGGTTTCCTCACTGAGTTAGTTTGTATACTAAACACTTCATGAACTTGTTCGCACTTGTTCACTTGTCGTTGAACATGTTCGCACTACTTTTCCCATCGCGGAACACCACCGGCATCTACTCCTGGTTTAACTGTTACAGGGATGTGCTCTTTGCCGATCAGCTGAACTTCACTCGACACACCAACCATTACTGGCCATTTCTTTTTTGCCCTCCTTGTTCATTCGGAAGGACTTGCTGCTGGTGATTCTGAATGTTTGGCTATTGAAGATTTGGCGGCCAAGAACAAACTCTGGTTTGGTTTATGGCCGTTTAACGTCCCAAAGTGGCTCAGGCAATGCAGGACGCCGTAGTGGAGGGCTCCGGAAATCTCGACCCCTGGGGTTCTTTAACGTGCACTGACATCGCACAGTACACGGACCTCTAATATTTCGCCTCCATCGCAAAGCGACCGCAGCGCCGTGATCAAACCCGCGTCTTTCGGGCCAGCGGCCGAGCGCCATAACCACTCAGCCACTGCGGCGGACCAGGAACCATCTCTACATATAATATTTGAAAATTACCGCTCAAAATTCAGTCGTTAGACTTAACTAAATGTCCAACTATTTTCATCGTGGTAGCTTACCCAAAAGACGCGGGTTCGATCACGGCCTCGGTGGTCGCTTTTCGATGGAGGCAAATTTCTAGAGGCCCGTGTACTGTGCGATGTCAGTGCACGTTAAAGAACCCCAGGTGGTCGAAATTTCCGGAGCCCTTCACTATGGCGTCCCTCATAGCCCGAGTCACTTTCGGACGTTAAACCTTCACAAACCAAACCATTTTCAGCATGGTGGAAAAAAAGTGATTTCGTCTTATTACTTGTGATCACAAATATTCAGAACAAGTGCACATTGTGATCTAAATTGTTCCTCCTATGCAGAAAAAATGAATTACTTATCAGGCATTTTTATTTTGTTTCTTTCAGGTAGAATATGGCCAAAAACTTGCAACATGACTGAAAAAAGAACGAAGCTTCAAGGATTCGACTCGCTACCACATATAACGGACGCGGCTGAAGCCATTTTTAAACAAAGTATTGATACCTTAATATAGGTGACCGCACAACATATCCCACTGCTACTTACGAGCCCTTTAGTAGGAGAAAAAAAGTGGGAAATATGTGCCCCATTGTCCCTTAAAGGGTTAAGCTGCCTGAAGTGTCTAGTGAAGAGCCCTCAGAGGAAGTTCCTTGAGCAACTGAGAGGGTAGTAAGGACAAACTCCATCTAATTTAGTTCAAGACGCATTTTCTTCTTTTTCTTGGTGAGAAAGTTGCGTCCGAGCAATTTCTATGAGCTCGGTTCAAAAACTTGTGACTTCTGTATCGCAAAGGACCCCGTGATCGCTGCTTAGAAATGAATTGGCGGAGTCGGCTAGCCTCTGGTGTCCTTGCATAAATAGCTGTTTTGAAGCACGACAGCTTGCTGGCGAAAACATCTCATGGTGACAGTGCCAGTATTTCAGTTTATGCTCTTATCTATCTTATCAAAGCTCCGTTTTCAGTGAGTGCGTCAGTGTTGTTGTTAGATTCGGGTAATATTTCGACACAGACCAACATCAATTTCTCCTCGATGTCGGTCTTATCTTTATGTTTATTTGCGGAGGGTTACACTGCATTTCTTGAGCTATCTTCCTTGTATCCACAGCCTATCATAGATCGGGTTTCGATAGCTCTACGGTTAATGCAGAAAAGAAATTTTTTGCGTTTTTTCGTTTGATTAATTTAGCTCATTTCGTAAAAAAATTATATAAAACGACAAAAGCACGCGTCAGAAAAGCACATTAAAAATTGTGACGATTAGCCTGGTGGCTTGACACGAATAATTAAGCGAGAAGCTGCTGCCGAGGCTTGCCTTGGAAGTCCCTTCCGTTCGCGCTCGGCATGGAGGAAAGAAAATTGCGCTCGACTTCACGAAAGGCTGGGTCTCACCTCATCTCAAGCTTTCGCCCCCGGTCAGAGGCAAGGAACTCCACTTGGTTCGAATTCTCACTATTTCACTGCATCCGGTGACTGGGAAACTCGTGCTTAAAAACAAACAATTCTTGCATGTGCAACAGCCACACGTTATTTTCTATGCGCATACATAATTTGCCAAAATAAACTGAAATTTACGCAACTAATGCGTTTTCACTTTTTTCATTCACTCTTCTCCTGCATCGATGCACGTTTTTTGTTTGTTCTATTTTGCTCAGTAAGAGCAGGTGCGCATGCGCCTGCTGTGAGGCTGCGGTGATGGCCGAACTGTCTAATACCCCTGTCACACGGCGTTCCTCTAAGGCCTTTCCAGCACAGGCACCTCTTTTCACAAAAGGAGCGAAAGCTTAAAGGAGCAGCGACGCTGCTACACGGTGCAGCCCAAAGGTGAAACAGTCGAAGTAACACGGTGGTTTGGGCTAGTTGGTTGCAGTTCATAATGGAGACAAGTGTTCCTTGTCTTCTGTGTGCGTTTTATTCATGCTCCGAAACTTGTCTCCATTGTGAAACAGTCGTTGAGGCTTAGCACCCGCCGAACCCGCTGAAGTGAGTGCTTTGAAATCAAAGTGAGGAATTCTGTTCATTCGTTTCGCTCAGACAGTTTTTTATTCTAATCGCTTCCTTGAAAGAAATGCAACAGTTTCTCTCATCAACAGCAGCAGGTTTTGTGTATTGCCTTGGCCACCAGGGACACTCGGTGTTGCTGCAACACTTTACTGACTTAAAATCTGGGCGTAAAATATAAGCACCCCTACAAAGAGCAAATCCAGACACGCCTTTCGTATTTTTAAAAGATGATTTCAAATATTCTTGGCTGCATCTTTTGTTTTTCATTGCTTTTCCTTTTTGACGTTGGACAACACTGGGATCACAGGTTGTCGAAGGCCGCGCCTTTGGGCTCCGAGGTCTTGGACGGGCGCCTTCTCCTCCAAGGCCCTTAGCGGCAAAGGCGCAACATTTGTGCCGTGTAGCTGCACACCTCTCGCCTTTGGATATAAGGACCCGATTTTCGAAGGCCTCAGCGGTGCCCGTGTGACAGGGGTATAACACATCGGGAAACGAAAGGAGCTGCTCTTTGAGCCGGTGGCAGTGCGAATCTTGCTATGAGGTGTTTCTCTACGTCACTACAAGGGTCGACGTACTATAATGACGTCCATTCGGTGGAACAGCTATATAACAGCTTCTCGCTGTAAAACTGGAGCAACGGCAAAACAGCAAGGCGCAAATAAGACTGCACAGTTCTTAAGCTGCGCCGAAGTAGCACAGCACAAAAATTTGAAAGGTGCTACGGGATAATAACTATACCGGTGTATATCCCGCTTTTAAGTGCTATTTTGTCATGTCACGTTTTGTCACAACACATATAACGAACTGTGGGTTTCGTGCACGGCGGCATTGAGTGTTTTGAATGTGTCGCACCAATACTGACAGCCACATCGCGAAGAGGTGGTCCAAAACGAGGTGGTAGTCGCGTGGCGCCTAAATTGGTCATCCCAAAAAGGAAAAAAAATGGCGGTGGCTTAGCTCTGGTTAAACCTGGAGTGACGCTATAGCTACAGCTGGCCGAGTGGAACTCGATCAGTTGAATTTCAAAGTCAGTCTTTCGCCGCTCCGTTTCGCTGGGCGTTCCTTCATCTTCGTACAACTTGACACGGCGCATGCGCACGGCTGTGGCAGCTGTTTCGCCGCCGGCAGCTGCTGCTGCCAGCTGCTCCGCACCACGTGGCTGGTCACGTGACCAACCAGGTGACGAACCACGTGATCAGCCACGGCACCGCGCCGCCGGTAGGGTGTCTACCGCCGGCACCTGCTCCGCAACACGTGACAGACACCGTGGCGGTGGCGGCACTGCCACGCTGAAGGCTCGAAATGCTACCGTAATGTAGCTATCGCTACTAAAACGCATATTCAGTTTGGTGACCAGCTACACTGAAATAACGATTTGTTCTTTCAGGGACAAACCGGGGAGCAGCTGCTTGAGTAGCAGTCCCATACAAAAATTTCTTTAGTCTGTCTATCAAGTGTCCATACATTTTGTAGCGCGAGCTACACTGGGCTACCAGTCGAGCATTTCGCGATGGCTGGGAGAGGCAGTTGTGCGCATGCGCCGTTACTATGGCAACCGGAGAGGAGCAGCAGATGCGGCGTGCGGTTCGCCGTTGGCGCGGCCGAGCGCCCGCTCCACCGTCCGAACGAAGCGCGCCGCGCGCTTCGTCGCCGCCTCGCCTCACGCCGCTCTACCACCCGAACCACGCGTCGCATGTGCAGCATTGCATGTAGAAGGCGGAGATGTAATGTGCGGCTGTATCGCAACGCTTGATATGGATGCACAGAAGGAGAGCCCAGCCGCTGCCAAATGGTGGTATAGGCAAGAGAAGATTAACTCTTCAGGTTCTGAGGTTGTCGCCTGGCACTTAGCTACTCACTAAAGAGACAATGAGCGTAAGAAGGCGAAAAGAGCAGCGGTGACGCTCGAGCAGAGAGAGTAACGGCTTGCCAAGCGGAGATGCCAGACTGCCGAGCGTAATAGACGGCGCATAGCGGCCGAGATGGAGCCAAATGTCTCTCATTGCTAAACATACGTGACCACAAGCTCGGCCAGAGAAACGTACCTCTCGCTACGTATATCCTGGCATAGCCGAGCTTAGCCACTGCCAGTTTTTGCCCATAAAGTCTACAGACTTTCATCTATACTAGACAATGCAAATGATATAGGCGGTCTATAGACAGTCTATAGACTATGAATCGACAAAAAGAAATATCTATAGGAAGGCAATAAAGTCTATAAGAAGTCTATAAACAGTCTATAGACCATTTTAATACGTAGTGAGCGCTTTGAGGTGCTCGCTTCCTAAAGAAAAAAAGGATCACGAGCCGGAGATGCAACTATTTTCGCGATTTTCGCACGGCACGTGTGATTGAGCAGAACAGCTTTGCATGGAAAGAAAGGCGACGATGCATGAAATAAGCTGGCGCCGGGAAGGAACTGTGCGACTAATTTACGCGCAGAAACAACGCGAGCAGTGAGCCAACTAGCCGGTCGATAGGAGTCTGCGCATCTGTCGGTCTTCCCCTGGTGACAGGTACAAGTGCAGGCGTCTCGCCATTCTGCACCGCAAGTTCCGCTTCTGAAACGGCCTCGTCCGTCGAGGTCGACGAACGACTGCGATGGCTTCTCACTCGCCGCTAAGCCACATCACTTCAGTGTCGCCTTCTTCACAAGCCCCGTTGGCGGACAAGTGATGCGCTCGTAGAATGAAACGCGCGTCTTTGCAAGTGTGCAGTTGCCAGCGTAATCGAGGCTGCACGAGACATCACTGTCCACCACGCCTCATTGGTATGCAGGTATACGATGAAAGCCAACAAAATAAATTGCACGATTAAAGCATGGAACGACATAAGACGATGGTAACAAACGTTGTGGTCTGGCCGGCCCAAGCCTCACCGTGGGGTGCGTGTTTGTTTGTTTGTTTGATTCGAGAACTGTGCTTACCTGTCCGGAGATGCATCGTGGTGCCGAGAGGGTGACAGCAACCACAAACATGCATTTTTTGACGCTAAACGGATAACGACGTCAGACTTGGTTCTACGCGGCATGAAGAGCTTGTACAAACATACAAACATATCAAGATTGAGTTCCACTTAACCTAGCCTACGGTGGTCACTGAACGAACCAGATTTAAAACCGACTGGATCCGTTCTTGCCCACTCCTCACCAGCCTCGTTTACGTCAGTCAATTACTCGCACTGAGAGCACAATTATCTCAGCGTCTCGCACTTAACCTTGCTCGCCCTTCGCCCAGATTAAAACTACTTTGAATAATCCTAATAAGCACAGTTCTTCTAGGCGATTCAGCGTAAGAACTCCGATTAGAGGGAACACTAATACTCAAAGTAAGAACACCTGCAGCGGCAACTGTGTCCTGGCAATCCCATTCGGGCCATTGGCTTCCATTGAAAACGACCTCGGAAAACGTAACACTGATTATATGTCTGCGATGCTTTGATTTCGATGAAACCCATTGTTGCAAAGTTCTCAAAACAGTCTGCACTTTGTGTACTTGTCGCCTTCTGCAGAGTCGCATCGCAAGCGTCACGCCGTTTGCGACTCCCTTGTCCTGCACACTTGGCGACGCGCACCCTCCTTCGTCGCGACCGTCAGCTGCAGGGTAGCCGAACGCCACACTAAAATTTATCAAGCGTGATGAGCTGCACTTCTGCTCACCCCTGTAACATGGCGGTGGTGTCCAGCTGCAAAAACGCGTTACTTAATGCACGGCTGCCATTGCACCGCCTAATTGCTCCTACTAAGTGGTCTTTACAAAGCTGTTACAACTTTCGCTGTTAGAATATTTAAATGCAGGCGATAACTACCTGATGAACTGAACAGCGGGAACAATCCGGCACGCTTGTTGTCTGCGTGTTCGTCAACCACGGGCGCCGCGCGTTGCCACTCCACCACTCCGGTGATCGGTCACTTGTGCACGCCTAATGATCATCTTGGTTATAAAACCCAGGCACAGGCGTGGTCCAAAGAAAGGCAAGGGGCCAGTGTCGTAATAGGTGTGGAGGAGAGCGATGCGCCAATTGTGTCCCGTAAAGTCTCCTGATGGCGTGAAGCATAAGGCGCCACCACAAACTTTGACCGCCTTTTACGGCGACTTATGCACGCCTGTGTACCTGAGCACAGTATTACGGCGAAAGCCTTTAACGGCTCATCGTTGTACGTCCGTCCGCGAATTCTGTCACACTGTAGCCGTCAACCGAATGACGTCAACTCGATAAGAAAAAAATCCTTTTGCACAACGAGACTCGAACCACCATCCTTCCGTTCCGCAGCCGAGCGTGCTAACGACTACGCTACTTCCTTTTTTTTTCTTTATTGCTACTACCTGCCAATGCATATGTAGCTCTCGTTGGCAGGGACACATTATTTTTCATTCTTTTTACAGTCCCACAATAATTTTTATCTAGCGTAAAGACGCTGGAGAGTGCTTGCGGAAAGACGTCGAATCAGCCGGATGGCTCCCAAACGCCCTCCAGTGTCTCCAGCACTGAAGAGTCATGAACAATTGTGTAATTAACATCTTGACCACCCATCAGTGAGACAATCAGCAACGCCACGCTAAAGGCTCTCGCCTCACCGCACTTTAGGTAAACAAAGTGCCTCCCTGAATTTTTTTTAACCATTAGACCAAAATTTGGCCGGAAACTTGCGCAAGAGCGATGGCTTGTGAGGGTCGCTTTAAGCGGTGTCGCTATGAATCTCATGTAAAATGCATGACGCCAGTAAACCAACACCTCCTTTATTTCAAAAGAAAACTCAGTAAATACTTTGCTCTGTCCAAACTTAATGTCTTCGTCCACAGTTTGGTCCATATGTCTTGAGATTTAGCAAACCTCTTTGCAGAACACATAACACACGCTTGCGAACACTCCCATAGCCATCAGCTGCCTGGCTGACCCCCCCCCCCCCCCCCCTTATCCGACCCGCTTCCCCATTTTGAACTCTCGTAGTACTGCGAATGAGCAGTGAATGATCACAGAAGCCATAACTATCTGAAAGTGCGAACGTGTACTTCACGCAGACCTTGCGCCGAAAACAAACCAAGTCCCCACAAACAGCACTTTTTAACAGTCGTTACGAAACGCAGCACTTGTCCTTGCACCTTTGGCATTTGTCGGCGTGGGGGTGCTCTCCGCACCTTAGGTTGCATAAGTGCGAACAGCGCATTTGGTAATTGCATGGTCTTGTGCACGGAGAAGAGTTGTCGTGGCAAACCCTTATCTGAACGTGGCCACAAGCTAAAGTCCTTGAAACAGGAACGCTGCAGAGGGGAGTTGCGCTGCCACAAACGGCGTCAACTGTGTGCCCGCAAGCCAAGGTCCTCTTGACGACAGCGGTACACTTCGATGGAGCGGTTTTGCTGCATTCCCTGTAGGTCGTATGGCCGCATCCAAGAACAACCGGGACTGGTTCAGTGCACAGTGGGGGTGGGATGCGGTCAGCTCCGCAAGAGACGTAGCAAGAGTGACCGCAGGAACGCTCGACGATGACGCTGACGTCGCACTCGTAGCTGCCTTTATTGCAGCACATCATGGTCTTCGAGTGACCGCACGGAGGAGTCACTTGCACATTTTCCCGACAAGGCGGCAGGTTGAGAAGCAGATCGAGCTGTCCAGAGGTGCGAAGACCTTTCACGAGCTGGACCTTGAAACACGAAACCTGGGCCCGGTGTCCGCAGTCTCGCTTCACATTTGCCGGCTCAGTACACTTGTATTGGTGCGGGCCGTCTCCGCTAGGGGACTGTGCCGAGCTAGTGTCCCATTTGTGGCAAGGAAATGTAGCTGTGTGGGCGCAGTAGGGCAATGCCGCAGTGACTTCCACTCGGCATTGTTGCGTGCAACGTTCGTAACACCGATTAGGGCACGGATGCTTTCGACTGCAAACAGTTTTCAAACAAGGATGGTAACAGAATCCAGAGTGTTCGCCCTCGTGACACCTCTCTACGCAGGGGTGACCGCAGGGTTTCTCAACGTCACAGGGCTCATTGCACGCACCCGTTTCCCGGAACTTCCTCTCGAAATCGCGGGCAGATTCGATGCGAACGACGGTTCCGGGGTGTCGTATGCACGACACAGACAGGAATGGCCGGGAACGCTGGCGGCTTTCAAGAAATGTGTTGAAAACGTTCTGGCAGCTCTCATCGGCGTTGGCCAGCTTTCCGAAGCCGTACACTGCACCACGCGCCCTGGTCAGAGCAGCCACAAGATCAGCGCCCAGTGAACCATTGGCGACATACAAGATCAGAATTTCGCACCACCTTGGATAGAAAGTCTTCAGATCCCAAACCACGTGTGCGCACCTCAGGTGCCGCAGCTTCTGAACCAGTGCTGGCGTTGAGGCGCCAGCATTTGGAGCAAGAGAAACGACCGCCACGTCTCCTGGTTCATAGCCGTGTGTCTGAAGGTGTAGGCACAAACGAGATATCACTGAAAATGCTTCGTCCTCGTCGGGAATGTCGAAGAACTGCGCCTGTTCAGCAACACCTTTGACAGCTTCCGCAGTGGTGCAAGACTGCATCACATTTCTTGTGAATGGTGCCAGAAGGTTGCAGATCGGCTGTGACAGCAAAGGCTGGAGGCTTAGCTCATGCAGCTCAAAGGCTTGGCTGTTGAATGCAAAACTCCAGAGTGAAGAAGTTGGTATTATCTGTGGGCACAAGTTGTCTCCTATGAGAATTAGTTTAGTCATACTTTGAGAAAAGAGACTAGCAGCTAGAAGAGCTGGAAACTGGTGAGCTCGGAATAAAACCAACGCTTTGGGCTGCACTTCATCAGTGACGGTGGCATGCGTGACAGCTGTGGCCACTGTGCTCACAATCACAGAGGATCGGGAAGCTGGGCTCGTAAAGCGTTCAGACAGCATTTTGTTGCGCCGAAGGTTACAATGCATTAGTTCATTTTGAGCATCTTCAAGTTTCTGAAGTACCTTTTCCTCGAGCCTCAGAAGCCATCGCTTGTAAAGCTGCCATCGATGTAGCCGTCCGCACTCAATAAAGTTCGTGTATTCCACATCGGAACAGTCTGCTCTGGTAGTCTGGAGCGTTTTCCATATGTAAACTGACTTCAAGCTAGCAGGAATGGCTTTGGCAGTTTGCGAAGCTTGTGGTGCTCTCTCATAAGAAAAGCCAATAGACCGGATTGAGTTGGGTGGGGCATAATTTCTTTTCAACATATACTTACAGTCCTCTCGGTACCCGTCAAAATCAGCTGCAGACACAGCGGCTCGCATTTCGTTGCGGCTAATTCCACAGAACAGCCAGTTCTCTATGCAATTCCTTTCTTCGTTTCTTTTGGATGAGAACTCACGTGGGATTCCTTCAAATCGAGACTGGTGGATAATTGTAGTCTTCAAGCTGCAAAGTTCTTGCAAGGCTTCGCTCATCTTCCGAACACACTCGCTAACTTTTGCTTTTGATTCAATGCAGGATGCGGACTCTTCAAAAGCACTTGCTGCGTTACCAATTTCTGCATCCAAATCACATACACCATCCAGGTCATCTTTGAAAAGATGGGCCAACTCACTACCAGCGACAAGTACCGGACCGTGTCTCTTCGCGACGTCCACACTAAGCGTCCAGTGTATCGCAGCCTTTAGTAGTTCTTTGTCGCCAGTTCCAGACGGCGCATGGATAAGTACGTTTCTCTCAGAGGTCAGCATTGCTTTGACAGCAGACGTTTGACTCTCGTCCACCGAAACTGTCTCGTCGGCGTTGTATTGCAGTGCGCTTGCAGCACTTTGCATTGCAGCGTGATCATGGTCAACCTCAAGACCGATATCTAGAGACTGACGCATTTCACCTGAAAGAAGAGCTTCGACCCGCTTTAGGTCGCAAGGCGATTTCGAACCAAGTGCCGCCAGGTGGCTGATGAAGCAGCTGCCATCCACGTTCAAGTTCGCCACATAAAAATCGTGGCTCTCTTGCTCGCTGGTAACTCCCACGCTGTCGTATAACAGTGCAACATGTTCTGTTCCTTGCGTCAATACCTCCCCGTAACATATATACTCATTTTCGGGGTCGCAGAACGCGACTGCCATGCCACGAAGTGATTGCAGCTGGCAGCTAGAAGAGCTGACCACGCGTCCGAGTCCTCGGTCGGGAACAACTCGAAAGCTGCCAAGCGTGGCCCTAGTGCTCGTGGAAAGTGCGTGTAAGTAGCAGTCGTAGACATAAAGCGGGACGGATTTCTCGCTCACGGGTCCAACCTCATATGTTGGGTACATACCGGCGGCTGTTACCTCAGCGAACGATGGAAATTGCACCGCTCTAGTCGTGGAAAATTGACCCCCGCGAAACGGGAAGGAGACCCGTCTATTCGCATTTTCTCTCCGAGGACGACCAGCTTGGGCTCGCCCATCTTGACGACCACCGCCTCGTGAACCTAGAGGACGCTCTCCAGCAAGGCATTCCGAGCTCGTCCTGTGAGCACCAGTGGGCAAACTTTCTTGGGGACGTCTCCCTCCGCGCTGTCCTCTGATTCCGGGCCCTCCATGAAGCGGTGGTCGACCTCTTCCTCCCCTTGTCCCGCCCGTGGGGACCCGCCGTCTGGACGACGATGCGTTATGTTGTCCAGCATAGCCAGCTCGACTGGACACCGAAACGCTCCGCTCCGCGAGCAAGCCGGGTGGATTCAAAGGAGGTGAGGCGCCCAACGCTCCACCGTCCGTTGAATGCCGAGCGAAGCTGAACTGCGGTGCAGCAGGTTCCTGAGACTGATTCCATCTCCTTGGGCGGTTTCGCTGCCTAGGCCGCCTCGCACCTTGGACACCTCGTTCGGGTGGCTGATCCATTGCGGCTGGGAGCCTGCAAGAAACAATAAAACGGAGTCTTCTCGCACAGGAGGGCACGATCGTCATCAGCAGCTGCTGGAGCTGCAGCCTAAGTGCTGTCTACTGCTGGACAAAGGCATCTCTCGTATCCCTCATTTCCTCATTTTGGCGTCCCTTCTTGAGAGCCAAAAGCAAAAAAGTTTAGGTGGGCCCTTAAAGCCCCTACGCGCTGTGAATGCGGAAGCATCCTTTGACCTAAAGACCTTTACACTATAGGCCCTTACCATAAATGCCTGTGACCGAAAGGCATTTGACCTAACGGTCTTTACGACAAAGACCTTTACCATAAGGGCCTTTGACCTAAAGGTCTTGAACTAATGCCTTTACCAGGAAGGCATTTGCCCTGAAGAGCTTCACCCTAAAATCCTTTACCGTAAAGGGCTTTGACAGACACCTTTGCCCTGAAGGCGTTTAGCTTGAAGGCCTTCCGCCTAAAGGCCTCTACCATAAAGGCTTTAATAGTTGCCATATCCATTAATGGCCCCACCCCTAACCAGCACCCCTAACACATTCAAAGTCTCGTTTACTTCCCGCTATTTACCGCACCGTGTGACTATTGGGAGGCTTCACCACACATCGGCATTTTCCAGGTTAGGAGGCAGGCCAATAGCGCTTTCGCGCCAAAAGTAAGAGTAAAAAAACTGAGAAAATGCCTGCCCCAGCATGGCTATCACAGGCTTAAACCAATAAAAAAATTGAACAGGGGGTAAAGAAAAAAAATGCTGGTGGTTTCGCTCTGGTTAACCCTCGATGGTGGTCGAAGGCGAAAGGCTGCATCTCCCTGGCTACGTTTGTGTGGTCGAGTGACTGGCGGTCTCCCCGGCAGGCGTCGCATCGAACGCACCTAGCGTTAGGCTGAACGCATCGAAGTGCACCGGCGTTTTATGCAGAACCCACTTTGATGCCCTGCGCATGTGGTTCCAGCAGACGCTTTCCCGCGCCGCTCGGTCAAGGTGTGTGGCGTCACGGAGGGAGTAGGCAGCACACCTGGGATGCCTCCTTTCGCCCTCTCCGCAATCGGTGACGGAGCGCACATCTGCATATCTTCTCTATTTCTCCATACCGCTCTATTTATGTTGTGCTGTCTAGTTCCTCCGTATGCAGCCGCATCCGTGTACATAATGTTTTCTTTGTTGGCTAGGTTCTGTTGCACATACTGGGCCCTAGCCTCCCGTCGCCCTTTGTGCAGGTTCGGATCCATATTTTTGGGAACTGGTGCTATCCTAATTGTTTCCCGCAGTTGATCGGGTATTCGTTTTGATCTTTTTACCTCTGACAGTGCACCCTCGTAGCCGGACCTTTTGAGCAGCCCTGTCGCTGTTTTGGTCTTTTTTAGCCTCTGGAGCTGAGCTACGAGTTGGGCCTCCCTTAGCTCCTCAAAGGTAAACTCAACCGATCAGTACCGAGACACGTGAGCATGGTACACGAGGGAGGATAGATGTGCGCATGCGCCGTTACCATGGCAACCGGGAAAGAGGAGTGGGTGCGCCGTGCGCTTAGTCGCTTTCCTCCCACCTTTATCCTTCCCATTACGGCGCGGTTCGGGTGTCCATCGAGATATTTGAGACGGTTACTGTGCTTCGCGCTCGCGGCGCCGTCTGGCATGACGTCACACCGCGCGGCTCGCCGCCGCCGCCGTTTGGTATGACGTCACACCACGTTAATCATCCGAACCGCGCGTCGTCGCATGCCCAGCATCGCGTATAAAAAGCGGAGATGTAAGCGGCGGCTGTATCGCAACGCTTGATATGGATGCACAGAAGGAGAGTCCAGCCGCTGCTAAACGGCGGTATAGACAAGAGAACGTTAACTCTTCCGATCCTGAGGTTGCCGCCTGGAAGTTGGCTACTCCACAAACAGAGAATGAGCGTCAGAAGGCGAAGAGAGCAGCGGAGACGCCCGAACAGAGGAAGGAACGCCTTGCCAAATGAAGACGCCAGACTGCCGAGCGCAATAGACGCCGCATAGCCGCCGACATGGAGCCTATGGAAGGCGTCAGTCAACGGCAACCAACCGAAGAGGATGTGAAGGCCCGTCGTGTGACCGATCACACCATTCGAGTTTCCGAAAGTGCATCTGCGGCCCGGACATTTCAAGCGGACATGTCTCTCATTGCTAAACATAGAGTGCCAACAACAAGCTCAGCCAGGGAAACGTACCTCCCGCTACGTATATCCTGGCATAGCGGAGCTAAGCCACTGCCAATTTTTTTTCGTTCGGGGTTATGTAGCCCCCAGAGTGTGGCGCCCCCATTGCAGGGCCTCAATCAGCTGTTGCAATCCGGCTTAAAAAATTAGAGATGTTTTAGACAAGGAAATGAAACGATAACTGTCTCAATTCTCGGTGGTTATCTCAACCGCGCAGTGAAAAAAGAAGGAAGGTGGAAGTGAAAGAAGAAAGGAAGAAATGTGCCGTAGTGGAGGGCTCCGGAATAATTTCGACCACCTGGGGGTCTTTAACGTGCGCTGACATCTTCTTCTTCGTCCTCTTAAGGCACTGACATCGGACAGTCACCTTCTTCCTTTTCCTTACGGCGCGGTTGAAGCGCCCACCAAGAAGGCAGACAGTTGCTGCGCTATTTCTTTTCTAAAAATAATAATTTTCCCAAAGTTATTGCCCTGCGTTCGCACCATGTTGTAGTGCTCGGTCAGCCGGTGTTCAGCAATCGGTTTGGCATGCTTTCTGCACAGGATAGAGGAAAGTGCGGCGTTGTAGCGACGACGACTACATAAGCCTGAAATTCTGTGAAGCGTGCCGGAAACGCAATCGAACCGAAGATTGAACCCGCCGCGGTGGCTCAGTGGTTACGGCGCTCGGCTACTGATCCGGAGTTCCCGGGTTCGAACCCGACCGTGGCGGCCGCGTTTCGATGGAGGCGAAACGCTAAGGCGCCCGTGCGCTGTGCGATGTCAGTGCACGTTAAAGATCCCCAGGTGGTCGCAATTATTCCGGAGCCCTCCACTACGGGACCTCATTCTTCCTTTCTTCTTTCACTCCCTCCTTTATCCCTTCCCTTACGGCGCGGTTCAGGTGTCCAACGATATATGAGACAAATACTGCGCCATTTTTTTTCCACAAAAACAAATTATTATTAATTATTATTAAAGCCCCACGACACATGATGAGAATTAAAGTCACCGGCAAAGAGAACTGACTTCTGACAATTAAGGAGCAGGAGATCTAGCAGCCAGGTATCCTGCATACCGCAAGCAGAAAAAGCACTTAGTCTTTAAAAGGAATTGCACCCTGGAATTTCAAAGTCTAAAGCCAATAACTCACAGTCTATAGCAGAGGACTGAAAAGTAATCTTATCCCTGTGACAAAATTAGAAGAAACTAGTATGAGTAAGCCCAGGGCAGTTTTCCGAAAAAATGCGCAGACTGCGAACTTAGGACCACCTTGGACCACATATTATGGGAATATCCTCATGCCTCCCGGGAGGGGCGACACGTAAAGACGAAAGACCAATGGGAGACCTTACTACTGAGCTCCGACCCGGCGACTCAGCTGCAACTCGTCCGGCTGACTGAAGCCGCCGCCGAGAGCCAAGACCTTTTGGCCATCGTCTGGGCGGGCAGCCCTCAACCTACCCTTTTTTTTTTGTTGGACATTAAAGGTTTTCCTATCCTAACGGTACCTTCAAGGATCACCGCTTCTGCGTTATAAACGGACATGAAATGTGCAGGACCAGCGCTTTGTCAAAAATAAAAATAAAAAGCGCGAGGGGTTTGTTTCACGGTGCAAGCGCGGTCGTCTTACAACAATGCTCGAGATGCGATGCTTACGGTGGAAATTCGCCGATTCAGCGAGCCGAAGGCCGGAGAACTGCTCGCAGCCGGCTTTACCGCATATCAGCGAAAACTCATCAATCTCGATCGTGCGGCCAGGCGCCCACCGCCGCATAAATCTGATTGCGGGCAGCCGCTCGCGAGCTCGCAAGCAATGCATGCATGAGCTTAGCAACACTACGCAGCGCGTGACATTCAAAAACCAATTTGATTCAAACATTAAACGTGCTACTGTTGTCTATATTTCCTATGCCCAGGCCATCGTATGTGCACAAGCGCCGTAGTTCATAGTGCATTTCAACCTGTTCTTTAGAGTAGCGCAATGAGCTGTTCCCAAGCGTTCACCGGCAGGCACGAAACGGGACTGTTCGAGAGCAGTTTAATGAGGAATATTTCTAGTTCATTTTGCACTGTGTTCTAGCCCTATTTGTTGCATTATTCGGTATATTTTTCCTATAAAAAACTATAGATTAACCTAGGTCAAGGAGGGGTCAAACTTGGAAGGCGGGAGTTATAAAGTTCTTGCTTCTATAAAAAAATAAATGACACCTTGGTCTGAATGGCACGACAAAGTGCAACTTGTGAGAACAGGTGGTTTTTTATTTTTTTTTAGAGGGAAAGCGCTACTCCTCCCGTACAAAGCTGAAGGTCATGTGGCTATCAAATTGGACCTTCAAACCAGGAGGTGCGGAGGCTTGGCTCTGACGTCATACCACGTGACTCACCACGCCTCGTCACAGCCGCGCGCGTTGAACTGACGGCGATCGCTGCGCTCGATCGCCTCCCAACTATCGAATCACGCGACTCGCTGCGCCTCGCCACAGCTGCGTATGCGGAGCCGACGCTACTCTCGCAACTACCGGAAATCGCGCGTGCTTGCCTTCACACAAAGCCATGGATGAGACACGTGCCGGAACTAATGCTTCGACGATCGCCGCCAAGCAGAATGTGATGATCTTTACGATATGGGAAGGCGTCAGATTGGACAACCATGTTTACCAGAGCTTTCGCTCGTCTTATTATAGGTTCAACCGGGTTGAACCATGGACAGCTTTTTTTTGTTGTTTTTGCGTGTCCTTTAAGAAGCTCGCGCTGTGCTGCTCTTATTGTCTCACTACATGCATTTTCGTAAGCCACCAAGACTGGACAGAAAGCAAGCAACGTGGACTGGAGGACAAAAACGATTGAATGATACATTCTAACAAAAAAAAAACTGATACGAGTTTTTTTTAAAAAGTACTGGGCGGCTACAGCTGGCGCACGCGAGGATTAGGGGGAGATATATCTAAATGTTATAGGGTTGTTGAAGGTAGAGGAGAAGAGGTATTCATTTTAAATTTTTTTTATTTGTGTCGAAGTGCCGCATGTGAAATGTCGAAGTGTCGCATGAGTACTAGCAACGTTTACGACTCCAAAACTCATGTCAAAAATGACAAAGGTTCCCCGTCGTGTGCAAAAAAAAAATTCTTTAATAATTAAGGAGGTTCTTTCAGAAAACCAAGGTCGTGCGCACCACACACCCCTCCCCCTCCCCCACCGCTCCCTAGTAGGTTAGTGAAGTCGCTTATGTCAGGCCTAGTCAAGGGTTCGACAGAATCCTGTCTGGCGAGGGGGAAACGTAGTGGATGAATAAAACGTAACACTCGCCAAAAATGGGT
The DNA here is from genome assembly GCF_052857255.1 of Amblyomma americanum. Taxonomy (NCBI): domain Eukaryota; kingdom Metazoa; phylum Arthropoda; class Arachnida; order Ixodida; family Ixodidae; genus Amblyomma; species Amblyomma americanum. Next base: position 176,690,884 of record NC_135500.1, read on the forward strand.
TTTTGGCGAGTGTACGTTTTATTCATCCATTAAGTCAGGCCTGATTGGAAACCGCTGGGTGAAGCTTTGTCCTCCAATAGGCTCAAATGATCATGACAGCAGGCATGATCTAGCCCTGTATAGATGTCTAACAGTGCATTTCTGCCAGCCGATTTTGGAACTGCGCGAGAACGAAGCGCAAAAAAAAAAAAATTGGACGGGTGACAGCCGGTGATATAGAGTGTGCTGCAAAGGCTCTCCAACGACGGTGCTCAGACGGTTAACAAAAGGAAGCCGTCAGTTCGCTGAAAAAACCGGACTGAACAGATGGTCGTAACAGACGACACAACCACCATGGACACAGCCGTACACAGGCGGGGAAACTGCTTAGGTTTGCAAACAGACGTTGAGCATTGGTTATAACCAGATGTGTGACAACAGCTGACTGTTCAACGAGCATCTCGGGCAGCTGCCAGAGCGGTTACGAAGGCCCTAGCTATAGCATATAGGAGGTGTACATAGACTCCTGTCCATGTAATGCAGTGTCTCAGACGCCGGACTGCTAGCCAAAAACCCATATTGGACGCCACACTACTTTTCGCCTGAAGCTCATTAATATTGGATTCTATTGCGCGAAGTTCTGCTCATAGTACCACTAAAGTCCGCAAGACTTTATGCGCGAAAATTGTCCACTGAGTGCGCCGTTTTATCGCGAAACAACGAGGTAGTTGATCGCTAGTTACAAAGGGCATTCGCATTAGAAAAAAATGCAAATATAAAAGACAGAGGAAAAATAATAATGCATGGGGTAAGCCCCTGCAACTTTATTGATGCAGGCGCTTAGGCTCATACGTCTCGACCTCACACGCTGGATTTTTCGTTAAGTTTTCTAACTTGCTGAACGTGCATTATTTGCATGAAGTATATGTCTGTCCAAATAGTAATGAGCGATCGACTCATGCAAGCAGCCTGTGCTCCTCACTGTTTAGCCCTGTGTCTTTTTTTTTTTTACGTGCCCTTCACAAGTGCCAGCAAATCCCAATAACAACGGCGCACTCAACGCTTAAAAAGTAACATATTTTACCACCTATGATCGAAAGCACAGGCTCAACTGCTTTAATACGTGCATTTAGCAGAGTACAAATACGCTGCGAAGTTTTAACAAGGCGACTTCATTACAGTACATCCAACTGTAATTTTAACAGCCGTATAAATAAATTCGCAACAAACGCACAACCCACATAAACCGAGTAGCAGGGCCAACAGTAGATTGCAGGAAGTTTCGGAATAGGAAATATGTCCTCCCCCGCGTAACTCGACGCTATCAAAAACAGTAAACAATACGCATTCTTCACTTTTTTTTTTTGTTATATACGGACTCTTTACATGCGCGCAATAAATACAAAAAGATTAAGAACTCACGCATCAGAAGTTCCCAATAGTACCGGCTGGTCCTAACTCCTGCTACGTTTCGAAGTGCACATGGTTCTGCTTCGAAACAGACTTGAAAATGCTGGCATCGCAGAACACGGCTCAAGTCCCTGTTTGTTCAACTGCAGCGCTATGAAAGTGATCGTAATGCACACGGGTCAGAATAACCGTCCTTCTGGCGCAGTTTCATCCACGCTGCTTCCGGTAACTGCGCTCGTCACAGTTTTGACCCGACATCAAACCGACCAAGCCGTGGCGGCAACTAACTCGGCACATGGGCGTTTCGCCTGTGCACATCGTCAAATCACGTGCTAAAATCCTTCGCTAAATGTAGCGCAGGCAGCGCCAAGTCCAGGCACAATGGTGTAGAACGTCCCGTTGCTACTGGCAACCACTTAAATAACGCTTCGACTTGGCGGGATTGCATCCGGTGGTGGTACTCATTTCGAATTCCTCGTGTGCAGAAAAACGAAATCTATATCACAAAACTATTTCTAAAATAAGGCAGCTATAGTTGAGCGTATCAAAATTGTAAAAAAGAGAGCAGCTACGTTTTTACGGAGCGTCACGTTGTCCTCGGGCCAGCCGGCATAGTGATGCAGCTGGCATGATTAGATTTCGCTGAAGTGGTCGGTGAGAGGCAGTAGCGTCGAGTCTGCTACGGGCTGCAGCAGCTGCGTTTCTGTGCCCGTCACAACACGGCCAAAGTCGAGGCGAGCGCGCTTCGGTGTCGCGTATCAAGGTATTACCATGGGGGATCAAGTGCCGGTGTAAGTACTGCGTTGCGTGTCGCTTCTCGCTCGTTTGAAATACGCCTTTGATTTCCCCGCTACAAACCACGAAATACTCGCTGAGATTTTGTATTTCCACCGTATTCCTAGCGGTCTTCGTGGGGTGTGTTGAAAATGTGCTGCGAATTGTTTTCATGTGTTTGACAAAAGAGCAAACGTGTTATCGTTTGTGCACTCGGAGATAAGGCGCGGAAATAACCGCTGGCCCCGATAAAATGTTTGCTGCTATGCACGACTCAGAGCAGAGTTCGCGATCGCAATCATGTATTCAATTTTGTCAGTACGGCGATCGCCTAGTGCGCGTTCGCATGTAACTGCACTTGCTTTACTTTTACCTATTTTTGCTTTTTCTTTTTCGTTTTAACGTGTTAGCATTGAGGGCCCCATGTCGAAGAAATACCGGCGGCGTCGTCGTAGTCGGTGTCGATGACAGTGAACGAAAAATCCACGAAAAATCCCCAGAGGAGCAACCTAGGGAGTAGGTAGGCCACCTAGGTCACGTGGCCTTGTGATGTCATCACAAACTGCCCACATGGGAGGTGGCAATTAATTTAGATTGGTCACGAGAGGTCGCACAGGAAGAGCAATCTGGGTCTCACAAGCCCCACCTGTGGCAGCACCTGCCATCGCAGGTGCTATGAAGACCCACCACACCCAACCACGCAAAGTGTCTTTTTATGAAAAAGGGGATTATGCTTCGCTATCACAGGAACTCGACGCATTTTTTCCTGAGTTTCTTTCACATCAGCCATCCCTGAATATTGATTCCTTCTGGAACTTGTTTAAAACTAAAATTTTGTCACTGACGCAGACTTTCATCCCATCCCGCTTGATTTCAGCCAAGCGTCGTGACGGTATGCATTGGATGAATAGACAGTTGCGGGCAATGATAAACCGGCGGAAACGGCTCTTTCGCAGATATTTTGATACGCCCGCACTAACTTTGTACTCCGAGATGAAAAAGCAAACTAAGAACTTATCGAAAGAAATCCGTAAAGCGAAAAGGGCATACTTCAGCACACTAGGCCAACAACTAAATACAAACCCAAAGGCAGTCTGGAAATATGTTAAAAATAAGAGAAACAGCAGGGTCTCTGCGCCTGATATACTAGACGCAACTGATTTTGGAAGGGATTCAAAAGGTAAAGCGAGAAGTTTCAATCTTTATTTCCAATCGGTGTTTTCCGATCCCATTAATACACATACTGACTTTCAATCTTCCAGCACCCTGACCAGAATGAATGACGTAGAAATTTCTGAACGGTGGACCATGCTTTTATTACAGAAAATTAAAGTTACATCAGCACCAGGGCCTGACAACATTTCCAATTACGTTTTGAAAAATTGTGCAGCTTCAGTTGCCCCGTATCTCGTTGCATTATTTCAGAAATCGTTAGAGAATTCTTCTTTGCCCCTTGACTGGAGAAGTGCCAATGTCGTTCCGATTCATAAGAGTGGTGATAAAACTAAAACATGTAACTATAGGCCCATATCGCTGACGAGCGTGTCGTGCAAAACACTGGAACATGTAATTTATACTCAGTTAATTAGCCATCTACAAAACAATAGTTTTTTCTGTTCGCACAACATGGATTTAGGTCCGGCTTCTCATGTGAAACACAGCTCGTGGAATTCACACATGACATTTCTGTTTCCTTAAACTCCGCCGGTCAGGTAGATTGTATATTTTTAGATTTTCGAAAAGCGTTCGATTTAGTTGCTCACAACCTATTGTTACAGAAGCTTTCAAAATTAAATATTCAATATTAAATTAAATGCGGAAAGGAGACAGTGCGTGGTTATCGACGGTGTCAGCTCGGAAAGTGTGGGTGTAACTTCAGGTGTTCCGCAGGGGTCGGTTTTGGGCCCTCTTCTATTTCTCATTTTTATAAATGACCTCACTAGTAACATTTCAAGTATAATCAGACTTTATGCTGATGACTGTTGTATCTACCGCAATATTTCTTCTGAAGCAGATGCAATTTCACTACAGCATGACCTCAACTCTGTATTCTCTTGGTGCAACAACTGGAATATGGCGCTAAACATCTCCAAATGTAATCTGGTCCGGTTTACAAAAAAGAAACAATTCCTCCAAACAGACTATTTCCTTGGTAGCACTGAATTATCCGCAGTTTCAACTTATAAGTACTTGGGAGTCTTTTTTTTCTACTGACCTATCATGGAATACACACGTAAATTACATATCTGCTAAAGCCAGTCGCACATTAAACTTTCTCAGACGTAACTTTAAGGACGCTCCCCTTACGCTGAAGGAGACATTATACATGTCTACTGTACGTCCGATATTTGAGTATGCTTCCGCGGTTTGGGACCCGCATACAAAACTGAATATTGAGGAGCTGGAGCGCGTCCAGAAACGGGCTGCTAGGTTTGTGTCCGCCGATTACAATTTCCAAAAAAGTTCTTCTGGTTTGCGCGAGAAGTTGGGATGGCCATTACTTGAAAACAGGCGCAAATATTTGAGACTCTCTTTCTTTTATAATGTGCTTAATAATAAAACTTGAATTCCAAAAGAGAAATACATTAGTGAACCCAGCTACATTTCCGCCCGCACTGACCCACTTAAGGTGCGCGAGTACAATTGCCGTATAAACATATTCAAATATAGTTTTTTCCCACGAACAGTGCATGATTGGAACTGTCTCCCTTCGCGGGTCGCTACCGCTCCTCCTACATCGTTTCTGACCGATTTGCAAAGCCACCTGTCAATATAAGTGCAATAATTCTTGTCCGAGTGTATTATGTTTTAAGCAGTGCTGTATTTTAAAATGTATTTTTTTTTGTGTGTGTATGTGTGTGTTTAGGGTATGTTTGCCTTTCTACAATGGTTTTTATTTTGTTTGTTTGTTTGTTTGTTTTTGCTTCCGTGTGCATGGGTTTATTGTATTTTCTGTGTAGACCGCATCATTTGCCTAATTTATTATGTACTAGATGTTTGTTCTTATTTATGATGTTTCCCCCCAACAATAATGCCCCAATGAGGGCGCTGTAGGTACTGTGTATAAATACATATAAAATAAAAATAAATAGTGGTGCATTGCCCAACTGCTGCACCACTGCGCGAGGATTGGTATGGTCTCTCCCAGGGTTCTGTGAATATAAAGGAGAGAATGACCGATTCCGCATATATGAGCATTAACCCAATAACATTATCACGTCATATTCATAGGCAAAGCTCGTGTCCCCTCCAGTTTTTTTGTTTTTGCTTCTGACACTGAGCACTGTATATCTAAAAAGAAAGGCCCTGATCATTGTGAAAAAAAAAAAGCCATAAATGCTTCTCAAATTTGCAGACACGCAGCACAGTTCCCACATGTTTTTCATCTGACTGCTCCTCTTGATGAATACCACCGGCAACGCCTGGAGGTGGTCCGCTCCAAATATCATGCTGCGTTTGGGAGTGACCCCCAGTTCTATGTCAGGGCACCAGGTCGTGTTAACCTGATTGGTGAGCACATAGACTACTGTGGCTACGCCGTTCTACCAATGGCAGTCCAGCAAGACATCTTGATTGGCTGTGGACGTAACAACACAAGAACTCTCCAATTGGCCAATGTTGACAGTCGCTATCAAAGCTACTCTGCACCCATGGACAGCTTGAAGATTGATGATGTACAGCCCTGCTGGCACCATTATTTCATGTGTGGAGTCAAAGCGGCTTTGGAAGATGGAGGAAGCTGTAAACCGGGTGTTTCACCCCGTGGTATGGACATCATGGTCCATGGCACCGTGCCACCGTCGGCGGGCTTATCCAGCTCAAGTGCACTGGTGTGTGCCGCAGCACTTGCTACACTACAAGCAAACAAGTAAATTTTTCAATGTTCATCTCATTGCTAATTTGATGTTAGGAACCCGCCTGCAGCTTGATTAATGTATCTGACTTTGTTCCTCAACTAAAATATTTATATTCTATAGGTCATATTAGTATTGTTAACGTCTTATATGTGTTTGTAGCTTTCATTCCATCTTCTTTGTTTGATAAATATAGGCTTCAATTAACTGTCTTAACATGCATATAAATTGATTTCAGAGCCATGGTAACGAAGCTGAAGCTAGCGTCGCTGTGTGCTGCATCTGAAAGGTATATTGGCACCCAGGGTGGAGGCATGGATCAAGCTATTGCATTCCTGGCTGAACCAGGTCAGTTTCCTTTAGCTAAGGAAGCTCTCTCTGTATAAATCTCAGTATAAGACTGCAGTCAGGCCTTGTAACTGTTTTTTTTTTAATCCAGGAACTGCTAAACTCGTTGAGTTTAACCCTCTGCGGACGACAAGCATTGCCTTGCCTGATGGAGCAACATTTGTTGTCGCCAACAGTCTTGTGGAGATGAACAAGGCAGCAACATCAGACTTCAACATTCGTGTAGCGGAATGCCACATTGCAGCTCAGGTTTCTGTACTGTTTTTCGTATTAAACTAGTTGGGTTAGCATGTTAATGGGAACCTCTGTTCCACCAGGAACCAGAAAAGGGAGTTCTAGTTAAAGCACAGCTACATGCGTAGTTTGCAGCACATTATTCTCCTGAAAAGTGAATGAAATAAATCACAGGACGGTTACAAGTGCGTAATGTAAAATTTTGAAACCTTAGCTGCGCTATGACAGCAAAAAAAAAAAAGGCGGGTTCCAGGTCGGGGTATCTTTGTCTGGCGGTGGGATTTGAACCAACCACTTCCCGCACCTGAGGCAGATGCCCAAGCCACTAGGCCACCGGTTGCCTCCCACCATCTCTCTTCTCTCCCCTAAATGTAGAGAGGGGATTCCCATTTCCACTTTGCCACCTTGACAACAGAGGCGGTGGCAGATGGTGTTGTGGACAACGACAGCACAAAATTCAGGAACGAGCTAATGAAAGCTAATGCTCTGAAATTACAAAACAACTAAATAAAGAAGCAGTGAGAACCCTGTATCAAGAGCAAAGCTCCATGCAAATGCACTATGGTAATGGAACAACGTTCATGTCCGACATAAATTAAGTTTGCCCAAAGGAGCTTCCAGATGGAAGCAAGGTCTTCACTTCAAGCAGTCTCAAATTAAACGTGATGAAGTTTCTGGTGAAAAAAAATAACGGAAATGAGTTACAGTAGTAATATGCCCTTTTTCGTGCAACTAATACTGTTTAGATGTGTATTTGCTTGTTAATGTTGTGTATGACATGGATCTTTTCTTGCTGGCATTCACAGATTATTTATGAGCACAATTAATTAAAACCTGCCATTCTGGAACATTGAATAAAGTTCCGACCCATTCATTGCTTTGTGCCTTTTCCTTAATACTGCAGGCCAAAGTATTCACCAAACTGACTGAAGATTGTTCCCCCTTCGTTGTCTCTTTGTACAGGTGATTGCAAAAGCACGGGGTCTGGAGCACAAAAAGCAACTCAAGCTTGGAGAACTTCAATCACTGCTGCAAGTTTCCTTGCCTGAAATGGCAGCTTTGGCTAAGAAAGTTTTGCATCCAGCAGTCTACACTCGTGCTGAGCTCTGCACTCTCCTTGGCATGGACGATCAACAGTTTGAAAAGTGCTTTCTTGGCAAGAACACGAAACACCTGCAAGAGTTTAAGGCAAGTGAATATGTGCTTCAACTAATGTTCTTGCTTTAGAAAGTGTCTGCATAGAACTGTCACTTTTTTTTACATTGATAACTGTGCGAGGGACTTTTTCTGGAGTTGTAGCCAAGAACTCCACTCAGGAAGAGAACTGGGAGTTACTAGCTATGATGGCTTAGTAGCTGTGGTGTTTGAATCCTGGCTGCAGTGGATGAATTTCAAAGGAGGCGAAATGCAGTAGCGCCAGTTTGCTACGCGATGTCAGTGCATGTTAAAGAACCGCAGGTGATCCCAATTGATTCGAAGCTATTCACTATAGCAACCTCTACCACTAGGTGGGATTTCTTGTATTTGCATTTGTATTTGTTCTTGGTATTTTTTTGAGGCATAACACATCATCACCAACCACATCTTATAACTTTGCATGCAGTCTCTCAGATTAAGTCTGCATCTCTCTTACTGCCTCTGTGTGTGTGAAATAACATCTCATTTCTGCAGCTGCACCAACGGGCAGTTCATGTGTATGAAGAAGCTAGCAGGGTGTGGCAGTTCAAGGACATTTGCGAAGGCAGAGTCGGGCCCCGGTCAGCAGCGAAGCAGCTTCCCCAGCTGGGCCAGCTGATGAATGAGAGCCACACAAGCTGCCGCGACCTGTACGAGTGCAGCCATCCTGATTTAGATCGGCTGGTGGAGATCTCGCTCCAGGCTGGTGCACTGGGTTCTCGCCTCACTGGCGCAGGGTTTGTTTGTTTGCCATCTTTTTTTCTTCATTTTTGCTGCCTAGATACACAACCTCGCAAAAGCATCGACGTGCACTAAGTAAAGTTTTTAGCAGCTCATACTCTTAACCACTTCATGCGCTCAAAGGCTTTGGTGTGCTTGATACCCAAGTATTTCTTTTCACTAATGTTTTGGAGGGTTGCGGTAAACAAGCATTCATAAAAGGCTTGGGTATTATTTCCTCCATACTGCATTTTAATAATTTGCCCGTGCTGCTTGTCCGTTTTGGGTAAAGCAGAAGCAGCACTGAAGGGATTCACTAAAGTGGCACTTTAGGATAGTTGGTGCAACATAGCAAAAAAATACAGCGCAGGTGGCAGGACACAGCGAGAGACATGCACGAGTGTGATTAGACACCTTCAGCATACCGTGTATTGTATTAAGGCGATGGCCTTTAATGGCTCATACTCGTGGTGACCGTCAGTCCGTTACGTCGCAACCTAGGTCACGTGATCCATAATTTGGGTAAAAATTGCAAATCAGTGCAATGAATTGGAAACGTCTTTCGCCTTCCCGCAGTTAAGAGATATCTAAGTGCCTCCAACGAAGTTTTTACTGTTACTGGAGTACCAGGAACCTGCCCAACGCCAGTGCACAGCTGCCGAATACCTGGCACCATCTAGCACCCTTAAGGCGACCTGTGCGTGCACACTGCAGCGCATGGGCTATCATTACCGGTTTAGGGCAATGGCATTCTGAACTGTTGCATTCTTTGCAAGTATATATGTCATTATATATGTATATATGTCATTATATACATATGTCACGATAACACCTACAAGCCAGTAAAAAAATTTACCTGATGATAGGCAGTGGTCATTAGCACAAAATTTCTTCAATGTAGTTCAAATGTAATATGACAATCTCTTCCAGAAGCTACCGCAGTTCTTGATTGACAAGTAAAAAATGTAACCTTAAACTTGCTTGTCTGTTTCGAAAGTGTCAGCCAGAAGTGCTGGTAAAAATGGCACCATTCGCACAGAAAATGTAGTAGAAGTGCCTCATGTGACTGAAAGCTATGAATAAAACATTATTGCTTTGATAGGAGTCTGTTTCTAATAAAGTTGCACGCTTTTCAGCGTGAGGAACGGGAACGAGAGTACGCATTTCTCGGGCGAATAAGTTGCGTCAAACTCCGTAGGCTACGAATAGCAGTAAAGTGGCACTTAAGTATAGTGGCACTTAAATCTGCATGTGGTACCATGCGAATGCCATGAATACTTAAAGGGATACTTAAAGGGCCACAGCAAGGGGTGTTTGAGCTTGGCTTTAATATGCTTGCACTATATAGAGTACAGGCCACCAAGCCCCCATGCCGCATACAGGACCTCAAAAGCAAGCTGGAAATTTACAATACATCTTTAAAAATTCCCGCTTTCGCACCTCACGGCGACGCGCGGTGCCGGGCTTTCGTGCGAGAACCTGGCAGGCAATGTCAAGCCTTGCAAATGACGTCAGCAGCCGGGGGTTATCATTGGTTTTCAGCTCCAAATTCTTTCAGACGTGACGCGCTACCGCGGCCGTGGCCACTCCGCGCGCGCCGCAGCTGGCGGAGGTATGGGAGGGGCCGGGTAGGTTGGCCTGGCGGAGGAGCGCCGCCGTTTTGCCGTGCGAGAGGAGAGGGAAAGGCGCGAAGACGCGGAAGTTCAAATTTTGTCTGCATATAACTCAGCTTCCACAAAACGCATTAAAATAATTGCTGGGGAATAATTATGAACCGTCGTCTTTTAACATCCCAGACATATCGCACCTTTATTGAGACCCCCTTTCTGGGTCCCTTTAAGGAAGTGAGCACTTAATGGCGTTTCATCTGTCAGTATGGCACAGGTATAATTCTGGCTGCGACCCTTTGGGTAAATTTTAGTGCAAGTTTTCTAATTCATTGTAAACCTGGCCATTAGCACAAAATCTCATCAATGTAGTCCAGATGTAATATGAAATAGCTCTTCGAGAAAACCCCGCAGTTCTTGGTTGACAAGTAAAAAAGTAGAAAGTAGCCTTAAACTCATGTGTCTGAAGTGCACAAGTTGAGTGTGCATTGATTAGGGCATATTGTGACCCGTGATAGCTTGTGGCTGAAAAGCATACTTATGCCTTGTGAAGATAGTCTCTGTAAAAAGTGGTAACATATTGTTCCAGGCAGCTCTCAAAAAACGTTTTTGCAAGATAAATGCACATACCTCTCATGTTAACTCAAATCATCATCCATTATCAGCAGAAGTGTAATTTTTCCTGTAAATTTATTTGTAACCAAGTTTCATGTACAAAAATAAGAATGCATATGCCAGATTCCCATTATTTCCGGAAATGATGTAGCTGACCACAGAGTGAATGGTAGGAAACAGCACTCATAAGCCTTGAAACTTCGGAGTGGGCTCATTCATTTGAACAGCAGCCTTCAAAAGACCACACTAAGGAAGTAGAGTTGGTATTACACCATCATGTATACAGCGTGATGAAAATAACTGCAGGAGAACTTGTTAGGAAAGCTCAGTCTCATTTGCTTATAATGTTTTTGTCGTGCTTTGTTCAGAGTGGAGCCTTAGCTTGATGTCTTCGACACCTAGTGAAAGCTTAGATTGTGATTCGAAATTTACCGGAATAAAGCTTCCATGCATGAAGCGACTCCATGAAAGCATCTGCAATTATCAGGTCAACACCTGGAGGCCTTCAACGTGATCCCTCATCTGCAGCTGCCAAGTTGTTCTGTCATGCCATTTGTGCGTCAACATTCTCTTGCATACTGCTGCAGGTGGGGAGGCTGCAGCATCTCCCTGGTGCCATCAGACAAGCTGAACACCTTCTTGAAGGAGGTTGGCGACAAGTTTTACGGACATCTTGGCGACAGCACAGCTAAGGATACCGCCATGTTTGCTACTGAGCCTGGCAGTGGAGCTGTAGTCCTTGTACCCTAGTCACTAAGGATGTGATACCAGTGGTTGCGCAAGTGCCCATCGTAAACACTCTTTCCATTTGGAAACAATTTTTTTTAACTTCTTTTGTCCAAATGGGAGAAGGGGTGATAAAAGTAAATTCAGACAAATTGTGTGTCCTGTAAAGTTATGCGAGATGTCAGAAAAGCTATATTTTGCTTGTTAATATCAAATCAGATTTTTCGTTTTACTGATCAATATCTGAAGTTCTCAGGAACCAGTTCATCTTCGCATTTTATTCCTAGTTTCTTCAAAGGCTACAGTCTTTTGTTGCCCAGCAATTTTACCATTTTATGCTGCTGCTTTTTTTGTAGCAAATAAAAAAGAACCTGGTCTGTTGTCGGTTATCCGTGATATTAGTTGAGATGTCCACCAGTTTGTAAATTTTTATGTGCACAAAAGTTATTGAACTACATCGTATGCTGTGCCAGTGTATCCAAAGAAATCTGGCTTTATGCAGTTTTGTGTGCATTATACTGGTTTCCATTCCACAGGACAAGTTTGTTGTGTATCTTTATAGTTTCAGATCTCACTTTGGCTGATAATCTTGTTACCACCCACTGCGGTGGCTCATTAACTTTGGCGTACAGCTGCTAAACACAAGTTCATGGGATCAGATCACGACAAAGTAGCTAAATTGTGATGAAAGCAAAGTGAAAAAACACGTGTGCTATGTGATGTCACTACACAGCAGACTCCAGGTTGAAATTAATCCACAGCCCTCCGCTACGACTCCTCTCATAACTCGTATGCGCTTCAGGACATTAAACTGCACATACCATACCAGAATTTGTTGGAGTGTATGCCAGTGCATCAGGCAGCTAAACAGGGACCCGTAAAAGCTAATTAGAAGCAACTGAACGACTGTTATCAGCACTTTTTCTGTGAGCGAGTGAACTGTGAATGTGATCTGAATAAAATGTTGAAGACTTGCAACCTCTGGAAATGTAAAGAGAGTGCAAAAGTGGTTAGTTTCCAAGAAGCTGCTATATTCAGATTAAGGAAACTGCAGACCGAGCAATAGCACAGGGTCACAAACCACACAAGTTCTGACAAAATATTTTTCTGTAGAGAAATTCGGGCAGAACCCAATGTCTCTGAAGTTAAATAGACAAGGCATGAACATTTAAAGGGAACAGCAACGTGGGAAGTATTTGCTTGAAGGGTAACCATAACTTTTACACCATTATTTCTGGTTGCCAAACATTTACTTTCCTGACCATTTAAAAATTTTTATGTAGCCATAACCTTTGCCCCATTATTTCTGGTTTCCAAAATATTTACTTTCCTGACCATCCAAAAACATTCATTCTTTTACACTCAACTCTCAAAGGAGAAATTTCATGAGGCTTAGGATATCCATTTCACTATTGCATCATCTGCAGAAAAACGACTAGTTTCTGATGAGGTGCAAATGGATGACGAGTGGCATACCTTGCTGCAAGCCCAATCTTCATTTTTACCACACCTGCTCAACCAAAGTAGTGCACATAGGCATATGTAATGCAAGTTTAGGAACTCGAGATATTTCACACCTCAGCTGGCCAAGAGAGACCATCTGCCCAAAACACTACACATGGTTATACTATTGTCCGCATGGGAATGTTTGTCCCCTTGGAAATATTGTTCTCCTGGGGAAGTCTCTGAATAAGCTGTACTGTAAATTCTTGCAAGGGCCTATATACTGTTTCATGCATAGCAGGGAACACTGCGGAGGCTGCGTAAGTAGTGCGCCCATAAAACCATAGGTCTCCTCGATTTGGCTGCACTTTTTGCCCTAGTTGCCAAAAGTGCCGTGCTAGTGCAGCGCCAGTTCCTGTGGTGTGAGTGTAGCCTGACACTAGTGCTCGGTGCAGCGGCCAAATCAAGTGCAAAAGTGCACAAATGGTCCGCTGCGGCCGTGTGTTGGTGTTTGTTGCATGGTTTTACATATACGCGGGATTGTGCTAGTAGTATTGAACGCTGTGCATTTGTCTGAAGTGGTGCATCTCGTAGAGCGGCTATGAAATTTGTTAATATCAAAAGTGATGCAGAATTTGACACAGTCCTTTCCATTGGCACAGGCTGGTCGACCATCACCGAGTATTTTGAAGAGGCAAAAAACTTTTGAATTCAATATGTTATTCAGACTTCTGCTCGAAACTTTGCCATTATCCGAAGAGCGACTTCGCTTGTCTGCCAATTATAGATGTACGAAAGAGTTGCCTGACAACTTGGACCATCTTTGAACTCAAGAACTCGCGTTCATTATCGGCGGACGGTGACAACGGAGTGACTATCAGAGTCTAACTGGCAGGCGAAGGCGTGGGCTGACTGTGACTTTAAGGCTAGTAGCTTCTTTAAGCGGACTTAATGGAGGTACTGATATTGCAGCGTCATCACAATGTTGTGATAACCCGTATTAAAAAACATATCTCACCATCTTCCTCATGCTCCATCGTGCTGTGTGCAAAAATCATAACTGCACACAAAAGAGAAATGATGTAAAAGAACGTGCGAGGCTGGACAGAAACATGAGAACCCATACGCAATGTACAATGCCAGCCAGTCGCTTACGTACGTACACAGACACGCACATACACAACATAGGTACACGCACTGTCATTACAGCTGTTTGACGAGAGCACGGCGCAGATGCTGTGTCTATCATGGGTACATGGGCGTTTCAACCATGGTCTCAATGCCGCTCACTAAAACAAGCATGGCCGTGCAGCCATCTGCTAAGGAGCACGCCTAACACCTTGCACTACTTGCACGAGAAGAGGACTCGCCGGGGGGCAAGTGCAGAACTTGTGCAGCACGAAGTCAAACCGAGTGCCTAAGTGCGGGTGGCGCTAGCTGCACTGTCAAATCAAGTGTGAGAGTGCTCCACCTCCTGAAAGGGTGCAGAAAGTGCAGACAAATCGAGGAGACCACGCATTACTCGGTCATATATCATTCGTTCTTCACAAAACTCTGGCAAGTATTTGGACGAAAACAGAGTTGTATAAAACGATGTGGTAGTATTAAAAATCCTGGTAGAAGCTGTGAGGCGAACAGTGTTCGAGCCCCCTGCCGATAATTTTCATTGAATGTGAACTACTACTTCAGCACAGACTGAGTAGGAGCGATTCGCCCTACCAACCGCGTATCATCCCACCACATGTAATTCTTGCTTCTCGAAGTCTCTATCTGTCACAGGGCAAAAATGTGGAAAGAGGTAAAACGAAGTCCATGAGGTTCTAGTCATCGCACTTAAGGTTTGTCGCAATTAAATATGCTTGTGTTCACTTAGGTAGCATAGCGAACTGCTTTTTGAGTGCAGACAGCCTGCATGAACAGGCGCACTAGCTTTGGCAGTGTTGCCTGCTATGTATAAAACGCAGCATAAAACCAGAAACATGACCAAGACAATGCAAGAAATCATAACTGCCCATTGCTTTGTAATAACATCATGAAAGTTTCACAACAGTGCTCCTATAAAGACATTTAAGCCAATGAAAATAGCAGACAGGGAACAAAGAAGTAATGCACCAAGAAATATTTATATACAAAAGTTTTTGTATACAGCAAACTGCTTTATATGCATCACACCAATTGATACAGGCATCGAGCACCTCTGACACCAAAATAAATTCCTCAAAGTAAAGTTGCTACATTTAAAAACGCTTGGGATCGGCACATGGTGTCGGGAAGTAAAATAAAACCACTAGAAAGGCACAGTACAGAGGTCAGCTTGGGGCTCTTGACATCTCTAGTATACTCTGTTCAGAGTTATATGTAATGCATTGAAGCAACTGATTCCTTGCAATCAATTACATTTTGTAATTGATTACTTTTTCAAACGCTAACATTCCAGTTAATTCAACTACTTTTTTCTGTAACTGATTACTGGTAATCAGTTACTTTTTTTCAAGAAAAATTTATAACCAATGGCATAGCTCTGAGAAATTCAACCTCACGACAAACACTGGTGTTAGCTGAAATGCTTCTTTCGTAACAAGGTGACAACGTACTGGCTGCAGAGAAGCGACCATGTCTGGATGGAGATGCGACCATGCCTGGAACACAACCGGGTCACCGCCGTCTTCTATGGCAGTTCTCGTTCCAAGCAAATTTGACCGCTCTGTAGGGACCCCCTTGTCCTGTCGGATGGTGCAGCAACTTGGGTACCTACCACTACACCCAGCTCGGAGGCTTCCACAGAAAGCATGCTGCAACAATGACGCGCGGTGGTTCATAGAGGACTTTGGCGCTAGCACTGCAGCACTGCGTGATTACGACCTGGAGCACAAGATGTTCATACATTATAATACTGCCCTCCCCTCCAGTGCATACAATGAGAGAGTGTTCAGTGCAGTTGCTGATCACTTCACGAGGAAATGTGGAAAACTTAACGATGATAACTTCAAAAAAGAACTTCTCTTGAAAATTAATGTGCAACCACATATCAAGCAAGCCACAGTAGGTCATTGCAGTCATAGTAAATTTGTATTATGTCAAGAAAAGTTGGAAGGAAAATAATGCAATAGTATTTTGATTACTTTAATTGTTCAGTTACTTTTATGGGGCTCTAATTGACCACTGTACTCAGTTACACTTCAAATCAAGCAATTTTCTCTGTAAACTGGTTGTGTTCAACATGACCGTGTGCCAGGCCCCAAGTTCGGCAGTGGTGCTCATCAACAATGCGCTTCCAAGAGGGTTTCGTAACTGCGCACAGTAATCGCTCTGTGCTTGCACTCGCACTTGGTTTGTGTGCTTGCCCAAACCTTAAAGTTTAAAAAATAACGGGCCACCCACAGGTATAACTCGCAATCCTGTGCACATTCAGCATGTCTGCAATGGTACCAACAGCCTTCAAGAGGTTCCACGAACTCTCCATGTCATGACTGCTGGTCCTTCCTGTCAAAAAAAGAGTGCTCAAATACACAACTTCCCGAAAAAATGCCCAAATTCAATGATGACTGGCTGTACAGTGAAACAGCCTGCTACGAGAAATTACAGTGCAATTAATCCACAATGAAGCGGAAAAAGGAAATATTGCAGATGAGGCATGCACAGATTTTGGAGCTCACAGAACCCAATTGCAGAATCCCTGCAATAAAGCACAGACAACAGTGGGCATACAGCAGGCTTTGAGCAATGGTGGCACAGCAGAACAGTATCTAAAGTATTCACATACAATAACAACAAGCTCCAGCATGTACTCTTGGCTACACGAAGCACGGCAGCACGCATCCTGTACGAACAAGGAGCTATGAATCATGTATGGTGGAAGTCTCCTGTTCTCAGTTAAGACAAGTCTGCTTCTATACGAACGTTGCAGCAAAGAAGGTAAGCAACAATTCAGACTGAGGATGCCCATACTGTGAAAGAAGCCTGCACAATGCAAATACTCTGAGGTGTGGCACAAGCATGGCTGCGTGCCACAATCAATCTGAGCTGCTTTCATCAGTCCCCGAGTATGCACCCAACAAGCTCAGTCCTGTTGACGAAGACGGCCCCGGCTGTGCACTGTTTGATGAACTAGTGGCCAGCGAGGAACTTCTGCTGCTCCCCGAAGCACTTGATGATCCTTTAGGTCGCACCAATCCAGCGAGCACCAGCTTTGAAGAGCCGGCCTTTACTGATGAGCCAGATGCTGTGCTTTGGCTTGCGGTCTTTGCCGGCTGTATGCCATAGTCCTGAGCAAAGAAGGACCAAGATCACATTCAGGGCAGTGACCAACAGAATGCCATTAAAGTGGACAAGTGGGAAACAATCAGCCTGCCAAGAAATGATACAGAGCTTGATGTACGGGTGCACACACTGAGGACAAATTGAAGTTTGCCTGTATTGATACAGTATCATGCTACGATCACAAAGAGACAACTTTCTTCAAAAACGGAGCCTTTAAAGTTATAAAAGCCCCAAAAAACAAATAAAACGTGTCGGCATCACCAACCAGATCGCAGAGGCTAGGCTACATCGCCAATCATCTCAAAACTGTGGCAAACAGTAATTTCTGGTGTAGGCACCATGAATCTGCATCGAGTGGAGACAAAAATTTTTAATTACATTTTCTCAGCCATCAACGCATCTTTTGCTACCGGGCTAATGTTAACAGACCCAGAAAGAGCCACAGAATCAATTTTTAGTGAGAACAATAATTGGACATAGTTGCCAGCAGCATCCCTTTAAAGGCAAATTGTAACAAAAATTTTTGCCCCATAAAAAGATGTTCAAGTAATATCTCAACAGAGGGTTATAAAAACAAGAGACGACATTCATGATAAAAATGAGTACATCAAAAATCTCCAGCAAAAGTCATTTTTCAAATCAGAACTCGAAAAAGAGCTGTCATTGCCAAGTGCTGGCAATGACGCAGAAATGGACCACTGCAGTTGTGGTATTCCGGAGGCTCACTGCTTTCCTTAGAAACCACAGCAAGCAGGCACGCACTCCATGCATGTACTGCTGGTGACACGAATGCTGACCACAAGAATTTACAACACTGCAAATGAGCGCATGCAAGAGGAGACCACCTTCATCGTTTCAGGGTGTCTGCTTTCGTCGTCCTGTCGCCAAAAAGATATAGCTCTACTAGTACAGCTTCTGTGAAGTCCCTTTTTTTGGCCACGGTCGCAACAGAAGATACAGACTTTTGATTTAATTTGACCAATCCAGACAAGGACTCCCATCAAAATGGCACACATGGAAGAAAAGAGATCGCCATATGCCGCACAACATTTGCTGCATGTCGGAAATGTATGCAGCATGCACGCTTATGCCCCCGATGTATATGCAGCACTTCAGCAAGCTACCCACACCTAAAATCTCGAAGTACCGCCAGGCGCATGCATCATTTGCCATAGCGTCTTTTTAATCGCATATAATACAACAACACTAGTTCTCTAAGAAGCACAGAACATTGTCGTGATTCAGTTTATTTCATACCCAACATATTAAGAGACATACTAGCCTAGCCAAAGCAAAATTTCGCTGCAATTGGTCTCTTAAGAGATAAGACGATCTCAGACTAAAAATCTTACCGAATGAAGTCACAATTCTGAAATCCCCAGAGAACAGGTTAATCGAACTGAAGCAGAATTGACATCTGAGCTAGTTGGTTTTTCATTTTCAAAAATTATAAACCGCACTTAGGACAACAGACAATAAACGCGCAGTTGCGAGTAAGCGCTTGTGTGGTTTGGTCTCTCTTGTCTGTTGTCCTAAGTGCGCTTTATAATTTTTGAAAAAGAGAACAGGTTAATTTTGCGTGCTGATTTCAAATATGTCCTTTAATCTAACATCAAACAAGTCCTTGTGCACTTGTGTAATATGTTATGTAAGTTTTTTGTAAACAGCTTTTACGAAATTTTGCTGCATAGAATTTGCTAAATTGCATGAAATTGCTTTTTTGACATCAAGGAATACAATTTGTCAAGGATGTAATTTTCTCTCAGAGCACCCCTCAATGGCACAAGAAACCTTGACCAAACGGCCAGTTTGGTTTCTTCTTCAGGGATGAGTCACCTCTGATGTAGAGACCAAACTGGTCGTGAAATGTTGGCACCCTTTTTCTTAGGTTGGATGAAAACGTTGGCCATAATTCATCTCGCCCCTATTAGTTTTACCTACCCAGGCACATTTCTGCTGAAAAGTCTTGCCCTAAAGAAGCACTTGGCCGTCCGAGTGAAAGGCCGAACTGAAAGAGCCGCCTGCTACTGAAGTGGCTGAGAAATAAGTATGCAAATACCAATGCAATAATAATATAGCAACTTTTAGCAATGTCAAATGTTTGCATTATATCTTCATTTTGGCTTTGATCACAGCAATGGGCCAATAACAGAGCACGACTCATGTACAGGAGAATACCAGTGCCACTGGGAACCAAACAGAGATCACCATGTAGAGGCACTCAGCCTTTCTAGATGTAAAATGATAGTAAAATGTAAAGCATCCACTGCATATGTAGGGGGTACCAGATTTTAATACCGGTCTACCAGAAAACACAGCTTTTTTTCCATGGATATAAGCACCATCAGTCTTAATGAGTGATTATATGTTTATATGCTTGTATGGCCCAAAAAAGTACTAATGATAATGACAATAACTGGCTATGAGGAAAGAAAAGGCAAAGTAGCACTCATGAAAGTTCAATACCCGAACCACACAATGAGAGAAAAGGAGTTGCTGTAGCAGAGGGCTCCGGATTAATTTCCCCAACATTGTACAGAACACAGCCATCTTTCAAAGATAAGAATTTCTTCAGAGAGAAGGAAAATATGCAGCGCAAAAAATGCATGGACAGAAGAAAGACAAACACAAGCGCTTCTGTCGTCTATGCGTTTTTTGTGCTGCATATTTTCCTTTTCTGTGATGAACCAACAGGCCCAAATTACCGCCCTTAAGAAATTCTTGGAAATGCTGCTACCTGGACAAGTATTTGCAAACTGTGGCTGGTACAGAGTGTGCCCTTACCTTCCGTTTCCCACATTATGATGATGATCATGGATGTTTATGGTGCAAGGGCATCTATGGCCAAGGAGCGCCATGACACAAGGTATTTTCTTTTTCTCAAGGTGGGGTCAAAGACCCATTTTCCAAGCATTTCACCCTAAATAAGCTGAGCACCAGACCAGGGGAAAGCTTGTACCCATTGTATCACCGGTGGTACCCGGCGGCACTGGGGATCGAAGCCCGCACCTCCCGCATGCGAGGCGGATGCTCAACCACTTGGCCACCGCTGCGGTTTTCCCACATTATGTGCACTGGAGGTAGCCTAAAAGGCAATGAACGCCTTAAAATTACTCTGAAGGACTACGTAGGCACATAAATTTTCGACAAGAAGCAAGAAATATTTTTTAAAAAATTGTCATTGCCAAAAAAAAAAAAAGAAATATATAACATTGAATAGCACAGCACATGCACCACCAGTGCATGCCACAAGCAGATGCCGCTGCTCTAGTGCCACACCAGAGCGCCGAGCAATACGGGCGAGTTTGACGTCCATTGATCTGTCGTTCTGCCACTGCCACCATCAGCACTGCAGCTGCGTGCTGTGACAGCCAGGATTTGTAAATAAGACCACATGGACCTTACAATCCATTACAAGGTGTTATTGTCTGGGAAAACTCAGTACCTAGCTTAAATACATTCTCTAGCCATTAGAAATCCTCTGGGTTTACAGCAGTCATAGTATTCAAACCTGTCACAGTTTGCACGCAAGACATCTGGCAAGACAGGCAGGAACTAAGGAGGACGTGTTCTAAAATGCATCAAGTATATCTCAGAGTCAAGTATATCTCGAAGAAGAAATGTGTAACATGGTCACATGAGATATGGGGTTTCAGCAAAGCTATTTCTGTCACTTTTTCACCCAGCCGAACAGCAAAATGTCTGAGTATATTTTTTTCTTTTTTTACAGCGAAAGCTGTTATAGCCTTAGGTTAGACCTATGGCCCACATTCTAGAATTAAACTTACAGCGTCAGCCGTAAGAGCCTAATTACTTAGTTAATCAATTTAATTTAACTTGGTGGTGGTGGGGGTGGAATACACTTTCACCGAAATCATCCCAAGCAAACAATGGAAAGGCAGCCTGTTCCTTGCCAACATATACGGTAACCCCAAGCACCAAACACAGAAATTCAACACCCTACTGCACACAGCCAGCACCAAAGACAACACGTTGCTGATCGGAGGTGACTTCAACGCCACCTATCGAGCGTGGGGTTACGTGACGGACACGGCCAAGGGACGAGACCTATTACAGGATACCCTGGACGACAACTGTGCCCTGATCACGAACCCTGCTCATCCCCCCGCATCGGCAATCCCGTAGCACGAGACACCACGCCAGACCTTACATTCGTCAAGAACGACCACACAGGCAAAGTAACATGCCACAACACCGGCGTTGACCTGAGCAGTGACTACTACATCCTTGAAATTACGATACCCAACCAATTACGGGGCAACATTATTACACACAAGAAGACAGACTGGGATGGTTTCCGTAAGGGATGTCACACCACAGCACAAGACATCAAAGACATCAAAACTTGGACGGCAGAGCTCTGCGATGCAGTGCACTCAGCCACGAAGACCATCGAAACGGACGAGGACGCCGTCGCCATAGACAGCTGCCTGGCCCATCTGATCGAGGCCAAACGTTCGAAACAGGTGTGCTGGAAGCGGCAACGGCTGAACCACAAATTGAGAAAGAAGGTGGCCGACTTAAACAGGGCCATTGAACACCACTGCAAGGTCCTGTGCCGTCAGCAGTGGAACGAAATCTGCAATCGAGCTGACACGCAACTGCATCGCGGTTGCACCTGGAATCTATTTTGGCACCTCCTAAACAAAACCAAAGCCAAGTCACACCAGTGCGACCGCCTGGCCCGCCTCATGCACACCACCACACAACAAGGAAAAGACGCCGTTATCAAGAGCCTGGAAGCCAAGTATCTGCCGGACACGCCAACGGAAGCCCACCCGCCATACGGGGGGGCTGTCCAACGCGTGGCTCGACCGAGACATTACCATGTCAGAGGTATGGGTAGTGCTGCATGAGCTCAGCATCCGCTCAGCAGCCGGCCCCGATCTTGTTACCAACAAGATGCTACGGAACCTCAACGATGCATCGATTGAGGCCCTAACCCGTTACTTCAACGAATACTGGCATTCGGGCAAGCTCCCCTGACAGTGGAAAATGGCAAGAACGATCCTGATCCCGAAACTGGGCAAACCACCGGACATCGGCAACCTGCGTCCCATATCGCTCATGTCATGTGTAGGCAAGGTGCTGGAGCACGTGGTGGCCAATCGATGGCAGGAATACCTGGAGAAGGAAGGCCTCTATCCGGAAACGATGATCGGCTTCTGGCACAGACTCAGCACACAAGACGCCATGCTACAACTCAAACAAGAAATCATCGACGACAAGACACATGACAGCAAAGCAATTCTGGGGCTCAATATACAAAGTGCATTTGACAAATCCAAACACTCAGCCATATTAGCACAAGTATCAAGACTCAACATGGGAAAAACGAGCTACAATTACATCCAAGACTTCTTGACCAACCACACGGTGGAACTGCATGCCGGAGATCTCAAGCTCCCCGAACGCAAGCTCGGCAGCACGGGTACACGCAGGGTTCGGCCATCTCCCCGTTGCTCTTCAGCCTTGTCATGATCGGGGTAGCGAGGGCAGTAGCAGGGACCGGTGTTCAGCATACGATCTACGCCGACGACATTACCCTGTGGGCGGCCGGCAGCACTGACGCCAGCATTGAGCAACAGCTGCACGCGGCGGTCACCGCCATCGAGCAGCACCTTGATGGCACCGGCCTAGTGTACTCGCCTGCCAAATCCGAGCTGTTTGTCCTCACACTGTTACGACCGGATGGAAACGCGCTCCCTCTCGGGAGTGCGATCACATCAAGATCATGACTGCATCAGGGCAACGCATCCCCGAAGTTCCCAAGATCAAGGTCCTGGGCCTGCTGCTAAGCGTGAATGGCCGCAACGACGAGACCATCAACAAGCTTACCATTAAGGCAATGGACGCCATCCGGCTCATACATTGAGTCTCGACACAACGGGCGGGCATGCGTGAAGACAGTCTCGTGCGCCTCGTCCAGTCATTCGTGATCAGTCACATCGCCTACGTTGCGGCCTACCTCAACTGGCAGGTGACTGACAGGGCCAAGATAAACACGATGATCAGGCAGGCTTACAAGACGGCGCAGGGCTAAATGGAGACCAGAAGTACGGACCAGCTCCTGCAGTTCATCGTCCATAACACCCTAGAAGAAATAGCCGAGCCGCAGCTCACCGCGCAACTGGAGCCCCTCTCTACCACCAAGACGGGCCGCAGTATACAGACGTCCCTGGGTTACAACCCCGAGCTCCCAGTCGGCAACCATGCGAGATCAGCGAGGAGGCGCGGGCCCACATCCACGTGGACTCCATCCTGAAGAACATGCACCCCGAGTACAAGCAAGAACGGCGGCAGGCGCAGGCAAAGGGCCTCACCGAGCAACACGCCCAAGACCCGCACACCCGGTACGTGGACGCAGCGGAATACAAGTGAGAACGCTTCGCTGGAGTGACCGTTGTGGCGGCTAGCGGCACCAAGACAATGCCAGCAAGCATGCGGTGCACGGAGGCCACAGGCGCCGAGGAGGTTGCCATCGCTCTGGCGATCTCCAAAGCCGACTGTCGCACCATGCTTAGTGACTCGAGGAACGCCGTGCACAACTTTGCCATGGGGCGAGTGTGCGCGCCGACAGCCGCCATCATTAGCAAGCTCCAGCTCCAATACTGCGGCAGCACCATTCGTATCAAGTGGTTCCCGGCGCACGTGAGAGAGTGCGCATCCTCACCGAACCACAACGAGACGGCCCATTCGGCGGCGCGAGCACTTACCTTCTGCGCCGCCGAGAGTGACCGTTCTGTGTGGTGGTTCGAAACCAAGGACCGAGTGACCAGTTATGGCAAAATTACGAAGTGTTACCACCTAGCCCGACGGACATTGCCGCCTTCCCACCCGGCACTCAGACGGGAGGAGGCCGTCATCCTAAGGCAAATACAGACCGGGTCACTCCTCGCCCCGGCAGTGCTACACGTGCTTCACCCAGAACTCTATCCGAGTGGTGTGTGCACTGTTTGTGCAGTGGGTCCGGCGGACCAATGGCACATCATGTGGGACTGCCAGGTTCCTAACTGAAGCTACGTCCAGGTAGGCCCAAACTTCAAAGAGCAGTGCAGTCTTCAGACAAGGGTACTCAACTACGGGCCGTCCAGCAGGCCTGGGGTGCACTCGAAAAGCACAAGCCTCACGACCCACCTCAAACGGGCTGAAATGGGGTAGTGCAGTGTAGGGCATAACCCCAGGTCGACACTTGGTCAATGTCACGACACGTTAAACCGGCGATTGCCAGCATTTTAATGAAGTTATTCCTATCCTAATTTATTAATTGGAATTTAAATTAGTTCATCCAGTTAAATTAAATTCACTTTCCACCTGCCAATTGAATTCTCACCTGGCAACCCTACCGTGGCAGGTGGCAAAGTGAAGAGAGGGAAGTCCCCCTCTCGACGTTAAGAGGGGAAAAGGGAGAGGGTGGGAGGTGATGGGTGGCCTAGCAGCTTGGCAGGCTATGGCAAAAGGAGGAATACGGGACAGGAAGGCGACTTCTCTGGGAAGAACCCAGGTTGTGGCTACCATGGAAGGAAGAGGTAATGACGAGGGTGGAGGAAAGAGCAACCCGAGGATGGTACCACGGCAGAATACAGCGCTATATGGCTAAGCTGAAGCTATAACAGCTTCCGCTGATTCATCCACTAAGCGGGTAAGCCTCGCTCTACTGACCTCAGCAAGGATATCAGTGGGCTTTTCATAGGTTGTTCTTGGCTTCTTTGCCAGTTCTTCTCCACTGTCCTCATCACTGTCTTCAACAATCCTTTTTACAGTGCCACCCACGTTTTTTCCAAATACGGACCTGAAAGGGAATAGCTTAGCATTATTCATCTTTTGAAGGAAAATAGCAAGGCTGTCAAGCCACACACAAAAATGCAGTGCTATCCACTGTGACAACACATGTAGATAAGGGGAGCCAGTGATGGATACCTTTACTTCTGCACTGAAGAGAGACGACTAGCTAGTGATTTAGTGCTCAAAAGAACTGTTACTTAGTAATATACTGTGTGCAGGTCAAAATCAGTTTTGTGCAGTAACAGTTTGATCTAAAGCTAATTGTGAATCCCAAGTACCATAATTGCAGTACGCAAGTTAAACCTGGATGTAACGAACTTCCATGTAGTGCGAATTTCTCAATATTATGAAGTTTTTCAGTTCTCCGATGCCACCCCCATTGAAGTGCAACGAAGGTGTTGCGGCAGTTGATCCTGATACAACGAACTCACTATGTTGATTTTCTAATAGCTAGAACTGCTTTACCTGAAATTTGGCCGAGCCATGCGAAAGTTTCATGACGCTAAAACACAAACCGCCATGAGAGGGACATCTATAATCGCAACGAGAAAACACACTTGACAAAATGCGCCATGCTCCAGAGCAGTTGGCGCCTCTACATGGCAAATGCAGCAGTGTCTACAGTCTTAGTTTTTGTGGCATCTGTGGGGTTGAATCGGGGAGATAAGTACATTCTCCCCACTCAATCGTGGCTGACGCGGTTCAAAGCCGCCCGGACCCCACCCCGTGATCGCGTACGCTACCGAGCGCACGCCAACCACGGCAGGCCTTGCTCTGAGGGAACAAAGGAACGACACATTGGCTGACACAAACAGGTATTTATTGCTACAGCAACAATAACGCCAGCTAGCAACAAGGTACACTAATGAATCGAGGTCGTCTGACTCACCAAGGTTCCAAGCGAATGTTCGCCCGTGCTAGGGCAAGGGATACTCCGCACCCCTGGACGGGACGAGTACAGGAGCCAGTCTCCCCGCCACTTCCTCACCCCGCCGGGGAAGACCGGAGCCGCGAATGACACGTCCGCTCGCGCCGACGATCCCAGCCGAAGAGCCTAATGCCCCCTCCCACGCACGGGCTTCAAGCAGTCTCACGCGCAGCGACGCTGGCGCCCTCCCCTGCCAGTTAATGTAACTGACAAGGGAATGCGTTCCTCCTCGAGGTGAGGCTGCTGCTGCATGGTGCCTCGCGGGAAAGCAAACGTAGGGGGCTGCAGGGCAAGTCCCCACATCCCCCCAGCCTTAAATAGACCCACGCGCCTGAAAGTACATGCTATGGAGGAGTCTCCTGGTCTTCATGTCATTGAGGCACGTCTTCCAGCGGAGGTCACGCCAACAGCGTCCACGCAGACTTCCGCGGTGTTCCGAAGGCGGCGTGAAGGTCTCCGCTGGGACGACTCGCATGGACCGCAGACTACCGTGTTCGCAGGCCCGCGAATAGAAGGCCGGTGGGAAAACTGCAGGCCAGGATTGTGCAGTAGTCGCCAGGGCAGCAGCAGCCGGAGGTGACTGCTGACTGGTCTCGTCACAGCTGCCCCGGATGGATGCGGCGAACAGGATACAGGCCGCTCCATCGCAGCAGGCGGCAGCGAGACTATATGCACCGGACAGCAAGCCTGGGTGGCTCCACCGGATCTGCAAAATTGCCGAAACGCTCTCGGCGTGCCTTTAACGAAGGTCACGGGAGGAGAAACGGCATCCAAAAGGGCCTCGTGGCACAATGCCTACCTCGCTAGCAAAACGTGTCGGGCGGCTGTGCAAACGCAAAGTTCGAGTTAACAAAGCCTTTTCTTGAGTTGAACGAGACTGCTCAGTTCGTGCGAGGTTACAAAACAAAAATCTGGCGGGCAGCAAAGTGCGCCCCCTGTCAACAACACGGTCCGGTGGTCGTGTCTCTTCTGGCGTGATGCAGGCAGCTCCGAAAAGCCTCAGGCCTAACTACCATTGACCATGACCGTAACCACAACAAAGACCCGAAACGGGTTATGTGCACGCAGCCGCGAGGAGACATCAGCTTTGTGGGGTGTTCCTACCCCGCTCACTGCACAAAGCAGCTTCTGAGCGGTCGGTGCCCACCGTATCGGACGGTGTCGGAGCGCCTGGTGCCGAGCTGCAATACCAGCGAGCTCGTAGCGGCACCTGTGGCCCCAGGCCACCGGCTCCAGGAGCCGCGACTCCCGGAGTCGAAAAAGAGACAGCAGAGAAAATATATACAGAAACTCGGACCACCCACGCGGCTTCCGTACTCACTCGCTTCGGGCTTGGCAACACTCCGCGGACGCTAGGCCTCGCGCTCCCTCGATGCGGACCAAGTGATTCTCGCGAAGAAACTCCAGGGAAAAATGTGCTGAGCATGACGAAAAGTTCAAACATGCTGCAGCGCAATACACCTCGCACTCAAGAAAGCATGCCGCAGGTCCTAGCGATCAAAATTCACTCTAGGCCTAGCACTTGTCAGGTCCGGACAAAGAGCGTTCCTCGAACCGAACCGACAGTCGTCCAATGTTCCAAGAGCGGGCCCCACGTTGGGGTTGGGCGCCAGATGTGGGGTTTGACTTGGGGAGATAAATACGTTCTCCCCAATCAATCACGGCAGACACGGTTCAAAGCCGCACGGAGCCCACCCCGTGATTGCGTACGCTACCGAGCGCACGCCAACCACGGCGGGCCTTGCTCTGAGGGAACAAAGGAACGACACATTGGCTGACACAAACAGGCATTTATTGCTACAGCAACAATAACACCAGCTAGCAACAAGGTACGTTAATGAATCAAGGTCGTCCGACTCACCAGCAAGGTTCCAAGCGAATGTTCGCCCGCGTTAGGGCAAGGGATACTCCGCACCCCTGGACGGGACGAGTACGGGAGCCAGTCTCCCCGCCGCTTCCTCACCCCGCCGGGGAAGAGCGGAGCCGCGAGCGACACGTCCGCTCGCGCCGACGATCCCAGCCGAAAAGCCTAATGCCCCCTTTCCCACGCGCGGGCTTCAAGCAGTCTCACGCGCAGCGACGCTGGCGCCCTACCCTGCCAGTTAATGTAACTGACAAGGGAATGCATTCCTCCTCGAGGTGAGACTGCTGCTGTACGGTGCCTCGCGGGAAAGCAAACACAGGGGGCTGCAGGGCAGGTACCCACACATCACACCAAATGGCACTGCACCGGTTTATGTTGGAAAGCAGCATAAAACAACACTAGCAAAGAAGGCACAGGAGAAGATATGCGTGCCCATCGCCGCCGCCACCACCGCACCGACAGCAGACATGTTGCAAAAGCAGGAATAGCAAAGAGCACCAGTGACACAAGGCAAAGACAAGAGTGTTTCCTCAGGCAACAGCGGCTAGGCAGACCAAGACAGGGGCACGTGAAAAAAGGCGGGTGCCTCCGCCTCCCCTACTCTCCCCATCTCACACATAGCGCAGGCGTGCGAGCCACAGCAGAGATGGTGGCGGTTGCTGCCACTGTCTCGTTATCAATGCGATCGCGAAGTGTTTCTCCATGTCCACAACTTCGAATAATGAAGATTTACTGTGAACATTTACTAGACGATTTCATCCGCATTTATTTATCATTTTGGCTTCCACTCTGCGTATTTTGTTAGTTTTCACGTGGAAACAGCATGTAACAAAAAATTGCAGACTTTTCCCAATTTCGTTACATCCAGCTTTAAATGTATATCTATTACAAAAGAAAAACCTTTTACCTGGTATCAAAGTTGACCAGTTTTCAACTTTTCACTATTACAAACTATGTACTAAATACAGTAAAAGCTCGTTAATTCGAACTCGGTTAATTCGAACAGGTGCCCGGGTCCCGACACAGCCCTGTGTATTTAAATGGGGGAAAACTACCGATAATTCAAACAAGTCTGCATTCGCTACGGTTAATTCGAACCAGGAGCCACTGGCTGACACCGCTCCTCGTAGATAGAAGCTGACCCATAGCGAGTAAAACACGCTCCAAATTTACCAAAGATTTAAAACAATAAAAAAGAAAAAAAAAAGCCGAACGCATGAGGCTCATGGAGCCCGCGTTCGGGTGCACGCCGTAGCAGGCTTTCGTTGTTGGAGCAATTGACCGTGTACGTGGAGGAAGGAAATTTTTCCTTCCTCCATGCCTGCGCCACTGATGCTTCGGCGCGAGCCGTTCCAGGTTTTTCGTTGTGCAGCGGTAGCGATCACGTAGTGTAAACAACGTAGTATTGCGGTTCTGGCGTTGCCGGCTTTTGTTGGTGCCGCGAGCTCGAGCTACATGGCAGCAGCGTGGAGACGTTGGAGCCATTGAGTGACGCCAATATAATTGAAGATGCATGCACCCAGCAGACGTGGCAGGGCTCATGTGCGGTGAGAACAGCTGAAATTGATGAGCCCGACGGTGGCAACGAGACTATGCCACCGCCAAGTGCACATGAAGTGGCGTCGGCGCTCGATGTTGCAGCACGCCACTTCTCTGTCAATGAGAACTCTACATTGCGCAGGAGCTTTGGGCAAGCTGCAGATGATGCTGATGGAGCCTTGGCAGAAGAAACGCAAGCAAGTGCATTTTGCCGATTACTTTTAATTTTGACAACCCTTCCCCGTAAATAAACAGTTTTGGAGCATAAATAGCGTCATATATTCCAGCACTAAAGCTCGCTGCTCACACGAATGCATTTCAGTACTTGTTTCTGGCGCATAACTGGCCGATCAATTTACTTCACTTACCACTAGTACCGGGTGAATTTAATCCTCAGAATATGCCCACCACAAATGTGTAGTAGCGCATAGCTCGCGATAACGAGTCTAGATGTGACTGCTTCGGGATTTGCCCATGCAGTGGGGCACGATAACCGCTCATTGTAGCAACCATTCGATACTTCGAACTTCGCTTAATTCGAACAATTTTCCGGTCCCCTTCGAGTTCGAATTAATAAGCTTTCACTGTACCACTGCCTTCCAGGTTCTTTAAGCGGTTAGTCTAACTCAGTGCTTCCAAGCTTCTTAACACTAGGAGTATAACTCAAGGCGCTAAGATCAGTGCTGCTTGTGCTGAACAAATCCATTCAATCAATCAATCAATCAATAATTTTATTTCTTCCTCACAAAAAGATTAGCGGAGGACGAGGAGGGCTCGAAGAAAAAGTGGAAGTTTCCACTTGACGAGCTTCTATTGACAAAGCAATAGAGTACAATGACATGAGCACAAGCGAGTAATCATCATGAGTTTGTAACAGCTAGAACATACTGAACACATAACCGCCAAACAACTGTTTCTTGCAAGCTAACGACAACCATGACCACATTCCTACCAAGCTAGCACTCCGTTTAGAGAAAGCATACTTAAGCCACCCAAATAACAAGGCTAATACTACAGTGCTGGCCTCTGCTAACATGCACAACTTTGTCACAAAAACATAAGTGACACATACTGCCTGTTCAAGAATGATGGATATAGAAAGAAAAATCATTGTTCGTGGCTTTCCTGCATGCACTATTGCACAGGTGATACTCTTTCAGTAAAAACAGTCCCTGGAAAACTTTCTACCATAAAAACTGTGAGCTACACCTACTAATACGCCTAAAATGTGTTCCAGCACAAGCGAATGGAAGCAGGACGAAAAGAATGGTTCTGCTTACGCAATAAACTTCTCATCGTCTTCCTCTTGCTTTTTCAGCATGGCTTCCCGGTCAGCAGTATAGCGCCCTAGCATAGCATCAAAATTGACGTTTGCCTGCCGCTTGTTAAGATCCTTCAAATCTTCCAAGGCCTCAATAAGGTCCATCTCCTGCTTGGAAGCCTTTGTTCGCTTCTCCAAGAGCTGCAAACATGACTGACTGTCAGGACCCACACACAACAAAATTCAGAAAACAGAAAGCGCAGCAGACACAGGTGTGAAGTTACACACTGCTGTTTTCACACACTGTCTGCTGCAGAAAAAACCAGTAAAACAAGTTCCACAAAATTCATGCCCAAATGCAAGCTGGAGCTAGTTCGCCACCTCCAGCTACCCTCCTATCTGAAATTTTAGTGGCATTGCATGCATAAAATGTACAGGCATATAAGCTGGAATGTGCATCAGCTTGTCTTTCGGCCAACAATATTAGAGTTTAAAAATGGATCTAGCAAAACTGAAGACAGCGCTGAATGAGGAGGAAAGTGGAGAACTTCATTCTAGGAAGAAATCAATGCGCTCCACACCTACCTGCTAGAAAAGAATATTTGCAAGAATAGGCTTCATTTCACCAAAGCTTATGACTACTGTCTTTGATACCATGCTCAATGGAATCTACAAATATCGGGGCAGCCTATACCCTCCTAACGATGCTGCAGTGCCTAAAAAGAAAAGCTGTTTCCACAAAAAGTTTCCATTATGGCACAACTTTTTTTTCTTTTTCTTTTTAAAACCATCTCGGCCTGAGCTTATGCCAATTATGACACCAAAATTTACACTAGCCATCAAGGGAAAGGAAGGTGGTGCCACATGGAAAGAAATCAGGGAGGAAAAGCAGCACAGGTAAATCACACCTGAATCACAGTTTATTTAAAGTGTTTAGCTGAGTTAACAAACAACAAAAATAAAAATGAAAAATGTCACATCACAAAGTGCCAGTAAGCCCTACCTTGTATGCGGAACAATGCTTCCATTGTTAGTAATAAGGACAGCAACACAATGCACAGTCACCATAGTATTCACTTCCTGCACTGGATGCTGGTCCTGCAACCAAAACTGCTTCCTCTCTCTTCCCCAGAGGCGGCAGTAGCCGGCCTAAGGCCATCTTTAAGAGTGTTGCAAGTGGCAGAGTTCACCTCCCTAAACATCCAGACACAACCCAGGTCCCTCGGCATCTCCCACTGGTGAGAAGCCTTAAGCTGTCTTTCTTCTCCCTTCAAGCAGCGAAAGCAAGCAAGTTTAGCACTTTAGGCCTGCTTAGCAGTGCAAATGCCTTCAAGCAAAACCAATCAGCCAATCTAGCCCATACTTCCATTATTTCTCAAACTCAATACTGCAACTGGCAATGCCACCTTTTCTATTCCAGTGTTTTCTAACCTGACCTTTTAGTTTTAGGCAAAAGTATCCTCATTACTGAATGCAGATCAAGTGGAGCCTCTTGCACAGGTAATACCTACAGATCAACAACTAAGCCTGCCTATTTACATTTTTTTTTTTCAGAAAGCACATTAATTTTACTACTGTCATACACCTATATCACAACACCCAATGAGGTCTCCTGGCATCATTCTAACCCCCATTGCACAATAACTGAAGCTTAGCATGAACACACCAATACACACAGAACTGCAGACCTGCACAAATAGTGACGTTCAAAGGGCACTCGATTTGCCTGCTTACGTGTTATATTTTTCAATTCCATGAAGTGTGAGCTGTGCGATGACTGCATTTTAGCTCTTTGCCCCTGTTTTTGAACATTTTTTTAAAGTACACCTATAGAAACTTTTGGTACAAAAGTTTCCGACACTCTGAGAGAGATTAAGGCACTGCACGCTCAAGCATGGAAGTGTGAATTCCTATCAGCGCTTGCACGAGCAAGATGTTGCAAGCCTGATGTCAAGTGAAAATATATTCCATCTATATAAAGTTTACACGCTTGTTATGAGTCAAAAACGACACCCAACACATATGTCTTTTATTCCAGGTCATTCAACTGGGCACTGTATATATTTCAACTGTTATTTGCTACTCCTTTCTTGTTCTGTACCTTTTACTGTTTCTATTTGGTGTGCATTTGCATTCAGAGACAACTGGTAGCAAAACAGAACTAATATTGTGCATCGAGATTACAAAAACAAAAAAAAAACTTAATGAGAAGAAGCAACAGCAGGTAGACACCCCGAGAATTTTTATTCTGCCTCTGACAATGAGCTGGTTATGGAATCATGATTGCCATTCACAGCATCACAGATCTAGTGCCAAAAGGAATGAACTAGGACAGGCATACCACAGCAGTGCAGCCTGTGCAAGTCGACAGTTATATGTTCCCAAATTTATATGGTCTGCATTGCACCCCTTGAGGCAAAATGGCTAACTTACATCACATGGTAGGGGCATGTTAGAAAAATCCAGATATTGCGAGAATCGATGACCCAACAACTGAGGACTGGGAGGCGGAGCTGTCCAGCTCACACCCGGTAAACCGGGCAAGAGCAGCGGTAAATGCCAATGGACTCCTGCAATGAGGGCCCACCAACTAACCTCGACTTATTCTCCCCATTAACTGTTTTTTCACGCATATATGACTCGGGTCCCTCCTCAAATCCACCTTCTCCTCCACAGCATCACAGATGTAGTGCCAAAAGGAATTAGATAGGACAAGCATGCCAGAGCAGTGCAGACTGTGCAAGTCAGCAGTTCTTGAAAAGGGCATCCACTGGAATTTCACATTTATCCATACAAACCACAAAAAAAAAGAACAACAGAAAATGTGGAATACCTTCATGGGGTTATTTTTTTCCTCTTCCTCCTCTTCTTTAGCTTCACGTTCAGCTGCCTCTTCGGCCAACTTGAGAGCTTGAAAGTTCCTAGTAGCACCATGCTCCACGATGTAGTCGGAATTTTCTGGGTCTGTCTAGTGAAAGGAAAAAACCAGATCAGCCACTGATCCCATGTGCATCATCATCATCAGCAGCCTGACGATGCCCACAGCAGGGCAAAGGCCTCTCCTATGTCTCTCCAATCAGCCCTGTCTTTTGCCAGCTGTGGCCACCATATCCCTGCAGACTTTTTAATCTCATCCGCCCACCTAACTTTCTGCCCTCTGCTACATGGTTGTCATGTGCATGGCAACCATAAATCCATTCTAGTCACTCGGAACCTAAGAGCCGATGAAAGATATAGAAGTTTGGGCTCTGAAACACCTCACTTCAAATGACACAAAAAAAAAAACTCACAGGATGGTTACGACTGCGTAATGCGAGATTCAGCGATAGCTGTTTAGGCATTTAGTTTAATCGTTTAGGCGTTTGTCACGTGACCACTACACCAGTGGCACCCACCGGTTACGCCGACGGTGACGAGAAAGCTAGGGACAGGCGCCTAACAGCTATCGCTGTAAAAAGTGTTACATAACACTGGACAGCAACAAATATGGATGATTGACCTCTGTACCATTCTTGTCAAGAAATCATAAATAAGCACAGGTCCACTAATATTCCGTCAGCTGCCGTCAAGCCTTAAAAAGCTAAAAGGGCCACAAGACCTTTGACATCCATCACATAGTTCAAACCCGAGATAGCAATTATAATAACCAAGAAATGTGCTCAACACCAACGCTTTGCACAAGCGCTTTGAGATTTAACAAGACTGCAGCAACATTAACTGAACTGCCTGTCGCCTGAGAAAGATTCACAACGAGACATCACATCATGAGCTACCATGAGCAACTAGCTCGCCCAAGCAGTTCCAACGTGCTAAGCTGGAGGACTGGCTGAGGGCACCAATGTGGTGCTGGCAATGCAAGTGCTGACTATCATACAACTTATCTAAGATCACCTCACTCAAAAAGAAACCAAATGCGATGCAGGAGTGGCCCCAGCTTCATCACTTCAACAAGCTGTACTCACATAGCCCATGAAACTCAACCACAGGCGAAAATTCAGGTGATTCCCCACAACTGTTACAGATCATTTGCCAGCCTATGTCATAACCTAAACAACTAAATAATGACATTCTACTCTCCTTGGTATAGACTTGGCATCTCTATCCAGTGTGGAAGCTGTTATCTCCACTGTCCCTCAAGGCAGTCCAGATCACAAAACGGTGAATTAAAAAACTGCTGGTGGTGTAGCTATGGTTAGCCCTGGTCGAAAGCAAAAACCTGAGTGTCCCTGGCTACGTTTGTGGTCGAGCGACTGGCGGTCTCCACGGCAGGCGTCGCGTCGAATACACCTATAGTGTTAGGCTGAACACATCAAAGTGCACCGGCGTTTTATTCAGACCCCACTTTGATGCCCTGCGCATGCGTTCCAGCAGATGCTTTCCCGCTCCGCTCGGTCAAGGTGTGCGACATTGACCGTTGACCGATGTTGACTGCTTGATTGAAGGTCAAGGTCAAAGGTGAAAGTCGAGATGGTGTAAGAGCCGCTGGTGCCGCTGCTGCAGCTGGGGCATCATGTGTTGAACCTGGCTACCACCAGTTATGCTCATGGTTTCACTTCTAGCTACATTCAAGGTGAAACTTGTGGCACCGCTGACCTTTAGCTACATTCAAGGTCAAATTTACGGCCCCGCTGGCAGCTCGAAAAGCTGGCGTAGTGAACCTTTTCGCTTCAAAATGTAGTCAGGTTTCCAACGCAGTCATATTTTGAATTAGAAAGACCAGAAATATGTGTGGGGCTATCACATAATTTTATAAATGGTATACACATACTCCAAAGCAAAGCCAAAGCTAAACTGCACAAAAATAACAAACCCAAACATGAAACTTTCGTTCATGAAACTGTTGTGGCAATGAGCACCTCCTTTCCTGCATTTGTTCTCGCGCTGAAACTACTATTACCACTGTATACCTTTCCAAATGATTTCAACAGGAATCAACTGAGAACTTGTTCTTTAAACTAGTTTGACCAGGTAGGATTTTCGCCTGGTTACCCCTAACTACAACCATCGTTTCATTCCATTGTAGTATGACTATCTAGCAGTTAAAGGTAAGGAGAAGGGGTGCTCGTAAGGATATATGTATGAAAGGAGATCAAAGCTGCTTCTTCAATGAAGGAAATGGATCCAATGGCTGTTGACTTCTTTCGTATTGAATGCATAGGCGTTCTCAGGGACTGCTTCGGGAAAAGAGAGGGGGAAGGGAGAAAGGCGGCGCTAATTTTGAACCATATAGGTCCCTGCTATGTAGACGGCATTGACAGGCGCTACCGTGAACTCTGCCCCCCCTCCCATAAAGACAGCTGTGCAATGACGTCATAACGGTCGCCATCTTTGGGACCTGAGCGAGTTGCAAAGGCGTGAGCGTTTTACTCATCCGCTTGTCACCAACCGGTTCACGCGTACACTGTGGAAACTAGCCTCTGTACCCAAAGATGGCGCCGGTGAGGTCACATGAAAACAGCCCTTGGCTGCAAGTCCTCAATACAAAAACAAATGCATTTTTTCGGGAAATCATCAGTTTGCTCCTTTCGTCGAAAGCGACAGAGCGGAATTTCCGTTTATAACGCATCCGGCATACTTCAGACTCGTGTGCATAACGTACCTTGAACGTCACCTCTGCAAGGCAGCGCGGGCACTTGATGTAGAAACGGAATACTTTTATTCCAAGGTAATCCTCGTTTTGAACAGTCTCCTTTCGTGCGTTAAACTTCTTTCCCTTGTAGATATATTCGCCACATGTCTTGCACCTGCAATTAGTAACAAACGTTAGAGAGCAGTGTTTCGAGCGATCTACAAGTCGCTCAACGTTACCTCATATTGCAGGGAGCCATCAAGCGAACTGTATACTGTCTGTCCTTCGGAAGTCTAAGTCTTGGTATTTTTAATGGATCGAAGTCCGGGGGGTAGTATTTCTGTGGCCAGAGTATGCATAAAGCATTTTGAGGCACTGCGAGTATCTACACTAAAGCAGAAACGAGGAAACGTTGACCACTGCCCAAGGCTACTTACATTCAGAACTTTCCTCTCAGACATTGTTACTAAGGTTAGCGAACTAAAAATGAAGATGATAAATTAGAGATCAGAATTACAGCTGGCGCTCAACGCAGGGCACTTCTTGAAAGAGAAACCACAACTTGCAACGCGTTGCGCCAAAACGTGCTCAAGCAGCTGAAACGCTGACCGCAATACAATTGATGCATTGGCACTATTACTGCTGGTTTTGGCATGCTCAAAAACGTGACTGCAATCTATTCAATCTAAATTCACCAAAATATATTTTATTTGAAGTCTTCAGTAACATATCTGCTTAGCCTTTGTAAGAGTGAGTGTTGTTCTCTTGTTTTGGTTTTTTTTTGTTGAAAGCTTTACACCCCAGAGTGCCTGAGTAATCAGCAACACTGAGCAGCTTCAGTTTGCCGCTTGCTTGGCTTGCTAGCTTGTCAGAGTTTTGTAAGCGTACGAAGGTAGTCGTGGGACTCAGAGTTTTATCTATTTTTTTTATAATATGTCGGAAGATAAGAAGGTGCGTAATATGAGCCGCAGACAATTTGTAGTGTAGTAATGTTCAACAAGCAGATTGTACCATACATTTAATTCGCCCAAATTTGTGTTGCGGCACCCGTGTTTGAATTAGGCTTAGGGTGAAGTTCGCCGTGTTGAAGTAATCGTAAGCCCGTGGCTTTTACTTTTTCTCTCTTCCTTTCGCTCGTGTTTTAGTGTGCTGATGACTCTGCGCTGTTCTCGTCGTTCTCTATATTGCGTGGTCAGCGAATGCGGCATGACGGAATTCAGGGCCGTGGAGAGTGGTTACCCAACGTTTCGCGCTTAATTCCCTTCTGTTTTCTTATTTCAGGACGTCAAACCGGACAACGAACACATAAATCTGAAGGTCGTGGGACAGGATGGCAGCGTCGTGCATTTTAAAATCAAAAAGCACACACCGCTGCGCAAACTTATGACAACGTACTGCGATCGGGCGGTAAGTTAACGTTTTTCCTTGTAAACCATAGCAGAGCAATAGCCCTCTGCGCCGGCGTTCTCTTGCTGCTGCTTTTAATGCCCGTATGACTTCTGCTTTCTTCCTGACGGAGTGCATTTACGGTCTTATTTCGCCGAGGAAATGGTCGGTGGCGAAAGTGCATGAGCCGAAGTGTGCGCTAACTGAAATCTCATTTCCCGGATATCAGCGACACTTGCGAACTTTTTTTTTTTAGAGTTTTCGTGCAGATTCAGACAAGTTGCAGAACTCTCGCGCACACGTCCGCCTCGACCTTCAGAGCTACCGCACTTTTTAGGCTGACTGGCGGTCTGAAAGCATTCATGCCGTCACCTGGCTTCGGTACATGTTTAGCTCAGCTCAGAGATTGTCACCACGCAGTATTGTTCTGTTATGGGATCAAAATCAGCAGTTGTAAAGTGTAAGCTTAGAGGTTTAAAATTTAACACTTATGACATTGTACTGTACTTGGCCCATCACTTGTTTAACTTCTTGCTACTACAGGTTGCAAACAGTGTCAGTGATTAATTTCACTAAATTTACGCGTAATGTTACTTCAAAGAATGCCTTGATCATGGACGTTACATAGCCCGTTCAATACGTGAGGCATGTATCCAATAAACGATGTAATGGTGTAGTGTTTAGCTGTGCATTGTGAATTTTAATGCGCAAGCACTAAAACCCCGCACTATGAGATTTCGCCGATGTTTGTCTGCCTGAAGCCTTTCTCTGCGACTTGCTTGGGATGAGCAACCTGGGTCTCGCACGCCTCACCAATGCAGCACCTGCCATCACAGGGCAGTAGTGCAGGGCTTAACCACTGTGCCAGGAGCGGCAATCTGTGAATGTAGAGAATTCTGCATATATGGGCAGTAACGCTGTCATACTCTTATGGCGGAGCTTAAGTCCTATTTCGGCGGACTTTGCCTGAAGCTTCCATCACCTTGAAAACTGTGCCTCATATCAAAACAGAAGTGCTAGTGCACCTAATTCACATTTGGCCTAACCACGCTGAATTGCCCTTTTTTTTTCTGTTACTCTGCTTTGTGTAGTGAGATTTTCTTATAAGACAACAAAAAAACTAGTTAAGTGTGGAACTCGGACCACCCACGACAGCAGCACCAAGGTTATCAGCATCTTTATGCATTATAAAAAATTAAGGTGATCGATTTGATTGATGCGGAGGAAATGCGATAGCATGATTTCTGTCACTCTGAATGCCACTGCGGTGGCTTAGTGGTTATGGTGCTCGGCTGCTGACCCAAAAGACACGGGTTCGATCCTGGCCACGGCGATCAAATTTCGATGGAGACGAAATTCTAGAGGCCCGTGTGCTGCGCGATGTCAGTGCACATTACAGAACCCCAGGAAGTGAAAATTTCTGGTGTCCCTCACTATGGCGTCCCTCGTAGCCTGAGTCGCTTTGGAATGTTAAACCCCCATAAACCAAACCAAGTCTTTCCCTCAGCAGTCAATTCCAGTTCTGATCCTATTCCAATTCTGAGCTCATTGTCTTTCACTCCCCAATATATCTGAATTTCGACTGTACGACTAGACAAAATGTGTCACATTCATACATCGTGGCCAGTCCTCATACCGCTGCGCTGCAGTTGAGCGATACAGCACTGCACCGGCAGGCGGCTGTTTCAAACACAGCCACCAGTAGGGCATGTGAGAGACAGATTTCTCTTTCTGAGCAATGCTAGGAGGAGTAGCTCCAGCGAGTTTCATTTTTGTGCAGATAAGTTCTTGGGGAGGCTGCACATTTTGCACGTAGGTTTACTATTGTCCATCATTTTAATTTTTGATGCATTATCCTTCGTGCTGCCTTTCCCTTTTCTCCCCTACAGGGGGAAGGGCAGAGGGGGACGATTGACAGGTGGCAGGTGGAGAGAGAGAAATCTCCCTAAACACCACCTAGCAGGTAAAGCCTTCACACAGATGCTGCTGCCAACAC
Organism: Amblyomma americanum; assembly: GCF_052857255.1. Classification (NCBI taxonomy): domain Eukaryota; kingdom Metazoa; phylum Arthropoda; class Arachnida; order Ixodida; family Ixodidae; genus Amblyomma; species Amblyomma americanum. The sequence continues at coordinate 176,730,379 of NC_135500.1, forward strand.
TGCCGGACAGTTTTCACCTTTATCGCCCCTCCTAATGGTATCGCATTAAAAAGGCCTGGCATTGTTCGGTACATGACAGTGTGTGTGGTGGGAGAGCTATACCGTAAAATTCCGAGCAAGCGCCCCCACCCCTGCAAGTCAAAATTATTGGAAAAGTGAGCGAGGGGGGGGGGGGGGGGGGGGTAGCTGGCTATCCCGTAATGGCGCCAAAATTCAAGCTGGTGCTGACATTTTCTCGCCAGAAAAAAAAAACGCAGTGCACATAGATTTAAAACATCCTGCCGTTCTTTCCTGCTCAAAGAGTGCATTGTCCACGCATTCACTAAACATCAGCGCACCGTTACTCAACTTTCTTCATGTTTTGCTGTAGCAACTTCTCGAAATTTTTGCCCCATTCACGTATCCGTTTCCGGTCGAGCTTACAGTCTCGAGTCGTTTGACGCACGCTCCTTCCGTTTTCCCGATGCCATTGTATGACCTTAATTTTCTTCCCCACTTGTACAAATGCATTGCCGGCTTGACAACACCAGAACAAGGCGACAAATGGCGCGCGGCAAATGAGCATGAGAATGGCTTGAAGAGCAGGATTGGATTTGATTCCAGTGTTTCCTGGGCGCAGTGCATGCGGATAGGGTGGGTGGGTGGGGGTGAAATTAACGGTGAAATTAGGGGGGCCTTTGCATGGGTGGGGGTGCTTGTTCGGAATTTTACGGTAATGGAAAGTTGGGCAGGTAGTTGCGTCTCCTGCACCAAATGTGGGCTGCATTTAAACTGAGCGAATGTTCTTATGCTGCTTTCCAGCAGCAAAACTTGAACCCCAGTGGCAGCTCGGTGTATGGCTCATGCCTCTTTTTCCTTTCTTTTTCCATTTTCCAACAAACTGGCGACTCACAATAGGGTCTAAGCATCCAGAATGTGAGGTTCCGGTTTGACGGCCAACCTATCAACGAGACGGACACGCCAGCTGGCCTCGATATGGAAGATGATGACACCATTGACGTGTTCCAGCAGCAGACGGGTGGCGTGCGCTGCACCACACAGACAGGTCACGCTCAGTGACAATTTTCAACTGGGCCACCACGTGGGCTGGGTACAGTGCCCCGGCGACACAGTTTTTTGTACATAATTGAAGAAACAAGTTTAAAACAAGGGATTCAGCACTTCACGCAGCTTAACTGTTATTCACCGAGCAAGCTGCCATAGGTCTTATTTTTTATCTTATGTACAGTGCTGCCGAACCACGGAGACCTTTTTTGTTTTGCCTGCTTTGTTTTCCTTCTATTTGCTGTCTGCTTCCCCGTCACATTTCCCTTTTGCCAGTTCACCTGTTTGTCAGAAAAGTTGAGCCTCTTGTCGTCGCTACCCTCTGTTGCAGTACATGCGTAATGTTTTCATTGTGCTTGCATCCGTGTCATCAATAAAAGAGTTCTCACCATACTAGGGGATGTTCTGAGTACATGCATCAGTTCAAAGCAATTGTCCATATCTAATGTCCACATGCATACATTCTTGGCTGCGAATTGTCACTTCCCTGTCTGCCGCAGTAGCTTTGGCATTCAGATGAAATCCCAGCTGCATCAAGCTGCGTTTCTATAAGGCAAAATGCAAAACACCTGTATGCTATGCAATGTCACTGCATTTTGCAGAACTCTAGTGCAAATTGCATCAAATAAAATGCGCTATTATATCCTGTTATTCTGCAGTGCTGTGCCAGACTGCTGTAAAACAGGATCTTGCTTCCAGATGAACTCGTGTGTAATCTCTAAACACTAGTGTTGTTGAAACAAAGTACAGGGCATCTAATGGTTCCTCTTTAAACCAAAATAGCAGAAACAACACTTAAGGTTGCGTGGCATGTGGCATGCCTGTGCTGCAGCCCAATTGCTCTTGTTCCAAATAGGTAGAGGAAGAAGGAAGGCAGGGATGCTAATCAGAATGGTGTCCAGGTTAGCTACCCTGCACTGGGGAGGATAGATGAGGGGATTGGAGAAGAGGTAAGGAGCACAGTCAAAGCATTGTATATAAATCATAGGTGCAGCTCTGGTTACAAGAGACTGCAGCAAGTGTAGAACTGTGGTAATGGATGCTATCAGCCCTCCAATTAGTGTGTGTAAGCTATGAAAAAAAATTTGCAGAGATCCTGCTTTAAAATGCATTGCTCAATTTGTTGTCATATGACGTAACTGTAAAAAGGTGGCACATTTCCACTGCAGTAAAACGTCTCCCTGTAATTTTTAAGACTAACAGGCTGAAATTACACAGTTACAAATATGGACGTCTCTGGAAGAGCCTGAAAAGCAATGTTAAGCGGTAAACTACCCCAAGACAAAATTCACTGCTGCCTCTGAATTGCAATCGGTTGTTTTCGCACCACGCATGCGCACCTCTGCTCTGTCTTATGTTCCATAGGTTGAAAGCAACCGCAAATAGCTGGTGCATGCATAGTTCATGTTGGTAGCAGGTGCAGACAGCTGCAAGTGCACATCTGCCACTTTATATGCTGCTGTTCACACATCATGGATGTGGATCATGCCTATGGCGGGCGCAGCGGTACTAGCCGTGCCTATGGGCATTTGTTTTCAACCACTTTCCTGAACACTAAAATTTTTGCACATTCACAGAGCCACCTTGTGAAAAAAGCAGATTCACAAACTGCCTTCAATGTGCTCCTCACAAATGCATTTGGCTGCACATTTGTTGTCCTCAACTTATTTAAAACTGCATGTTGCACCCCTCTATGCTGCAAGCTTTTCCTATGGCCACCAAATCTTGTCTTCAGAGAGATTGACACCGGAAGCTTCTGGGTTCTAAAGCTCTGCTGATTTGCTGCTTCTCTCTTCAAGAGCCAGTTTGTTTTTATCCTATCATCACATGACTGCATCCGTTCTTCAGGTGCTCTGATGTCCAGGTACAGGTCTAACTGCTGATCATAAGATTGGATATTCCTAAGTGTCATTGTTATCTCGTAGCAGTGTTTATCGTCCTCACTATCGACCAACATCCGTGATCTCTCTTTCAAGAGGGCTGCCTGTACACAACTGTCTTTGCCATTATAAACAAAACTGTCACAACATTGGATGCCTAGAGTGAAAATAATGCTGTTATGCAATAGACATATACGTTGGGCAAATCTAACATTGGTTGCCAACTTGCAGTGGCTGGGATAAAGGGAACAGCTGAAAATGTGATTGCATAGCTTTGTTTTCTGGTTAAAATGAAGAAAAATAACAAAACACTGGTCTCTACCAAACTTGCATATTACCTGTCACATAAAGCTCTCTAGCGTTTACCACTGAGCACTGGGTACTGACCGCCGTTGTTTCATAAGCAGCTAATGAAATTCAAAAGAAATAAACTACATAACTAAAATTTAATGCATGCAAAGACTTAACTAAGGGCAGTCCCAGTTCCTGGGCATTCAGAGTCTTCAGAGTGCACTGGGGATCCCCAAGCAATGCTCCTGCAAGGTAGTCTGGCCAAGATGGCCTATATAGATCAGGCATTCCCTCGTAAAACATAGAGGCATGGCTCCTTTTGCCGCAGCACATTACTTTCGCAAGGTGCACAGTTTCCACGCTTAAAACAAGCTTTAAACGAACACCGAGTGACAACAGCACTATCAAATTTTTGTTCTTGGGTCAAAATGGATTCTATGTATACTGATGTTTGACCGGCAGGAAAAAACGCTTTAAGAAAAATTGCATCTACCTTCCCGCCACTCGATTCAAACTCACATCTATGCCGAAAAGGACTCCATGATCACCATTTTGAAGTGAATTACGGTGGAGCCTAGCCTCAAGGATCTGCGCAAGAAAACATATCAAAGTACTTGCAAAACTGGCCAGTGCTGGCAACACCTGTGTTTCAGTTTTTGGCCTTTTTTAGCTCATAAATTCTCTGTTTTCAGTGAAAGCAGCCCCTTCACATTCGTATGTGGTAGTTAATCAATTAACTGAGAGTTAATCTTAGTGTCCCTATAAGGAACCCACCCACACTGATGTGCAAGCATTGCTGAAAAGTGGTGAGCATCTTCAAAGACTTGCTTGTGACAGTGTTGCCCCTAGCAAACATTAAATATGCAGTGTGGTGTGCTTGGCGGCTACACATTGTGAACACAAACATGCAGTGATTCACAGGTATGACAATATTGTAGCAACCAGGCAAGCTTGGGGTGCTTCTAGTATTTGAACATAGTTCTTGTGTGATTAGTCGAAAACTGTGTCAACCAGTAGAGCAGTTCACTCAATATCACAATCAAGATAGCAAATTCACCATTCCAGTCGAGAGAAGACTCCTTTTGCAGTGAACTACCTTGGCTAGCTTACCTGCTTCTTGCCAAATATGTTTCATGAAGATGACTCCCACAGCACTGAAGGTGACACTACATAAAGCAGTATGGATTTGAGCACGGCGACTTCATGGATTGCTTGCCTAAATAGCTCATCCTCATTTTGTTGCTGCCGAATATAAATATTTTAGCACATAAAAGCAAATATTCAAGGTTTAAGAAGTGGCCCACAAATCAAGAAAAAATGCAATTAATTTCATTATGAATCACTGTGTGCACCACCAGCTCTTTCAAAACATCAATTAGAAAGTCTGAATATCACTGTAAATGCTTAATTTTCTATAGTGCTTAGCAAAACTGACTATTTGCTAGTAAAATAATTGAAGGTTAATGGTACGGTGTACCACTAGAAAAATCTCTGAAGTCTATGGCACAGTGAGCTTTCTATCAGTGTTTCAATAGGTTCTGTGTGCTATTAGGTCAGCACACAGTATGGACAAGGCTGAACATACTTCCAGCAACAGTCTAGCAATCTAGGTTGTATATGAAGAAAGCCAACAGTCACTGAAACCTTCCTTGGGTTCGGTGACTATTGGCTTCCTTCATATGTGTGATAAGCCCCTCATTTCCCTACTCTTGTCTGCCCAATCTAGGTTGTAGTTTGGTTTCGCTGAAAATCCCGCCCTCCCCCCCTCCCCAAATATAACCTATGGGAATTCAAGAGAATGGTAATAAGTTAATTTAGTTCCACTGATGTGCATACCATCCAGAGAGGCTGCAAAAGAATAACAGCTGAGTGCAAGCGCACTGCTGTGCTTGCACTAAAAGAATAATTTCTCTTTTTCTTCATTGGCCAGTACTGCATGCATTGCCACCAAGAAAAGTAATGCCTAATTTACCAGCCCAAACAGAAGCCACTGACGGCACAAAAAGTTCTCTGCACTGGAATTATTGAGACGGGCACGCACTATCACAGCCTTGGATGAGCCTGTTCTGCCTAAACTAAATGAGCAGTAAGCTTTTACTGAGCCCAGAGGTACCATTGTCATGAGCATTTTACAGATGGCAGGCCATGAACAAACTCCACTAATCTGAAATGAGGGGTTAAACTGCCACTATACAGTCACATCCCACACAATGTAAAAATATGACATGCCAAAAGGATAAATATGCCAGAAATTTAATAGCAGCAGATAACCTTTTCGGGCCTAGATTGTGTGCTTGGTGGGAACTTACACCTTGAAAAATGATATGGAAGTACTTTGTTTTAGTGGAATTTTAAGATCCCACTAAAACAAAGCACTTCTATATGATATCTACCAGACATCCCTGCTAACTTTAACCAAATATTAAAAATATACTGAGGCACAAAGGTGGAGGCAACTTCAAACACGCTGCTTATCGTTGTCAGCAGAGGAGAAGCAACCACCATATGTAGTAAGTCAGAGTATTTTTATATTTGGTTCAAATACTTTTTAGCTGTTGCATTTTGAGTAAAAACTCTAGTGCCAAACTGTAGAGTGTCCCGAAAAAATGTCCCATTCATTGGTTTTTATTTTGATGTGTGCCAGATTAGTTCTTCCTGCATTGAAAAAATACCATGTGACTATGCGCACCACGACCACAGTGCTCTCAAACGTGGAATTGTGATTGCAGCCGTGCTCAACAGTGCTGCTGATGTGACAGGGCAAAAACAATGAAGTGAGCACTGGCGGCAAAATTGAAAGTAATGCCTGCGACCTGGCTGCGTTTAGTGCGTAAAAGAGTGGGCACACTGTTCCGCAACAGATGCTGGCCAAAACACTAAACAGTGTTCCCAACTGTCGAGCAGGCGTGCCGTCATTCAGGCAGGAGAAAAATCACAAATTTCTGAAGCAAAGCTATGCCTCGCAATGCAGGATGCAAGGTGGAGAGATGCCATCTGCAAAACTAAGAGCGCTACTTGAGAGTTTCAGCCTGTGCATCGCTACCAGGAACCAATGTGCTCGCTGTTCTCCTCAATGAAATGGCCAGGCCATAGGTGTTCCTATCAATTTTACCATCAGCACCCACTCCATTGTTTGCGCCCTATGACATCTGCAGCGCCACTGCTGCATTCATGTTTTCCCCGTTTGAGAACACTGCTGTTGCTGACGCGGGATTCTTGCCTATTTCATGGCCTTTCTTTTCAATGCGGAAAAAAACTAATCTATAGAACATATAAAAATAAAAACAGATGAATTAGACGGTCTTTGGGGCACTCTACAATTTGACGCTAAAATTTTTGTCCAGGACATAATACCATGATAGAACCTAGATTATATGACTTTCATGGGGCCGCATGAAACCATTGTAAAATCTAGGCGTCGTATAATCGATAATCTCGCACAAGTGATGCATTCATGAAAAAAACACATCCGCTACACTGGCTTTAAAAAATTCACCCAAGTTCTTTTCTCCACGCTTTGTAAAAGCACCTGTTTTTGTTCTGCGAGGATTAGTTCTGAGACCACGTGCAGCCCAGCTGTGCGGCGTTGAAGAGGCGGTGCGCATGCACGCCTGTTCCTGTGCGTGAGTAGACGCCACAAGCGCCTCAAAAACGATGATTTGGATGACGCGCCAGAAATATGGCTGCTCCGACACTTCGAAAACGTTTTGCGGCTTGCAGTATGACCATGCCAGCAATGTCTTTCTATTCAGACTTCCTCTAGAACTGCTGTCACTCCATGGCAACAGGCAGCAGGCAACTACGAATTCGCATCATAAAGGATATAAGAAAGTGCGATGTTCGCCTGTGACACGGATGTGCCGCCAGAGCATTTTCTGCTGCGATGTGTGGCCCGCCGGGTGACAGCGCACTGAATCCAAGCCGTCGGCAGAACTGTCATTACAGGCTGTCACGCGCTCAATCATATATTGCGTGCAGGTCTCCATCTTGATTCCGATCAGGAACCAACTTGGTTAACATCATGTCGGCCAATAAAGTGCTCTGCCAGCATCTTCCATTCCGGACGGTTCCCTTAGGCTGGTGTACGAAGCAGGGCGTGCATATTTTTAGGTCATATAATCTAGGCTTTTAATGCATTATCCCTAGGGAGGGGGGGTTCGCCAGGCCAGCGCCAATTCATCGTAGCATGCTGGTCGTCGCATGAATGGGGGACTCGTAATCGCAGTTCCACTGTAGCTAAAAAGCTAGTTTTCAATTTATGTAACTATATATTGTGCCTTGTGCCTCGGTATATTTTTAAACCTTGGCCAAAGTTAGCTGAAAAACCTGGTATATTCATAGTAAGAGGCAAAATACAATGCATACTATTTACATTTATTTACATGGTACATTGCACCAAAACGTGCAGTCTAGTCATCATTCGTTCGTTGCCTGACATTTCTTCTACTTTGACAGCCAAGCTTACGCTTTTTGAACACCGAGCCTGCATTGTCTTCATCAGATTCAAGACTGCCCACAGTTTTTTCCGAGAACTTCATCTTTGTCGGGACATCCTTAGGGACACTAATCACTACCTCTTCGATGCCATCTTGCTTTTGAGGTAGCTGCAAATCTATCTGCGGCATCACCCTGGGGAAAAAAAAAGCGCTCTTTAGAGCATGAAAATGGACAGTAAAAGAGTTTTAGCTCACAAAAAGACGCTGCCGAATACCATGCAAGGCTGAACAAAATGCACACACTGTGGAATAATAATAAGTTATGTGCAGTCCTTACAGGTTCCCAAGAACAATTCCGCACCCACTGTGTGCAAATGTACGCAAATGTATATATTTGTGTATAGATCGCATCCAATGTGCACAAATTTATATTGTGATTTTTTCTAGATTTGGCAGAACACAGGTTTCACATTTATTTTGTTACACTTATGTTAAGCACTTGCTTGAGTGGCTTGATAAGCTAAAATTCAAAGCTTTCGTCTGACAGTTTCTTTCCCTTAATGTAGAACATACCTAATCATATTCTTGATATGTCACGAGAGAGATCTCTAATTTGCAAATGGTCAATTTGAACTGATGAGAAGATTCAGACAATTGCATTCCTGATTCACATTCAGTTTCTATGACGTAATACAAATATCCATGGTGCGCAAAGTTATCTGGTAAAAAAGAAATAATTTAATTGCTAGCTACAATTACTGGTTACTTTGAGTTACCAGTTACTAGCCCAAAAACAGCCACGAGCAGACTTGTACAGAGCAGTCAAACAGTGCGCTTTGAAGCAAGGAAGGGAAGTTTGAAGCAGGTGCTGGGCTTCAAAGACAGTGCCTGCGCCACCATTTATCATGGAAATTAAGTCACCTGGAAATGTATTATGAGTAACTAGCTAGTTCTTTGAACACTACAGCTTATATACTTTCCGTGGTTTATCGATACCACAGACCCAGTCACTTAATTTAAAACTCAAGCCAGTGCATTTAATGCAGGCCTTGATAGCACAATATTCCCTCAAAATTTTCCTCTTCAATTCAGCAACTACACGTGCAGAGAGTTTACTGCACCTTTTGACATTTTTAGAGCTTTCATTCCATGGTGGCAGCATGCTGGTATGACTCACGTTCATGGTCACACCTGTTTTACTCAGCAACAAAATAAAAATAGAAGTTCAGCAGCTACCAAACACTCATGTATCCCCAACTTGTCAAAGCACATAACAACCAACACCAAAAGTAAAGTGAGTCCACACTGTCACCACATCAGTCACCTGATGACAAGGCTAGTTGCAAACAAGCCTGCACTGACACTTTCCTGCATGCACAATGAGCATTCCTCACTTCCATTCCCACCCTTGACAAAGCATAGGGTATAGCTACATGCACACATGATCGTCAGGATATGCCAGAACTGACTCCCAGGCATGATGATACAATACCACAGCAAAATACCACTTAAATGAACTTCGAAGGACCAACTCAGGGATAGTTTGCAACTGAAATGAGTGCATAGCAGTCGATTTTGAAAAACCAATTCAAATGTACCAAGCATTCAAATGGCTCCCAGAACCATTCATTTCACAATACTAAGAACTCCAAGCATGTATTGTTTACCTAAGATTTTTCTGGAACAAATGCCTGACAGGTTGCAAAGACCTTCAACTTTTCTAGACACATTAGTGCCTCTGTTGCTAAAATTCTCATAACACTATAAACAGAACCAAGGCGCTAGTGCTGGCCAATGCATTTGTCTACTGCACAGACCACAAACCTGCTGCATAGCCATACCAGCCTGAAGCAGAATTCCATACCACAATTTTGCAACACAAAGAATGATGCTATAAAGTTTTAAAGGCTGGGTAGTTTTACAGCTGCAGTGTTCAACGTTTCGCAGTTCCGAATTGTTGGCTGAACTGAAAGTTGCAGTATGTTGAAACTCATTTCGATTAAATACAAAGGCGCTCTGGCAAGATTTTTCAAATGTTTGTTCACATGAAACATTCAACCAAGTGAAGTTTGCTCAACCAGTATTTTGCTGTATCCAGATGCGGATCTGCAAAAACACAAATGTAAAAATTATCCGCCGCAGCAGCATAATTTTTTAGCCAAGTTAGTTGTGAGCAATACCACAGCAACTAATGTCAATTATATTATATGGTTTAGCTTCACTTAAGAGGATAATTACACATTAGCATCCACCTGAGCACACCCATATGGCTACAAAGAAAAACTACACAGCTTCCTCTAAATTTTGCAGTAGAAAAAAAAATCACCCTGGTCCAAGATCAAACAAGAGACAACCAACCATTAAGATTGCCACATTACCAAGTAAACCAACCAAAGCAGTTAGCAAATGGATGGCAAACCGAGGCCAGATTGATCAACAGCTAGGAGCAGGAGCAATGTTAGTCCTATGTCTCAGGAAAGTCGCCCCAAACAGATTAAACTACAATATCCAGTTTTGTGATTGCAAGGTGTCACCTTATCTCTAAACACCATGAAAGTACACTCATTCTCTGCTGGCTCCATCCTACTACAGCTTTGGTTCATTTCTAACAAAGCCATGAATGAACTGAAGTGAAACATCTCTACAGCAGCAGGTCATAACATTAAAGGGACACTGATGACGACTCTCAAGCAATTATTGCTCTCGGTAAAATTGATTCTTTGGCTCTCTCCAGGTATGCTGATGTTTGCCTGGCAGCCAAAGATGCATTTATCAGCGAGAAAATTGGATTTAAAAATCTTCTTGCCAGACAATTCAAAGTTGTGATGTCCATACTGAAACGGACGAGTTACCACCGTTCTGAAGTGAATGGCAGTGCAGCCTATCCTCTGGGACCTACGCCCGATAACTCTGTGGTGACGCGTGCATTTTACTTGCGAAATCGGGCGGAGGTGGTGATACCTGCATTTTGTCCTTTGATTTTTTTAAAATTTATAAAACCTCAGTTTTTGGTGAGAACAGTTTTTACAATTAGAATGCAGTACCCTTGTCAATACATGCCAACTCCAATTTATCTGTGTCCCTTTAACAACTCTGGTCAAGTTGTTTAATGTTACAAACTTAAAAAAGACTATCAGGGCTACAGAAATAGTCACGAAACTTACTTAGGTTTGACCTCTTGCCACTCTCCGTATGGGTTCCCCCTGGGCATTGGTCCCATACTTGATTGGTGCTCCTGAAATAGACCATGAAGCAAGTAAGGGACGGAACTGATCTTATGCACAATACTAGCAGCCAACACTGCCTAACCACAGCTTTAGCTTTTATGTGACAAATTTAGAAGCTAGGAATCGACAACATAAGTCATGACCAGCTTAACTGGCACAACCTTCCACTTGAGCATATATGGTAGTCAGTCCGATCCTGTGCTACAAACGGCTGCAGCAGAAACACATGCTGCAATTAAATGTCAGCTCGTCATCTACCATCAAGGCTCTGTGGGCATGGTGCTACAAGTCAAGCCAGGCTTCAAGGGAAGCTGTACTCGCACGACATCGCTCAACACACCGTGACAGTACTCGTATGCTACCTTGGGGCACAGGCCAGCCTTTTCACACTCGTGCATGTGGCAATTCTTTCAAATCTATGCAAGTATCTCTCATTTCCAATGGTTAAATAGAGCGCAATTCTTTGCACAGGTGGCTTAGCAAGTTTATATACTGCTGCATGCACTGATGCCCACACCCCATGTAATGTGCATGCCATATACTTCTGTACAAGGCATAGAATTGCCTCGCATATGCTACTATCACTTTTTTCAAAAACCGTGGTTGGCTGCCTGCTAATCGCTACTTGCAACCAATTCAGTAAGTGGCATGAGCAATCACTCAATTAGGACTCCTTCACAAAGCAGAGGCAGATGCAAACTCTTCACTGGCCCAGTTTATTCACTTCTAAAGCATGTTTAGATGTTCTGCAGCAAGTCAGAGTGGAGTTTATAAGCAATTAAAAAGCACAACTGATGGAGCACTGAAACAGCTTTTGAAGATTTTCTCAGAATTTTAGTGCTTCTGCAGCTGTGGCCTTAGTGTTCTCAGCATTTCTATAGTTGGCTGGTCTGCACCAGCTTTTCATCGGTCTCCTTGATTTAGCTTCACTTTCCGCACCAGTTCAGGCGGTGCAGCATCCTCATACTCGATTTGTCAGTGCAGCTAGCACCACCTGCACTTCGGCACTCGATTTGATATGGTGCTGCATGAGTTCTGCTGCACATCTGTGCTAGCCTCCTCACAGGTTCTCTACTCATGCAAGCAGAGTGAGGTGCTTGGTGAGCTCTGTAGCAGACAAGTAGCAGGCGGCTCCGTGGCCATGCTTGTTTTAGTAAATGGCATTGAAACAGCCACATTTCCTGAGCTAGGCCACACGCACGACGACAGGGCATAATTTATAAGAGACAGAAGGTGAGTGCTGTTGTTTTTAATGTGGGTGACTGCAACGTTTGTAATGACTTGCTGCAACTTGTTTCATCTTGCCTACATGGCTTCCGCATCAGCCACATCTTTGCTTACAGTAGCGAATGCTTTTCAAGTCCCCAGGTAGCCCACACCTGTCATTCAGCCTCTGACAGTCACTCTGCCACCACTGCAATGTAGACAGTGAATGCGAGTTGTGAAGTTCAAATAAGTCGAAGCTCAACATTTTAAAGCAGATCTCTCCTGCTGTAATTGGCATGCTACTGGGGATACTTTTAGAATAGAACAGAGATAGCCTGCACCAAGAGCACAAACTGTCAAAGGTTTCGCATGAAAGTCTGAACAGCCTGATGCAAAGACCAAGTATTTCATTGTTACCTCTTTAAAGTACCCACTGACTTGGTAACAGTCAGCCTGTGCCACTTTGGACACAGAAACAGAAAGGACAGAGTGAAATTCTTGAATGCTGTTGGAATCAACAAGTTTCATGGCTGCTGCCAAGTGATGTGCCACTTCGAATGAATTTGCACAGCCTTCAATGCGACTAGAAAAATCTTGCACACATGTTGAACCATGCACCCAACACCAACACACAACCGCAGCAGACCTCCTTGCAGCAAACAAATGTTTCTGCACTTTTGCACTCGAATTGGCCACCACACTAAGAGTTCTAGTGTCAGGCAACACTTGCAAAGTAAAAACTGACACTGTACTGGCACGGCACTTTTGTGAATTAGTGCAAAAAGTGTAGCCAAATCGAAGAGACCTCTGGTGCGCTGCTTTCGGTGCCGCCCTCTTGCTGCTCCGAAAGTGGCACATAGCCTGATGCTGGCTTCTCCCATGACGATTCTGAAAAGCAACAATACAAATACAAGAACCTTTCATAGCACACTGGCTGCAGTATCTTTATAATAAAAAAAATCTATGAAAGTATTTCATCCATCCACCTGTTTCCTCAAAAGAATGCACATACCTCCTGTCTCCATGTTCCAGTAATAGGTGTCCCCTCCCTCAGTGACGCCTTCAAACCAAGACATCACTTGTGATGTTGCAGCAAGTGAATTTTCCTGCTCTTTCTCTGTGGCTCTCTCCTTCAGCTTGGCCTCCTCAGCAGCATACCGAAATTTGTCAATTTTGGAACCTCCACTTTCAACATCTTTTTGAAATGCTTGCAATGCAGCCTGAAACACACATACACCCACAAAATATGAGCACTTAATGAAAGTGCCATATTCAAAATTTTTGGACTTACCTGGTTTATCCCATCCATCATGTTTTCATACTTTTGCTGAGCTTTCTGCATTTTCTTCCCTTTCTTCATGATCTAAGGGCCGAAAAGACACCAGAGGTAGATAAAGAGAACTCGTGGCTAGGAAATATGTCAGAGTACCTTCTTTAGGCAGCAGCAACATGAAAGACCTCGTTTCTTACCTCCGTGATTCGTTTCTGTACATTGGCTTGGTGATTTTTGCCCCTTTCATGAAAATCTATGCTCTGTAACAACAAGGCAGTAAGAGACAGCATCAAGAAAGGAGCATCTGCCAAGAGGCCCATTGTGGTAAGCATTAGAGACACCAATGTATCAACAGTTATGCAAGTATGTAATGCAAAACTCACCACTCTGTTGTTGGAAAACCAGCACTTGCAAACCTCACAGCATATGAGGCACTAAGCTATCAACAGTTACACAGGCATACAATGCAGAACTCACCGCTTTGTTGTCAGCAAACCAGCACTTGCAAGCCTCACAAAACTTTTTGGGCTGTGACTTCCAGTAGTCGGCCCTGAAGTCATTAAAAAAAAAGATTTACAGGATGATCAGACATCTGATTCACGTGACAGTTCAGCAAAAGCAAGTGGGTTTACCCTCGATGATCACTTTGATACTTTTACTCTAAGCCGAGGCTTCGCACACTACATACTTATTCTGGAGGGTGAAGGTGGGCGGAGATGGGTTGAGGGTGGCGGTGGATGGGTGGTCAACCCCCTAGCTAGAGGGGTGGAGTCGGGTGGGGAGGTGGCCGTAGGAAGGTGCTTCTGGAAGGCAGATGGCTTTCCTACTGTGTCTCTGAATTCAATCTTGCAGCTGCTTTTTCATTCTGCTGCTGCATGAGCTTCTACAGGGCGGAGGCCTTGCAGAGGATAGAGGTAGGTAAGCTGGTGGTGGGTGCCGCTTCTGAAGGATAGAGTTGGGTAGGTGGGTGGTGGATGGTGTTTCTGGAGGATGAAGGTGGGTGGGGAATTGGCTGGTGGGTGGTGCTTCTAGGAGGTGGAGGCCTCACTTGAACAGACATTAGATTCGTGGGAGGGGGGGGGGTTACAGTAGCACTACTTGCGCAGCAAAATGAATGTGTATACTGCTGGCCATCTCCAGGCTACACAGCCTCGCAGCGCATGAAACAATATGGGCATTTTTAGTGTACTAGCACTTACGCATTTAGCCACTGTGTGTCTGGCTTTTTGTGTTTATAGCCTGCTTTGTGGCAGGCTGCACACGAGGTGGTGGGTAACCAGCCACCTTCCCCCACCACGTTGTGGACAGTGTGTGTGTGCGTAGGTGTGTGTTGTGTGTGCGTCATCATTATCATCATCAGCCTAACTGCGCCCACTGCAAGGCCAAGGCCCCTCCCATGTATCTCCAATTAACCCTGTCCTTTGCCACCTGCGGCCACCATATCCTTGCAAACTTCTTAATCTCATCCGCCCACCTAACTTTCTGCCACACCCTGCTATGCTTGCCTCTTGGAGTCTTTGGCCACCATCGGTTTTCTTGCTTTTGCACTGCATGCCCTGACCAAGCCGATTTCCTTTTCTTGCTTTCAACTAGGATGTCATTAACCAGCATTTGTTCCTTGACCCTCTCTGCTCTCTTCCCGTCTCTTAACGCTACAACAATCATTTTCCTTTCCATAGCTCGCTGCGTTGTCTTCAATTTAAGTTGAACCCTTTCCGTTAGCTTCTATGCTCCAGCCTCATAGGTGGGTACCGGTAGGACATAGCTTATATATTTTTCTCGTGAGAGATATTGGTAAACTGCAACTGGTGCTAATGTAGACAACAAGAAAAAAGAGAACAACACAAGTGAGTGGTCAAAAAGAAATATCAGCTCAAAAGCTAGCCTTAGTGCAAAACAATAGAGAGACAAGGATATCCAAGCAATGTCTGAGCAGCTGTGTAAAAAAATTACAAGAAAATCACAGTGGTGGACCCACAAATGCTTCTTTTCTTACGAATTTCAGCTTCCAACAATGGCCTTGGATGGATGGATGGATACGGCTGAACCCTTTACATCGGGCGGTGGCTCAAGCCACCTAGCCATGTCTTGTGAAATTTTACTCCTGTCTTGCTTTTAGCCACCAATCAGATAACCTTCGCTTGGTTACTTCTAACCTCTTAAAATCCAATTTCCCTTCACAATCCCTAAACCCCAATGCCTTGGGTAAGTCAGCCCCGCTGCCTTCCACTGTAGGGTGAAGCCCTTTACAGAAAAGTATCAAGTGTTCAGCCGTTTCCTCCTCCTCTCCGCACGCAATGCACAAAGTGTCTATCTCCTGGTACCTGACTCTGTACGTCTTAGTCCGCAAAACTCCAGTCCTGGCCTCAAACAACAAAGAACTTCCCCTACAATTATCATAGATATTTTCTTTGACAATTTCCTGTTTAAAGGTCCGGTATGTTTCCAGTGCCGATTTCGTCAGCATCCCTGTTTTCCACAAAGCTCTCTCTGTTCCTTTAACCTTTTTCTTAACCGATAATTGCTGATTTGCCCCCTTACTGCTGTCCAGGTATCTGCTTGTCAATTTTCTAGTTCGCTTTCTCCATTTCGTGTCTACATTCTTTATATACAGGTATCTGAAAACTTTCCTAGCCCACCGCTTTTCCTCCATCTTTCTCAATCGTTCCTCAAATGCTATCTTACTGCTAGCCTCTCTGCTCTCGAAAGACGCCCATCCCATATCACCCTGTACCCCCTGATTTGGTGTATTGCCATGTGCTCCCAAAGCTAACCTCCCTACTCCCCGTTGCCTAATTTCCAGCCTTGCTTGAACATCTGGCCTCATACACAGGACCGCATTACCGAAGGTCAGGCTAGGGACCATCACCCCTTTCCAGATCCCTCTTACCACCTCATACCTATTGTAATTCCACAGTGCCCTATTTTTCATGACAGCTGCATTCCTACTAGCTTTATTCATTACATATTTTTCATGCTCTGTCAGATACTCAACACTGTTATTTATCCACACCCCAAGATACTTGTACTCATTCACTACTTTTAGCACGAACTCCTCCACCGCCACCACCGGACAAAAATAATCCTAGCCCAGTGCGAAACCAACCCAGAATCGCAGTGTACCATGAAACGTCCGATGAGTCCTGCTGATACAGGTGTGCGGTGCTTTCATGATAGCGGTATGGTAGTAAGGTCTCGGCTGCAAAACACGGAACTGAAAGGCATGTATCCCACCAATCCGCGAAGTCGAAGGGGCCAGAAATCTGTGAAGATTAGCTGGCGCCATCGCAACAGTGCGCTCAGAGGCTCACCAGAGAGGCACCCTCAAGTTGTATGTACGTTGCCCTACTAGACACGACACAGGGAAATATCGGTGCAGTATCGTAGAGCTGCTCATGGTAGTTCTACTGGCGTTTTGATTACAACATCACAAGGAGAAACCGCAGCCGACACAGCCGTCCAAGGGTCAGATCAAGCTACAACCAATCGTCTTGCTCTTGATACTCTCCGATGCCACTGGACATACATCACAAACACACTATTCACAATGTGATGTGTGTGTTTGTCAACTGGAGTACAGTGGCAACCAGAAGGCACATGGCTAGCGTGACCCATGTCTGCCACTGATGAAATTACCATATGCAGCTTTATTAGAGCACGCAACGAAAACTAATTTTGCGCAGAGCAATAAGCCGTTTCTTTTAAGCAACAAATAAGCAGAGCGAAACCAACGCGAAAACGTTGAACGTTGGCTAAGCACTTGTCACAATCATGCCGATCGTCCCATTCGTTACATCGGGACTAAAAGTGCATCATACATCACGTGAAACTACCGATTTAAAGAAGGTGGAACGACTTACATTATGTAAGAGTGGTGTACACGGCTTAAAACCACGAATCACTCTCGCCAGTCAAATTGTGACAGTCGAAATCGCGACAATGCACGCAGTCGCAAAAACGTTGGATTGCTTTGGATTGGCCTGGATTGATCTACCTGGATCTCTTTAAGCATCACAAGACGGTTTCGTTTCTAATTATTAAAAAGAACGCCAACCAATATGCTCGTTTACTTCATCATGTGCGACTGCGGGCGAGTTGCAGCTTCACTTAGAGTGGGCATTCCCCGCATTTAGCCGTTGTGCGTGTCTGCATTAAGCCTGCTTTGTGGCAGGCTGCGCACCTGCCAATCATGTGGGCAACATTCCCATACCCCCCCGTCGCATGCACACCAGTGGGGAGGGCTCTTCGTTGAGAGGTCAATGAGAGGTTCCCGAGCAACCTGGTTCTCAACCCAGCTCAAGCAACCAAAGTCCCATCAATGGTCCGCTGCAGCACTTAACCACTGCACCAGGAGTGGTATGAGAACTCCCAGGGATCTACGATCACAAAGGAGAGAATGACCAATTCTGCATATGTGGGCATATATGGGCATCACTATCCGAACAAATGCCATCCGTGAACAGCGGATCTAAATATCGGAATCAAAGTGCTAGCACAACTAATTCGCATTTGGCCTAACTACGCAAATTGACCGTCGATTTTCCAAGCCCTTGTTTAGTCAGCCGCCAGGTCACCGACCATAGATGCAAGAGGGTGAAGGGTTTCTAGGGCGCTGTTCCCTGTTGCAGCATACAGGAGTGCGCAACTCCAAAAGTGAGCTGTATGATTTCTTATCGCAGGGTTTCCGGGCTATGATACTGTCTTAATTGCAGGCTGCAATTTTAGAAAGGAGAAAAAAAAGAGTACTCACATTTTCACAAGACGCCATTCGCACAGACAAATATGTAAAAGCTTGTCAAGAAAGGAGTTCCAAAACGCACCACAAGCGTAGCCAACCAAAGAGCCCAAAGGCTGCATTTGACTAAATCCACTAAAACATTAGATGCGTCGAAGGAACGCCGCATCAAGGCACACTAAGTAAAACCTGCTATCAAACACCACCTGTACGCAAAATCTCAAACAAACCAGTGGTCCATAACGAGGTAGTATTCACACCTGTATCGAGAACCAAGACGACGCTAGGAATGCGGTATCTACATTTATTACACGTTTTTTGCATCGCCATTCTTGTGCGACAGTTCAAAGCATATACTTAGCACAGGATCAGAAGTTTGAATAGTGCTTCAGCCTGAAAGTGAAAAGAATGAAAATATCAGTGAATGCTGCACAAATATTCTCATGTGCAAATATAAGTAACCCAGCAAGAACAGACCACTAGTCCCCACCTGAAGAGGTGCGCAGTTCCCAGGTTGTTCCCGCACAAAAAATAGCCACTGTTCGGTGATATGTCAATACAGTTTGAGTATCTGAAGTCATGCTTTCCCGGAAAGTTGGAGAAGGCTGTCAGACTAGGGAAGTGAACCTGACAGAAAAATGAAAGGCATTGCAGATGTAGTTCAACATATCCATCCACAAAAGAGCATGTTTTCTTCATGCGCTTAACAATTCACAATAAGAGTAACGACAATTCATAATTGCGCAGAGCCAATTTCTTTTGTGTCACAAAACAAACTTCAACCAATCCGAATGTTTCGAAGTCTTAAGTGAGCTTGGGCAACAAGACAGTTGAACAAAAAAGCTTGTGCAGACCAAACATCTCAGCCATGGCACTCCTTTGCCAAGCTGTCCTGGCACCACTAAAATCAAATAATTATCATCAAAGTTTGAACAAACAAATAGTATTTATATAAACTGGGCCGTAAGGAAACAATAACAACTAAAAGATACTTGAAAGCATGTAGTTTACAAAATTAGAACAACAATGTTAGGTATATATGAGTAGGTGTACCCCTATCAACGCTACATAATGGCATAAGGCATGTAACCTGTAAGGACAGTTACAGCATCATACTGAATGAGGAAAAGTTGTAATGTGAAAGCACTAGGAAGACCACAAAGACATTGTCCAGCGGCGGTGGCGGTGAAGATATTGGTATCGGCGTCTGTGCGAAGCCTCCACTTGTTAGGTGATGTTTAGTTGCATTTGCCGCTCTCTGCCTTTCAATTTTTATTCTTTTTTGAAGCCTTACTATAACTTTATGCCACCTACGATTGAATTAAGCCTGCTTTGCTTGCCGGTACATGCTGGGGCCCTGTTATTTTTCACTTCTTTTGTTTGCCCAACATAAGATTTGCCACCTGTCAACGGTCCCCATCCCCTCTACACTTGTAGGGCAGAGGAGGGAGACACTGGACGAAGAATGACTCAGCAAAACAAAAATGACACAGGAAACAGCAGGCCTACATGTAAAATATACTGCATCCAAAAAGAAATGTGCACAAAAATGAGCCTTGTGGGAGCTCACAATGCTTGGGAAGAGCAACCTGGCTCTAGCAAATACTAGGTGCTCAGGGTGCTGTTGTGGCTTACACATTCGTATCATCTGCAGTGAGGCAGGAGGTTGTTCTTAACATCCAATTTTCTGTCCACTACACACAACGCACTTTGGCCACGGCATCTTACGAATACATATCATCCCGAATCCCGAAATTCGTACCAACCGGGATCATATCATCAAGATTCTACTGTACGTGCTTGAATTTACAGATAACAGAACATCACAGTATTGCATGCAAAGTGCTGTGCCTGGGCACCTTGGGCTATAGCAATTTCTAAGGGGGGGGGGGGGAGCCTGGTTGGCCTGGTCTTTAAAAAAAATTATTGTAAATGCAGTCACAATTATAAAACCTTCAGAAAATATTTATTTTTGCGTGCCAATTTTAAATGTCATTCAATTTCATTTAATGCAATTCCTTGAGCACTTACACAATTGGTATTCAAGTTTTTGTGAAAAGCTTTTACAAGGATACTGAGGTTGTTTTCAAATCCCCTAACCTTCTAGGGTTCTGAAGTAGGCTCTGTGAAGTTATTTTTTTTATTTTGGCTAAAACACTGCCGGAATCACCAACTGAAAGCGCGGTGTTCAAATCTCTCGCGTAATGCATGAGTACAGGAGAGGAGAACAGCAGAGAGGGCAACCTCATCCATGTAGGCCTACGTGACACTTTCAGCTTTCAGCAAGCGTTGCTTCTCGTGCTGCACGCATTGTGGATGTACAAAACATGTCAGCTGAGTTTGAGCTCGCGTATGAGATTCATATCACCATTGGCAAGAAGCACCTCTGGTAAAAGAAATATGAGGTAGGCTTTTACTTCCGATTCTAATTTCATTACTTTGCAATAGTTCAGCTCCCTTTGTGTGTGGAACTTTGTGTGAAAAAGTTGACAGCGATCAGTCCATGCAGTCCTGCGATAAGACGGACAGGCAGCTTCAGCGAGCGGCTGCATCTGCATGTCTCCCTTTTTCAAGCAAGGGGACACATAACAGACATCTGTGCTAATCGTCGTGTAACCCACCATCAGCACAATTATTAGCGTGCGGACAGGCTATTCGGTAGAAGCACAAAATATTGGCAGAACGTTACAAATATATCACCAATGTTTTATAATGTTGTGCAACATATTCCAGCGTTGCAGCAACATGCCCATGAGTTGGTCAAGATAACACACTATCTGCTAACGTTGCAGCCATATGCTCAGAAATTGGTTAGGAGAATATACCATCTGCCATCGTTGGGCAACATTTCAAAGCAACATTTAGCCATACACACTAAGACCATGTTCTGAATTTCAATGCTAAATATTTCTGGCGTTTAACATTCCAAAAAAACACTGTTTTACTATAGCCTTGTGAGTGTTACTATAATGTTTGACTCATAACAATAAAATAACATTACAAATATATTTTAAGCCATGGTGTAGGGATACACTTTGGTGCTGACACTG
Source organism: Amblyomma americanum (assembly GCF_052857255.1). Classification (NCBI taxonomy): domain Eukaryota; kingdom Metazoa; phylum Arthropoda; class Arachnida; order Ixodida; family Ixodidae; genus Amblyomma; species Amblyomma americanum. The sequence goes on from NC_135500.1 coordinate 176,751,521, forward strand.
TGCTTGGCGGCGTGACCGGATCCTGTTCGCCGCTCTTTGCGCTTCTCTCGAACGCAGATAGATGGCGCCATGCCACAGGGGCTTGTCTAGTCACTGAGCTGTGGTGGCCGTAATGCAGGTGTTGCACTATCGTTCGGTGTCGACGGCAGTGACGAAAGTACTAACCAAAATCTCTTCCTTGTCATTTTCGGATGCTTCGCCTCTTTGCACCCAAGTAAGTAATGTGGGACAGCCACCGCGGTGGCTGACTGATGCAGTGTTTCTGCTTTTTCAGCTGTGTTTCCCAGACCCAGCCCATTCGTAATAAGCGCATCACTGTAGTTCGTAGAAGCTTCACCTCTTTTCCCTTATGCACCGCGAATAAACCTAAGCATTTCTCCTCTTCATATCGAATCCCCACAGAAACGGATGTCTCAAATGCTAGCGCGCAGTTTTTATTTTTTGTTCTCGGTGGTGGTGATGCTTTGCCTCGTTGCATTCAGGCACTGCGGAGAAACCACCACGGTGGGCAACTGCCGCAAAAATAACATGTCGCGTGCCCTCTCGTTCGGCCCACTTGTATGTTTGCAAATGTGGGGTTGGTCAATAAACGTATTATACGACCCCAATTTGTTGAAATTTTAAATGCAGTAGCTGGGCAATCGTGTTTTTCGGGAACATATTAACCGGGAAACTCTGCGGGACATTTTTAATGTCCATGGCTTGTGTACAAACTGGGAAATCGTATGAACCGGGAACGTATCAACGAGGTTTTACTGCACTACCTCCGAAACCGGGAACCAACCACACACTCTTGTGCGCAGCAGCAGAAAGAACTCTGTCGCTATATGCGCGAGAGCCGGGAGTGAAAGGAAACCATCAGTGCAATGCTTTAGTAGAGATGTTTGTGATGTTTTAGTGGCTAGTGCAGTGCACTTTTAGCTAAGCGACGCGAAAATTATTTCCGAAATTGCCTCTGACGTTCTTCCGGCTGAGCTCATCTTTTACGGTGACACCGGCAATGCTGGGCGACTGACGATCTCAAGGAAAGCTAGACCGGCATGCACACGAAAAGATAAAATACTTGAGGCTGTAAACTGGACTTCGTGGATGTCAGTTCCGAAGAATTGCAGTACGCCTGCTAAAGTGACTATGCTGCCCTCAGTAATGTTCTGCTACAAAATGGTCCACCGACCATTCGAATGTCGTGCTAATTATGCACCTGCATATTTGTTATAAACATTGCCAGCATATTTCCTGCCTTGCATACCATTGTGTATTGTGACACCAAAATGCACAGTGGGACAAATTGCTGGAGGCCATGAGATTGCTGACCGAAATTATTTGCTGCGCCATGCATAGCACAGCTATGCAGTGTAGGCAGCCTGACTGATCGTGAGTGCCACAGCTGGAAATAGCTACTCGCAAGATAAATATTAAAAAGTGAAAAAAAAAAAGACACTATTCTAACAATGATGAGGTTTCGCGACTAGATTAGGCTGGAGCAGAAGCGCCTATACTTCGCTACTTTTTCCAGCAATGGAGTGGGAGCTGTGGAGACGAAGCACGCCCTCTCTTCCTCTGCAGCAGAATCTAGTCCCCAATTGCAGTTATAAGTAGTTCTCTCTTAAAACAAGGTATATTTTCAACATTCATTATTTACGGCTTATTTCTGACAACCACCAGCTTTAAAAGTAGCAAAGTCACGGAAAAAACATTCATTACAACGAACTTCCTCGGCATGTGGTCTCAAAAGAAGGATCTATAGATGGCACTAGCTACACCAGCAGGAGAGTGAAGTTACCGCGCAGAGAGCTACGTGCCAGGCGGCCAGGTGCACCGCCATGCTGCCGCACTACTTGGCAGAATTACACCATTTCGAATGCTCCAGCCGTATGGCCTTTCCTTTAAGAAAAGCTGTCACCGAGTGTAGCTCTGAGCACACTATGAATCAGAGAGAAGGAAAGTTGTAAAGAGGGCAAAGGGTAAATTTCGATTCCCGATGAACTTGCTTCAAAAAACCATGTTTGAAAAATTCTAGCCGGAGGAGATTAATGAAGATTGATGTTCTTCAACACTGAATGTACCTATATACCGCATTTATCTTGGAAAGCATCTCAGGGTCTTTTTAAAGGGGACATAGTGGGCATGGTCTGTGCTCAGTTTTCTTTTCGATTTAGCACTGTTTTCAGTTCATGGGAAAAAGTACAAATTATAATAATATGTTTTTCAAATTTTTTGTTCTTCAGAGCAGGAATTTTTGTTACGTCATCCAAATGAACACAAAGGCACTGAGGGCATGACACTTCCTAACAATACAACATTGTATAACAGCACTGATACTGTTGCCTACTGTAATAAGGGCATAACGTGCCTTGTACTTACCATTTTGACAGCATTGGGTTTGAAAGATGAGCTCATGGCTAGCAGTTCAGAGGTGCTATTAAACTTGAGCTGAGATACTTCCGTCGTGAGGTTCATGATCTCCTTCAGAGGTGCAGGGTATCTTGTCTCATAAAGCTTAGCCGTTTCGTACACATTGACAACTCCTGAATCAGACCTGTCAATCACAAACAGGGACATATAAAGCATTCCCCTTGCCTGCCCGCACATACATGCATGCTTTTTTTGAAAATGCCACCGACAGTAAAAACCCCCAATAATTTTGCTGTCAAGCAAGAAAACCACGTTGAAGGCAAGTGATGTTCATTTGTTTTCATAAACCAAACAGACTCTGCAAGCAGGCAGTCAAAGTTAGGCAATAAAGGTGCAGGCTTTACTCTGACTTTCATCGCATGTGGCAAGATTAAATAATGTGGAGTCGTGAGAACCTGTGCCGTGAAATGACAAGCGCACTAATTATGATGCAAATTATATGGAAAGAAGATTAGCCTATCCTCAACAAGGAAGAAACAGAATATTGCAAAAATTTATCAGTAACAGTCAGCTGGGCTTTGATCTCCGATAGTCTTCACACATTAGAAATGAAAAAGGTACGAGACAAGCAGAAGGAAAAGGTTGTTGACCTAATGTTCTGACAGAATCTATAAAGATATGAGATCAAACTCCTAAAAAAGTTGCTCAATGTCCAATATGTTTTGTAAAGCATGTTTCAGAAAGGCATAGCAAAATCATCTTACTTATTTCATCCTAGGGTCAGTCAAGCAATGCCTCATCAGCACCACCTGCACCTCTGACATTTTCACTATGGCAGATCAGGAATGAGGACAAGTTGCACAACTGAAGCTTAACCCCAGCTGCACACACATCACAGTCAAGCGATATCTGTGAGTTTGTGTCTAAGCTACAGATGTATCATAGGGAGCTGACTTTTGAGCCTAGGTAGTAGCTAGAGACCCCGTGATTTTACGTAACATAGCAAGCATGTAAAATGGTGCTGGACATCAACCAAATGGGTGCCGCCGTTTGCCAATACGGGTGTATGTTGTATGGGTGTCCTTTTGTTACAAAAAATTTTGGTGTGCAGATCATGAACACTTGTGCATTTCACAGCAGCATTTCACAGCCCATTAAAGCCATGCAAATCCTGCCACTGAAATATAAGGTCTGCTCCTAAATAAGAGGTGCATGTTTGCTTATCCGAACCACTACTTTAAAACAGGGAACTCGATGCCAGCAAACATGACGCATGCACAAGAAATCAAATAGCCACTATGAAGTTTCAGAGCACAAATAAATAGACAGTTTTAGCTGTGCGTACGCAAGTGCTTGCGTACGCAAAGAGCTACGGTGCTGCGTGCGTTACGCTGTCCGCTCCGAAGTATAGTTTTAGCTGACCGTGCCGTAGCGTCCCTCAGGCGCACGTGGCATCATCTAGTGACAAGAAGTCAAACCACATCAATGCTCTGTTGAAGAAAATTTCATCCGTGATTACTGATAACTACTGTGAGTGCATTGGGAGCCTTTTTTGTTCCAAGAAGAAAAACTATGCAAACCGAAGAAAATGCAAGATCTGGCTAAAAGTTAGAAAACTGCTTCGCCAGGTGTCGTTGCTACGAGGAAAACACACTGAATATAGTTAGGCCTAGGAGCTTGAAGATCGCCAAATTATCTGAAAAACAGGGGCTAGTTATCGCTTATACCGCTACGTGTGGGCAAGATTAGGCGAAAGAAAAGCGAACCGCTACCATTTGAGCGAGCTATTGCGTCGAAGAATCCAGCGGCGACATGTATTTATTCCGAAGCGGGCGAGCAGGGCGCCGCCATCTTGTCAAAGTTAGCGTAAGCAAGCCACGCAAGCGCCGCAACGCAAACTCCGCTGGCTACCGTACGCAAGGCTACCGTACGCAAGACGCAAGGCTTGCGCTTGCGTTCTGCGCATGCGCACTACCGTCCCCGCAAACTCCTCGCGTACGCTAACTCTTTGCGTACGCACAGCTAAAACTGTCTAATGTCCTAGCAGAACCAAAACATGACCCCATCTCCCGCACTGAGCCACTGGTGAAAAGGTTACAGGATTGTGTGCCATGAACAACACAACCATCTGGCCATGCTGCCTTGAGAAACTGTCCCACACAGTGCTGTCATGTTGTTGCGCCATCCCCTAATTTACCATGTAATGACATAAAGAACAGTGCACCCAAAAACTGACCAAAACAACAGTCATGTCATACCCAGAGGCAAGAAACTGTCCATTAGGTGATGCTGCCAAAGCAAGTCCTTCCAAAGATCCTTGGTCAGTGAACCGATGCCGGCAACGACGACTCTTCATGTCCCAAATGCAGACCTCACTGCCACCTGTAAGAGGATAATAACAGATGGTACGGTGCAAAACACACAATGCCTCACTTAACAGAATTAACTGTTCTTAAAAAGCCGCAGGACACGCAGAGCCTTTTGATGCAAAATATCTTAGTACACAACTCCTACCGATACAAAGGAGTAGAGGCGATCTACAGTCAAGAAAGCAGAGCATTCAAGGGGAGTTAAAAGTTTTACAAAACCTGTAATACTGTAAAAGCATCATGTGCCATCTTTGCCAAATGTAACCAGGCTGGATTGTTTGCTTCTCACTTCTATAGTGGAGCCCTTGTGGTTATCCTAAAGATCAAAATGTTTTAAAAAAGCGAAGGCAAGGGTTCTCCCTACCATACATTTATTTAGAGCTTGTGGGGTGGAATAAGTGCTGCCGTATACGACTGAGAAGCAAACCATCTAGCCTGGTTACTTTAGGCAAAGACTGTACATCACACTTAGTATGATTTTGCGATACACCGTCTTTGAATGTAGCCTGGTTTGCGCTTTATAGCAGTTCAATGCACAACGACACAACACACACAACAAGCCAACGACGAAAGCAAACGGGTGCCGGCGGTCCTCTAATTTTCGAACACTGCGATAAGAGACGTGGCACACAAGCCCCGAGGATAATGAAAAGGGCAAAGTTATGTTACGCGCACACTGCTGCTGTTGTTTCCCAGTGACCACTTTCATCTTGCACAATTTCTGTGTATTAAAAGTTAGAAACTGTAAAGCCATAGACGAGAAGAGAAAGCTTATGAGAGAGGCATTCTTCAAGGCCAGCCTGTGCAACTGCAGCCCATGCACAGGGGAAAACGAAACCATGACAACTATGCGGTGCGGTTGACATGGTTTTGTTTTCACCCCTTCAGTTTGCGACAGTATTTGGGACCATCAAGGAGCTTGTAGTTTTGCAATCTATGTTTCGCGCAGCATCACACAGCCAAAGCATTGCACTTAGGCGTGCAATGAGGCGTGAAATGAATTTTACTTATAAATTACTTACTATAAAGGGATTGTAGCTCAAGTTGCCCCAATTGTGTCCTTTTCGTGAGCTGCCTTGCGGCGTTTGTGACAGCACTGCTCTGTGTCTTTCCCCTCCAATAATCGACTGCTGCTGTCACACCTCCAGTAATAAATATCTGGCCACCTAACAGTGCTTCATGCATTATTCTGTAAACTCCTTTGTCATAAGTCAACTAAGTCAAGCTCTCATATTAGACTGTTCATTGAACAAAATTATGCTCTTTGAAGAAATGTAAAGGTGTGAGCGTGTGAGCAAGTACATAACAAGCTTATAATATACTGCTACTGTCACATGATTCCCCCTTCCATAATGTCTGGTGGGCCTTACAGCTATGTCAAACTACGCTCATAATGCGTGAAAACAAATTTTCCAGGACATCTGTAGCTTTTCATAGCTGCATTTTGTGGAAAAGCATTTTTTTTTTAAACTCCCTGTGTTGATATTCAAGACTATCGGAAAATAACCTGTGTTGACATTATAAACTTGACGAAACAGAAGGATGGGATGACTGTTCAAAAACAACCCATAAAAATTGTAAACTGTGGGATTCAACGTCCCGAAGCGACACATGGGCTATGAGGGATGCCATAGTGAAGGGCTCCGAATTAATTTAGACCTACTGGGGTTCTTTAACATATGCTGACATCGCACAGCACACGAGCATTTTCTTTGTTTCACCTCCTTTGAAATGAGGCCGCTGCGGCCGGTACCGAGCCCGGGCCATCAGGCTCAGTAGCCAAGTGCACTTACTACTGAGCCATTGCAATCGGTAGAAAAAAAAACCTGTGATGATATCAAAAACTATCGAAAAATATTCAATTCGATTCACAACCAGCTGTGACATTCCGTGTGTGCTACGAGGATCCACGTTCGACGGCGCGGCGTAGACGGAGACCCGTGACAGCGGCATCATCAATTACCCAGCCATGCTCTTTGAGTGACGACCAGAACAACCGGACCCGCCGCCGCCCCGGGGAAACAGGCTTTATCCTCCCCAATTTCCGGGCACATTCCAGGACAAGGGGGCTGTCAGCGGGCCAGAGCGCCGCCGTACCACAGCCGACGCTATGCGCTACCGCGAAGACAACATTCTTTCCCTCCCCCCCCTTTGTCGTGGGCTATCGCCGGGAAGGCACCCACAGCTTCCCAGAAGGGCCGTGACGGACACCTGTCATGGCGGACAGGCAGTACTCGCCAAGAATGTGGAAAGACAGGCGCTAGTGAATTAGCTCCGAAGAGAGAGCCTGTGTATACTCTCACTTGAGAGAGAGTGGTGGCGTTTTTGTTGTTTATTTAGTTTGTATTGTTAACAGACTCTGGGGTTGAGGCTAAGCCCAACCCAAGGGGTGGTCCCCATCTCGCATGTTATTTTGGATTGGAGAATTGATGCTTTGGGCGGGCCACTGGAAATGACCGCCCTTAGTCCTTTGTTAATCAAGTGCTTAAAAGCACATGTAAACGGATGCAGTCCAGTCTGAGCTGGGGCTCCATGCTTAGCATGTAATGTGATGCTACTTAGGCACTAACCTGCCCGGTCGATGAGTAAAGTAGTGCAAAGTTTGTTCTTTTGTAAATTCAGTTCTGCTTTTTCCAGTTTAACTCTCTGCATATGTATGTTGTAAAATATGCTCTGCTGTCATCATCTACAAGCTCGCCTCCTGTTCATCTTCCAAGCCGAACGACACTAGAGGAAGGGTTTGTGAACCATCCTCGAAGAAACGGACGACTATTGAAATTCTACTGCATAGACGCTCAGGACGACATCGTTCGCCAAGAGGGCCGCTCACCGCCTTAACAGCCAAAAATGTCGCCTTTCGCTGGGACGAAAACGCGGAGAATGCTTTTGGGGCCCTGAAAAGGAAGCTAATGAGTGCACCGCTGTTGCGCCACCCGGATTTTAGTTTGCCCTTCGTTATGGCCACAGATGCGTCAAAGTTCGCAGTTGGTGCCGTGCTATCTCAGGTTATCGAGGGCAAAGAACATCCCGTTGCTTTTGCTAGCCGACAGCTGAGCCCCACAGAACAAAAGTACCGAGCTACGGAAAGGGAGTGCCTCGCCGTTGTCTGGGCAGTAAAGCACTTCAGATGCTACCTTTACGGCCGCAAATTCAAGCTAGTCACAGACTGCCATCCTCTGAAATGGGTGATGAGTGTCAGGGACCCTAGCTCGCGACTCGCTAGATGGAATCTACACCTGCAGGAATACTGCTTTGAAGTTGAGCACAAGTCAGGAAAGACACATCTGAATGCTGATGCACTCAGCCGCACAGCTGCCGTGGCAGCTATAGATGAGTTTGTCCCCGTAGTCGACCCCGCCGAATTACGCACAGAGCAGTGCAAAGATCCTGACCTGAAGCGAATAATCGAAAGCTTAGAGGGCGCACCGTCTCACCCCGAACAGCTAGGTTATTTCATTGACAAAGACGGCACCCTGTGTCGGCGCACGAGGCCAACCAGGAAAGGGAGACCAGAGAAAACCGCTTGGGAGAGAGTCGTCATACCTCGGTCGTGGACAGAAAGGGTTCTTCGCGAGTTTCACGATGCGCCATGCGCCGGTCATTTTGGCGTAGCAAAGACACGCAGGCATGTGGAGCGTTTGTACTTTTGGAGTGGCATGCGACAGGATGTTAGAGACTACTGTGCGAAGTGTCATTCCTGTCTCGAAAGAAAAACACCCAAGGGACGAAGACCAGCTCCAATTCAGCCGTTCTCTGAGGTTTCGGCTCCCTTCGAGCGGACAGGTATGGACATAATGGGCCCATTGCCCACGACCACTTCCGGAAACAAGTACATTTTAGTATTTGTCGATCACCTTTCAAAATACGCGGAAGCGGTAGCACTCCCAGATCAGAAGGCAGACACGGTTGCAAGAGCATTTGTCGAACAGATCGTGCTCCGACATGGACCCCCGAGGCAACTCTTGACAGATCGGGGAACGAACTTCGTGTCGCAGCTAATGAGGAGAGTTTGCGAGCTGCTTAAGATCGCTAAGAAGCAGACAACACCGTACCATCCGGCTTGCAACGGCGCGGTGGAGCGACTGAACCAAACCGTGGCCGGGTTCCTGTCGCATTTTGTTTCGCGCGACCAGCGGGACTGGGACTTGTGGCTCCCGTATGCAATGTTTGCCTACAATTCCGCAGCACACGAGAGCACGGGCGAATCGCCATTCTTTCTTCTCTACGGCCGAGACCCGGACCAGCCTAGTGAAGTGCCAGAGGGCCCCCGTCGTGTCCCATACGCTTCACTGGACGACTATAAGGTTGAGCTAGAATCGCGCTTGCAAGTGGCGAGCTAATACTAATTAAAATGCAGGTAGCTAGACTGCACATGTCTGCATGATGCCAGCAACCTTTGAAGCCTGGAACCACTGAAGAGAAAAATTATTTCAGTGGATATATTTTTTACAATTCATTAGTAACACAAGTTCAAATAAACAGCGGTAGCAGGCACTTGCATTAGGCCCAAACAGGAAGATTAAGGGACTTTTGTACCACTATCAAACTACTATATAAAATAAAATGCCCTAGGATTTAAAAAATGCACTCACCTATGGTGTACATCAGTGAGCTGTCTGGAGCGAATGCTACGCTTTTCACGTGCTTATTCATTTTCAGCGTGTCCAAGCACTCCTTTGACTACCCATGAAAAACAGGAGCAAAACGAATGAGCAAAAAATAGATACAAATCATGTGCTTGCACATCATTTAGAAGGAGAATCATTTCCTTCCTTGCAGTCAGTTAAAATTCTGCAAGACAACCCTGTTGTTTGCTGTTCTTTCAAGCTACAAGGATCTCTCTAATAAAGAGCACAATATAAGAAATAATCTGATATACGTTGGCACTACAGTGTACAGCTGATATAGATTTACAGTAACACAGCTGTGCATGACACATAACCTGAGCATTAAGCATTTTAAACAATAAAGACACAACACGCTTCAGATTATCCAGGTATGAACAGTTTGCGATAACAACAAGCAGACACCAGATGCTTAGCTGGCCTCGTATTTAAGACAGGAAAAAGAGCAACGCAAACAATATTACCACCCATATAACCGAGTTTGATGTTTTCAAGGGCAATCTACACCTCATTTCAAACTAGAATCTGAATTGTATTTATGCACGGCGTTAGTTCCAATTCATCAGAAACCTCCCATTTGCTGCAACACATAGCAGTTTCATGCAACATTAAACTCTTCATACTTAATAAGTTAAGCAGTATTTGTACTTCCATAGAAAAAATGCAAACATAGATGCTGCCAGGCCCTTGTCAGCAGGTGTTAAAAGAGTTCAAAAGTTCAAAAGAAAGAGCCTCTCCACCTTTTCTTTCATTAAATTACTTTTTCCCTCAAAAAAAAAAAAGAGAAAGAAAGACACTTAAATATCAGCGGCATTCGTAAAGTAGTCTTGCTTGAGCAACCACACTGGCTACAAATCCTGCTATGACAATACATAAAAGCACGAAGAAAAGTAAGCTCATCTGACTTATTGGCCAGCTGTTGACAAACACCTGATGAAAGCTTTCTCATACTACAAAAATTTATAAAGTCAAATTAACCGTTTGAAATGTCAACGTAGCAACAGTTTCATGAAGCTGAGGTAAGAACATGTGGGGACGATGTAACTTACTTTTGCAGAAACTATGTGAATTTCGCCAAAGCGTCCGGTGAGTATGAAGTACTTTCCATCAGGGGACACATAAAACTGCTTGGTGTTTGTGATGTTCAGCCCTGGCAAAGGACAGTAATAGAGACAACATGCTGCACTCTAAGCTTACCACACAATGTCTCATATTGCAGTACACATTTCAGTGCAGCTAAGTATAACCCCAATCAGAGAAGTGAGGGTCGCTTATATAAAGCAGCCAAACTAGTACAATTGTCAATGTATTAAATGCGATAATGTAAGTACATGGTCATTGAGCATTTCTGCTCAGTGGTAAAACGTAAATGCCTCAGGAAACACTCAGAACATGTGACTGGCAGAAATACTATTCCACCTCCTAGATGAAAGTGGCCTTTTTGTTAATACTCACCAGACACACACAAGGCCACATACTTCTGAGTGCTGTGTTTCACTGCTGACGACCGTAGATACATGTTTATCTTCTAACATCTTCTAACGATTTAAGGTAGGGTAAGACTCTGAAAATGGCTTTCATAGGTTTTTTTACTTATTTATTTAACAAATGCTGCAGGCCCTAAGCGAGCCCTAGCAGGAGGGGCGAAAAATAAAATACAGAATTCTGAATATCAATTTATCGCGCGAAAAATAAGTAAAATACACTGACACATGTTCAACTTTTACAATGCATAAATACGAAACACGACTATGAAATAGACTACAACAATTTGTCAATGGAATCAATAGACATGATGACATCAGAAGGCAGCTTGTTCCATTCCTCGATAGTGCGTGGATAAAAGGAATAGCTGTAGAATAGCTGTAATAAAAACTTGAGGCTACGAAATTTGCTAGCAATCTTCTAAATGGATGCAGTTTGCATTAGAGCTTAAAACTGATTAAAATTTTGTCTGCTATTGTTTATTTTATTTTCAATTTTTCCACTGATGTAACTTTTTCTTAAGCCTACTGAACGCAGAGTGCTGAAATTTAGTTTGTGAGTAGGAACGGCTAGTTTACACAACCGAGACTAAAATTATGCGCTTTGAGCAAAAAATAGATTTATTGTGCTTTCTTTCCTATCTCGCTGCAATATAATTGCTATCCATGAATGGGTTTTCTTGGTCATAAAAATATAATTGACTTAGTCTATTGATTCTAAATTCAGTCAAGTAAAACACATTGATTGAGATCAATAGAAAATTTTGTTTGCTTACGTCTTACAGTTCGTGAGAAAAACGCACACTAACTTCCAAAAATACTGTTTTCAGAGAAATGCAAATAAAGCCTCTGAAAACTGCCACTTTCCGAAACTCCAAATTCCAACTCCCATGATAAAAGAGCATCAAAAAAGCACTCCTGCGCTCGCTAATACCCAAGTATAATGCATCTAAAGAAATGCTCTATCAGAAGGTTTCAAAATCTAAAAATCGACATTTTGAAAAAAAAACAAGGTCTCAAAACACCTCTATCATTTTTTTTTTTTTTGCAGAGTTTCAAGAGCTGCACATAGACACCTCCACAAACAGCCTTTGTTGCTACAAGTCCATGTTGAAATATGTACAGAGTAATCTCTACATCTGAGCACATAACAGATTTTTAGTTTATACAGCTAATTTTTGCTGTCTTGCGTGGAGATCACATCTAGCAGGAAACAGCATTTCACTCTGTATCACACTGCATTTGAAACAAGTGGTTTTTACAGTAAAAATTAAAAGTCGTCATTAAAGGCAGGCTCATCCAATGAGGCGGAAAGTTGTTGCTGCCTAGCATCAAAACAAAAACAAAAATACTACCTTTGAACTTAGTAGATTTTATCTTCTCTCAAAACATGGCTACAGCTGTCATACCGCTGGCTGAATCGCTCTTTCATGTGCTAAACATTCACGCAGTGGCACTTTCCACTTCTAACAAACAAAAAAACCAGGCAAGTACAGGTACCAATCAACAAATCAATGGTATGGAGAAGGACAACAACTAGTGAAATTCATTGCAACTAAATAAAGAAGGCAGTATTTAGTGATTACAGGTCTCATTTCACATGTCACAGGACCCCTGTTTTTCACACAGCACTACCAAAAAGCAAAGAAGCATAGGTTTCACAAATGCAAAAATTTTGACTTCTCCACCTTCCTATCTCCATAACAGCAGATGTAAAGAGTCCATAAACTAAACCAGCTAGAGGGCTTCCAAGTGGACAAAATTGGCAACTTAAATCTGATTCTGTGTCATGCCAGTATAAAATAAATAGCACTCACTAAACTAAGGTAACTTAAGCAACTATTTCACACACAATGTAATTCAAGATGCCAGCTTTAATACTTCAAACACTTTAACAGCTGTAGCCTATAGAATTTGTAAATCTGGTTTTGTGACAAAATTTTAAAGAGCAAGCTAACATCCTTCTACCTAAGATTAAAACCAATTATGGGAATTTTACAGCGAACTTTGAGTGTATAACATTCTGGAATTAAATCATGAAATTAAATTATGTGGAGCATCTACAGTATTCGCGAATAATTAAAACAATATATGCTAATTTCACTATCCCAATGTCATGAAATATTGTAAATATTGTTTGTTTGCCTATTCTACTCCTATTCCTGTTTTTATTAAATTAATTGCATTTGATGTTGAGTATTGCATTGTCACTGTTCTGATCTGAACCCTTTTTTTGCTGTTCCCATGGTTACGGTTCTTGTTCGCATATATGATTTGCACCTATATTCACATATAATAATTGGTTTTTGGGGAAAGGAAATGGCACAGTATCAGTCTCCTATATCTTTGGACACCTGAACCGGTGCCATAAGGGAAGGGATAAAGGAGGGAGTGAAAGATGAAAGGAAGAAAGAGGTGCGTGGAGGGCTCCGGAATAATTTCGACCACCTGGGGATCTTTAATGTGCACTGACATCACACAGCACACAGGCGCCTTAGCGTTTTTCCTCCATAAAAACGCAGCCGCCACGGTGGTCGGGTTCGAACCCGGGAACTCCGGATCAGTAGTTGAGCGCCCTAACCACTGAGCTACCGCGGCAGGTGCATCTATGTTCACACAGTTATTAAATTCATAACAATGATTCTGTTATAGCATTCTTATCAATCTGACTGTATTTTGAGTGTTTAAATATTTTACATGTTTTTAACAAAGTGCTGTTGCTGCCTTTTATATAATGCTTATGCACAATCTGAATAGGAGGTCCCCCTAACAGTTCTTATAACTTTGGGACCTCCCCCTGTAATCTGTAGAAAAAAAATCAAGAATTAAAGTTTTGCTATTTTTATCAACTTTTGCAAGAAATTCAGAGCCTAAACGAAATCCTACTCCTATCAGCCACAAAAGCTTGATTTTTTTTTGTTAGATCCTACAAATTTCACAAAAATTGTTTTTGGCAGCCACCGAGAAACCATCTAGCCAATTCCATGTACTTGAACAAGAGATCCAGAGCTAAAGGGAATATGAAATCATATTTACTGAGGTTCGATAAAGTGCACAAGCAATCGGTATTACATCACTTGCCACCGCACTGCAAAATTTTTTGAAGCTAGCTTCAATAACACAGCAGATATTGGCCATTAAAAATGATGCTCCTCTCCTATTTCATGAACTCATACACGCCGACGTGCCAAAAAATAAATAAATAAAACAGGTCAAAACTCCACCCCGTCCACACAACTTGGACAGATTCCCCACTCTATGTCATGGGGGAGAAGAGCAGATAAGAATGCATAGTAAGGTGACACCCTAATCAGTCGCAAGGGGCAATTTTAAAAATTATTGTAAAATAGGGTCCATGCAGAGCTTTTAAATTTGACTCGAATACACAAAAAGACCCTTTCTACAAGTTTCTTGAGTATAAATATGACCAGCGAGATCATTTGGGGGCCCTTTAAATGTTTTTTCTGAAAGCCCCAAGTGCAGGTCACCACGGAGTGAAAAGCAAACAAATTAAAGGTTACCTTTGGGAAAACGGATGTGCATAGTTTTCCCTGCCATCATGTCATAGCAGAACATGTGGTCCTTTTGTGAAGAACCGGCCCAGATTTCTTGGCCATCCAAAGAGAAGTGAGCACAGTGTATGGGAAAGCGATCGAAGTGAACAGCCTGAATTTTGGCATTGGTCTTGCCGTCAACCTGGGAAATAAAAAAAAAAAGCTGAAAACTCCAAGTCACGAAAGGTACCTCAAGGAACACATCAGATTCCCGTTCCTTCATCTGCAGCACCTTCACCCTTACTACGCTCATGAAACTTCCAAAGTGCTAACAGTGAACATAGAGGAAAAGCTGCACTTCATTTGGCAATTCCATTATACCAACAACAATGCATGGAGCTACGGAATGAGTGCTTGCCAGTATGTACTAGGGTACATGAAGATGTAGGTGGCATTGGCACACTGTCACGGGCATAACTACGCCACATGTGGCAATCTTCTGTTTAATAATGGCTTGCACAGTTTCAAATACTGCCAATTTTTCTGCACCTCTTGCACAGGACTGATTCACCGTTCAATATATTTATGAGCTAGCTTTTGATCAGTATGCAGCTGGATGTCTCTGAAAAAAAAAAATAAGACATGCAGGTAAAACTTTGGGGAAAAAATTGTAAGCTGGCTAACCTGGCAAATTGTCACTGTGCCTGAAAGGCCCGCTGTGAGAGCCACTTGGGAACTTGGGTGAAACTCAACACATTTGAGCACAGTCTGAAAAGGAAATGATAAAATGTAAACAATCAATAATGACCAAAGCAAACATCAGGTCGGGAGATAATGCCAACTAGGCTTACATTTTCCCTCGACTCAAAAGCCAGGGGTGTGCACTTGTGAATTTGCAATAGGTTTGGCGCCAAGTTCTTTGACTGGCCTACAAATCTGATGGCCTTTCGCAGTATATCATCATCTTCCTCTTCCCCTGCAGATGTAAAACATGAAAGAACATAAATTCATGGTAGCGGAAAGCCCTAAAGCAGCATTAAGCAAGAAATAATAATAATAATAATAATTGTTTTTGGGGGGGGGGGAAAGGAAATGGCGCAGTATCTGTCTCATATATCGTTGGACACCTGAACCGCGCCGCAAGGGAAGGGATAAGAGAGGGAGTGAAAGAATGCTGAAAAACAACTTTTTTGAGTATGTATATTTACGACAAGATTTTGTGGTTTTTTTTGGGCAAAAAGAAAAGCTGTCTTTCTTGTAGAAGTATGCTTTCAAGGAAAGCATCACAAAAAAATTTGTGGAGAAACCAACTACAGCTTAGTTAATAGATTTGGCGAGAGCCACTTGGTGACTAATCTGATATAGAGGCAGTGGCTGCTCTCCACTAACGCTTTGTACGGTCTCACTGCTGCATGGCCTTCCTAACAATGACCCTCATCCGAGACAGCAGTTCGAGGCCCGTCCCCTTCAGCGAAGAGGCTGCGGTCTCCTCTCTCTGTGTATTCATGCGTGTGTAGATTTGACCGCAATCCAGACAGCCAAACTGGTGGCAGGTGGAGGTGGGTGAGGCGAACACCCTCCAAGCCAAGAGGTGCTCCCCCTAGAGAGCGTTCCAGATGAGGCATGTTTCGGAGAATCCTCTCCAGTGGGTGCACCTATGAGCACCTGCCAAATTCCACAGACCACAGCTTCACAAAGGTCCAGGGTGGGCTCCATATTACAGCTCTCGCCATAAAACAGGATAGAACACAAAAAAAAGGCAGTGCTGCATCTGCCTTTACATCCTGTTTTTGCACTTTCATCTTAGGCAATACATTCTCCCCTCAGTCCTAATGGTCGCCACTCAGCTTTACCTGCTGGCTTCTCAGTGTCACTCTTCTCTGCCCACTTTGGCACACCCATTACTTTTGTGTACCTGAAAATGAGTAAATTATGAGCAATGACAGTTGGACAAGAACATTCTCAATTCTGTTTAATCATGAACCAGACAAGAAGCAAGGCCATTCAGCATAGCATTATACAGCTGCTTCATCGCTAGAAATGCAAAGGCATGAAGGCAATATTAAGCCCCCCAAATGATGTAGTTTCTGCGAATTCCAGGGCACCAATTAATGACTGCAGTCAAAGATAATTGCATGACTATGAAGTGCAAGTGCCACGTAGTGCCTTTGTGTGGCTAGATGGAGAAGAAAAAGATGACCAGTGAATTTGCAAAAATAAACTTGCATCAAACAGAAAAGGAGAGCCAGAGGGGACGAAGTGCACAGAGCTCAAACGGCGGGAAGAGAGTAAGAGCATGGAAGTAATCTGTTGCCCCGAGACTGGCGCAGACTGCTACCTAGTGCCCAGCAACCCTCAGCTCACCGGCGCTTTTTAGGTGCCCAGTCGACAGTGCTTCTCGGCGCTCTAAGCCGTGCTCAAAACTAAGTCAGCTCGCGCTCCCATGTGGCTACGGGCAGCTGTGCATCTCCACCTCAAACTGCGATCACTCACGAGCCTTCCAACAACATGATACATACTGCTGCCACCCTCCACCCAACTACGTAAGTGAAATGTTCTTGTTTTATATGCTCGAACTCTGAACGATGACAGCAACTTAACATTTATGAATGTATACCCAGCCAATTCTTTAACATTATCATGAGAGCAACGAACAACCAGCTGAACAGCAGCATATGACAAAGCGGGGTGGCAGAACAGGCAGCAATGCGCGCATAATCACTAAGTGCTTGCCGTCTGCCGCCTGTTTCGTTGCTCCGTTTTGTCCCAAAGCATTGTACGGCCTCTCTTTTTATGCTCGCATGATAATGTCAAAGAACTGGCCAGGTGTACATTCACTATAGCGTAAAGTACGAAGTACTGTCACAAGTCCCCGTGCTAGTGCTTTGCCTGCGTGCATCTGCAACTCGTCTCATCATCTTCCCTCAACAACACAGAAGAGCGACTCTATGTGACAACACAAACCTGTGAAAGAATATTACAAATTCTTCACAGACACATTCAATGATTAGCAGCTGGGTAAAGTCTAATGCAAAGCAATCCCCTCTCTATCCCACTATCCAGTAGTTATATTTAGTTACACATACTGAGCACCAGCCATTGCCAACTCAACTATGCAACTTTACTGACCTCACAACTCTATGTGATTCTCTACTGCCCCTGATTACGTTTCCCTTTCCTTGACATCCACTCTAAACGCTACTGTCTATTGTTGTCTGTATTACACAGACTGCCCAAATGCATTTTTCTCCTCTCAGTTTCGGCTAGAACATCAAATTGCATTTGTTACTCATTTTATCTGGCCCTCGTTCGTTTTCAACACAAAACATATCTTTGTCCTGCTTCCAACCACTCCCCACACTGCACAGGTTCAACAAGAATTCTGATTTTTCAGAGGTGTTTTTCAAATTTGGAACTGTGATGCAGAAGCTTAGCAGTGTGTAACACAAGCAACCACAAAGCAACAAGAAAGGTGCGACGACACTAAAAAATTTTAGACAGGTGTTGGAAGGGATTGAATGGAATGCTAAGGAAGTGCATATAATATGCTTATCTCACAGGTGAATTTAGAGTAACTTTGAGTGCAGTATGGATGTCACTTTGATGGCACAGTAGTAGATGAGGACACACAGCGCAGTTGTGTGTCCTTGTTCTCGTCAATTGTCTGTGAGCGCAGTTTTTCTCAAAATCAGAACTGGTGTAAACTTAATACTTGCTCAAAATTTTTAACAGCATGCAGAAATTTTCAACAACACTTTTTCATCATGAAAGGGCTATAAGTCCTTTTTATTGTAAACAAAAGCATTTTAAACATCTGTACTCCTCAACTGAAGTATTAAAAGTTAAAGTAAGCACAAAGCACACCCAGCATCCTATCAAGCAAAATAAAATGCAGAATAAGTTGTTCATTTCTGCTTGGCGTATATGTGAACATAGACACAAAACCAGAATTTCATAAATTCTGCAAGACACCAGCACCTTCATTTTAATTTTCGAAGCTACAGTTGCAAGGCAACAGAGGTGTAGAGCGTGCAGCATGTTCAAGACAAGAGAAGCAACTTTGCAAAACTAGATTTGAGTGCGGACTCCAACAAGTGTCATTGATTTCTGCCACGTGACACCACCCAAATGGCACTAAAGGCAAATGTCACTCGTTGACAGTGACATTAACTTTCCCTATGTCACCTGATTACTAATCACACAGAGCAGCCCACAGTCTAATTTCAAGTTTATCCATTAACCGCCAAGCTTTTACACCATTGGTAAATACTGCCAAACTGGTAATATAAGTTAAAGGTTTAGATGCTTATAAATTCATCCAACATCAGACTTACTGCTTTCTCAAGTGATCAGAGAACCCATATTTTTTCTCCGGTAGCTTGTGAGCTAACGGACTCTCCGTGTGATCTTTTTCTTCATCACTGGAAGAGTAATGAGTATTTTAAAGAAACGAGAACACCATCAAATAAAAGCTAACAGAAATTTGTTTACGGGATGTTATTGTCGTCTTCGTCCTGCCAAGCAGCTTTCTTCACGGCATGCTCTGCTGGCAATTCAGTGCTGCCTTCATCACTTTCAAGGTCATGTTCAGATGTTTTCCGTTTACGCGATTTCCTCTTTTTTTCAACCTGTAAAACGTTGTCAATAGTTAATTGCAACAAATCGGACATACGTGCGGTTACAAGCCGTTGTTTGCAGCGAGGAGCATGCATTTTGCCTTAGTCATTTAACAAAAGATTATGAATACACAGAATAACAATATCCGGATACTTGGGCACACGACAAGCATGACATTGAAAAGCGAAAACTGCGTGGTGCAGTACTGAACAAGCGTAGTCTGCTGTCAAGCTCACATGCGATGATTCGACCGTATCGTGACAGGTCCCAAACACTAGTTTCTCCAATTCCTCTTCATCCGAGTCCTTCTCGGCTTCGCTACTGCTTCCTTCATCTTCAACCACATCAATGGATATGGTGACCGGTGCATGAGGCTTTTCTTCGGTATTTAATAGCTTCGTCTCCACGGCTGTCCGCAGCATGGTTTCACCTGAGAAGAAAGTGGATTCCATTCATTCGTACAGAGCTTTCTCTGTGTAACTGAAAGGCTCAAAAGTTCCGACAGAAAGCCTAGTTGCTAGAGATTTTTCCACGGTTAAAAATAAATCATGGGAAGACAACTTACCTAGAAAAGCTGGCAAGCATCGAAAGCGTCGTCAGCGTGGTCACGCTGGCTGCAAGATGGATAACTGTATGGATGGTGGATAATAGCTGCCTCGGCTATGGACGAATGACAATAAGTCTGTCCTTCGTATCGGCCGACAGTTTGCGCTACCTAGCATCAATGACGCAAGCTTATAATTTTTAGCATTTTTGCACCGGTTTGCATAAATTAACAACTGCTAGTCAATAAAAAATTATTTGTATTGTACATTTAGTTTTTTTCAAATTTTTAGGCTTGCTGCATGCATTACGCATCAAGTCGAACTTATCCAAGGTGCAAGCCACAGGTGCGGAGTGGGAGGAGCGGCGGCGACTGCTCAGGCTGGGTTGCTCTCGAAGTTTTTCAAGTGTACAGCTTCTGTCCGGCGCAACTCACCAAAAGTTGACAACGCTTGTCGAGCCACTAAACTGACACTATGCTGTTCAAGTTTTGCGGCGATCGGGATTGCCCTGACTGGCTTCTCGCCGAAATTGGATCGCTCTCCAAGATCAGCTCCGTGAAAGTGAAGCTGTTGTGCGTCCAAGTTGTGAACGGCATCCTGAACTCACAGATAGGCTTCGACAAAGTTGCTAAACTGACGGCCGACTCCAAGTTCACGACGGACGATGTCAAAGGAGTGCTCATGGCTCTGGAGTTCATACTGAAGAACTCTACGAAGTTTGCCGTCGACGAAGAGTCGCTGGTTAACGAACTTACGCAGCTGGGTCTGCCGAGGGAGCATGCAGTCTCAGTGAGCAAGGTCTACGCAGACCGCTGGCCTGAAATACTGGCCGTTCTGAAAGAACAGAGCCTACGGCTCTCGTCGCTTGACGGAGCGCCTCAGTGGCGCCTCGATTACGTTCTCGAGTCGAGCACCGCAGGGGAGGTGTGCCAGCCGTCGGTTCAGATGAAACTCGGCGTGAAGCAAGGCAACGCAGTCATCCCCGTGCACTTCTCCATGTCGGCTGAAAAATGCGCTGTCCTACTGCACGAATTAAAACAAGCCCACAAAGTGATGAAAAGCCTTGAAGAGACACTTTGAAGTCGGGGGCAATGCATCAGAAGGAATGGAGACAGAAGGACACACGATGTAAATAAATAACGTTTATTTCGATAACCAAGACGTCGTCGCCTAAATGTAGCAATGTTAATTATTTCGTTTGCAAGAAAAATATAAAGCTGCACTGTTTGCAGGCAGCTTCAATGGCTGTTCTTTAAGTTGGAGGAATCTTAATTTTCTTCCATGAATTGAGTATCCGTTCCACTGTCTCTTGAAATGCAGCCACCTGCATAAGGGCAAGATTTTCTTGTAGCAATCAAGACATCACTAAATTTCATGCCAGTCCGGGTACCTTAGAGAAATGATATTGTTATAAATGTATCCTAAAATATTTCAACTTAGCTGCAAGCAGGAGCGTCAAAAATAGCCTTTATAGCTCGGCATTGAAGCCTTTCAGTGTTAAGTGACAACATTGCATTTCACACACGAGCTATTTCTTCCCAAGCACAGCGAGCATGCACTGCCTTCGTGCTAATTCAAACAAGCTGCAGTGCATGGTGTTCATTAATATCATGGCAAAAAGGGCATAACTTGATTCTTTCTGAAGTAGACTTTTATTTACTTGCTAAAGGTAGATGCATTCAGCATGCCTTCAGCAGTAGCAGTGATGAGTTCTATGTGAGACTGAGCAAAAAAAAAAAAAATGGGAGAAAAAAATTTCTCTGCTGTGCCTTCCGTGCTTCGTTGCAAATTTTTCAGGCTAAGTAAAAGTATTCTTACATATACAGCACTGCAATTCAACAAGCAGAGCCCCGAGCTGTCTGCTACAGGCAAATAAAATATTACTTTGCTACCTTGATGGGCCTTCCGTGCTGTAACAATGGGGCTATCTCGGAATTTGGCATTTTTAAGGCATTATTAAATAAACAGCACTGTTATTCAACAAGCAGAGCTTTCAGCTGTCTGCTACAGGCAAATCAAATTACTTGGCTACTGCTTGTTAAATTGAAAAGGTGAAAAGCAAGCTTTTCAAGCAACAAAAATACTGCATACCCAAGGAACAGTATCAACAGACAGCATCCCAGCCTATATGTTCTTTTTGTGTCTTGTTTGGTGACTATTCTTCTCCCAAGGCATGTATGAACTGGCTCAAACTAGCATTATGCTGAGGAAGGAAGTGTCAGGTAATTTTCACACAGCTAAACTAAGTTAAAATGCCAAAGCCAAAATAATACAATCATGGTTGGCATTACATGTGATGCAGAGTGAAAATCAGAAAATACAAAGATCAGGAGAACCTGCAAATGCAGAAGGCCAAATACCAAATCTTCCAGAAAGGTGACAAAAATAAGGCACTGTATGATAACAGTGAGAGTCTCAAAGCTGACATGGAAAAGCTTGCTGCTTGCAGCCTCACCACTACTCACTGTAATTATTTCCTGTCATCAGTATTCGTATGGGGCTACAAACACTTACTGAAGAAGGTGCACTGTTTTGACCATTGCTTGCATCAAGGCTCCTGAGGAGGCATTCAATGTAAACAACCCAGCCTTTCTTCCCAGAGTTTCCGGTGACAACCCAAATACACCAGGAACGATGCTCCTTTATAGGGTCCAGCTCTTCCTAAGAATGCAGAATATAAGCACACAGTCTCAGCCAG
Organism: Amblyomma americanum; assembly: GCF_052857255.1. NCBI lineage: Eukaryota > Metazoa > Arthropoda > Arachnida > Ixodida > Ixodidae > Amblyomma > Amblyomma americanum. The sequence continues at coordinate 176,773,708 of NC_135500.1, forward strand.
AATTTTGTGATTACGAAGGGTTTTGATGCAAGACAACTGCAGAGATAATCCCATTCCTAAAAAGGAAAGGAGACAGACCTTCCAGGCACAGACCACAGTCTGTAAGGCAGCACAGTATTGTTGCATGATACACGTTCTGTTGCAGTCAAATATTCAATATATATTGCTTCTATCTCCTATAATGTAACGTAAATTAAACAGATCTCCCCTCCTGCCCACATCGGCACACATGCAAGGCAGCATCTGCTTACAGACTGAGAATTGGCTTAATGCCAGGTAATGTACTGTCGCGATCAGAAGTTTGTGGGACACAAGTGTGCAGAAAAAATTTTACTTAGCGGTCACGTAGTCCAGTAACCTGATATGAGTCAAGATATGCTCTCTCCGCTGGTGACCAAACCATGTGTCTGGGTAGCAAGGTACAGCTTCAATAAACTTTTTTCCGTGAACATGCATCCTGCAATATTTTGATGCGCAGAGATGCACAGAGACCAAAATGGACGTTTCTGCCTGCCAGACAGTGTAATGTCAGCAAATCAAACAGGCACAAGTCTATTTATATTGTTGGTTTAGTTACTCAGCAATACCGTCTGCTACTGCCAGATTTGCCTGCATCAAGATAAAGAAATAAAGCTAATATATGAAACCAAAGGAAAAGCGATAACACAGATCTATACACAACAATTTCAAAAGTTTGCAATATTTGTTTATCGCACAGCGATGCACACAAAACAAAACTGTCCTATGGTGCCACTTATGATAACATGCTATTAGCAAAAAGTTAGCATATTAGCTAAAAACACTTAAAATAAATTCACATAACAGAGCCCTTACAACAGAAAAGAAACTGATGCCAGGAGCCAATAGAGCCTCCTCCTCAGCTTATCAGCAAACATTGGCAATGAAGTCCTAGTGTGGAGGTGTGAAGGAACGAAGAAATTCAGCAGCGACTTATGAACTGATTTGCTTTTACCCTCTAACTCTGGCGCATCACCTAAGAGAGAGGGAGAGAATAAATTTCAACCCAGAGAAGTCCCACAGCTGGAGCCCTCAGTTTAGGACTTCAGTGGCTTCAGCAACTGCCCAGTCACGGAGAGCATTACTGCTGGCCCCCCTCTGCCGAGTGGTCAGTCAGCCACCCCTCAAATGAGGGGGGTAGTGTGGTTTGGGATAATGTTTGAGCCTGGGATGTTTTGCAATTGCAACATGACATCGAAAAAGAATGAGGTGTTACCGCATAGGGGGCATTCTTCTGATTATATTACATCAGTCCCACTTAGACCGCCCTTGTCCTCAGAGTAACCAAATATCACTGTTTGTAACAACCACCGCCACTAAGTGGGGATCGTTAGTTCCACCTAGATACTAAGATACTAACACAAACAAGACAGGTGACTGTTTTGAAAGTTAAATTATTTGGTAGTAGCACTGTGTCCTATAATTTGGGATAGTTCTTCTGTGCTCACCTTTTGCCCTTCATGAGTGCTTTTGGGAGGAAGGTGGTTGGCTTACGAAGAGGGAAAGAGGGGGAGGGGGGCGTTTGGATACTCGGCGCATGCTGCCTACTCCAAAGTTAGAGATCTAATTTCCTCATGTGAATACTCCTTTAAGAGGAGCTCCCCGACAGTTGGGCTGCTCAGAGCCCAGAGGGAGTGAGTGAGTACCTCCTCATGCTTCCTCTTGGTGCCACGTCCACTGCCATTTTCTTGTTTGCAGCCACTGTCCTCAGTGCTTATCTCATTTGCTGATGCATACAGCCAGGTTCCCAGGTTTCGACAGCAAAACTCACAGCCAAGTTGCTTCATTTTTCCAGTTGGATTGCTAGAGCCAAGAAAGAAAGCATGCACCCAAGCATTAACGAGGTTATGGAGAGAGGCCTGTGTTTTTTGATGAATTAAATAAAATATGGTGTATGGATTTATGGGGGTTTAATGTCCCAAAGCGACTCAGGCTATGAGGAACGCTATGGTGAAGGAATACGGAAATTTCGACCTCCTGGGGTTCTTTAAACTGCACTGACATTGCACAGTACACTGGCCTCTAGAATTTCACCTACATTGAAATTCAATAAAATCCAAAATCCAAAAACATTCGTCCGTAAAGACACCAAAATGAAGATTTAGCTAAAAAGCTGCCATTTGTGGATTTTGACTTTAAGATACATAGATGGCTTTGATTTTTACTTGGAAATGCAGTACAGTGGGATGGTTTTTGCAATTTCTTTTTTAATGCATTTTCTTTTCCACACAACAGTACTGACAGAAAAAAAAGTGGTATTCCTTTTGCTTTCAGCTATCTTCCACACTTATACACACAGATTATTAAAACTCAACAAATCTGAAGGGCTGACAAAAAAAAAGCCGAGAACTGTGACCAGTGTGTGTGCAACCGAGAGGAATGCCCTGTATCGGCCCACTAAAACTTCAAAAATGACAAATGGGCTAGTTGCTACATTATAATAAGAAAGAGAAAATTTGGCCCATAGTACAAACAGGCCCCTGTAAGTCCTCTGTCTGTTCCAAGTGGAGCCTTCATGTTGCTTAAGCATGGCACAAAAATTTTATTTTTATTTGCTATGCAAATAAACCAGCTCCCAAAACTAGCAGCCATGTCACAGAGCACATGTAAAGCATAAAAAAAAGCATTAAGAATGGGTCTACAATCTCACAGATGAGGAAGTTTTCATCTTTTCCTTACTCATGAGCAAAGTGTTTTGCACAATGGCCATCCATGTTAAAAGAATGACATTCATCGCTTGCAGAAAAAAAAAAAAGCTCCTAAACAAGGCGCGCTTGCTCACGAGTTTTCTGAGGAGCCCCAACTTCTGCCTATTTACCGTTTTCAATGTACTGGCATTGGGATCTGCTGTATTCCATTTCTGTCCACCATTGCCCTAGCTGTGCAATACTAAATGTGCACTAATACAATACTGACAGCATACACTGCCATTACTGTTTATGCCCATCATGTGGCCAGATTTTCTATCACAGAGCCAATTATTGCAGGTTTCGGGGCACCATCGTTTTTCAACAATAAAATAAACCAAATAGCAGTAGACACTGCATCTCTGTGCCCTCTGCGTGCTTCACAGCACGGAGAATGGCGAGACGTTGTTAGCAAAGTCAGTTGGACTAGTTCATTTGAAATGAGCAAAGATCCCAAACAGCTTAAGTTAAGCTGAAAACCAATGATGCACATTTGGGCACGCCGTCAGAAAAAATGCAAGAATGGAAAATGAGAATTTCTAGCTACATGACACTCTGCAGATACATGCCACAGATGACAGCGAATTTTATTAACTGTAAAAGATCAAGTCTGTAATGTGAAAACACAGCCTCAACTGTTCCGACTAAGATCGTGCAGCGTGCCAATTTAACTGAGATCGTGCAATGTGCCAATTTTTGCACTGAATTAATGAACACTTTCTGGAAAAAAAAAATATTGCCTGTTAAAGCACATAGTTACAAAGGGTTCCTCACACAGCCTTCCAGCCAGTCAGAGCGAGTAAGACAGCTCGCTCATGTTCCTTATTTTCCTCTTTGCCAGCCAGCTTGCATATCTTTGCTACGGCATCAGCACCTAGCTGAAAGTACAGCATTGAAATAAGGTTACAACCTACATTGCAGGATGTTGCTTACTGCACAGCATGAGTCGCAATCTTTACGACCTGAATATTAAAGTGCTAAACAAACCAACACCACTGCTGTTCTGTTCTGATCTAGCAGCATCTGCACAGAATTGCAGCTACGGAGTTGGACCCAGATCTGGAATGCAAAATAACGTTTTCACTCTCTCCACTGTAGAGTTGGAATCTGATAAGTGCAGTAAAATTTTTCTGCGATGAACATTGAAATGAAGTACAATGTGGTATTGAAAAGCTCGATAGTCCAGCTTGAGATGACTTACTATGAAAAGGTAAGAGAACAATGATGAAAGCGACTCCTTCTACAAGCACACTTCCAAATGCAAAATTACTTGTAAATTATGTTAATTACTGGCAAACAAGCTCATCATGCCAACAAAAATGCCGAGGTAGACTCGAAGTGACTTTTGACCGCACAGAATTGCCACATTAAATCAACGAAAAAGATCAATAGGTCCAACGACGAAAAAAAAAAACTGCATTTTGAAATAAACACAAAAAAAGAGTGCCAAATTTTTGAAAAATAAAAACCGAAAAGTCCAACCCCTAGTCATAGTCCATGCGAGCACTGCCTCTCCAGCTCACAACCACAGTGATGTGGGCATGCAAGAATAATTAGAGCTCTTTCATCATGCCAGCTGTAAAATAGTACCTTAAAATCTCAGCATACGCAATCAGAAATTTTCAAAGGTCAACCGATAGAGGCATTGTCAACAAGCTCCAACATCTGCCGTTAGAAGCGCCCTGCAACTCTTCAGCGATGAACTAAGCAGGAGTAAGAAGTTTTTTACCACTGCAGAAGGCATGGCAGTCAGACAGCTCCCAACTTTAGGACCAATTATCCCGCCAGATTTTGCACTACAAAGCCCATGAGGACTTTAGATGGTATGATTTTAAAAAACCTAGAAGACAAACTGAAATGGGCCAGTATCAGTAGACAACTTCAGTCTCATTAAAAAACAGCTGCCTTCGCTAAAATTAAGCTTTTATAACCTAGAAAACGTTTTAAAAAAATGAAATGCAAGTATAGCTGTCGCCAGCTGTTGTTCACAAGCAAACTACATCCCCGTCAAGACAGGTTTCCAATCACAGATCCCTGAGCACAGTCCTTTTCGGCTTTGATGTCATAAGCTTGAAACAAGTGGCAGGAAACAAAATGCTTCATTTTGAAATCCAATTCCAATTTTCTCATCACTAAATGTGTTGTTTGCTGCCAAACAAACATCAGCATAGCCAGAAAGAGCCATAGAATACAATCAATTTTTACACAAAAAAAAAAAAATTGGATGAAACTGGTCTGTGGTGTCCCTTTAAAAGCTTCAGAAATGACATAGGTTACACTTTAGGCATATGCAGCAGTTGATGCCATACGTTTTTGACCGACACAGGTTGGCTGTATTACAGGAAAAGTTCCCCACATAGACAGCAGGCTGAAGGAGGTTCATTGATTATATGCTGCTCACCTATGCAACACAGGCCACATGTAAAGCATACCTTCTCCTGAATATGGGCAGTGTCCAGCAGAGGAAGCGATGGGAGAATAAGGACCAGTGTTCCCAGCCTTTCACGCAGCTGGTCAAGTGCTTCATGTGGCATCATTGGCTGCATCACGGCGTACGACTCTGAAATTACACAACTGCATTTGACACAGTCCTGCAGAAGAGCACTGAGAAGACAGAATCTCTGCACAAACCAGGGCACGGTAATGTTCTCCAAGGGCAACAGCTTTTGTGAGCATCCATCAGAGACGAGATCAATTTTTCGGTGCACTCTTTGTCTGCAACAAATATCCTGTTGGTAATGCATGTTGGACAACATATGATAAACATAAACCTAGAAATCCTTACAAAGCTTGTGGCCTAGATTGTTGCTGAGCTGGCAGTCAAGATGAGCCTTGCACGAGATGCAACAGATTATGTCCTCCTCAACACACTTCCAACCAAACCGGGCACACACTGGTGGCGAAAGTTCAGGGGGCTTGCAGGTCCATTGCGACTGCTATTTTCTTTCAGTCAAGGTAAAAAATAAGTAAGCAGTTACAGAGTAGCGTTTTTGGTAAAAAAATTTACTGCGTTTTTTTTTTTATTGCAGGCGCCAGCTTTCGGCACTTCAACCTCTTTTTTTCAGTGCCCAAAAATACAGTCGATGCTCATTGATTACACTTCTTAGCAAGCGAACAAAGCAGAAGGCACCATCTTACCTACCATTTAGGGGCTGTTTTGGCACTGAAATTGTCACAGCTGCTCTACTCGTATTGCTTTTCACAACAACGAACTACGCATATGTTCATTTATGGCACAAAAACTGAGTGTCAATGACGCATGTTAAGGATACAGATCCATACTCATCTAGGAAAGTTTCGATGCGAGCTTTGTAGTCTTCGTACTCCTTTCTGTATGGAGTTATCTCGAACGACAGCGACTCCATGCCACTTGGACGCTTTTGTGCAGACATCGCGCTAGCAATATTTTGAAGGAAGACTTAATACAGAGTAAAACAGCCCATTTTCAATAAATTAGTAAAAACCGATAATGTACAGAGTCGCGAATTCGGAATACCGGTTTAGGTTCAAAATGCATGCGGACTACGTCTACAACAAGGCGTGACTTAGACGTTGTTCGCTGGGCTCATTCTCATTACAAAAAGCGCTAGTGTCTAGTCGGTTACTTCGTAAAAACTGCTTCATACTTTTTACCGACTTTTTAATTTAAATAGCCGGTTATGTTAACAACCGACTACAAACGAACGTTTACTAGTAGACAGGGCCTTCGCTTCCGGCTGGTGGGTTTTATTCAATAATATTAGTTTTGTCGACTTTTAAGCATTTAGGTAATTTAGGCGTCCTAATTTAGGCCAACAACTTGGTAAACTGCGCAATTTTTATGGCATGATGACCACACTGGACCTCATGCTTCTCTGTGATATAGCAGTTTTGCTCATCGTGTCTCGATCTGACGCAGTCCGGGAACACAGACGCACGTTTCGTGGTGGTGGAGCCTTCATTTCATGAGCAAGGACGCCAGTGCAAAGCGGGGCTCTGACGAAATTTGTAAGTACCAGTAAAGCAGCCAGAATTTTTTCGAAGAGGTTGACATTTGCGCATGCGGGTTGTGGTGAGGAGGAAGTGAAACTGAAAGTGAAACTGCCGCTTTAAGACATCGACCATATTTTAAGGGCGAGGGGGATTGACATGCACATTTCTCCATGTTGCCATGCGAATTGCTCCTTAATTGGAGGAAGGAAAGAACTGATGCCTAACCTCCTCGCTTCTCCGAAAGAAAGCAGACCGCTGGCTTAGAAATACTGGCCAGGTGGGGCACGAATTTAAATGAACAGGTATTTTCAACATCGACCTGTACCGTAGGTGGTCTCGTGAACGCAATGCCCTTAACATTTGGTTAGGGTTAACGATCGAAAGCCATGCACTGGCAGTCTACGTTTACTTCGACATTGACACTGGTTAATTATATGCCCAGGCAGCACCGAACATTGATATTTTTGTTATAAGATTGTTGCGTAAATTATAGTATTGTTACACAATACACCTGAACGTTACGGCAGTGTTAAAATTAATATAACATTACACGTTGTAAACATTGGTTTAATGTTTAAGTAAACATACTGTGCTAATGCGTGTGATTCTAAATGTTATTTTAATATTAAAAGCGTAACTTTAAAAACATTACTAATTTAGGTAGGCATTGGGCCTCAGAACTTTTGCCACTGTTCATACAATAATCATACATGTTCTCAATTGGCAGAACATAGCAATTACGCATATATGTCAGATATGGTGCCTGGCATAGAAAATTGGTTGCGCAGCTCCAAAATTTAATAAGAAAACTCCATTTTGCCCATTCGCCACTATCACATATGGGACACCCTCAAGGCTGGCTCCGCTGTAAACCTGAGTCCGTTGTATCTGTTAGAAGATGAGTGCATGAGTTGAGTATATATGTATATAGTTGTGCTGTATTGTTGTGAATATCGCCCTCGTTGCTCCTGCTTCTTTCAGATTGCTGGTTAAAGTTGTGTGATATCACAACTGGCGGATGCCTGGTATTGTAGACTTAATACCATTTTATCAAAAGTTGTATACATGTTGTTTGAATGTTTACACTTAGGAAAGATTTAGTCCAACGTTTATTTGTCAGGTACGCTTCATAAACATCAGAAAAAAACGACATTCACGTATTAAAGTTTGACCAAAACAAAAAGTAGCCTTGCTATAACGTTTGTGCGCTACATGGGTGGAAGTAGTTTTTCAGTTTCCGCGACACCAAAGACAAATACGTATAGAGCGCTCTCTTAACGGCTGGTAGTTAATACGACCTGATGCGAGCTTACGAGCTGTTAAGTGTATCGCACTATATTACAAAGTGTGCGTACAACCTCTGCTAATTTTATCTTACGCGTTTAAACTCCGCTTCCCTCCAGACTTTTGGTTTAAAAGCGCATGTGGAGTTGGGGTGTACTTAGAAGGACTGCACTTACGCCAGTGCTGTGGCATGTTGCAAGTTGCGCGTCCGCGCCATAAGTGTCGCCACGGTCGGAACGATTGCAGCGATCCTGGTATCTGGCAGCAAACGCGGCTGGAGTCAATGACACAACGCGTCTGCGCCGCCAGTGCCGCCGCGGGCAACGCTGCAGCGCAGTGGCAGCAGACGACAGCGACCGGCGCAAGCATAGCGAGCAAAGTTTTGAGCAATTTATGTTTTTACCGCCAACTCCCAGGCACCGCCACCGTCGCATTTCAAAATCGTCCCCATTGGCTCTACGGGAATGTCACACCCTTGCTTACGCAGCGAAAAGTACGCGTTTTTATTTCTTTTTGTTTTGCTCCAGCGTGTCGACAGGTTGCCCGTGCACCCGGTTTGGGAGGTCGAGGGCAAGAAGTAGAGAGATCGATCAACCGCTCCCGCGCTCTGAGTTGAGTAGTCTGTTTCATTGAAGTGCGTAATATTTTATATTTGAAAATGATTTTTTCGACTCAAAAAGACATTTTCTTCGACATAGTATTGTCACTGACGCAGAACATCAGGAGCTGGCTAATACCCCTGTCACACGGGACTTCTTCTCGGCCTTTGCCGTAAAGTTGTCTTATTGCACTAAAGGAGGAAAACCGAAAAGGAGCAGCGACGCTGCTACACGGCAAATCCAAAGGAGCTAGAACGCAGCCTCCGTGAATGCCAAAAGTCACCGCTGTGTGCGAAGCGGCGCTAGTAACATTATGAAATTAAAGCAGACGGTAGCACTTCAGCTAAGAGTGCATTCGTTTATGTTGGAAAAAGTAGCTATCAAGATAATAAACGAGCGTTCTGACGGTGAGAAACGGATATTTTGAAACAAAGTTTCTTTTTTTTTTTTCATCGTTCTCGGTCCGACCACGGTAGGCGCACTTTTCCGTTCGGCTCCTCGTTGGGTTCGAGAAGCGTGCTTTGTTGCTTGTGTCCTTGTGCACACAAGCAAACTCAAAACACGCACTCAACAAAGAGCAAACGAAGAAAAAACAGCAAAGCGAGATGCGCAAGCAGGTGTGTGTCGATGCGGCTGCTGAAAAGCGTTCAAGTCCTTTCTTAGCAGTGTGGATGTCTTTAGCCATAGCCTCCTCTGCGGTTAAGTGCACTGTAACGCAAAATTAACCATTGAATAAGATAAATTAGATATTTTTTACGGTTTCAAAACTAAAAATTGCGTCAATTTTTTATTCTTTGAGCTCGCTAGCTGGCGCTGCCGTCTGGGTTGCTCCTTTAAGCAACTTTAAGGCCGCTGACGGCCGCCTTTATTGCTACAGAACTTTACCGCAAAGGTCTCGACGCTTTGCCGTGTAGATGCGCGTCACGCGCCTTTGGGGCAAACGACCTTAATTTCTAAGGCCTTACAAGTGCCCGTGTGACAGGGGTATAACTAAAATCTTTGTTATATTTTTAACTATAAAGCTAGGCGCCTCCTCGAAAATATAGCCTCGTAGATTGCCGCAATAGCCATATCAGATTGCATATTTTTGAAAACACGAGTCCTGTCAGCACTGCAGCGCGATAAATTTCGGACCTGCACGCGCGCAAAAACCGCGCGGCTGAGGAGCGCGCGCAGCCGCGTCCCGCCGCCAGGACTGGCGGGAGCACGGAGGAAGGAAGGAAAACTCAGGAGAAGTGACATCGTCTGCTGCAATGCCTGCTGCGCATGCGCACCAAAACTGCGGCTAAGTAGGGGGTAGAAGCAGGGGGGAGCGGCTTCAAAATTTGTGACGTACACGCCTCTCCTGAGTTCTTTCCTTGGCATATTGAAAAAGAGAGCACGGGAAGGACCGACCATGGATCGGGACATGCGCGCTTGCAGGAAATGAAAACAGCACTTCCAATTCCGGAGTTCCCGGGTTCGAACCCGACCGCGACGGCTGCGTTTTCATGGAGGAAAAACGCTAAGGCGCCCGTGCGATGTCAGTGCACGTTAAAGATCCCCAGGTGGTCGAAATTATTCCGGAGCCCTCCACTACGGCATCTCCTCTTCCTTTCTTCTTTCACTCCCTCCTTTATCCCTTCCCTTACGGCGCGGTTCGGGTGTCCAACGATATATGAGACAGATACTGCGCCATTTTCTTTCCCCAAAAACCAATTATTGTTATTACTTCCGATTCCAGCTCCTAACCTGGCTCCTACCCGCCGCGGTGGCTCAGTGGTTAGGGTGCTCGACTACTGATCCGGAGTTCCCGGGTTCGAACCCGACCGCGGCGGCTGCGTTTTTATGGAGGAAAAACGCTAAGGCGCCCGTGTGCTGTGCGATGTCAGCGCACATTAAAGATCCCCAGGTGGTCGAAATTTTTCCGGAGCCCTCCACTACGGCACCTAATTCTTTCTTTCTTCTTTCACTCCCTCTCTTATCCCTTCCCTTACGGCGCGGTTCAGGTGTCCAACGATATATGAGACAGATACTGCGCCATTTCCTTTCCCCAAAAAACCAATGATTATTATTAACCTGGCTCCTTTTTTACGCCTTGAAATAAAAATGTGAGAATTGTTGTCAAGGGAAGCAAATGGCGCAGTAACTGTTTCACTTCTCGGTAGACACCTGAACCGCGCCATGAGGGAAGGAACGAGGGGGGGGGGGATGAAGAAAGATAGAAAGAGGTGTCATAGTGGAGGGCCGGGAATAATATCAACGAACTGGGGATAATATCAATGAACTGACATCTCACAGCACATGGGCGCCTTTAACGTTTCGCCTTCATCGAAACGCGACCGCAGTGGTCGGGTTCGAAACCGGGTACACCGGCTCAGTAGCCGAGCGCCTAAACACTAAGCCACCGTGGCGGGTAGGTCTTTTTCGCGCTGCTTTCGTCCGATACAATGGACTACAAATCTCGGATTATGATATGGCGCCTAACTGTAATTATTAAAAGAAAACTATTACATTTTAGTTAGCCAGCTTCGTACACTGTAGTAAACACCTCTCATCCATTTTTCTGATGTGCGCTGCCAGTGACATTACTATGCCGAAAAAAAAAAACGGCCTTTAAACTTAAAACTGATCGGACGTTTACCCTTATGGTAACGCAAAAAGCTGCCCGAGAACGTTCATCACCTTAAACTTATTCAGTGAAAACCTGGGCGAGGGTTGTTTGCTTATGAGATTAAATTACCGCGGCAACGACGATTTTTCTCAGTTCAGTTAAATGCCCTACTGCGTGCACGTCGGTGACGTCGAAGCAGAACTGCTACAAAATGGTACAGGCCTCCGTGAACTCATTTACGGAGCGACGCGGTAGCAGTGGAGCCTTCTGACAAGCGGCGGTGTGAATGGGGCTCCACCGCACAGACTACGAACAGCGAGTGGGGCACGGGAAGAACGAAATAAGGAGAAAAAAAAAACGCGCGGGGACCGAAACGAGGAAACACGGCGACACGCTCTCTGGTGAAAAAAAAAAATGACACCAACGATGCATCACTTAAATGTCCGAAACTGCGCAAAATGTACTTAGCTATAGCTGGCCGACATTGAGCTCCATGCTGTGTTCACTGTAATCATGGCTGTAATGATGTGGCTGACGCATCGCCGGGCCGCCATCGCCGCGGTCTGGGGCGAAACTCAGGAAAGGGAAACCGAAACTATGCGTTCGCACAAATTTTCGTTGACGGTCTTGCGGACGTCGTCACGCCTGCCATTCCGTGCGCGTCAGAGTTGCGGGGGCACCTCTCTGACGTGCCATGTTGGACATGCAGCGGGATATCTGGACGATCGCTTGATGCGCCATTCATACTGCAACACGGCCCTCGTGGTCGGCAGCGCGTCCGAATTAATCGGCGTGAGCCCAGCTGCGTCTGAATTAACGGGCGTCTGACGTCATAGACTTACATGGGCGTTTGCCGGGACCGCGTCGGCAATCCGAATTATCTGGATTTCCGAATTAGTGTGGGTCGAGTTAACGAGGTTGCACTGCACAGCTTCTCTGTGACGACGACTCTGTAATGGCGAGAGCTTTTCAAACCGATCAGCGTGACGGGCTGCACCTATTCTATCTTTCCCTCTATGAGGTCACCACTGGCGAAAGTGTTTAAACCAGTCAGCACCGGTTAGTGTTATGACGACACCACCGACGATGCTGATTAACCAGCTGTAAAAAAAATTGAAATACACTCGAACCTCGTTATAACGATACGGTTTATAACGAGGTAATGGATATAACTAAGGAATGAAGATTCCCCTTGGAAGCTCGGTCAACACGGGCTATAACGAAGCTACGGTTGTAACGAAGTAATCACCGGTCCCCTTCAACTTCGTTATATCGAGGTTCAGCTGTATTCAAACAGTCTTAATGAAACATCCAGTTAAGCTTAGAAAAACCTCTTCTCCCTTACCCGCCGTGCTTCATTCTGAGATGCGACAGTCTTTTGGGCCGTGCCTTGAAGACCCGCTTGGGACAAAGAAAAGTTTACTCTCGTTTATTAGCTCATCATGCCTTCTCCTAATGTAAACTCCGCGCTTAAATAACATTCGCATTCAAATCCGGGGCGGGACCGTTCGTCCTCCGCGAATGTTTCACCTTGCCCTGGACGTTGGTTGCGAAATAAAATCAGCTACGCGTTCTTCGGCAGGCCGCATGGGTCAGCAGGATTCTCGGAAGCGATTCCAGTCTCTGCACATCCGCCAGTATTTCGACGGCGAAACGCGTGCCAAAGGATTAGCCAGTGCCGGCGCCTTTGTTTGCTTCGTCACATTATCTAGATGTGGCGTCTTCAACCGCCAACAACTGGGTGGACTGTTCTCGCGCTGTGGCATTAGTCTCGCACGTCTCGCGCTGTGGCATTAGTTTGCGCAGCAGAGCACAGAGGGCGCCACATATACGTGGCGCACGAGCTAGTTTGCGTCACTGCGCAAAGGAATCGCCACGAGTCAGTGCGCTCACGAAATCAGGGCCCACATGCTAACGCATTCCTCTCCGCATCAATCGCATTCACTGCTCGAGAGCTTTTCTTTCAAGTCTCGCTCGAGCTTAGGTGCGTTGTGATATGGCTGGCGCCAGCTGCGTCTTCCGAACATCCAAGGCACCACGGCCACTGGGAACGGACTTCAGTTTCTGGTTAGCCGCACGATTAACTGTCTACACAACCGTGTACGAAGCGAACTCGCAGCTCTTTCTAAAATTGGGTTGAACCTGGCAGTGTTTCTTTGTTTCAGGTGATTTTTGCATCCTTCATCTCGCAAAGTAGTGTAAGACATTTAATCGGCCATAAGGGCATCGACAGCCTTGGCTACCAGTCGGCGCTGTTCTTCCCGTTCACTGGAGAAAGCGAACTAGAAAATTGACAAGCAAATATTTGGACAGCAGTAAGGGGGCAAATCAGCAATTATCGGTTAAGAAAAAGGTTAAAGAAACAGAGAGAACTCTGTGGAAAACAGGGATGCTGACGAAATCGGCACTGGGAACATACCGGACCTATAAATAGGAAATTGTCAAAGAAAATATCTATGATAATTGTGGGGGAAGTTCGTTGTTGTTTGAGGCCAGGACTGGAGTTTTGCAGACTAAGACGTATAGAGTCAGGTACCAGGAGATAGACACTTTGTGCATTGCGTGCGGAGAGGAGGAGGAAACGGCTGAACACTTGATACTTTTCTGTAAAGGGCTTCACCCTACAGTGGAAAGCAGCGGGGCTGACTTACCCAAGGCGTTGGGGCTCAGGGATAGTGAAGGGAAAGTGGATTTTAAGAGGTTAGAAGTAACCAAGCGAAGGTTATCTGATTGGTTAGGTTAGAACCTTTTTTAGAAAAAATTTTGCAGAGCACCTAAAGTGATGTTGCAAATAAACAAAATGTACAGGTGCTCTTGCAACGACCCTTTTTGGCTCGCATCCATGCCAGAAAACACCTGCCCTTGACGACGCACCTAACTAGAAGAAAACGTCAGAATAGCCATAAAGCACGAAACTCGTGCACGAACACGCATTCACATACCTACCTCCCCTTCCCAAACCCCTCACACACACACACCTCTCTAAAGAGTGGAAGCATGCCGAGCATTTTGGAAGATCACATTTTTCAGAAATACTGTAAGTTTGTTGAGAGTTCAGCGATGTTTTCTTTGTGAAGTTATAATTGATGAAGTGTCACTTTGCGTTTAATGTCACGTCCAGAAAATGGCTTCACCAAGTGCCACAGAGTTAGAAGTCATTACATGTAACTCTACAGGCAATTAACATTGCTAAGCTTTTCGCGTAAAATCGTTGTTTGGACTAGAACTTTTATGTGAAATGTGAGCTTTATAAAATAATCGTGAGTTCTTAAGGCGAAGACGCACTATTAAAATTTATGGCATGAAGTAACGGCAAAGTAACGTGCGGTTCTTTTTTGTCGGTAACGGTAACTCACTACCTTTTTTTGTAGCTAACGTGGGGCGGTAACGCGTCCCTTTTTTTAGCGTAACGTATTTAGCTACTTTTTTTTTCGGTAACGCCTACAACACTGCTGCTGTGCTGCCGGGCAATAGAACAGGCAATGGGATAGGTCCGCACAGGCAGGGGGGCAGTTGGGATAGGAGGGGTCCGATTGATAGCTATAGAGAAAGAGGCGGGAGGGGGTGATGGCTGCGTTCATTTGGAAGTGCCGAAGAAGGGGAGCCTCCGGCACGGTGAGCGAGGGCAGAGACATTTGTCGAGGCGGAGCTCGAGGTAGGCCTACCTCATTGATGGTGCGACGCAGTGAGAGTCTTCCACCGTCCTCCGAGGCCCTGGGCCAGGGGGTCAGCCGTGCCCGGCAAAGAGTGCCGCGGGAGAGTTGATGGGCTAGCTCATTCCCGTCAATCCCTGAATGCCCAGGGACCCAGCGGAGGAAAACAGTGCGGAGACTACTCGTTCAACCTCCTATCGGAGTGACTGGGGGTAGGGTGCGGTTCTGTATGTGGAGGATAGCGGCTTGGAAGTCGGAATCGACCGTGTACTCCCAGAGATAAGGTATAGGAGGGCGGATGACTGGAGGGTATGAGGAATGGCGACGACATCGAGGGACAGTGCGTCCGGAGGGCGGAGCTACGGCCCGCTCGTGTGGGCTTCAGGCGCGAGGTGAAGGAGGTGGTAATGGTACACAGCGGGAACCTCGAGGGCCCACGAAAGAGGCATCCGTGTAGGCCACACCCTGGCTATCAAAGAGAGGGGAATGGCGCTGCGGGGCCGCGTGACGATAACCGGCATGCAGGACGGGGCCACGTTGGACGGGAGAAGGAGGTTACGAAGATTGGGAGCCAGCGTGGTGATAGGAGGAGTAAAGGTGGAAACCGGAATGGGGCAGATAAGCTGGCTTTTACTCCATATAGTGAACGCAGTAAATAGTATTTCGCGAAACATTAAGCGGGGTAGCACGCTGTTCGTCATATCTGTGCAGCATATTTCGCCACCATTAGACAATTTAAAACGTAACGTGCACCTTCGAAATATCGATTACTTCTATGATCCTTTTTGTGTTTGCCGGATGAATAGCGGCATTTAGATTTTTTTTTTCATAAATTATGACACCAAGCTTGTAAGAAAGTTTGCACATCCCTGGCAAAAACGAAACCGGCAATATTTTGTGCTGTCAGACTAGCGAATTGTCTTTCTTAAAGCCTCAGTATGCTGTTTAGTCGGGAAAATATTTCATCTGATAAAAATTTTGAAAAATGGTGTGCCAAAGGGTTAAGTTTAAGCAGGCAAAGAGGAGGCGTTAGTTATGGCTCCATCATGGTCTCTAGCACAATAACGATAAAGGGAATGCGGTATAAAATGTGAGGAAAAAGAAACTGCTTCTAAAAACTGAAGGGCAGGAGCTGGGCCATGCGCTTTCGACGGAAATTACGCGATTACGTGACGAGCGCTGTAACCATGATTACGCAGTGCATCTCTCCGTCTATATTTCAGGGACACTACTTGGTTAGAACATGGCACCTGTGCTGACGTGTAACCTGGCCAAATGCCGGAAGAAGCTGACTACTGTTGCTTGGGTCTGTCGTATACCTTAAGGCAATCTGTTTTCACGACCCGTGTCGGGAAGCATGCTGTGTATGACGAAAGCCTATTTGTTTTGTTGTTGTTTTTTTCTATTGGCGCTGAAAACCGCTCTCGTTTTGCTTTTCAGGTTACTTCTTGTTCTCGTATCCTTTTCGTAGTGTGTTCTAAAAAGCACTGGCAGCTGCGACGTTACATACGAGATGACATTAGTCCAATGTCTATACAATAAACCCCCATTGTGAAATAGATTTCAATAAGGCAGTAATTACTCATTAGCATCCTCCCAAGCGCAGCAGCTCTGAGGTGTTTAGCCTTGTGGCTGACACCCTTCCCGCTTCGAGTAGTTGATCGATTTGACCTCGCACTAACATCTGCTAGCCGTCCTGGTTAGCTTAGATGGTGGAGCGACTTCCTCGGGCAGGAGGTGGTCGTGGGTTCGAATCCGAACCAGGACCAGCTTTTATTCAGTTGCTAAGCTCCTGAGAAAGCCGTGGAGATTTCCTTTGTAGGCGTAAGGCTGTGATCGTGTGGACGCTAACGAATAATTACTCCTAAACTGGTACGCAAGGAATATAGTTAAAAGCGCACGGTTACTATGCTAGCTGCGCCACACAACCTTGTGCATGCCACAAGTGGAATTGAAAACCTGTCTGCAGCGTCGCAGTGATCACGTGGCCATGGCGCCAAACGGAAGTGATAACATTGCAAACTGCCCATTACCCCGAAAGCTCTGTGGTGGCATATATGCTTCCTTAGCATTCGCTCGACTCTCCCAGACGCGTTCTGCGAGGAGGACGCCTCTCGGGAGCTGGCCGCTCGTCCCGTCTGCCCGGCATGTGAGTTCACCCGTAGGCCGCTATGCGCGGTCCCGCCTGCGACTTCTTTCGCTCGCTGTGAACTGGAAAAGCTAGTGCTGACTTGGTCTTTGTAGTGAACATAAAGTGTTGTGTGCGTGTGTTTCTATTGCTTCATCGTGAACTAATCACGCGCGCAACCTGTGCATACTTATTACTGTGTAAATATTTTTTGTGTATGTTACCTCTCCCCTCTATCCTCTCTTCCTGTTCCCGCACCTCTTTCATTTCATTTCTCCGTTCTGCCTGCTATCCTTTATTTCCGCTGCCCCAGCTCAGGTGCTTCAGTTTTGATGGCAGATGCCGCGGCTAGCAAAACTCTTTTCCTTCCTGTTTGTTATTATTTTAATAAACCACTTACTACTACTACTTCGTCTTTCGGAGTGAACCGCCCATTGGCAAGAGCGCCATCTATAGAGGAACGAAACAACTGCGCCAGCAAACGATGGCAAACGACCAGATAATTCCACATGAGAGGCGTGGCGGCGGTTTCAGTCCTCCAATGCCTCGCCGGTGCGCTTTGCAGTGAGAGCAACAGCAAAATGCACCAAGCAGCGTTGTTTGTTGGCGTCTGAAAGCGTTATTTGGATGCTTATTGGCAGAATTGGCACCGCTGAGGGCGCGGTAAGTGCAAGGCCATACGAGCTGCCCGTCGCGCTTTCGTGGCACGCTGGTCTGCAGGGTTTCTGCTACTGTATGTTATCGCTCTCAGATCTTAGCTGACAGCCGTCATTCCTCAGGTGTGATCCGGAAAGCTATTCAGCCTTGTCGGCGCCACCTCTTCGCTACGCCTTTAGCTGGTCGCCAAAATTTTAGCTGCCGTTATCTGGTCCCGAACACGACCTTCTTACCCTGTCTCATTAGAGACTTTTAACATAGCGCGATTCGTGACCTGCTACCGCGATCTGCTTTAACGAGGATGGCCCAGGGACCAGGTGTGGGCGCACACGTTCCACTGTGCAGGCGAATTGGGTCCCTGTGTAAGCGGGTCACGATAGCGGAATGCGGATAGCGCTATGCTAAGACCCTATATCCCAGCACGAAGCGCGTACACCGTTTGTGGAAGCTTATTATTGTTCCCACACCGATATCAATGCCAAGCCATTATGAACGTCTATCCTGCAGACACCAGGGGCTACTAAGTGGCGTCCCCTGAGCATAACCGCAAAGAAACGTACATCTTGTTCGTACACAGAGGCAGAAGTTTTTACACGACTGCACTGCGGTAAAGCATGGCACAATTCTCTCCCCTGTTTATACGTGCAGTTCACTGCATGCTCTACCGTATTACAGTAAATGCTCGTTAATTCGAACTTTAAGGGACCGAGAAAAACGTTCGGATTATCCGAAAGTTCTAATTATCGAATCGTCCCCATAAAACTATCAAGAATTGCTTGCATCACGGTAGACTTATTTGGTGAAAGAATGGACAATGAATACCTTTCTTTTGGGATAAGAATGGCGCAGCAATGAAGTATTTTTCGCGTTTTCATCAATATTTTATAGCGTGCGTGCTGTAGGGATTGTCGAAACAAAACTGCTCCAAACACATGGGGGCCTCCCCGGAATCCTTCATGGTGCGACGCGACCCCCCTGACAAGCGGCACCGTCGCGTGTGATGAGGCTTCTCAGGACGAACTGCGAACGGCACGTGACGAGCTAGCGCGCAGTCTTGGCGCACTGTTGAAAGAACGAAACCAGGCGGACGGAAGCGACGCAGACTCTCAGCGGCGCTGAAGCGGGGAGAAGAAAACAAAAGACGGGGAGCGAACCGCCAATCAGCGTCCGAACCGTCGGTTGGCTGACCGACGCTGGCTGGTCGAGCCGCCGTCGCTGCGGACTGGCGCCAAGTTCAGAAAAGTGAAACCGAAACTAAGCGGTCGATTTGCTCTCGGGGACGGGGCCGTTATAGTTTATCTTCACGTCTGCCGTTGCACGCCCTTGTCAGAGGTGCGCGGGCCGCGAGCGACTCTTCAGGCTTTGAGTATAGGGCTATTTCGACGATCTCTAACCGCGCTGATCATACCTGGACGTGGTCTCCCTTCGGAAGCCAGCACGAATTAACCGGTGCGGGGTTCGTATCGTATCGTTCGTATTAGCGAACGTACGGCGCCATTAATCTAAATGCGCGTTGGCCGGGGCTAAGCCAGCAGTCTGAATTATCCGAATTTCCCAATAAACTGGGGTCTAATTACCGAAAGTTTACTGTACTAGTGTCATGTACAGGAAAGCAACTACTTAAGCGTGACTTAATTGTTGCGCAGAAGCTGAGTACGCAAACTTAAACTATGACAACTAATAAATATAACATGACTAACGTCTTGCCCACAACATCTACACGTTGTGTCACATGGTCTCCTTCCGATCTTCGTTATGATATTGAGCTTTGTTCTGTTTTGAGCCGACTAACAAATAATATTGATGATCGCGAAAGCAAGAGCGCAGCATTGCTCGCGGTGGACACCTGCACAGCGCCGTGGGGGAACGGATGGAGAAGGAAGAGAGAAAGAGGCGTCGCAGTGGAGAGCAGCTCAATAGTGTCATCCACCTGGGCTTCTTTAACATGCACTGACATCACGCTGCACACGGGCGCAGGCGTTTCCCCAGGAATTGAAATTAGCGTGGTGTCTAAATTTCTTGGAGGGAGGGGGAGGGGTAGTAGATGTGGGTAAAGGAGAAGCTATAGTAATTTTTTTTGTTTTTTTATTTAGTGGTGTCTTCCACCAGCCGCGTTACAATGGAGGCGAAACGCAAAAGGCGCCCGTGTGCTGTGCGATGTCAGAGCATGCTAAAGATGCGTACGTGGTCGAAATTATTACGGAGCCCTGCACTGCGGCAGCTTTGACTGACTGACCTATTAATTAATTAATTAATTAATTAATTAATTGTAGAAAACTTATGGGCCCCGTGGGATCACCCGCACGCGAGTGTGAGGTCACTGCTCAGCTATACGTTGCGCGCTGCCCTGCAGGCTGATTGTGGTCAGCTCGTGGGTGCTTTGAGCTTTCTCCACATACCTCAGCACCGTTTTTGACAGGCGGGGCTCAGCTGCCGGGCAAGTTTGACCTGGTGCGCGTGGACGTTGACCCGCCCGAACATTTCCGGCAGGTGAGTACGATATGACGTGTCCATGACGAGGAAATGCCATTTATAGCTGCGTAGTAGTATGCAGCAGTCGATTGAGGTAAAACGGGGATTTGCCGTGAAGAGGGTAAAAGTCCACACCGAATGCCTGTTGAAAATTCTGAAGGTGTAGATAAAAATTTCTAGATGAACATATATGGCCCTTCTACTCCATATCTGTGCCGCATTACGTAACAGGTTTGCACGCATTGTAATAGCTTTCTCATATGAAATGTAGTGCAGAGTGACGCTTTAACGTGCATAGCACAGGCTGCGCCCAAGGACGAGCAACATTGCAGTCGATGAGAACTTTTGGTGGCCAACAGAAACGTATTTTGCACCATAAGAATGGTCATGAGATGGCAACCAGATTAATATTTTACGCGAAAAAAAAACTTTTTTTAACGTCATTTCTATATGGGGGAGTAAACGATTACCCTGCAACTTGGTCTTCATGCGAAACTCCACGAGCAGGTTTTCCCACAAGTTCCAGTTGATCCGGCCTATTTGGCCGACCACTCGCTTCGAGTGGCCATAACGCGAGAGCTCATGGTTTTCCGTTTGATCATTCCAATATATGTTTCATACTCCTATCCGCAATCTTGGCTCGCGTCTCGTATCCAGCTCCACAACCTTTCTATATCAAAAGCTGCACCTCCTTCAATTGTCAATTGTGATGTGCGGGAAGCCCGGTCAAGAAATTTTGCACGATGTCGTGGGAGCATACCTTCAGGTGAGCCGCGTTGCTGTAGCCAATAGAGTCGTTGAACAATGCGAAATCTACGACTAATGTTCCATAGAAGTTTGATTATTTTCGTCCACTAACAAAGGTAGCCCGGCAGCTTGCTCTCCTAACACAGGTAGGTGTGGCTTCACTGTTAAGCTGGCGCGACACAGCCGCTCTTGCGAATACTGGCCAGATAAATATCAAGCCCAACTAGTTTTCGGGACGCAGAAAGAAAGAATATTTGGTGATCAAAAAGGAACACCAATGGAGAGCGCTGCCGTTGTCTGATACCTTGTGTGACCGATTTCCTCGCTTACGTTAAGCAGTCTTTTTTGCAGAACAGTTGTGTTTCGCAGTAAAAGCTTTTTACGCAGAGAAAAGCTGTAGTGTAGTGTTTCCGGTGTTTTATCCTTGTTAGTACAAGGATACTTGTACATCTCAACGGCTAAAGCGGTTGAACCGCAAGGAGTGCGCAAACCCAGTGTAAAATTATACAAAAAATATTAAAACTCTAAAAATTCGTATGAAACCAAATTAAAAGCCAATCACAACTACTCCTATTCCGATTGGTTTTATTTTTTTTTTCAAAGCTTTCAATTTTCTTTTCGAATGGGAGGATCCCCCAATCGGAGGTCTCGACAACCGCTCCGGTCACAAGCTAAGTGGCTAAGATGAACGTGCGTCCTCTGCCGACAGATGGTGCTGGCCGGCCACAACCCGGAGACGGTGATGGACGCATGCTCCCGTGCACTGGCCTTCTGGTCGTACCAGATGAGCCAGCAGGGGGCGTCCATGGAGGCCTCGCTCGAGCGCAGCCGCCAGAGGGCCACGCAGCTGGAGGTGGCCGTGGAGCGCACTACCAGGGAGTGCAGCGGTACGAGTCTTTCACCATTACTTTGTCCGTTGCTGAAAGCTACTTAATTGGCCGCAAGCGACTGTACAGGCGGTAACATAGGCTAACGCTCACCAGAGTGCGTGTCCAAACTCGGTACCAGGAAGGGCAGTTAGCAGAATTGACCAACAGTCCGAAGCGGGAATAACGTTATTTCAACGTCTTTTGGGGGGCAACCCTATCGTCTGCACTTTTCTCTTTAGACGCATGACCGAGGTGAGATGCAATGATGATAATGTTAATGATAATTATATATCCTTCGCTTTAAATCAACTTCATATTATGCCGCGCCTCTCAGCACATTAGACTAACGAATCAAATCGCACATGTGGACCTATTGTAATCGTCATCATCGTAAATAATAATAATAATAATAATAATAATAATAATAATAATAATAATAATAATAATAATAATAATAATAATAATAATAATAATAATAATAATAATAATAATAATAATAATAATAATAATATCTTTATTGCCACAAATATCAGGGGACTGTTATGCGCCGCCGGTAAAAAAAAATAGAGAGCCTGTGCCCAAACAATAACTTAGTAATTTTCTTTTGCTTTAATAAAGCCGAAGGGATAATTGTTTCGTTCACTGTAATATCGACATAAGAATACGAGAGCACGCAGGATTCCCAGGACTTGATTCGTAAAGAATATTTAATTTCTCACAAAAAACACGCGCACGAAAAATCGTGACTATTTACAATATTTCCACATCATATACAACAACACAGAAGCTTCTGCTCTACAACAAAGTCAGCAAATGCGAACGAATGGCATTTGTCAAAACTTCTACCCCATACATGTGAGCCTGCGCCCGGCCGCAGAGGCACTTAAAAAAATGCAATTTTTATTTTCGCGATAGTGTGTGATCATTTGAGGGCAATGCAAATGATAGGAAAGTAGGCTGGCGTGAAAAGGTGTGCTGAATTGCGTGAACTGTGTCTACAATTAAGAGGAGTATCATACGTCGTGCGATAGCGAAGAAGAGAGAAACTCACCAGACAACAGATGATCCTGCGTCGAGCGCAGGCGGGATCGATTGCGCATCCCGTACTGATGAGCCGCATGTACCCTGCGGAACACGATATGTTCTGTCCTTTTTGCAAACGAGAAAAGGGCACCCTGCCGCACGTCTTGGCAGACTGCACAAAACTCAAGACCCCAACCTCCTCCCCTTCCCGCCAACACCCCCAATCTCCAACCCCTTGAGCGATGGAAGACCTTGTTATCCAGCCCCGACCTACGGATTCAGCTCGCACTGACGGACAGGGGCCAGGAGCTGCTGGAAACATATGGGTCTCGTAAATAGGGAACCACCCCGTCTGGTGCCTGTGTGCACCACCGAGTTATTTTGGGCTTAATAAATGTTGATTCATCATATTCAAGAACTTCCACAACGTACATCAATCTTCTCATGAATGTATCGACACTCTTCGTATTTTCGTTCTTACATTTCAATATATATCGATGAGGTGTGTAAATAGCATGGGCGAAAAAAAGGTCGAAACGAGGAGGGGGGGGGGGGGGGGGATACAGCGCTCAGAAAATTTCGAGGGGTGTTCTGACAGCGAAACACCCACCCCTTTCTCCTGGCTACGCCTCTGTGTCACATAGATAGATACAATATTAATCAGGCCCGTCTAAGCCAATAGCGGCCTGTGGTACTTGATCCGACAGGTCGGCGTGGCAGCACATTTTTTTTTTGCATTCAGAATACATCAAACTAAAACAATTTAAAAAGAAAAAGTTCAGCTGTTCTTGGCAGGCGAAATGAATGAACCGACACACACGTCAGTGAAATACAAGCGTAAAATATTCAAACCAAACAAAGTACATTTTTCATCACAGTTATAGAAGTATCCGAAAAAAATTCAATCGGCAAATCACTGAAAACTTTAGGCACACACACGCGGCATCTTGCCTCGCCGTATCTGGTTTTTCATGGAGGGAACGAAAAACGGGAGGCGTATAACAAAGCGTGTGCTGAGGTACGTGCTCAGTTTCGAAATCAGAGCATCAGAAATGTCGTAGTACCACTGTGTGGACGAAAAGGGAGTGAAAAGACGGAAAACAGATTTAAAAACATTGCTCGGTGACACCACTGGCAAATTGTACGCGACACTTTTAAGGATACTTTTTCAAAAGGAATCAACACGGTTATGCAAAAGACGTGGACAAAAAGCGAATATTGTAATTAATCCCATAACAGTGTATAGCATAAGCAAGTGCATCGACAACAATTTTTTTTTTCCACTACAAAGGGAACTATGCTTCTACAATGATAAAGCAACCAAGCAATATCTCTAAGCCGATTACAAACACGGGCCCGATGCGTTTCCCAAGACATACTCGATTCAAAGAACACTCCAACGTATTTTATTGAGGACACATATTCAACTGGGAAGCAGAAACACGGCGAACAATGACTGCTATAGAGAAAAACTGGACAGTCAATCGCTGTTGTACTCAAAGGATTGCTGAAACGAATGAGTTTAGTTTTTGAAGGATTTACTTTGAGCGAATACGTCGTAAACCACTCAGTGGCTTTGTAGACATAATTTAGCAGCATGTTGATTGCTGTATTATAAAGTAAATGACTAAAAAAGGACAGTGTCGTCGGCGTACTGGAAGACCATGCAATTAGATATAGTAGAAGCAAAGTCATTAACGAAAATATTGAGAAGCTACGGAGACAAAGCCAGCCTGATCCTTCGGTTGTCGGAAGTCGCTATGGTCGCCCTAATTCTGTCAGCGATTACGTAGTAAATACCTTGTAAGCAAAGGACAGTAAGCTGATCGGTTCGTAACTTTAATTTGTTGGCATCAGAAGCCCCAACACGAAGAAAAAGTGTCTGGCGTCTGGCGGCGTAGTCTTGCGTGCACCACCTGCCACGGTTGGCAGGTGACAAAGTGGGGAGGGAGAGGCCGGTAGGTGGCTTGAATGAACTTGTTTTGTGCAACAAACGGAAGGCAGTCACTGCATCGTGTAGATTCTTGAAGTGTTTTTAAGTAGCTGCACCGAGGCGAAGCACAGTACAATTATTTCTCAGTCAGTTTACTGCATAGTTGTGCTGTATACCTTCGCTTAAAAGAACATGATTAATTTCATGGCTAAACTTATGCACAAAAGTGTCCTCTTAGCCACCTGGTTCAAGAAACTTTGCCATGCTGTACTCGCGGCTAAGGTAATCGCGAAGTTCCAGGTATTCAAAAGACATCTGATGGGTAATCACATCAGAAAACTGTAGCTGTGATATCTACATGCCACTTTTTGTAAGCGCCCTGAAAATCACTAATACAGTTCTGATTTTGATTCTGATATACGGCACGCCTCAACCAGTGGAGTTTCGAATTATGTTCCCCCTCATGAGACCGTGTACAGAAAGTATACAGCACGCGAATACCTTCACACATTACCCCTAGCAATACCGGATCGCCGCAGTCGGGTCACGAGCCTGCATGATCTCGTGTTCAGCAGTAGCACCTCAGCAGTCCACCTGAGCAGCTTATACCCCTGTTACACGGGCGTTTTCAACGGCAGTTCAGTTGATTCTCAGTTGAACTGAACGGCAGTTAGCGGTGTTACACGGCAGTGCTAACTGCCGTTGAAATCTCAACGGCAGTTGAGTTCGACTGTGGTCGGGGATCCCAGTTGAACGGCCAACTGACAAGATGGCGACCTACAGACCGAAAAACTTGCCCTCTTACTGGATTGTCTTGGCTCAGTGTGCTTCGAACCCGCAAATTTCTACCGCAAAGCAAAAAGTACACAAAAATAATTGTCACTATAGTAAAGAATATATACACTACGATCATTTACAACAAAAGAAATGCGCACACTGTTTTTTTTTCTTATTTAAACTTCGCTCTAGACGCGAGGACATGTGGTTAGAGTGCTCACTGAACTGAACGCGAAGTGCTCGTGTAACAGCTGGCGATTCCAGTTGAGTTCAACGGCAGTTGAAATCCTCAACTGGCGGTTAACTGAACTGTCGTTGAAAACGCCCGTGTAACACGGGTATTAGCCTGGCGGATGTACAGCGCAAGCAGAAACAGTCTTCCGTGCGTCTCTTTCACTGTTATTTTCGCAGTAAATTCGCCACGCATAACCAAGTAGCCCCCCTTCAACTCGCTTTTTCAGCTTAGTCGCTGGACGGCAGCGGACCTGTCTTCAGGAGGCACCCTTGGTGGCTGTTTCGGAAAGAAAAATAGAAAGAAAAATGAAAGAAAAGCGTTTAAACCCTTCCGTCCGATGAGAAGGAGTGAATGCCCTCTCGCGGGCCTAGCTAGACCACGTTACCGCAGAGGAAGGCGGGAGTTTCTCGTTACGGCGTACTACGACGTCGTTCACCGCCTAATGCGTCACGTCATGGCGAAAAAAACGAAAAAATAAAGAACCGCTTGCTTCGAAACGCTGAAACTCTGAAAGCTTGGACGGGAAGAAGGAACAAGCAAGCCGAGAGGAGCGCTTTGGCAGGAAACGGCCCCGCGCGTCGGCTAGGCTGCTTGGCTGTAAAGTGAGAGAGAAAAAAAGGGGGGGGGGGGGGGGAAGCCGGAAAACGCCCATTCGAAGGAAAGGGGTTTTTAGTCAGGGCTGACAGCTTCATCGACGTTCGAGGTCGCGCCTCACCGCGCCTCTGCCGCGGACTTCGGCACATGCGTCTTCGGGGCAATCTCCAGGGGCGGTGCGATGGCCTCCCGTGACGCCAGCCGAAAGCTCACCTGACTCCGGCGAGCAATATGGCGATGCCCATACAATGGCCGCATTTACAACAAACGTACGAACGAGGGCAGCGCTACCGTCAAATTATGTTTGGGGGCAACGACCCTGCGTTTCATGCGGATACAGCGAAAAGCCGTGGCCTCACTATTCGGTTAGAGCGAACGAGGAGGCGCCGTGAACTCTCCCCCGAAGTCGAAATGCTCTGCGCTACCTGGAAGGGCGGAGAACGAGGAGCGCCCCGTGGCCATATTTCACCCTTTGTGACACTCCTTTGTTGGTACGGGCTTGAGTGGTGTGGAAAATGAAGCCGACAAAGCATAGCCGTGCACTGACGAAACCAATGCACGGTAAGTACAGAGGGCAAAGCGCTTGTGGGTTGCACTTTCGGGCTTTCATAATGAACCACTACAGTGGATCAATCAGGTGAGGGTGTGGAAGGGGGGGGGGGGTGATTAGCAGGACGGCGACGGGCTCTTGGGCAGCTCTAGGCCACATTCTCACAGCCGGTTTTTCGCTTCCTCCGTCACCTCCGTCGCCGGCGGAGCCGACGGAGGGGGATGATTTTGGACCGGTTTCCACCCCAAATTGGGCGGCCGGTGCCGCTGGGTGGCTAGATTACAGGAGCGGATGACGGTTTTATTTCATTTGGCAATATACGAGGTGTTCCAGGTAAACGAGTCTCCGATTAGTTTTGTGTTTGCACTGGGCGCGGGATATACGATAAGCGAATATGCATCTGATGCGCTCAAGTAGCACCACTGTTGTGTATTTGGATTTCTCGCGCTATCTTTTAGAGCTTGAAGAAAAAAATTGCTCGGACGGTACCTTGCTGCGAACAAGAAGTTAATATTTAAAAAGCTAGCTAGTCAGTCTAAACTTATTAATCGACTGTGCAGTGCGAAAAAGAAAGTTAGGCAGGGTTTAATCATGGTTATACCAAAGGTCGAGCGAAAGCATTTTGGCAATGGCCTGGACCAGATTTGGAGGTCATCGTGTCGGGCACGCTCACTTATAGTTGCACGCTCAGTTATGGTTGGTCCAAATCGGCCGAGGTCAAATTCAGAGACTGCCATCGTATCGAGCACATTGAAATTAGCCTGAAAATAGATTTTGGTCCAAATCAATGAAGGTCAAATTTCGGGGGTGGGATGGGCAACATTTCGGAAACGACCCGGGTCTAATTTGAAGACACCATAGCATTGGCCATAGTCAAAATATGCTTGTCATCTGACTTAAAACTGTTGCTATGAAGTCGCGAAGTGGGAAAGTCACTTCAATGTCATATACGCACACTGGACTGAAACTGAAGTTTTGTCTTGAATAGATACTGCAGAGTAGGCCACACGACCCTCAGCAGCACTAAACCCATTTTACACGCCTAGCACATTTCTTCAATTGTTAGAAACGTGGTTACATTTAGCTGGACACCTGTTCTATTTACATGGAGAGAGAGAGAGAGAGAAACGTAGGGCCAGAAATTCATCCCTTTACTCAACAAAACATTGGCTGGTTCGAGCACATACACACAGTAAATACACAACTGTAAAGTACAAGCATTTGCGGTAGACATGGTTGTACACACTGATACATATCAGAATAAAATGCATTAAAACACAGGAATGTCAGCAAAACGATCCGGTATTGATTGTTACTAGCACGACGGATTTATCTCTTTCAGACACTCATTGAGTTCTGCTATCGAGAAAAATCTGAAAATTTGCATGTGTATTAGCCGATACTGGTAAAAAATTCTCCAAACTGTTTTGCTAGCCTAATTCTCAAACGTTAGTATAAAGAACAATCTAGCAAGCCCTGGCAAGCCATTCCTAAATCGATAACAGAGTTCATTACCCCCTGCGTATGTTCGATTTCGTTCATATTGGCCAGAATAATGTGACTGCAGTGCGCGCACCGCTTTAATAGTAGCTTGCTGTATTCCTATAAATATGTCTTGGTGCTGTACGCGTGGTGTTTCGCTGTAAAAACTGTGGAGTCGCGCAAAGTTATTCAACTAACTTCAAACTTTTGTCATCGCTTGCGAGATCGCATTGTTTTTTCTGCGATAACAGTCAAGCAAAGCAAGGCAAGCAGACGACAGACGACTTTCACCACACGTTCGGCATCTCCTTCAGACCCTGCCGCCGCTTTTTTTTTTTTTTCCACGCGCGAGAAAAAAAAAAGGTACTGGCGTAGAGTCACGTGGGAGAAGCGAGCGCCCGCCACAACTGGTTTGCCAGTGTCCGGCTCCTGTTTCGATTAGAACACCGCGCCGCTCCGTTGGTGCCGCGGTTTTCGGCTCCGTCGCCGCCGCGCCGTAGAGGAGGCCGGCTCTTGGGCCGCGGGGACCTTCAGAGCCCAGCCCACGATGCGAATCTGTAGCTCCCGTGCAGCTGTAGCTCACTGTGTACAGGAAGAAGGAAGCCCGATAGCACTGTTCAGAAAACGTTAGAACTCTTACGTGCCTGCGGTGCTTGCCCCGAATATACAAATTGTGCATATTCGCTGATGTATTGCTGCTTTCTGATACGCGCTAAGTTGTTTATAAACTCATAGAAAGGAATCACGAGGGAGCAAATTCGCTGAGGTATTGAGGTATAAAGTGACGTTACCAAGTCTTGTCTTCAATAATAGGAACAGATAAACCGAAGTGCACGGTCGCTGCACCCGCTCCTGTACTCTCACAAGTGTGGCTCTACGGGTCCCACACCTCGCTCACATGTTCCATTATTGGGCGTACCAGCACCATATAAGCAGTTAGTTCGGTATCCTGTGCAAGGACGGATTTATGGGATGGGGATCGGATTCTTAGCGATTTACTTTTTATCCAAATACGACCGACTCCTGCAGCACGACATCAGCTCCGTGTTTTACAAGCATGACGTTTTTAAGACATCCGCCATTTTTTGTGAGCGTCTTAATCCACTCACCCGGACGCACTAACTTTCGGAATGTGGAACAATTCGCTTTTTAGATTCAAAGACTATTCAGTGGCAACCGCGTGTGCTGGGCATATAAACCGCGCTCTAAAAAGCCACTATTATAATTTCACCTGCAGCATGCAGCGCATTCAAAACTATTTAAGAGAGGCACTGCCAGTCCATTTTTCAACAACGCCCTAATTAAATCCTGCGAGCACCTACTCGGCCACAGTTTCGCCCAACAATCGTCTAGACTATCGGCGACAGGCTACCAAAGCACATGCAGCTATCTGTTGCTGAGCGCTTAATGAGAAATAACAGAAGGGCGAACATGGCCGTGACAGAGAAAACCAACAGAAACAGAAAAGTACAGCTGTCATATGTCATACATGCACACTCTGTCGCACAACCTAAAGAAAATAGCGCGGCGTGCTCAGTCCCGTGTAGTCCTTTCCGCTCCGTGCAAGATATCGGTGCTTAGCCGCATCAGTAGTCCCGTGGCAAAGCTAAGCAATGCATGCAAAAGAAAGCACCAAAACAGATTTGTAGACTGCTCTGAAGCACTGGTTTACGGCCTTCCACTATCTTGTGGAAGAACGTACGTGAAATAAACAAAGTGTTGCTTGAATGACAGACACAGGGAGCACAAAAATGATTTGGCTAATTCCAAAGAGCCAAACCTGCCGCTTCCTTGCTCCGAATGCACAAAGGAACGCTAAAAAGCTTGAAAACCCATGTTCGATCAGCGCCGAACAACTTATAAAAAACGCAAGGACCGCTTTACGAGGGAAATACAGTTGTACTTCGTTATAACGAAGTTGAAGGGGCTCGGCGATTACTTCGTTATAGCCGTGGCTTCGTTATAGCCCGTGTTTCACCAAGGTTCCAAAGGGGAATCGTTATTCCTTCGTTATATCCATTATTTAGTTATACATTGTTTGTTATAACGAGGTTCGTAATTGAACCACAAAAAACGTCGCTCTGGGTGAATTCTGCATTAGCACCCCTTCCATTGCTTTATCGGGGAAGGAATTGGCGTACTGGACAAGGCGTGCAAAAGTGATTAGCATCAGTTTTCTTCCTTTTTTGCGCATTGCACGTGTTTTTTTCCATCTGTTACGCATCAAACCACGATGCCAGGTGTTTCAAGGAAGCCCGCCACTAAATTTGAAAAATAGGGTTTTTGAGGTAAAGAGAAGCTTCTTGCGGCATACAAATGCCAGTGTTGGCGGACGTCAAAAAGCAGGCGATTCACGTTAACTGGTAAAGCTATTAACTAAACTGTAACACTTAACGTTTTAACTATTACCGATAGGCGTCCGATTGCAATTAGAGATTCGTGGTCGGCCGTTAGTAATAGCCACATTGGTTTTTAGAATTCCAAAAGAAGCGATTACCCTCGCCAGTGTGGCGCAACGAATTCGGGCCATTTCGCGCGCCATTCGAAAAGCGCGCGCCTGCGGGGAGTGCAAAGCGACGTCAATCAAATCGAGCCACTCCGTGACGTACGTAGAACGCGACAATCTCTGCCCCGCCCGCTCTGGAGCAGCGAAGCTCCGAGGCGCGGGGAGCACCTCAGCACAGGCGGGGCACTTTGACGTCACAGTCATCATAGGGCTGTTGAAACCGATACCGCACGAGAAATAAATTCGATTAGAAATTATTTAGCGGTTGTAGGACAGTACCACGTGGTAATCCGCGTATAATAATGCCTTAAGCATCATAACAAAGAAGAAAGCGCGCACCCAAAAGTTAGGCGTCCATTCTGTAGGGAGGATGCATGGTCGGTGTTGCGCGCAGCAAGCGAAAGACATCTCTGCGAAGGTGAACTCAGCGGCTTCCTGAAACAAGCCCTGCTACAATGCAGCGTCGTCTGCATGCGGCGATGGAAGCATCGCTGTCAAGACGAAATGAGAGGACATCGTTAAAATGAATGTTTCTCCTTTCTTGAAGCCGGTCGGCAAAAGAAGCGGTCGCGGGACGCGCTCTCATTATCGGGGCGCCGGCAGTGCGTACTGAGAGGAAGGTCGTTGTACGGAGTGCGGTGCGCGCGGACTTCCCTTGTCGAGCGGATAGCCTCTGTGCGGCTGAAGTAGAAGGCAGTGGCGAAGAGAAGGAAGACAGGGTACAGGCGGCACGCGGAGAAGACGACAGAGGCAGCGGCGCTGACTGATCTTTTGTGCAAGTGCTTCGGAGTAACCGGAACACAAGGCTCCAGCGGTGGTGGCGCCGACGATGCCGCCGTTGGTGGCGACGGTTTCGACTACGAGGAGAAAACCGCTCCCGGAATTGGATGGACCGGCACGACTCGCCGGAGAACCGCGGGAGAAGGAAATAGGCGTCTTGTGGATTAGAGTGGGAAGAGTGGGGAGTGCCTCAACGGGCGACTGCAGCACGTGGCCTCGACGCTCCTCGCAGAAAAAGAGAGAGACCAAAAGAAGCACCAGCATCGTCAAGAAGGGAATGTGAAGTGCAATGAGAAAGGAACAAAGGGGTTTTAAATGAGCGGGGGGAAGGTCGAGGAACGGTCGCGTAGTGTTGCGCTAGGTCAATGGCCGTGTGTGTCAGATACAACGAACAACCGCGACCGCAGCTCTCGTTAGAGCGAATGAGGAGGCGCCGTAAACTCGCCTCGCAGTCGAAAAACTCGCGCTTCCTGCAAGCGCTGAGACCGAAGAGCGTCTCCCAGAGTACTGGCACCCCGTTATTGGTGCGGACATTGGTGTGGAAGATGTCGTCGACGTCGCAGAGCCATGTTGCTGCCGCTGCTGCTGATGATGATCATTTTTTTTATGGTGCAAGAGCAGCTTTGGCCAGAGAGCGCCATGGCACAAGGTAGTTCTCACTGCAAAGGTGGAGTCAAAGACCTGAATGGGAATAGGAAAAAAATATAGTTTATAAATATTCCCTGCCTGCTCAACGCCGCTGCTTTATTTTTAGCCCGTTTACAAGCCAGCTAGGTCTCGATCCAGCCCGTTTGCAATAATTTTGCTTTCTTTGTATAAAAGGAAGTTGCTATGGCAAAAAGGTACGAATACAGTGAAAGTCAGGGGTAGAGGTCGGTTACCATGCGTGCGAACATCTGTGCTTGGGTTTTTAGGTGTGCTGGACGTTGCCGACATCTCTCAAAACACACAGTCTGCTTCAAAGCGCACACAGAGTCAAGGTGCTTGTTTGTCTCTTCCTTTCATGTGCTACGTGTCATTTCCTTCTGCGCCAGTTGTCGCAAAGCACATCTGACCCACTTTCCCAAAAGTTTGACGCTTCCATATAAGTCTATCCATAAGAGCTAACCCTATAACTCTTTTTTCTTTTTTGTTCCAGCGCTGAAGGAGCAGCTGCAGGGTAAGTGGGTGCAGCAGTGGCTTCTCCGTCAATCCGTCGACGGGGCGTATGCATCTCTCCGCGTTTGTCCCCCGTCGCAGGTGTGGAGCGCGAGCGCGCCAAGCTGCGCCAGTGCGTCGAGGAGCTGCGCGCTCAGCTGGAGCGGCTGCAGGGCGTCGGGGATGCAGCAGTGGCCGCCCGCATGGCTGGCCCTGCGACGCCGGCCGCGGCCGCTGCGCCATCGCTCGACCACCTGCAAGCTTTGCTTGCCGCCGACAACCAGGGTTTGTAGGCCGCGCCTCACTCACTCATACTCGCACTCATACCCACTCACACTACTCACACACATGCTCACTCATTCGTACTCACTCACTCATGCGGACATTCACTAACTCCTACTCACACACTCAAACACATGCTCATTTATTCACTAGCTTATACTCACTCACTCACTCTCTCACTCACTCACTCACTCACTCACTCACTCACTCACTCACTCACTCACTCACTCACTCACTCACTCACTCACTCACTCACTCACTCACTCACTCACTCACTCACTCACTCACTCACCTAGCATCACCTCACCCATTCGCCTGCTCCCTCACCTACCTGCTCGCTTGCTAACTCAGCCGCCCATTCACTCCCTGTAAGATGATAATAATTCATTCACGTTTTCACAAAACCACATTCAGAGACTTCAACAGCCTGCTTCACCTGGCGGTAATATGTTTTTCGCCCAGGAGAGTTCTTCCTTCGCCCGGCGCAAAACCCTCCTCGTCCCGTGAGGCAGCCCAAGCCACCGTGCTACGACCGCCACTGAAAGAAGCTGCGGCTCGGATTTCACCCACTCTGTTCAATCGAGATTATCCGATTAAAAGTGCTCAGCACGTTTGTTCAAATGTATCCTCGTGCGCATATTTTTATTACACCTGTTCTGGCGTTGCTTATACCGATACGACCGATCTTGCGAAAATGCCAAGTGCCCACTGATAACCAGCGGCTCACGAGTGACGTAATCCCCTCCAATACCTTCAATGATGCATTTCCAACTAGCCCCAGTTGTAGCCCTTTTGACGTAATCCGGATACAGCGAAATATAGCTTGGCTATGGCATCTCGTGGGCAGGAGCGTCTACCTTAGCAAAATAACTGGCCTTGTTGGACCTATCTATCAAAAGGAACTATAGTTGTTCCTTTTCGACATTACACAAGGCATGGCGCCGTTTGGATATAAAAGCGACAGCGTTAAAGGCCCCGTTCCCCAAAAAACCCGGTGTCGGCGTTGTCGGCGTCGGCACTGTGAGTGAAAGATCACGGACATGGCTCTGGCAGCTGGTCCCCATCTATAGGTCACGTGTCCTTGAGGCGTCATCACAACCTGCCCGCCGGATAGTGAGCAAAGTGCCCACCCTGGCAAGTGGCAGTTAATGACTGGTCGCTCTGGAAGAGCAACCGGGGCTACACAAGGCGCATCGCTTAACCGCTGCACCACTGCGCCAGGAGGAGCATGAGGACTCCCAGGGATCTACGAATGTAAAGTATAAAATCCCCTTCTGCGTACATGAGAATTCAACCATTACGCTACCGCCTCATGTCCTTCAACGCGTCATACCCCTATCGCGTAGGTGGAGGCCAAGGGTCCCCTTTGATTTCTTTTATTCTACTCTGTCAAGCAATGCCGTAGTGCTTTGCCATAGGGCGGCGGTATATAGCCGTCTATGCCATTCAGTTCTGCGAGGGCCTGCCGTCAACAATTCAGTTCCGACCACGGAATGAGCCACATTGAGTTGCTCTTGAATGGTCACGGCAGGGACAAAAGTTGTTCGAGCCCCCATTTCAAATCTTGTTACTGGCGGGTAAGTTCAAAAGCAGACGCAGGGCGATTTGGTCCGGGCCGACCGTCAACAACGGACGGATGGATGATAATGACTTTACCCTTTGTATCGGGCGGCAGCTTGCGCCACCTAGCCTATACTTCCCCCATTGTTAAGCGATTTTTTTTCCCTTCAACTTCGTTCCTAAAATGTTTTATTTGACAATATTTTTGATCTCCAAATTCACCCCTCCCTTGATTTCTTCCACCAATCTCCCAGCCTCCCGTTCGTCAATGTCAGGCTTTTCTCATCCACTCAATCCGTCCTCCCCTAATCCCAGCGCTCTCTTTATGTCTATTGCACATTAAAGATCTGATGTATTTGCAGAATTTAAAGCGCTGTTGTTTTTTTAATTGGTTGTTTGGGAAAGGAAGTGGCGCAGTATCTATCTCACATCTCGGCGGACACCTGAATCGCGCCTTAAGGGGAGGGATAAAGCAGGGAGTGATAGAAGAAAGGAAGAGTGACCGTAGTGGAGGGCTCCAGAATAACTTCGACCACCTGGAGATCTTTAACGTGCACCGACATCGCACAGCACACGGGCGCCTTTTCTGTTTCGCCTCCATCGAAACGCGGCCGCTGCGGTCGGGTTCGAACCCGGGGACTCCGGATCAGTAGCCGAGCACTCTAACCACTGAGCCACCGCGGCGGGTGCTAATGTGTGCAACGGCTCATTTTTTCCGTGCGCACTCCGTGCATGGACATTAACCGCGTACAACGACTTCCGTGATTGCGTCTAGTGCTTGAAAAGAGCCAGCTACATCTCATTTGGGGGTATTTCGGTCATTTAACCGATATACTTAATTATATGGAAAACCAAATTTCTTTTAGTACGTGAAGCGCTTAACTTGTGTTGTGGAGTGTTACAATTTCCTGTACTACCATGTTCGTGAAACATGCTTCTGAACAAAGCGCGCGAATTACAAGATGAGTTGAGAAAACGCTTATTTGTAGAGAAAAAAAAGTAATAATGTGGAGGTGGGGGGCCCTGGCTCTTATTTCATATATTTACCATGGATCGGTGTTGCATTTACCAATTACTATGCTTTCCGGATGGGGATGGCCGACAGTCCTGCCCGTGAAAGCTGTGGTTGTGAGGAGACCATCGCACATCTTCTGTGAGTGCCCTGCATTTGCGAGTGCAAGACATACACTGTGTTTTGCCCTGGACCGCCTCGATCCTCGCCCATTAACAGAGCAAAAGATCCTCGGTCCGTGGCCACAGCAGTCGACTGCCCTCAAGGCCTACAAGGCACTCTTTGCCTACTTGAGAGCGACTGGATTGAGTGACAAATTGTGACAGCGTTGTGCGTGTGTGTGTTATGCCTTTTTCCCTGCTCTCTTCCTCCTTTTAGTCCCATAATCCCTCTTCCCCAGTGCAGGGTAGCCAACCGGAACCCCTTTCTGGTTAACATCCCTGCCTTTCCCTCCTCCTCTTTATCTATCTATACCATGGCATGCAGAAATTTGCGCAGCCGCTGTAGCGATCAGGACGTGCAAGCGGTCGCTATATGTAGTGCGCGTCCGAAATTTCCTGCGTGTTTACGAGAAAATGAAAAAAAAATCTGTATAGAGCTGTCTTGATAGATTTTTTTCCAGGTTCTCATTTCTTTTTTTTACATTTTGAGATTGTGCGCCAGGATATGTGGGACACTATCGGCAAGAAAAGTAACTGTTCGACGCAAGGGCTGCAATAAAGCCATGCAGCGGTTCACTGCGGCGCAGCGTGAAATGGGACAAACGATAAGCATACTGTAGTTGTTGCTATTGCCTCAAGAGAGATGGCAAAGCATACTGTAAGCGCAGTCTGCCATGCTAAGCGCCTACCGTCAATGCGTTGGTTCCTTTACTTTTTCTGCCGACAAAACCTTGCGGGATGCGTATTCACAAAAAGAAATTAACGGCGGCGCGGTCAAGCACAGCAGATCACTGAGGCAATGCATAAATATTTTTTTTTTCTCGCAAATCCGAATCCCACGAACTTTTGTCGAGGATATCCCGTTCGCCGGCGGCGATGGTCGCTGACAGCCGAATGCTCGTGGCCATTAGCCAATAAATATCCGCTCATTCCATCAAGTCTCCGTAGGTGGCTCCTCGTTTCGCCGTCCTTTTATTCTTTCCCAAATTTCGCGCGCACACACTGCTAGGAGCAGGCACCCGGTTCCACGAAAGCCCAGTGGAGGCCAGTCAGGATGCCCGCTATCGACCGAACATCTCGTTTGCTCCCGCGTGGGTCAGCATGCCTGCAACTTCGGCCAGCCTGTTGCGGTCTCATCCTTTTTTCTGGTCCCTCTGCACCGGTGCGGTGGGGACGAGCGCAGCCATCATTGCACCGCAGTTAGAAAGACGAGCCGTGAAGAATCGCTTGGCGACGGCATGGCCGCTGACCCCCAGCGGGGTAGGACAGGCAAGAAGGAATTTTTAAGTTGCCCCCTTTTGAGCCGACGCACGGGGCCGCACTTAATTCCTCTGTATGAGTCGTGTGCACGTGTCCCGGGGTGACCGCCCTCGCCTCCAGTCCCCTTCTAGCTGCTTGCCAGTTGGGTTGAGCCACGGATCCTTCAGCGCGGGAAGCAAACATGTCTACACTGACAGGCAGCGTGTCAGCTGCGCCTTGTTGCAACGATCATACGGGACACTGTCGCTGACGACCCGAGACCAATACAGCTTGCGATTGAAAATGCAGTTGAGCCATGCCGCCTAAACAGCCGATTATGCACGCATAAAGCCAGGGGGTGTACATGTTTATTCAACTGAGATTCTGACAGCCACGCGACGTCTTCCTAGCCGAGCATATCTCGGATATGCAGGGCCAGGAGCGGCCGCCTTGTGAAAACTGTCGGTTAACGCTGGTGCGCAGCAGATTTTTTAGGCTTAGCCAGAGCACACAAAAAAAAGGGGGGGGGGGGGGCTCAGATTCGTACGGTGAACACATCTGGAGTGTATGTTCTGCATTTAAAAAATGCGGCTTAGACACTTAAGACTGGCAACATGCGGGTATGCGAAATCGCAGCAAACACTGTCGTGATTCTTCGGCATTTGAGTGTTTGCGCGGACGATCATGTTTTACTTCGGGCAGCACCGATATCGAAGCTGCAGATGTAGGCGGTTCACGGTGCCTTTCACGAGCCCACACAGCTGCCGCAACGAAAGCCATCGACCATGCATGACACCACCCACAAACACACGAGCCTATGACATCATCCGGAATGCTGTAAGACGAACAGTTGCATCACAATTTTGATACGAAAGTCTATGAAGACATGCAACTGAAGGTGAATATGTCATCGGCTCGGATTCCTGTCGCAAGCTAGCCTCCAACTTGAGCACATGTAAGCTATATGTAACGAGAAATCGCATGACACCACCCAATACATATATACGAATGAAATGGCAGTGTTCGGCTTGCTGTGTCGGTTATACTGCCACTTTATGATAACGTCACCCTATTTTTCTTGACATCGCGGGGGTTTTCTCCACCATTTGCGTGTGCGCGCGTGCATGCACTCGCGCACGTACGCACGCACGCATGCGCACGCCGGCTCTTCTGGTAATGGGACTAGTAATGCTTTCCCATTAAAAGTCCTGAATCCCTTTAATTTCGACAACCCGCGAAACTGCGCACAGAGCTAGCTAGCTTCGTGTATATCTGAATCCTGTGGAGCTCGATTCTTCCAGGGTTATTTACCTTTCCAAAAACGAAAAAGTACAATGATGCATGAAAAAGTTAATCATACTGAATAATTTCAGTGTCATTTAACCAATTCATCTCGGATTTAACCACTGGCATTTTTGCGGGGACACGGTGGCCGCAGCTGGCAAAGGGCAGGGTTAATAAGAAAGACATGGGAGAGACCTTTGCCCTGCAGTGGGCGTAGTCAGGCTGAAGATGATGAAGATGATGATGTTTGCTAAGCGAGTAAATCACAAGAAACATACTTTGCATGTTCACCCTTCGTGTCTGTACATTCTGATATGAGACATTCCATACCATATGATACATTCCAGTCCGCACCGTACAATACTGTACTATAACGGCCGTGTTCGCTGCCATGCTGACGATCACCATAATATTCTCGTGAATACTCTGACATGCCTCGACGCATCAGACGGCCCGCAAGATCCGCTCTGACCCCCCATCTGTCCGTCACCGCGACAAACCGCTCCCAACGACTGACAAGTGTTCTCACTGTAACTGTTCACCAGACTTGTGGACGTTCCCAGCCACGGGCTCTGTGCGAGAACGCTTCGCCAGAGCACGAGCGGACGCCCGCCTCCCACAAGCGATAAGTTTTACATTGGAAAGTTGTGCTGAACCCCATTTTTTTCGAGGGAGAAAGGTCAAAGAAATACATGGCACAAATGGCACCTCCCCTTCCAGGAGTGACCCCTTAAATTCGCCCCTACGTCAGTGCGTGTATGGTATAGAGAGGTTGGTCGGATGGTTCTTGATAACCACAAAGTGAACAAGGGAGGGAAAACCTCAGGGTGCTTGCCAACATTTCGACAAGTGGCCTTGTCTTCATCTGGGAAAAGCGTTCATCACTGGCAGGGGTTTAAATAGGGTCTTCGCTCCGAGGAGAAAGGCGGCGGACCTGCGATGGAACCGCGAACGTGACTATGAGAAGTGAACAACGGACAGTCGCTACATCGACAAACTTTGCGACTTTCCTGGCAAAACTCGGCTGCACGCCTGCGAACCTTCTCCGCCATCTCCATCCTCTTTCTAAGTTCAGTGGCACACTTGTCGAGTAAACAAAAAAATTCCTTTCTCACTGACCAACTGGGTTGCTAGCAAGTGTGCCGTTTCTTCCTTAGAATGGAATTTTGGTAGTTCTCTGCGCAGTTATCTGCGATACCATTTTATTGCCTCGTTATAGTTACCTCAAACTGTAGCCGCCGAGAATTAACAAGGTAAAATTCGTCATTAATAGATGAGCTTTTAGAGTAATCCTGTTCCATCATAGTGAGCGAATCCAGGGTGGGATATGATGTTGCGCTAATAAGTATTGATTTACAGAGCACTAATAGTCAGGGAACAATTTATTCTGTGGGCAGCCCTTGCATAATTGGACGCCCAGTTCACTCCCAGCTGCATGCATACACCGTATTCGTGCCTCGAATACGCACAACGGTAGCGCCGTATTTGGTCAGGATTTCGCACGCTGCACGCAGTTTCGTGAGGCGTAGTGATGGTAGCCACTGCAGCTGAATTCACTAGAATAGCAGGTAGCGCTATTTAATAGATCGTAGACGATGCATCGCCTTGTTTTAGAATGGACCAGCAGGGTATACGGAGCACGGTTAAGAACTTTGCATCTCCCTTCGACCGTGATTGGTGTAAACTCTCCACCCAATTTATTTTGCATGTTTCTTTGACTTTTGTGGCCTTCCTTTTTTTAAATAAAATTTTCGTTTTTCATTCCGTGTATCGTTGTTTGAAATAGCGTTAGCCGCCAGCCATTTGCTTGTCCTGTGCCCCTCGTCATCAAATGACGGCGCCAAAGGAAGGCGAGGGGTGGCGGACGCCTCCCGTAAAATCTGCCGCACGCGTATTCCAAACCACGTTTATTATTATTATTATTATTATTATTATTATTATTATTATTATTATTATTATTATTATTATTATTATTATTATTATTATTATTATTATTCGCTAACTTACACTTCGACCGTCTTACCTCCTGCATTCAATTGCGGCTGGTAAGAGAATGTGTGAAGCCGTCGTCAATCCTTATCAGGAGCGGTGCAACGGCATCGCCCTTGTGTCGCGTATCGCTCCCTCGCCCTGTGTGCCCCTCGCCACCATATTGCAGGTGGTATCCTCACGTGACCCTTCGTACACGGGAGCGCCCTCGCCAGGTACTACTGGAAGCATGGGGCGAAGCAGCCAATGGAAAGCCGTGCTCTGGGCGTCCCTGTGATGAGCAAGGGGAGGAGAACACAAAACTGGCCCGCAGCTTTGTCCAGGTTTAGTCAGCTCTGCGACCTTTGGTGCAGCAGAAAGCCTCAGGTACGTCTGTTCGTTTTCCGCTTAGCTGGGACACCCTTGTAGACGAGGCCTCGGCATATCGCGGCATAACTTTCTCACTTTAAATACATATTTTGGCGATGCATACTGACTCTCTAAGAGGACGGAATCGCTAGAACTTCAGATAAAAACTTCGTTGGGTTCATTTTCGCAGTTCTGCCCTTTTCTGACCTCGTGGGCGCTGCTTGGTCGTGGCAGCCGGCACTGGGCTACTTTTGCAAGATTCTAGTTCACTGTATAGGAAGATGCATGCAGCACGGAATAGTTGTAAACGTGCCTGCTCATTTTACTGCCGCATTAAAAAAAAAAACATGAGCAAGGGGAATGTTGAATATATAGTTTGCTGACGAGCCCTTTTATTTAAGTTCACAGAAATCATCCTTACATCCATTACATCGAGCTTCTATACTCATGCGCTGCGTTGGCATTTGCCCTTCTTTCTTTTTCTCAGTCCTTAAGCCTTTCGTCCTTTGTGTATACGTATCTTCCAAACTGGTGTTAATTCGTGTTTTTTTCTTGCTCACTATATGCCGGGTGGTATTTTTGTCTTTAACAGATTTTTATTTTAAAAACCGTAATATGTGCGTCGGTAGATCGTACAGCTGGCGGACAAAACGTACGTGATAAAGCTCAATTAAAGAAAGATTACCTTAATTAAATCAACTAATAAATTTTGTAACTTTTTGTTTCTTCTAGTAAAATGACTGTTTATTGGTCCACAAATATAAAAAGAAATAATTACAGCATAGTTAGCGGATAATTATAAAATATAGAAAATAACAAATTAATACTGCACCACAAAAACAGTCTAAAAGCACAATAACACAGGTAATATACATAAAAAGTGAATAAAACATCAGCAATCTAACAAAAATACCTTGAGCTTATTCTTGAATGCAGGCAAGGAAATGGATGTTTTTAGAAAGGGTGTCAATGTATTCCAAAATGAAATTGCTTGAAAAGACGATGTCGTTTTACCATAAATGGTATGGACTTTGGGGAGCAGAAAATTTTTTTCTTGCTCCAAATCTGGCAGGGCTGTGATTGATCAGCAAGATGGGGTCTACAAACTGAAAATGTAGGTTGCCATGCAGTAACTTAAAGAACTTGATTCAAGGTGTTACTGGAAAAGCTGGTGTACTGGTAAAATATTGCGCTCATGCAATAAAGAACGATCATTAGTAGAGAAAGGGCTACGGGTAATAATGCAGATGGCCAGGTTTTGTAAGTGTTGCAGAGACGAAAAATGGCAATGATAAGTATTTCTACATGCAATAATCCCATAAGTGATGTGACTATGTACGAAGGCATAATACAAAGATAGGCACAGGTTGCATGAAAAATGTGGACGCGCCTTAATTAGCGCTCTGATGCCTAACAGAGATTTTTTTTTTTGACGAGCGATATGGATGGAAAATTTAAGAGCTGACTCAAGAATAACGCCGGTAAAGCTGGTGTTGCCAGAAGCCGGAACATTACAAGAACAAAGGGTTAACGTGGGAGGACACCAAAATAATTTTCTGGATACTTGAAGACTATAGCGGGATTTATCACTAACTGATTATCAGTACACCATTTGGCTACAGTACTTAGAACGACATTCAATTCAAGAGTCAGATCATCTAAGGGCGTATTAGATAATGACACGGCAGTGTCATCAGCATATAAGCCACAGTGAGTTGGACGAATAGAGTTAAGAAGGTCATTAGTATATAGTGTAAATAATAAGGGTCCTAAAATAAAGCCCCGAGGCGCATTTTGGTTAATAGTTTTAGTTTGAGAGAATCTTCCACCAATATTGATTATTTGCTGACGATCTTGCAGATAGCTTTTCAGCAGTCACGACACAGGACCTGTAATTCCATTAAATTCGAGTTTTTTTTTAAAGCAATATGGAGTTATCAATCATGCCAAAAGCTTGTGAAATCTAAATAGACAGAGACAACAAATTCGCCGTTATCAGTACCTTGCTTGATCAAATCAGTCAGAGATCAGAGCTAAGGTAGTCGAGCTGCCAGATCGAAAACCAAACTGATGGTGGGGAAATTATCTTAAACTTATCTAGGTAATTGTTTAAGCGTTTAAAGCGCAATATCAATTAAACTGTTGAACCTAGTTATAACAAAGCGGTTTATAATGAAATAATGGATACAATGAAGGAATGACAATTTCCCTTGGAAGCTCGGTGGCTATAACAAAGCTACGGCTATAACGAAGTAATCTCCGGGCCCCCTCCAACTTGCTTACAAGGAGGTTCATCTGTAGAGCGAAATTGAAGCCATTGAGCTTGAAGTCGAGGCCAGCTATAGTTTTCAAGTTTTCTGAATCGGAATCGTCGTTCAGAATATCGAAGGTGAAAAATAAACCCCTGAAAGTAAGTTGGTTTTCCCGCCGCTTTGCACATTAAAAAAAAATGGCGTCGCTCGAATTTCTAATGCAGAAAATACAGATGCAGTTTGTGTATTTTAGGCTCTAGCAGAAGTGAACGTGATTTCGGGGACTGTGCTATGCGCAGCTGCGCAATTTTATACGTGCGACATGCGGAAAAGCCAACTCGACGAGCTTCAAATAGCGTATTTTTGACACTCGAAATATTGACCGATAATGCCGACTCAGGCATTCGGCGTTCACGGCCTTAAAATTCGAAATACGATTTCGCGCCATAAAACAAAATGTAATGTGTATATAATTATGTGCATATAAATATAATGTGTATAAATATAATATAATATAATTTTAATTGCTACTAATCATCTTTTAATGGTACTCTATCACACGTACATTATGTCCGAGTTGCTGTACAATGCAGATTCACAGACGGAACCGACGCATCTCTCACGGTTTTAAAATAAGAATATCTAAAATTTTAAAAATCGCCCTCTTTTATTTTGCATGATCAGGCTTTACCGAATGAGAGTCCATTTTACAACGTTCGATAATGGCGCTCTGTACGAAGTCAAGTCAAAAGAACGTACCATTCACGTATAACATACTCAGGTCTGCCTAGTTGCGGTTCAAGAGATATCTAGGGTTTTTCATTTCATTTATTTCTTTTACTCTGTGTACAGAATCCGAAGGCAAAAGAGAAGGAGCCTGACAAAGGCATACAAATATGAATATTAGCAATTGCAAACACAATTCGCTTACATATACAGGCGCGGACATAAGTAAACAGAGCGCGCGATTTCGTTCTAAGTGCAAACATGTCTTCCATATAGACACTGAAGAAACATTGTTCGTCCATAAAAAAGCGCACTGGCGTCCCTTGCAGGTATGCACACACCACTGCTGGCAATTTCAATTAGGCTACGCGTGAAAAAAATGTTAAAAGCCAAGAGTGTGCTCTGTTTACTTTTGTCCGCGCCTGTACAGTATCCAAAATCCAGATTTCACACATTAGAAACATACATGGTACCCCGTAGATAAAGATACATTCAAATTGGCAGCATCATGGTAAATCTGCATACTGACGCGTTCACAGATCGAGATGTATTACAATTATTTTTAGCCTGCGATTTCCTGGCCGGAACAAAAAGGGGAGAAGCAACCGTAAATGCGTACAAAGCACTACAAGAACAAATCAAACTCAACATTTGCTGCTATTAATTCGTCAATAAACTTTTTAGGAATCTGCTATGTTATCTGATAGTTTTTCAAGACGATTTAGGTTTGCTTTGTTTGGTGTATGGGTGTTTAATGTCCCAAAGCGACTCGGGCTACGAGAGACGCCGTAGTGAAGGGCTCCGGAAATG
This sequence comes from Amblyomma americanum, assembly GCF_052857255.1. Classification (NCBI taxonomy): domain Eukaryota; kingdom Metazoa; phylum Arthropoda; class Arachnida; order Ixodida; family Ixodidae; genus Amblyomma; species Amblyomma americanum. The sequence continues at coordinate 176,818,067 of NC_135500.1, forward strand.
TCGACCACCTGGGGAACGTGCACTGACATCGCCTCCGTCGAAATTCGACCTCCGGGGCCAAGATTGAGCCCGCGTTTTTTGGGTCAGCAGCCGAGCGCCATAACCACAAAGCCGCAACGGTGGCTCGACCCGATTTAGTAGAGAAGGTGTTTGAAACTGAATGCCCTGCCTTCCTTACTTCCTATGCTTTCCCGCGGTTATAGGGAAGCAAAACTGTACCGAGGAATTTAGTGCTTTAAATTTTGCTGTTTGAATATGTTGCAAGAGGCTACAATGGTAGATTTGATTTTCTTCCTCAATGTTTGTTTTTGGTAGAATGGATCGGTGCGTGAATATTGTGGCTGTCCATAAGACGCCATTCTACAAGTAATCAGTTTATGCAAGATTTTGTATGTAGTCGTCCCCTCAATTAGTGACCTGGAAATGTTTAAAACCACTTTTTTTGTAGCCGAGCGTGCAAACCAAATTAAAATTGAACACATACCGTATTTGTACATTCTTTATCTCTATTCAACAAAAAGCTAAACAAATGAAAATGACCTTGGACAACGTCCTCACATTGTCTCTTAGTTCAGAGATCACGTGAAAATCCCAGCGCCCTTTTCGTTTGCAGGATGGGGCGAGTTTCAACGCTCGCAGCTCTCTCTCTAGTCCTGTGCGCAGTGAGCATACAGGCAACCACGCTGGTGCCCGGCATTCCGGTACCCGTGGGCGCCGGTCTGCTCGGAGGCAAGCTGCTCGCCAAGAAGATCATCGTCGCCAAAGGTGCCAAGCTCATTAAGGCCTCCCTTCTGGCGCCTGTCGTCGCCAAGAAGGTCTTCAAGCCTCTCGTCGCAGTCAAGCCTTTCGGAGTCAAGCCTCTCGTCGGAGTCAAGCCTTTCGTCGGAATCGGTGCGAAGCTCTTGCCTTTCGTGAAGAAACCGTACGTCGTGCCAGTGCCCATCCACTGGAAGACCGTGGTCGCGCCCTGGCCCCCTACCCCCGCTCCCTGGTCTTCGGCCCCCCTTCCCGTACCCACAGCTCGCCCTCCGACCCCAGCACCCTGGCCTCCGAGCCCATCTTCCTGGCACTCGACCACCTGGTCTTACACTGCATGGCCCTCGGCCGAAGCTTGGCCTTCCAGTGCGTGGCCGTCATCCCACTCAGGCTGGGCTTGGCCTTCTAAGGCATCTTCGGTCTGGGCCCCCACTGCTCTAGGAAGCGGAGACTACTACGGTAGCTTCGCGAACGGGTCTCCCGCGGCAGCTAAGGCTCCAGAATACTCATCAGCCTCCCCAACCCCGAAAGTCGCTGCAGCACCTAGCTTCGCGAAGGGATCGAATACCATGGTCAGCAGCGCGCCGATGGACGAGCAGTACTCCGCTGCCCAGCCTTCGTCCGCCTGGCCTTCCAGTGCGTGGCCGTCATCCTACTCAGGCTGGGCTTGGCCCTCTTCGGCGTCTTCGGTCTGGGCTCCCACTGGTCACGGAAGCGGAGTCTACGGTGGCTTCGCGAACGGGTCTCCCGCGGCAGCTAAGGCTCCAGAATACTCCTCAGCCTCCCTGACCCCGAAAGTCGCTGCAGCACCTAGCTTCGCGAAGGGATCGAATACCATGGTCAGCAGCGCGCCGGTGGCCGAGCAGTACTCCGCTGCCCAGCCTTCGTCCGCTTGGCCTTCCAGTGCGTGGCCGTCATCCTACTCAGGCTGGGCTTGGCCCTCTTCGGCGTCTTCGGTCTGGGCTCCCACTGGTCACGGAAGCGGAGTCTACGGTGGCTCCTCGAAGGGATCGAGTGTCGCTGCAGCCCCCGGCGCTGCTTCATTTGCACAGGCTGACACCGCCGCTGCGGCTGCCGACTCCGTCAAGCAGGTCGACACCGCCGCGGCCGCCCCCGCTCCGCAGGCCCCCGTTCCGCAGGCCTTCGCTTTGGGCGGACAAGGCGGTGGGGTTTGGGCCTACCCTAACGCCCCTGCCGCAGACTGGCCCTGGCAGACCCAGCCCAAAGTTGTCCTGGGACAGACAGTAAAGCTCTGAAGCGAAGCTGTCTGAGCAGCTGTGGTGAGTACACCTCTACTTCAGTAACCTCAAGCTGCATACTATTAGCAAACCGCATGTATTTTTCTACCGCGTTTTAACATTAACTTGATGAGTCTGCTACTTACTGCGACCCGAAGTGGCGGAGCTATGACTGCGCATTGCCAGCTCAGCACAGATATCTTGCATGCATGTGTCCCTGAAGTTACCACACTGATGCTTCCAACAGTCGGTATTGCATTGTTCACGATGCTATTGGTTCTCCGTCGGATGATGATTACTTGATTTTAACGGCGCAAAGGTAGCACACCGTCAATAACTTGTTTTGTCTGCACGAGGTGGAGTGAAAGGCGAATTTTTCTAACCAATTCACTTCAAAGAATCGGAGCACCAGGCCACGGGAAGGCTTCTTGTGCTCACTGAAAACTCAATGGCACTGAAGCCAGCACCCCACACCTCCTGCGCACGAGGCGGATGGTCGAATTTCTCAGCCACTGCTGCGATGCTGGTTCTTCATCGGCTCTACAAGGTTATCTGTCCTCTAGGATTAGGACGCATCGTGTCTCTTATTTTTGCTGCTCTTATCTAAAAGAGCCAGAAAGACCCACAAAATCGGAGAGAAGTCCTTTGCAATTTATGTGCACTTTACGAAACTCATAAAACAGCTCTGCCACAATCTGCTTGCGTATTTCAGGTACCAGGACTCATGCCATACACAGTGATATCGAAGGCCAAGTCCACTGACCAGCCAAAAAAAAAAATTGAGGTGTTTCCGTCGAAGGATGCCCTTGTGAAGCTTTCCCGAGGATTCGCTGATTGAAGTGGAACCTGCGGCAATCAGCGCGTAGAGAATTGTTGTTGCCTGTTACATGTTGAGAATAATCTAAAATAATGTAGCCAATAAATGTTGGTTTTGGGCTCAAAAATGTGCCATGGAGTTTGATGATGATGATGATGATGATGATGGTGTGGCCTTTTCTTTTAAACGGGTTGGCGCCTAAAGGAAGTGTCCCGGCCGGATACAAGGAAAAAGTTGAAATAAAAACTAAAACAATCTCGTGACCGAAGCGGAAAACACATGCTCACAAACATCGACGAAACTATCAAGGAAAAGATCAAAAATCGCGCCACCAATGTACTATCAGCGTAAAACAAAACGCAGACAACGAAACTGTTTAAAGAAAACTGCATGCGCGAAGACCTCTCTTGGGAAGCGATAATGAATCCGCGTGTGTTCCTTTTCGTTCGGGTTTTATTTTAAGCTGATGCTACATATCGTCATTAACAATTGGCTACAAACTACTCGTCAGGGAACAGTATTAATTTTCCGAACGAAGAAAAGCACCAACGCATTCTTTATGGCATAGTGTAGTGCTGATATCAGCGAGTTTGCCATGATAGGGTGGGAGGGGCTGGTACGGCACATTCTTAGATTATTAGGAGAGGTACGTCTTAGCATGCAACGGATGTAATCCAGCTGCTGATGGTGATAGCGTGGTCTTCTTTGCTTCTATAAATGGTGCGCATTTATATTCTATTTAACATTCCGAATCAGAAAGAAGCTAAAAAAGTTCATACTAACGTGAGAGCGCTCGTCACTTCTAGGTAAATATTTACTGGCGTCAGCTTTCAAGAATCTTACCCTGATGGTTCATTTTCACTGTAGAACACTGTACTTTCACAAATGGCACATTAAATTGTGCCATTTGGAAAATTCCTCATAAAACGAAATCCTGTGCACTGGTCGGTTCAACATTTTTTAAATATATGTGCGCAGATTGTCGTAGAAACGTGAAATTCTGTTTTTTTTTTTAATTTTACATTGATTGCCGCGGAAAAGTAAAATGTTCCTGGTCGCTTAGACCTGGCACCAGGCCTCATTGGCAACACCTGCGTTTCCGGAAGCTTGCCTCGTTATGTGGCTGACAGCAGCAATTTCTCGGAAGGCTTCATTTAAGAACTGCAATGTTGTCGAGGTCGTTTAATTAATGCTATGATACAAAATCTTCGTGCGCACTATGCAATTCAAAAGCACAAAAAGGGCCACATTCTGCCTGTATGCCCATCAGGAGAGCAGAATGAGGCGCTGTTTCTTTCTTTTCACGTTGGCAAACAGAAATATAAGAAATAGAATAAGTACAAAACCACGAACAAACAGAAGCAGCACGTGAATACTTCTACGGCCTCTAACTATTTTCGTGAAAGATAACTGCTTCAAGGATGAACCGTTAATTATAACAGCGTACACAGAAGACTACTCTCACAAGCGCCGGCAGCAGAAAAGCGGCCTATTCTTTTTGTTGCTGCTGTTGTTTTTGACGTTATTGTTGTTGCATCTTGTTTTGAAATAAAACAGGAACACTGTGAAGGATATTTAAATTTTGTTCAGTATTAATTTTCGTTCATTCTTTCTGCTAGTAAAATACAGCCGGGTTAATTTCTCATCGCCCTTCAATTAAACGCATTCATTATTAATCTGAAGCGCGAAAAGGACGGGGACTGAATAAAGACGAAGACTAATGCTTCCAAGCAACAACAAATGCAAACCCCCTGCAGCTTTGCCACTAATTACTTTGGAATAGCTACAACGTTGCTTTTACAAACAGCTGTATGGTTTCAGTAGAACACATGTTAAACTGCCCCCGCCTGAACAGAAATACTACAGCAGTTTGAGGAAGCGTGAAGCATTGACTCGACTGCAGACCACGAAAAACCGCAAGCGTGCTTTTCTGCATAACACTGAAGACATCGAGGCGGTATGCCGGCACGCATCGGAAAAGCGCGTTATCGACGAAGGAAACCTTTATCGCGCGCGTGTGACGTACTTGACTGTGTTAGAAATAACACGAAGTCCTCCTCGTAGCCATGAGTTAATGAATTATTTGGCGATACTCGCCAGAGAGAGCCCGCGTTTCAGCGACCAAAACTGGGATTAGTCCGAAATTCAGAAATATACTAGTTTACACCTTACCTTTTATGCAAACTAACTGCTCAAAGCAGCTCAAGCGTTATAAATTATTGTCAATTGCAGGCTTAAGAGCTCACGGGTGACGCGTACGTTGGTGTAGCAAACTAACTGGTTAAAGCAGCTCAAGAGTTATAAATTGTTGCCAATAGCAGGTGTAAGAGCTCAAAGGTACGTTGGTGTACGGCTGAAAACTAACTACCCGACATGCCTTGGCTTTGACGTGGAGTGTTACTAATATTATTAATGGTTATTGGATGTTCTGTCTAGAAAAGAAAAAAAACAGCCGCCTACCCTTCAGACCCATAGAATGATTGGCGAAATAGTTAATACAATGATAACGCCATGCATGGCGACACAACGACTGTGTTTATGTTAGTGACACTGTTAGGAACCTACGGCGTCGGTTGCTATTTTCCTCTATCTCAATCAAACGATTCACGGAGTTCATCAATAAACACTATCGACACAGGACGTTCTCCTGCAGATCAAGGAGGAGGTGCTTACTTCCGTTCCAAAATATGGAGAAAACATCCTGCTCGCTCTCGATCTTCAAGCGGCCTTCGACAACGTCAGTCACAGGGCTGTGCTGGAGGGGCTCAGCAAACTGGGTTGTGGGCAGAGAATATTCAACTATGTGAAAGCCTTTCTGACTAACCGAACCGCTACCATTGGAATAGGAGGCATCAGGACTGACACCTTCAACACCCCAGAAAAAGGAACACCACAAGGCTCTGTGCTATCACCTATGCTTTTTAATATTGCAATGATTGGTTTAGCAAGGGCGCTCGAAGAAATTGAAGGAATCAGGCATGCCATCTACGCAGATGATATCACAATCTGGGCGACAAGGGGATCCTTAGGCGAAAAACAAGAGCTTCTTCAGCGAGCGGCAGACACGGTCAACGCATACGCCCGACACTGTGGACTTGCATGCTCCCCTGAAAAATCCGAGGTGCTCAGAGTCTACAGAAAAGGGTATGACCTGCAAAACTCCATAGATATCTACATAGGGGCAACGAAGGTTCCAGAAGTATCGAAAGTTAGGATCCTCGGCATGTGGGTCCAAAGCAACCGTCGTATTGATCACACGATCAGACAGCTAGCAAATACCACAGCACAGATCACCAGGATGATTGCAAGAATTTCCAACAGAAGAAGAGGTATGAAGGAGGAAGACACATGTAGGCTAGTACAGGCCCTCGTGGTCAGTAGGATCTTATACGGCGTCCCCTACCAAATACCGCTCGAGCAAGAAAAGGAGCAGTTGGAGGCAATTCTTAGAAAAGCATACAAATGCGCTCTCGGACTGCCGGTCAGCACTTCGACGGAGAAATTCCTTAAACTGGGCATAAACAACACAGTACAAGAACATATCGAGGCTCACCTTATCGCGCAGAAAACAAGACTGATGCTGTCCGCAACAGGCAGAAACACGCTGCGGTTGCTGGGCATGAGGGACGCTTTGAAAGAAATCAATAGCACAGCGAGCGTTCCAAATGAAATCAGGAGGATCATTGAGATCAGTCCGATTCCAAAAAACATGCATCCAGATATACATAAGGCGAGAAGAAAGGCAAGATCTGAATTCCATGAAAGAAGCTTCGCCGGGGCAAAAGACGTATTATATGTGGACGCAACAACATACAGACACCGATATGGCTCGGTAGCCAGCGTGGTGGATCACCAGCTCAGGGAAATCAACTGCGCTTCGATAAAAACCAACAACATACTCGAGGCTGAGGAAGCAGCAATTGCACTCGCCATCACCCAGCAGAGTGACGAGCCCCATGCACACATCATTACAGACTCGCAAGAGGCGTGCAGAAGATACAGCAGTGGACGCATATCCACTGCAGCCATTCACATACTCAAGGCGAGGACAATCACTTTTACGAGATGCTTCATCACGTGGACACCAGGCCATGAGGCTGTCAAAGGGAACCAATGTGCGGACGCCAATGCCCGAGCATACGCCAACCGGGAGGCGCGCACCGAAGGGGAACTGGACGCAGTCACTAGACGGTATGGAGCCATCTTAGAACACCAACGAGCCCTCCGGAGGACCTACCCGCCTCCCCACAAAGACCTTAGTAAACAGCAGTCGGTTGCCTGGAGACAACTACAGACTAATACATACCCCAATCTGAGTTTACTCAGCAAAATCTATCCATCCACTTATGAAAACAAATGCCCGCTATGCGGTGAACACGCAACGCTTTACCACGTTACATGGGCCTGTCAGAAAATGCAGGCAGCGCCGATAAACAACACACCTACACCGGAGCAGTGGGAGGCTGCGCTGTCCAGCTCGAAGCCTGAAGAGCAGCTCAAGCTGATCGACAGGGCTCGCAAGACTGCAAAGGCCGCTGGGGCCCTGGACTGAGGGCTCCACCTACGCTGCGAAAAATAACCCTAATACAATAAAGTTTTTCATTCATTCATTCATTCCTCTATCTGCCAGGAGCTGCCGTTCTCAAGTAAATAACCGCAGCACGGAGAGTCGCGAGGGGTCCGGACAGTGCAGGCGCGTCGCTCGCTTCGGACGCTGTCCGAGGCTTTGGGGCAGACTGGGCTATGATTCCTTGAACGGCGCCGTCGCATGGTAAACCGGGCGACGCCAAGAAGGTTGCTCACGGTCGCAAAGGGCCAAAGACCTTTTGCAGCGGAAAACGGACGAGTCCTGATGTGGTATCGCCATGAAAATTGGCGGATTCTTAACGCCCCGGCTGCCCAACTGGATGAACTTTTTGTTGTTGTTGTTGTTTTGTTATCAGTGAAGAAAGTAAAGCCGGCACAAGACGCGTGAATGAGTTCCGCAGTTAGCAAGCTGTGTACGAAAAAACCTGGATCCCTGCGCGTTTCCGGAGGTACGGGGTCCACTGGGCCTGGCTCTGGTGAGCTCCAGGCCCCACCCACTTGCATGTACCTTCCGATGTGTACCGTAATTGGTTAAAATCTAGCGAGAACGCGAATAGTGCAGCTCCGCCCGACTACCGAAGGTTGGAGCCACAAACAAAGAAGCAGCACATCGCGCCGAGTCTCGGTCCCGGCCACTTCCAAGCCGTCTGTTTACAACTGCCTTATATCTTGCCCCCAATAAACAGTTTTTGTTGAGAAGATTAAAGTGTCTGCGCCAACCGGCAACGGGTCGCCAGACGAGCGGACGAAGACGGAAGGTACTCTTCGTGCCGCCAACTGCCAACGTGCCGTCGTTATTCATCGATCGCGACGATCATCCGACCAGGCTAAACAGGGAACCCTTCGAAAGATTAACTGCCACCAAACTCGACAAAAAAGTGGTAGGATTTTGACGTAGTTAAACCGAGAAGACGTGCGAGGGCATGTTTTCATTATTCGCCTCTTCTTTCTGGCATCTGCATGCCCACAAAACCGCGTTTGTCACCAAACAAATTTTTGGCTACATCGCGCCAAAATACATACGCTTGCGAGAAGCTTGCTGGCAAAGCAACCTCTCCAGTGTACGTAACTCGTAGAAAAAGCCAAAATTTGTTCGCCCACAATGCCGAGGGTAACCGCATCTTCGAAATTCTAAAAACTGATATGAATATTACTTACGGCTGGCTACGCGCCTTTCAATAATTAAGGAGCCCAACTGTAATAGTTAAAAGTTAACTATTCAATATTAGTTAACCAGCCTGCTAGTTAGCACGTCTTAGCTCTATTCTGATCTACAGCATCGCTGACAATGCTATGCCGAAAAAAGCGCTCTTCTAACTCATGAAGTCTATATTTAAAAAATTGTGTAATGTCTTAGGTGAAACTGTGTATTTCATTTTTTGTCCCCGCACTATGAAAGGCTGAAACGTGCAAGTTCCACAGGCGATAGATGCATTTTCCTCCCAGCGTGTAAAAGCTACCAGCGGGCTACCAAACTGTCCATACGTGCCACTGTGTGCTCAGCGCATCTGAACACATCGCACTGCTTACGCGCGCATAAGTAGCCTCGTACTATTTACATTATTTTGGTTGCATTCGTGCGAAAACGCCCTACGAAGCAGAGCAGAGTCGACGCCGCTTTGGTCTTGCGATGATGCAGTATTATCAATGATGTCGCATTGCGAATAAATTAGTATAACGAGCGATATTAACAAAGCGACTGCCATGAGGCAAGCGAGCAGACGGAGAAAGTTGGAACCGGAAGTGACGGTAGCAAACGCCTTTCTTATGACCCTCTGCTCTGACTCTGGACACACACCTTACCCGTTGCATAGAGAAAAAGCTGGAGTCATCTTCTATACTTGTTTCTTAAACAACACTTAATTCACCGGGGGGGTGGGGGGTGGGGGGGGATGCAGGCAAGACGAGGTATCGTGCTTGGCTTGGCGATTGTTGGACCATGAACGCGAATTGTGCCTCAAAATTGGTAGTTGACCCGCGATGCTTTCCTCTGTGCACAAATAGATTACTTAAATACTGCGTTTCTCACTTCTTAAGCAAATTGCACGCAAGTCAAAGTTGGTGTTAGGCGGGAATGGAAACTTTCACAGCATTTTTGAGATGTTTGCCTCGAGAAGAGTAGTGTTTTTACAGCTGAATCAAATTTTTACGCCCAACAACAGTCAAGCCAACTAAGAAGGCTAGTCTTCGCGGCATTCCTGCGTTTCTCGATGGTGGATGAGGTGTAGCGCAGCCAGACTTAGCACTGGCTGTATTAAGAAACTCTATGATAAAGTTTAAGCGGATAGCATGTGCGGCTTGCGATGCTAACGAAGATTTGTCGCATCACGTCCTATGATAACCCATGATTTTTTTTTCCTTATGTCAACATTACCACGCTTAACCGGGTGTTTTATTCCATCTAATTTTTTGCTTGACAAAATAAATCCTTCTGGCAGATTTCTCAGTGCCAGTAAGGGTCTTCAGATTATATTAAAGCAAGAGGCTGACTTTACTAAAGCAGTTTTCGAGGCGGAAGCGGTGAATAATAATATTATTATTATTAATATTATTATGAAATAATAATAATAATAATAATAATAATAATAATAATAATAATAATAATAATAATAATAATGATAATAATAATAATAATAATAATAATAATAATAATAATAATAATAATAATAGTTGGTTTATGGGGAAGGAAATGGCGCAGTATCTGTTTCATATATAGGCGGACACCTGAACAGCGCCGTAAGGGAAGGAATAGAGGGAGTGAAAGAAGAAAGGAAGAAAGAGGTGCTGTATTGGAGGCCTCCGGAATATTTTCGACCACCTGGAGATTTTTAACGTGCACTGACATCGCACAGCACACGGGCGCCTTAGCGTTTTGCATCCATAAAAACGCAGCCGCCGCGGTCGGGTTCGACACATTTCTTATTGTGTAAATATTTTGTGTATATTACCTCTTCCCTATCCTCTCTTCCTGTCCCCTCACCTCTTTCATTTCATTTCTACATTCTGCCTGCTATCCTTTATTTCCGCTGCCCCAGCTCAGGTGCTTCAGTATCGATGGAAGATGCCGGGGCTAGCAAAAATCGTTTCCTTCCTTTTTAAAAACCTCTTACTACTACTTACGGTCGAGTTTGGTGAAGCGGGTCAACTTCCAGGTTGTCTTGAGCGGCCACACTCGGGCCAGGGTTGCCACGCCACGACAGGGCGACGACCACTTGCGCTTCGCGCTCACGAAGTCGCAGCTCCGGCTACGCACCGAGGGCTCCGGCAGCGACGACCCGTTCAGCTCCCGGGAGGCTCCAAATTCCTGTCAGGCGAAAGGCTAACAGCAGACTGTTTCGTATCTGTTCTAATACGAACCTCTCCCTTTCATTGTGCATGTTTCGTATGTGGAACCCCTCTCTGTAAGTGAACAAGACTGCGGATGCAAATGGCCCTAATTTTGCTGCGATAACAGCAACACTGGCGCTTGGAGAAAACGAAGGCGATATCTGCGTGAAGCCTGGGTGAGTGAAGTCTCCACCATCCAGAAGCGTTAACCACCTCACCCATTTACACCTGTAAAAGCATTCATTATATTAAACGCATCAGAATAATAATCGGGGTCAAATCCATCTGCTATCGCGGCGTTTTCGCAACAGGCTTCATGATCATCTTGCCCATTGTTTTCCGCTGTAACTTCTGTCTGTTCGCAAGACCTGACCGACGGGCTAGTCTTCCTTTTGTATTATTACACCTGTCAGCTATATTTGCCACAGAAGAGCGATAAATCGAAGATCGTAAGTGAGAGCACATTCCTGTACGCGGAAGAACCATTGTCACCCATGACAGCTCGCGATAATGCTCGAGTTCTTGCGCGCCTTGCGGCGGCCACGTGCCAGAACCATGTCAATGCAAAAATCGCAGCGTCGTCATTAAGATTATCGAGCTACGCATGCCTCCAAAAGGATCGACTTCGTGAAAAGAAGTGAGCATAATAGTCACTCTTTAATGACGTACTATCTCTTGTGCACACGTGACACGGACACTACATCCACTCCTGTGGATGCTAATGTCAGTTCACACCAGCTGACTGCAGTTGTCGCCATTCGCAATGCATTTCAAATGAAAGACGCGTACGGGAATTGAGCAGTGAAATGGACCAGAAAAGGCGTAGTAAAATAATCTGGAAGCTTTACTGTTAACGTATCTACATAACTGCGAACAGGGGCAGACAGAGAAGGAAGAGTTACACCTCCGCTTCGAACGAGTCGTCCGTAGATGCACTGTCCGGAGCGTCAGCCGACAAGCGTTAACAAGGTGGACCCTGCAGGGCATCATCCAGTAAAGGTCAAAGGTGAAACGGTGAAAATCTGCACTCCTTGTGCTGCGAAATAAAGAATAGGATAGCGTACGTACGTACTGAGTCAGCCAGGAATCGTACAAGGGCTCGATGCTGGAATATAGGGCAACGTGAAGGTTGAGAGGGTCCACAGCAGTCAGGGAGGGCGACAGCAGGGAACGCTGAGTGGCCGCTGCGCTCTGCTGACCGGAACCCTGCAACGAGTGGAGCGGGAAGTGCGCATAAACACTTAATTATACACAGTATTGGCAATGAGAATGCATTACGTGGTGAAATCATGTTTGATTAAAACTAAACTTTGCGTTCTGTCCCATTTATCCGGGAGTCTATCGGATCTTACAGCCGCTCTAGATCTTACAGCCGCTCAGTAAGCTCCTGCTGAACTATCTAGTCCTGTTGGACAGCATTTCCTTCCGCGCCGCTCATAGTAGATTCTTTGATCCTTTCCATTTCTGTGTTGATTTGGTAGGCCCGTACTATGTGGCATAGGTCTTCCTCTATGCCACAGTGTCCGTGCATTGTGGCTCATATTGTTCTGGGTAGATTGCGTGAAGTCTTTTTGAGCTTGAGTATGTGTTTATTTATTTATTATAGATACCTCAAGGGCCCTTGAGGGCATTACATGAGGCGTAGTATGAGGGGTGTTGTATTCCTATCACCATGCACGCATGAAGAGCGCCGCTAATGTGACAGCAAGTCGGCCCTGGCATGTAATTCCAGGTTCAAATTGTCGTGGATATTGTTTACAAGGAAACGAAATCAAAAAGGCCAAAGCCAAATTCGAAAGATAAAATATCAGCACGCACTTGTTTGTCTGTGCGTTGTATTTTGTGTCCCAGTAACCAAGCAGCCATGGTGCACCGATTAAGGAAAGGTGCAGTGCTAGCTAGCTACACACACGGTGCGAGATGCAGAAATACCCCGGCTGGATACAAGAAAACCTGATGGAAAAAGGATAGCCAGTTGAAAGCGCGGACAACGCACGGTACGGAAGGGAAAGAGCAAAAAGGAAGGGATAACCGGAAGGGCAGAAGCGAAGAGGACCTGCGCAGCAGCATGCCAGGAGTCTGGAAGGAGCAAAGCGTGGATGTGAGTAGCAGGGGGGGGGGGGGGGGGGGGTATCGTAATAAAGCTGGATCTCTAACACGGTACGTGTCTAAAGCAACAGCGTAAAATCTTGTGTGGTCAGCGGTTGGGGTAATTCAGGACCGCTGGCTTCCGGGCCGCAGGCAGGGTTGTAATTGGAGATCCACTACAGGGACAGAACACTGACAAAGGAATTGTATTCGGCGCCGCCCCGAATTGCAACAGGAAGAAGAAAAAAAGCTCGCACATCACTACAGGAACGACTCACCTGGTCGAGCGACGCATTTACGGAGCTGAAAACTCGGCCAGTGGAAACTGACAGCATGTGGGTGACCGCTTGCAGGACATCGAAGGGATTATAGCAGATTAGCGTGATGCCGCAGCTGCCGTTGCGACGCGCTGCCTTTCGGTCTGCATTCATGGAGAGGACATCTGAGCGGATCTTAAAATATATGGCCTTAACTGCTCTCAGTACGGCATAAACATAGTTAACACTGCCTATCATAGTTAACACGTCGCTATCACGCATCTCCCTGCGTGGCTCAGCAGTAAAGCTTCGGTGCAAGCGGGTCGAGCAGCTGTACACAATTCAAACTTGCAAACTCTGCGTAAGAAGTTCGGGATGCCTTGGAATCACGGTAAATTCCCGATAATATTTTTCGGCGGCAGAACGTCGGTGTGGCCCCCGCGCTTTCGCTCAAGGAGCCCCAACCCCGCGAATTATTTGGGCCAGAGTAAAGCGCTGAGGCTGAGGTCCGTTGCACTTGAGGGCAGGCCGATACACATCTGACTGCATGGAGCGCGGATACCTCAACGCGGCTGTTCTGCTGAGCTCCGGCGGCCACCGCTTCTGGCTGCTGGAGGCAGCCGGCAAGCGCTGCACAAGCTCCTCCAGGGCTGACAAGGGCCGGTAGCCAAGCCCGTCTGCGTACTCCAGTCGCGGCCCGGCTCTCTCCAGCGCCACTTCCAGGCAGCGTCGCATGGCGGCAGTGGCAGCGTTCTCGATCGTGGTCATTGCCCTAGCGAACAGCGCTGACCGCGACTTCACAGCCGAGTACAGAAGGGAGATCGCGTCCAGCATTCGGGACACTCACGGTTCCGGAGGCCAAGAGCTCCGCTAAGTGGAGCTGCGAGTTTGTGGCAGCGGGAGGCACAGGAGTATGTGGACCAGTGCCGTTCGCTTGTCCGAAAGGCATCGTGTTGCTTAGAATAGACAGTTTGTCTTAAATAACAACCATGCTCGGTGGGGGCTTTTTTTGCGCAGATCGCCTCTGTGTCGGAGTATACGGTGCTGCTAGCTGCAAGCCAAGTAAATCAGACGCAGCCTCAGCCAGCCTCTTGGCCTCTGCGCCTTTACTCTGCTATGCACGGGTTGCGATTATGCGGTTCAAGAGCGTCGTAACGAAGCCACGCCAGCCGATAAACCGCGCCAACCGAGACGCCGTCCAAAGGTAATGCTCTCCGATAACGCGGACGATGTTCGTAAGAATGCCCAGTTCTGAATGTACAAAATGCTTTTCATTGACACGGTGGTATTCACGTGACGTCATGTGCACCATTTTGTAGTACAGCCTGCTGCTTCGGCAATGCAACCTGAAACGGGTGGCGATAAGCCGATTAGATATACCTGCAGTCTTTTGCCGTGTGCTTCATGTGCCACAAAATGGCGCCAATGTGACGTCGGTGCGTCTACTGCCTATTATTTCATTCTCGAGCGTGCCCTGAGGTCATGAAATATTTTTAACGATTTCCCGTTTGATTAATTATGGGGTAACTATGAAGCAAGCTTTTTGTTCATCTGGACTCGCGCGCAAACATCACATGCTTAAAGACGGATTACCTCATAGCGCAATGCGCATGGGACACGGACACACACACAAAATGGAGCCAGGCGGGCAGAGTACTAACCCACAACTGTTTATTAGAAAAGAATGCTCGTGCAGCCTTTGTCAAAAGCCCAGGGGAGTTTGATTCTGGGAAACGCTTTCGTGGCATCCCCAGCGTAGCAAATCACTTGAAGGCAAGATGAATTCTGGTACGCCACCCTCCAAAGACTTCCACGAATGCTATAACCACGCCATTACACAGCTTGGAACTGAACCCTGCTGGACTTTTTTTCCAAATGCTGCGCATATGTACCAAGGTGTTGAACCAGAACCGAACCCGTATTTTTCCCCTGAACCGAAATCGAACCGAACCCATATTTTTTTCGCCATCTTCGAACAGAACTCGAACTGGAAAGATTGAAAGGAACCGTTCTGAACCGGTTCGGAACTCTGTTCAACCCGACTTTTCCTGCAAAAGAACTCGCTGTTGGGCTAGTTGGTTCATCGAACAGTTGGTAGTAGGCGCTCTTTCTGTCTCTGTGTCTTCCTGTGTTCGTTCCCTTGCGCCATTCAACTTTACTTGTTTTGCAATCCGGCGTGTACTTTTTTAAAAGAAAAAATGAGTTTTTCTGGGGCATATATTTACCCACGAAGGAAGTTGATGAGAACGACGATGTGCAATGCAGAGAGGGAGTATGTGTTGCAGTTTAACACGAGGCGGGATCGGCTGCGGCAATGACATACACAGTGCTCTCATGCAGTGGCCAGCGATGCTGACCTGTTCGCGTCGCCGCGGGTTCGAAACACAGTCGCGGCAAAGTTTATTTATTTATATGTTTATTCAACGTCAAGGCTTCGTTGATGAATCGGCTTTGCAGCTTTGGTCGTCAAGTAGAGCTTTCGTTTTAAAAGATTTGGTCGGCAAAAGCGGCCTTGGTGGTCCGATCTACCGGCGGTGCGTCGCGGAGCTGACGACGTGCATTTTCTGCCGGAAATAGTATATTCACTATATCAGATTAGGCCTAAGTGAGCGGTGATGAAATGTCACCACCTCTAAGTTTTCAATATAAACATGCATACTGACTTCAGTTAAAAAAAAGTGTATTGCATTTAGTTAATTACTGATATTACGATGACAATTATCCTAACATTTTGCGTCCGCCTTACAGCACATAGCATGTACAGAAGCAACATTTGTGTAGTGCTCTTTGCATTTGTTTTAAAAATTCTGAAAGTCCAACTTTGAACACCCTATATACAATTTTAAAATCATCTGTAAAAACAATCGAACAAAACGCCACACGCGTGTTGGCAGGAAATATGTTCTGTTTTTTTAGGATTCAAGCGCACTGACGTGTTGCGTAAGAACTACTCCCTTCGTACGGCAAGGACTGGATCGGAAAAAACTAGTAGATGCGCGAACGGTAGAGTGCGCGAACATGAGCTGCCTACACTCTAAACGCAAATACACCTATATGGGAGTAAAAATGGACTAAACTGTCCTCTAGCGCACACCCTTTTAAAAAGAGTAGCGCATACCCTTTTAAAAAGGGTGTGCGCAAGAGGACAACTTTACTCCATTTATTTAGAGTGTATAGAGAACGGAGAAAACTTGCACCTGCCGAAGCGATGCAAGCATAGTAAAGATGGCGGACCAAAGCTGGCAGAAATAAAAATCTTGGGCAGAATTCGTGATGCTGTGGCATTAGCATTTCTTGAAGCATTCTTTATCCGAAAGAAGGTCGATTAATGTATCAGTGATACGCCAAGGTGCTTGAAACGTAAAGAACTTTTCCTGCTTTGTTTGTTTGTTCTGACCAAATATTTCAGGAATGTAAAGTCGTGGGCAACGGTAAGAGCCCCCCCCCCCCCCTCCCTCGTTTCCGAAGCTTGCCGCTCATGCCGCTTTCCATGGCGGCGCCACCTGACGAAGCCCTCATATATACTGTCATGTCCGGCCCAGTGCAGCGGTCTCGACAATAGGAGGGCTTCGTCAGATGGCGCCGCCATGGAAAGCGGCAAGATTCGGAAAATAAGGAAGGGGGCGCTTTCTTTTGCCCACGACTTTACATACATATGTGCAGCATTCGACAAAAGCCTAGAGCCCAGCGGGGTTGACTTTCAAGCCATGTAATGGCGCTCTTATTATGGCATCCGTGAGAGTCCTTACCTTTGGTGGGCAGAGTATCAGAGGTCATCTTGCCTTCAAGTGACTTGGAAAGGTGGGGATGCCACGTGGCGTTGCCCGGAAGCAACCCCCCCCCCCCCCCCCCCGCGCCCTTGACAAAGGCTGTACGAGCGTTCTTTTCTAATAAATAATTGTGGGTTAGCGCTCATCCCGTCTGGCTTCTTGTTTTTTTTTTGTCTGGGTCCCATACGTCTTGCCCAATGAAGTAATCCGTCTTCAAGATTGTGATTTCAAAACAAAAAAAAACATTGCTTCATAATAAGCATCAAGTATATGCACCGCCGTCACAGTGGCCGCCATTTTGTGGTGCACCAAGCACGGCAGAAGTCTTCAGGCATATCTAATCGGCATTTTGCCACCTCCTGCATGCATTGCTGAACCTGCGCGCTGCGCTACAAAATGGGGCCCATGGCGTCACGCGAATACCGTCTTGTCAATGACAGGTATTTTGTATATATAAATTGCGCATTGTTACTAACATCGTCAGCATTAGCGGACAGCATTACCTTTGCACGGCGTCCCGGCTGGCGCGGTTTATCGGCTTGCGTGGTTTCGTCACCATGACCTTGAACCGCATAATCGCAACACGTGGATGGTAGAGTCTCATAAATGGCCGGCTAAGGTTGCGTATGATTTACTTGGTTTGCAGCTAGCAGCACCGTAGGTCGACACAGTGGTGATCTGCGTAGCAAACGTCGACCGCGCAGAGCTATTAATTTAAGCCCAAATTTCTATTGGAAGCAACGCGATGCCCACCGGACAAGTGAACGGCACTGGTCCAAATACTCCTGTGCCTCCGGTTGCTCCCGCTGCCTCAGGTTCGCAGTTCCGCTTCGTGGGGCGCTCGGTTTCCGCACCCGTGGTGTCCAGAATGCTGGAGACGGTCTCCCTTCGTTACTTGGCTGTGAAGTCGCGGTCAGCGCTGCTCGCTATGGTCATGACCACGATCGAGAACGCTGCCACTGCAGCCATGCGACGCTGCCTGGAAGTGGCGCTGGAGAGAGGAGCCGGGCCGCGACTGGAGTACGCAGACGGGCTTGGCTGCCGTGCCCTGTCAGCCCTGGAGGAGCTTGTGCAGCGCTTGCCGGCTGCCTCCAGCCAGCCAGAAGCCATGGCCACCGGCGCGGCTGCCGGAGCTCAGCAGAACAGCCGCGATGAGGTATCCGCGCTCCATGCAGTCGGATGTGTATCGGCCTGCCCTCTGCTGTGGCCCAAATAATTCGCGGGGTTGGGGCTCCTTGGGGGAAGGCGCGAGGACCACACCGACATTTTGCCGCCGAGAACTATTATAGGGAAGTTATCGCGGTTCCAACACGTCCCGCACTTCTTACGCAGAGTTTGCAGGTTTGAATTGGGTACAGCTGTTTGCCTCGCTTGAGTCTAAGCTTTACTGGCGAGCTACGCAGGGAAATTCGTGATCGCGATGGCAGTGTGGACTATCTTTATGAAGTATTCGGAGCATTCAAAACCCTTTATTTTACCCCTGTGCTCCTTTTACCTTTCATCTATCATTTACACTTCTGTATGCTCGGGTTTGATCTTCATACATGCAGACCGAAAGGCAGCGCGTCACGACGGCAGCTGTGGCACCACGCTTATCACCTAACCCCTTCGATGTCCTGCAAGCGGTCACCCACATGCTGTCAGTTTTTTCTGACCGAGTTTTCAGCTCCGTAAATTCGTCGCTCGACCAGGTGAGTCGTTCCTGTAGCGATGTGCGAGCTTTTTTTCTTCTTCCTGTTGCAATTTGTGATGGCGCCGAAAACAATTCCTTTGTCATTCTTCTGTCCCTGCAGTGGATCTCCTATTTTGACCCTTCCCGCGCCCCGGAAGCCAACGAACCCGAATCTCCACAACCGCTGTCCGCGCAAGCTTTCGCGCTGTTGCTTAAGACGCGTACCGTGTTAGAGCTCCAGCTTTCTTACGATACGCACACCCTCCTGCACTCTGCCGGTCGAGTCCACGCTTGGCTAAGCTGCTTCCTGCGACACCTTCCAGGTTCCCGGCCTCCCGATGCGCAGGTCCTCTTCGCTCCTGCCATTCCGGTTTTCCCTTCGTTCACTTTCCCTTTCGTGCCAAGCGTTGTCCGCGCTTTCAACAGGCAATTCTTTTTTCATATAATGTTCTCGTATCCAGCCAGGGTATTTCTGCATCTCGTACCGTGTGTGTAGCTATTAGGCATCTCCCCTTAAGCCGGTCCATGAGCGCTGCTCGGTTACTCGGACACGAAACATAGCGTACACACAAGCAACTGCATGCTGATGTTTTATCTTTCGAATTAGTTTTCATCCTTCCTGTTTTCGTTCTCTTGTAACCAAAAACTGCAAAAAAATTATCTTGTCATTAACTGCCAGCGCCGACTTGCTATCACATTAGCGGCGCTACTCATGGGTGCATAGTGATAGGAATACAAACACTTATCCAAGCCCAAAGAGACTTCACACAATCTACCCAGAAGATTATGAGCCACAATGCACGGACACTGTGTCATAGAGGCGGACCTATGCCACATGGTATGATCCTATCAAAGCCCAGGAATGGAAAAGGTAAAAGAATTGACGATTCAGCACGAAAGTTCAGCAGGAGCTTACCAAAATGACTAGAGCGGTTGCAAGATTCAATTTACTCCCGGAATAGAGGGACCGACCACCAATTTTAGTTAAAAATGCTTTCATCATCATCTAATGCATTCGCATTGCCAATACAGTGTATAATTAAGTGTTTATGCGCACTTCCCGCTCCACTCGTTGCAGGCTTCCGGTCGGCAGAGCGCAGCGGCCACTCAGCGTTCCCTGCTGTCGCCCTCCCTGGCTGCTGTGGACCCTCTCAACCTTCACGTTGCCCTATATTCCAGCATCGAGTCCTTGTACGATTCCTGGCTGACTCAGACCGTACGTACGCTATCCTATTCTTTATTTCGCAGCACAAGGAGTGCAGATTTTCACCGTTTCACCTTTGACCTTTACTGGATGTCTTGCAGGGTCCACCTTCTCAAAGCTCGTCGGATGACGCTCCGGACAGTGCATATACGGACGACTCGTTCGAAGCGGAGGTGTAACTCTCCCTCCTCTGTCTGCGCGCGCGCTCGTTGCTGGTCCCGAAGTTATGTAGATGCGTTAGGAATAAAGCTTGAAGATTGTTTTACTAATCCTTTTCCACTCCATTTCAACAGTAAATTCCCGTACGCACCGTTCGTTCAAAATCCATCGCGACATTTACAGTCAGCTGGTGCGGATTGATAACGGCAACCACAGGAGCTGTTGTAGGGTCTGTGCCAGGAGTGCACAAAAGACTGTTCGTTAAGGAACGTCGTGGTGGTCGAAATTATTCCGGAGCCCTCCACTACGGCACCTCTTTCTTCCTTTCTTCTTTCACTCCTCTTTATCCCTTCCCTTACGGCGCGGTTCAGGTGTCCAACGATATATGAGACAGATACTGCGCCATTTCCTTTCCCCCCAAACCAATTATTATTATTAAGGAATGACTATTAGCTACGCTTCTTTTCACGATGTTGCTCCTTTTGGGGGGAGGGGGAGGGGCATGCGTAGATCGATAAACTGACTAACGACGCTAGCGCTTTCGTACTGACATGGTTCTGGCCCATGGCCGCCAGCGGGAGCGCAAGAACTCGAGTATAGCTGAGCATTTTCACCAGCTGTCATGGGTGATGATGGTTCTTCCACGTACAGTTGTGTGCTGTTCATTACGTTCTTCGATTTATCGCTATTTTGTGGTAAATCATGTCAATTTTGGACACTTCTTCGTTGTCCAGACAAACAATACCTTGAATAGAAAGCTGAGTCCCTGTTCTATCTGTAGCCGGTGACAGAAAGCTATCAGAGCAGTAGATTCTTGAGAGATCGTGTTCTCGTCACCCAAAACGGCTTCGAATTTCGGGCGTTTCCAAAGACTGCCATTGATAGCACTTTGAAAAGCGTGGAAAGAAAAACTCGAACGCCACTGGGGCCTCGCTGCCTTCAGCCGCTCCGAAAGATCACAAAGAAACTTAAATCATCTGACAAAATCCAAGCCGTTGTCTCTACGATTATTTATTGGAAAAAAAGTTATGCAGGGTTTAACCACGGTTGCACCCAAAGGTCGAGTGATAGCTCTGGCATGGTTGTACAGGGCAGGAGGGCACACCTCAAGGGCACCCTGCGCGCAATGTGGAGCGCCCCGCTGTCGTCTGCTAACCCCCAGCTCCGAGAAACCCGCCTCTGCCCGGTAACCTATAGACTGTGCAGTTGGCGCTGTAAAAGTAAGTGAACACGCATAAGGCAAAGCACAGCCTGTGATATACCAGGTGTTTCCCTGAAACACGTGGTATATCGTCACGTAGGCATGTTAGCTCGAATACGGCCAGTCTCGCGCGTTTCCCTCGATATACCGGCCGTGCCACTGAACGCTCGCGCCGCGGCGGCTCAGTACGTGACTGTAGCGTTCGGCTACTAATTCAAAGGTCATGGGCTCGAATCACGGCCGCGACGGCCGCATTTCGATGGAGGCAGAATGCAAAAACAACCGCGTCTTGCTCATTGTCAGTCCACGTTTAAGAACTCCAGGTGGCCTAAATTAATGCGGTGATTTCCACTTCGGGGCATCCCGCCGAGCTGAGTCCCCTCCACGTACGTCCCCTGCGTGCCTGTGTTCCGCGTGCTTCCATGCCATGTGCTCTGGTGTGCTCGCGCTCCTGCCTCTGCGGCAAACTTGCTTCCTCGCTTCGTTTCGATGGAACCGAAAATTGAAAGGCACCCATGTGCTGCGCGATGTCAGTGCACGATAAACATGTTGCGACCGCAGGAAGAATGAAAAGGAAAGTGCACGGGCCTGCCCACTGGCTCAAGCTGAGCCACAATCGCTGCCACGTGCAGACAGTAGGAGAGTTGAAAGAGATGTGATAGGAAAGATTGAAAGAAAGGCCGCGCGTCGCAACAACCGTGTCATCTGAAGCGACGACGACGTTTTAGCAACAGATACCCCCAATGACAAGGAGCCCTTGCCACATGTGTGAGCCCCCCTAGATCCCAGCCTCGTAAGGACAGGAACCCACCCTCCGCACGATAAAGATCTGACTCACTGACTGATGTTGCTGATAGGAAGAAAGAAAGGGAAAGTGCACGGGCCTGCCTACTGGCTCAAGCCGAGCCACGCTCGCTGCCGCGTGCTGAAAGTAGAAGGGGTAAAGGATAGGAGAGCACTGCCCCGGGCCGATCCCGGAGGCAGTGCAAAACCGGGCCGACCCGTGCCAGAGTGCTTCAAGCCAAGCACTCCGCCATATTCCAAAAATAAGTTTAACATCTTAGGTCCAAGGGCCCGCTGCAGATATTAAATCAGGTATCAGGTATGGTACCAACAGGTAACAGCACGATAAAGATCCCCAGGTGGTCGATAAAGATCCCCGGGTGGTCGAATTCATTTCGGAGTACTCCACTCCGGCACCTCTCTCTCTTTCCACTTTCGCTCCCACCTTTCTCCCTTTTCTTACGGCGCGATTGAGGTGTCCACGAGAAGTGAGATAGTTACCGCGCCTTTCATTTCGTGATAACCAATAATAATAATAATAATAATAATAATAATAATAATAATAATAATAATAATAATAATAATAATAATAATAATAATAATAATAATAATAGGTTTGGGGGAAAGGAAATGGCGCAGTATCTGTCTCATATATCGGCCGACACCTGAACCGCGCTGTAAGGGAAGGGGTAAAAGAGGAAGTGCAAGAATAAAGAGGTGCCGTAGTGGAGAGCTCCGGAATAATTTCGACCACCTTGGGATCTTTAACGTGCGCTGACATCGCACAGCACACGGGCGCCTTAGCGTTTTGCCTCCATAAAAACGCAGCCGCCGCGGTCGGGTTCGAACCCGGGTGATCACCAATCACCCACCTCCGCCCTCAGTTTAAACACGTGGAGGAGGGCAAGACTTAGAGAATTTACTGATTTAATGAATGGTTTCATTTGAATTTTTATTCTTCTTTTAACGTAATCAATGGTTCGACGAAAGTTCGTCTGGTCTGAGTAATGGGATGTATGCACTATCGCGCGTATTTTCGAAATACGGCATGCGCATTGCCCACAAGCCGACCAGCAAGCTCCGGTACATGCTCACGAAGACAGGTTGCCGACTGACTGAGGGGGGGGGGGGGGGGATTGCACCAAAGCCACATCGCTGTCACATTCGACCTTCATGGAAACCACACGAGCTATGTAGCTCCCAATAAGGCTGATGGCTGGTATTTCCGGAGTCGGCAGGAAAGGCTCCGACGACATACACATATCTTGGAGTGTGTTTGTAGCCAGTTCTATAGTTTCGTTTTCAGCTGCAGTTGCGGCCCCAGCTTCAGTTAAATTGTCAATGGCACGGAATGAGACAAAGAAAGTGGAGCTGCGGACGTTGCTGTTCTCTGAGGCTGCAACAATGCCAGTACGCAGCATTTTCTCCAACCCGCTCAAAACACTTCTCACGTCATTACATCCTGCTGAACGTCGCAGAGAGCCAAAGAGAGACTCAGTGGGGTCACTTGAAAATTTGCGCGTCAAGACGAACTTGAAGGTGCACTCATTTAGCAAGAATCGGATGCAGTGCACATTTTACAGCGTCGTGAACACGAGGCGTGGTAGGTCTCTTTAATTAAAACGTTCTTTTGGGTGGTCGCATTTTTCAGGCCTTCCATGTACTCAACGAATTCGTGCTCCATACAGTGCAGCCTACGATCATCAATGTCCGAAAATTCTTTTTTGTTCGGATAGTTCTGATGAATGTGCTGGCTACGGCTACCGACGTCCATGATTACAAACAACTTGTTCATCTTGCACATGGGCTCGACTGTCGGGCCTACGTTTAAGAACTTAGCGTCGCATGTGTGCCCAGCCTGTTCCTTCATAAAGCTTAAGGCAGCGGTCACAGGAGGTGAAATGAGCTCAATCGCTGGCTTTACTGCCATTTTCTCTCTGGTGGATGGGTAGACGTGTTTTCTAGTGAGAAATCGCACGGGCTTCATGGTGGACCCCTTTTGCATGTTGTATAATTCTCTGACATAGAGTGAAAAGCTTTCTTCCTTTGCTCCCATTTCCTTCGGTAGGAACTGCGAACGTACGTTTTTGATATGTGACTTTGGTCGAAAGCCAACATGAGGTGCCTAGACGGGTCGGCAGGATGTGGCACTCGTATTTATGGCTGCCCTTGTGATAAGAACTCCATTGCAGTCACGTTGACCTTGTGGTTGTCTGTGACGAGTCTTACAATTTATATCCAACTTCTTCCGTCTTCTTTACCACATGCCTGATAGCTACTGCCATCACTTCGCCTGTGCATCCCTTGGTGAAGAAATACCCCACTGGAATTTTGAACCTGGCGTGCAACCCACAGAGCAGGAAACACAACAAAGAATTGGCGATTTCACCCCTTTCCTGCACTGTCAAGATCTGGGCTGATATCAATGTCTTCCAGAAAAGCGTCCCTCTGCCTGTGGTATTCCAGCTTCTGTTTGATATGCATCTCGTCTATGACTAGGCTACACACCCTTGATTGTGAGGTGACTAAGCAATCTAGCTCGAGCGCTCAACGTTCTCTTGACCAGGCTAAACTGAACCCAACTTCTCCTGAGCAGGTCCCCATGTATTTGTTAAGTGTGTTTCTACTAGACAGGACAAGGAGTTGTTCTGTTCTGAGGTGCTCATAGCACCTGGGAGAAATGTTGTGCAGAATGATGCAGTGTCGGACGGTGGTCTCACTCCACACTGTTTTTTTTTGCCGTATAGTTAACAACATCTAGTAATAGCCTGTCTTTCTTTTTGTGTTCGGTGTCTGCCGCAATCCGAAGGAACGTTTTTACGTGGCATTTTTTCTTGCGTTCCAGTTCCTTTTGTACGCGTCAACAGTGCATTTGAGCCGTTAATTTCGTGATTTCCAAGCACGTTCCTTATCGCGCGCCACTTTTTTCAGTAAAGGAAAGCCGCTGATGATTTTTGTTTGTCTGTTTGGGTGCCGGACGGGAGTATGGCGGGCGTGGTCTGACGGACGGGAACAGGACTTACGGTGCCGGCTGCATCACTTGACTCGCTAGCCACCAGGTAAAGCTCTACGGCCTCTACGGCGGTCACGCCCGATGGTCCAGATTCAGGACTACGGACGGCGCCCACAGGCGAGTCTTCGCATTTTCGCTTCTTTATACTGCTGTCGTCGCGGGATTTTGCTGGTGCCGGCCTTAGGTACGACGGGTACTGATTGAAAATGCTTGGAACGACACCGTTTTTCAACATCGGCAACTTCCCGAAAGTCACTTGGATGGAAATGCAAGCTACAAACTGCAGAATAATTTGATGTCTTTGGCTGCCAGTTTTTTCTTCTAATTACCTTGAGCCATCTTTACCGGAGTTCTACGTCGGCAGGAATTTCATGGAACGAAACGCCGGGCTTCTTGTTTCGCTGACTGGACGTGCAAAACGGAACGCAACAGCAACGCATTTTCGCTCGCTACTTACTCCAGAAAATGCAGTCATCGACGCGTAACTTGTCAAACGGTAACGCTAAAGACACCACAAAAACAATATCAGAAACAGCGCACCACAAGGCATACTTTTTGCTGCAACGGCAGTCACAAGAAAATTCTGTGCCGCCTGCGTGTCTTCTGCTGGATGGATGGATGGATACGGCTGAACCCTTTAAATCGGGCGGTGGCTCAAGCCACCTAGCCATAACTTAGGAAATTTTATTCTTGTCTTGCTTTTAGCCACCAATCATAAAACCTTCGCTTGGTTACTTCTACCCGCTTAAAATCTACTTTCCCTTCACTGTCCTTAAACCCCAATGCCTTGGGTAAATCAGCCCCGCTGCTTTCCACTGTAGGGTGAAGCCCTTTACAGAAAAGTATCAAGTGTTCAGCCGCTTCCTCCTCCTTTCCGAACGCAATGCACAACGTGTCTATCTCGTGGTATACCTGACTCTATATGTCTTAGTCCGCAAAACTCCAGTCCTGGCCTCAAACAACAAAAAGCTTCCCCTACAATTATCATAGGTATTTTCTTCGGCAATTTCCTGCTTAAACATCCTGTATGTTCTCAGTGCCGATTTCGTCAGCATCCCTGTTTTCTACAGACCTCTCTCTCTCTGTTTCTTTAACCTTTTCTTAACCGATAATTGCTGATTTGCCCCCTTACTGCTGTCCGGATATTTGCTTGTCAATTTTCTAATTCGCTTTCTCCATTTCGTGTCACCATTCTTTATGTACAGGTATCTGAAAACTTTCCTAGCCCACTGCTTTTCCCCATTTTTCTCAATCGCTCCTCAAATGCTATCTTACTGCTAGCCTCTCTGCTCTCGAAAGACGCCCATCCTATGTCACCCTGTACCCCCTGATTTGGTGTATTGCCATGTGTTCCCAAAGTTAGCCTCCCTACGCCACGTTGTTTAATTTCTAACCTTGCTTGAACATCTGGTCTCATGCACAAGACCGCATTACCGAAAGTCAGGCTAGGGACCATGACCCCTTCCCAGATCCCTCTTACCACTTCATACCTATTGTAATTCCACAGTGCCCTATTTTTCATGACAGCTGCATTCCTACCAGCTTTATTCACTACATATTTTTCATGCTCTGTCAGATACTCAGCACCGTTATTTATCCACACCCCAAGATATTTGTACTCATCCACTACCTCTAACGTGAACTCCTGTATTCTATGCTCGCTGCCCTCATCATTAAATATCATGACTGCAGATTTTTCCTAACTAAACTTGAAACCTAATCTATCTCTCTCTGTACCACATATGTCTATCAAGTTCTGTAAATATTCCTTGTTGTCAGCCATTAGCACTATACATCCGCGGAAATTAGTCACGGTAATGATTGTTTAGTCCATTCTCCTTGCTTGAAAAAAGAAAGGTTGAAGCCTAGTCCGCTCCTCTCTATTTTGGTCTCTAATCCTTGCAGGTACAGCATGAACAGCAAAGGAGACAGAGGACATCCTTGCCTAAGCCCCCGCTGTATCTCTACAGGCCTTGATCCATTTTTTCCCCATTTTATAAGCACTTTGTTACCTTTATATATATCTTTTAAAAGATTAATTACTCCATCTTCCACATCCAATGTTCCCAGTATGTCCCACAAATACTCTTGAATAACGTTGTCATAGGCTCCCCTAATATCCTGAAATGCTAGCCATAGGGGCCTGTGTTCCTTTTCAGCAATCTCTATACACCGCGTCAATGAAAATAGATTGTCATCCAACCTCCTTTGTTTCCAGAACCCATTTTGTTGTTCCCCTAGCTAGCACCCCCTCGTTCTCCACCCAAGCCTGCAATCTATCCTTTATAATCTGCATCACCACTCTGTAAACCACAGATGTCACTGTTATGGGACGATAGTTACTTACGTCAGCTTTGTCCCCATTTCCCGTATATATCGTGTTCATTCTACTTAATCGTCATTCATCAGGGACTTTCCCATCCACTATCATTTTATTCACTACCTGCATTAATGTTTGCTTGGATTTTGGTCCTAGCTTCTTTATCAACCTAATCGGGATACCATCTGGTCCTGTTGATGTGCCACTAGGAACCTTCTTCTCTGCCCATTCCCTCTCTCTTTGCTCAAGTGAAGCTATTGCAGTAACCGGTCTATCCTCCATCGATAAATTATTTACAACTTTCCTTTCTTTAAATTTTTCTGTCATCCTTTTTTGCTATATGTTTTATTGCTTCATCCCCTTCTAGTCGAATACCCTGATCTGTAACAATAAACATTTGCTCTAGCCTAGTCTTATCACTCATTGCATTTAGATGTTTCCAGAATTTTTGTCATCTGACAGCGCCACTATACGGTGGACGCGCGCTCTAGAGCGGGCGGCATGTTCTTCAGGAGGCAATGCCTGAGTCTTTGAAACATAGTATTTCTTGATATTTTATTGTATTATAATCGTTGGTCATCGCAGTTTCTTCATAAAAAATTTACTGTTTAGACTAACCGAGGCTCGGCCCTTAAATGAAACTCACTAGCAGCGTCCTCTTTTATTCTGGCAAGTTTTTTTTTTTTTGTGAACTGTCTGCAAGCGTTGGTCAAATGTTGCTCGGGAGGGGCTGTGGCGGTTCTGTTTGAACTACTGCTGCTTGATCCGGGATGTCTGAGAAACTTTGGGAAATGATCGAAAAGTACTGCAGAACTGCACACGACGATGCTTGCTGTTCCCAAAGGTCTAACTTCAAATAGTGCGCGGATCATTCCACTTCTTTGCAGCGGCCGATGCCGGTGTAACGGAGCTCGCACCGGCGGCCGATGGGTTGCAAGTATGACGCTCTCCGGAGCGATCTCCTCGAGATGGGCTACACGGAAGCCTTCAGCGTCGAGTCCGCACCTCTGGTGGCTCGTCTGTGGTCGGACCTCTGTAGTTACCAGGAGCAGTGCGTGGATGCGAAGACGACTCTACGGAGAACGATGCTGGTAATC
Organism: Amblyomma americanum; assembly: GCF_052857255.1. Lineage (NCBI taxonomy): Eukaryota > Metazoa > Arthropoda > Arachnida > Ixodida > Ixodidae > Amblyomma > Amblyomma americanum. Next base: position 176,846,356 of record NC_135500.1, read on the forward strand.
CTCCCTCTCTCTTTTCGTTTTTTTAAAGTGCCGCGCCTCTGAGCTGATTTGTTGCTGACGGCCCAATATAATCTCCTACAGGAAAAGCAGGAAAAGGAGGCTTTGGCTGAGTCATACCGAAAGGAAAACGCCAAAGCACTCGCTGAGGTGAATCGCCTACACGGCTGCATCATGCAAATTAAAGAGAAGCACACAGAGAAACTGAAAGGTGAAGCCCGAATTCGTGTTCTTATTTGCGAGCTAAGGTTGCCTGTTACTGGTGGTGCGTATATATTCAGCATCCAAGTCATTACATCGTCGTAAATGGTGCTGGCTTTGCTAATAAATACTAGCCATAAGCGTTTGTCTTTGATCGTTATGTATGCAAAATCATTTCTTCAGTGTAAAATGATATCACACTGGCATGCTACCTATGGTTATTCTCCCTGATAACAAAACATCTTGCCTACTCACGTTCTGTCTGATTTTGTGCAGACAGGCACACAGTTAAGCAGTGGACCATTCACGTGGCTAATAGTATTATTTTGTTCACTTGAAGTTGTTCACCCTTTTTAGCTCTTCTCTGCTGATTGCTTCATCTGGCTGCCTATATGGCTGGTAGATGACATGCCTAGGTGTGCTGTCGGCCTGGGCGGCCGTAAGAATTAAGTGAGTCAAGACACAGCACTAGATATTTCTCTTACATTGTTCAATGTGTTGACTTGATCTAGCTAGAAGGCTATCTTTGTTTTGACCTATGTGCACTGTCATTGAGAGTCTTTTTCCTAGCTGCAGAAAAGCATTACTTTACAGCTAAGCAAGAACTGAACGCTGCCAACATGTGTCATAACCTGTGTGCATCTTTGCAACTCCAGATTTGGAGGACAGGCTTCATGAAGCTGAAGACCACAGAAAGAAGTTTGAATTTGTGAAGACGGACTGCGCAAACAAGATAAAGCACCTGGAGAAGGAGGTGCAGATGAAATCGGAGAGAATCATCCAACTGCAGTCAGCACTGTCGCCGCAAGCAGTCATTCATGTCACAGGTCTCACAGCTGCCTCTGTCTGAATTTTAGTTTTCTGTGTGCTGTGCACATATAAAATACTGACTTTTTCGTTTACAGAGATTTAGTTCTCCAAGAAAAAAAGAAAAACAGAGTAAATTTGATTTTATTTTACAGCCTGCTGGTGTAAAATGCAGTGGGCCTCTGGAGAGGATTTCACGATAAAAGTTTAATGATTAATTAAATGACTTACATACAGTTTTTGCAATCATGAACACATTCCTAATGGCACTGGGAATTTCAAGTAACGCAATTGCGTGAAAGAGCTTTTTTTTTTGCTACACAGCTTGAAGTTATGGAATTTAAAAAAAAAAATTTAAACCCTTAGACTTGCTGCAGTGTGCATGCTTAAACCACTATCTGGGCAAGTTGGTAAGAATGAATTGCAAAGGATCAGTGCAACAACGACATAAAGGTTGTGTGTTATTGTGGGTGCCCTTCCATGTGTGTCGTCGTTGTGCTCGTCCTATGCTGTGAAAGTGCGTGCCGGTTACACTCGCTAGCTGGCCAAACCCACTGGAGGAAACTGCGACATGGCTAAGCTGTGCACTCTTCTTAAAGTTGCTGCAAACCGCAGCATGACCTCGTGGCAATGAGAACCATAGGCATTGTGGCCTGCGAAGCAGCAGTATGCATTTAACGTGCTTGGCTTGAGTGCATTAACATGCTGGAATAGACACTTTTGAGAAAGGCTATACATTCAAGGTAACCTATAATAGAGGGTTGTCAAAAGCAGACCAAGCCTGTGGCCTTCACCGATATGTTTTGCATGGCCAGTAGACTGCAGAGTCGGGCAGTAAAACGTGGCCTGTAGGCCCCAGAATTAAACAGTGTGCCTTATCTGAATTATGGCGTGTTATGCTTAGAGGTCAGCATCACTCCAGAAGTGTGCTGCATGTTTCTATATCACATGTACTTGTGCACCATTTTGTTCACAATGTTCAGAAAAGAAAAAAAATAATAGAATTTTCATAAATGCAGGGTTTTGTTGTATTCTCTGTAAAAACCTTATTTTAACACTTGCTTTTAATGAGCATTGGTCGCCAGATCTGTTTATAAGTATTAAAACACTGGCGAGTGCCTTTGCAGCTTAGATTCGTACGTAAGAAATCTCTGTAAAATAGCTCTCGACTTGGTTCTTCACTGCTTCATGCTAAAATTGTTCTTCAAGTTGTTCATCAGGTCCCTTTTGTCATAAGCAAAACAGCAGTGTTGCAAGTTTATTTGCTTAGCTGAGTGCTTGTTGTGCTATTCATGATAGTTATCAGGAGCCAATGAATGCAAAGTTAATTGCTCGTGTACTGTGCGATGTCAGTGCACATTAAAGAACCCCAGGTGGTCTAAATTTCCGGAGCCCTTCACTACGACGTCCCTCATAGCCTGGGTTGCTTTGTGACCTTAAACTGCCATAAACCAACCAACCAAAGTTAATTGCTATACTTGATAGAAAAGGTTACTCCATATGATGGCATTTTTCGTTCAACACTTGTCTCTTGGAAACCATTAGTCACTTAGGCACCTGTGAGAAATGTTGACATACATAGGCATGTTGAATGTGATGGCTACCGATCCTTGCATGAAATGGATGCATTTTAGTTTCTCTGGTATTCCTACCCAAGTGTGTACAGTGCAATGGTCAATGGGTGATGTAAAGCAAAGCGGACTTGCTCTGCGCATGCTGTAATTACTCATAGACACCACAAAGGTGCCTCCATCCCATCGGACTCAAGGCATCGACCTGACATCTCTGCTGCCAAAGCAGCACGGACCATCCACACGAAAGCCAGGGGCAGCAGCATCAACGCGGGATGCTCAGGAAATCGATATTATTCGAATGGCTGACACACGAATCCACCAACTCCAGCATGAGCGACGTGATCTCAAGGAAAGTCTGTACCGGGCAAGGGCATCAGTGGACCTGCTGCAGCAACGGGTGAGTCGGCATCAATTGTGACATAGCAAACTCAGCCTTGACTTTCATGGCATCGACATCGGAGTACTCCTCTTGACTTTCGTCCAGAAAATCCTTTCTCTCTCATTCTCCTGAGAATTTTATGATTGTAAGAACTGGTCACGTATCTGGTGTATTTCTTTTGCAGGTTGAAGCACGGGAAGCTGAAATTGAGCGCCTGACGAGGCTTTTGAAGGATGGCCTTCCACACAATGCACTACAGGCTGGATGCAGTTGTGGTCGCCAGCCGCAGGTATTGTATTCTATCATAGATGCATAACCTTGCTATGATTGCCGGAGCTGCTGGTGGCATGTAAGGGACACCACAGCAGATGTCCTTGAGTGAATTGAGATCATGTTAGGCCCCTTGGCATGCTGTGAACTTAGAATGCAGATTGTGTATTGGTCAACTGAGATGCCACCATACACAGAAACCAATAGCAACTGGATTTGTTTGGTTAGGCTTCATCTTATCTTCTCATTCTCATTTGCTTCCTCTCGGGGAATTGGGTGAAGAAAAAATTAAGCTTTTTTTAATTAGCAGGTATACTTCCTGTTGTCTTAGTATAAAAGCAAATCTTATTGAAGTTGCTTATCAAAACTACAGAAATATTTTTGTTTGCACAATGTTTTACTGGTAAATGTGGGACATTTGTCTGCATATTTGGTGGCTGCTTGTTCTTTAAGCTGCAGATCATTTCTCTGCATTGTGGTAGTACAGTTTCCATAATTTAAAATCGCCTCAGTGCAGTATTGTGGTGTCGCATTAGTAATATCATCCAGGTTTCATGATATAGCTTCCTTTGAACATTTAGTCTATACAGATTGACTTATTTACATTATTCATGATTCTTTGATTGCGCTTTCATTTAAAACACCTGTGAGGAGCTGAGCAGCCCCAAATCATTTGTAATCCATTTCTAGTGCTCTGGCATAATACAGCAAGCACAATTCCCTACAGCAGAATAAGTATAGAGTCAGCAGAATTAATTTCTATTGTGCAGTAGCAGCACTGTAGCATTATTAACCCTACAGTCTCACTTTTACAGTCACAGCTGGTAAGCACCCGTTTCTTGGGTTTCACATCGTTGTAGTAGTAGTGTGTAACCGAAGGGTGGTTGCCGTGGGAACCATTTGGAGGATGGTTATTGTGGAAGGAGGAGGGTGTGGTGAAAGCAGAGGAATCTGCAACCGGAGGGTGGTTGCCATGGTAACGACCCTATAGTAACGGCCCACAGTAACGACCCTGTGGGTCATTACCATGGAAGGTGGAGGGTTTGGCGAGAGTGTAGGAATGTACAACCAGAAAGTTGCCAACTCCATCCGGAGGTTGGCTATCTTGGAAGGAGGAGGGTATGGTAATAATATAAGAATGCAGAACAAAGGGTGGTTAGCACAGGAATGACTTGGAGGGAGCGAGTATGGTATGGGGATTGCATAAGAATGCATAGTCGGAGGGTGGCTGTCACTGAAACCACACTCAGGGTGACAACCATGATAAGAGGAGGGTATGGCGAAAGCGTAAGAATGTGCAACCATAGAGGGGTTGCCACAGAAACCACCGAAAGGTGGCTACCATGGAAGGAGGGTAAGGCGATAGCATAAGAATGCGTAACCAGATGGTGTTTGCCACAGGAGCCACCTTCGGGTGAAAACCGTGGAAGGAGGAAGGTATAGCAAGAGCGAAAGCATGTGCAACTGGAGAAGGGTTGTCACAGCTCCGGATGGTTACCATGGAAGGAGGAGGGTATGACCAGAGTGTAGGATTGCATGTCACTGTGGGAGGAGGAGGGAATGGTGAGAGCAAGGAATGCGCAACCGAACGGTGCCTGCCATGGGAGCCATTCAAAGAGTGGCTACCGTGGGAGAAGGAAAGAGTACGGTGAGAGCAGAGGAATGTGGCAGCTGCTGCGAAACACACTTCTTGAGTAGAGGCTCAGCGGCTGTGGTGCCGTACGCCTGGAGTGGCAGAGAGGAGCGCTATAAAAAAAACGAGTATGTGTGGTAAACTAAAAAGAGTGTTCTATAATTATTTATATATATATATATATATATATATATATATATATATATATATATATATATATATATATATATATATATATATGCATGTCGCTTTCAAATTCTGTACTTTGAACGGCTATCATGGTGGATCAGTGGTTATGGCGCTCGGCTGCTAACCCAAAAGACACCGGTTTGATCCTAGCCGCGGCAGTCGAATTTCAATGAAGGTGAAATCCTAGAGGCCTGTGTACCATGCGATGTCAATGCGTATTAAAGAACTCCAGGTGGTCGAAATTTCCAGAGCCCTCACTACGGCGTCCTTTATAGCCTTAGTCGCTTAGGGACGTTAAACCCCCCGTAAACCAATCTTTACTTTCAACTGTATATCGTGAAATGAAAATACCTCTACAGCTGTCAATCTTGCGTTACGTAATGGTGACTGTCCCATGAGCTTTTTTGCTTACAGTTTTCAACAAAGTAAACAGTATGAGTGACAGTAGAAAAGTATTTTTGATCTCTACCATGTGTTTAGAAGGGTAAGCATGTTAGAAGTCTTGCAATCAAAGAAGGAAAACAAAAAGTTAGGCAGGTTTTTGAAAAACATTGCTGCTTTTGCATCCTTCCTGTTTATATGTGCAGGAGCAGGTACCGGTTCAAACAGGTGGAGATGAAAAGATTGCTACGGTAGAACCGCACATCGCTGAACCTCGGAAGCCAGTCCCAGGCAAACAACAGGTGAAGCAAGTCCGAAAGGTTAATGTAAGTTGTTTACAGGTACAGTTGTATAGAATAGACTTTCTAGCATTTTTTAGTGCTAACATTTTTTGCAAATATGGTATCATTGTTTTGCATACTTTATACACACACGCGCACGCACACACACACACACACACACACACACACACACACACGCTCGCACGCACGCACATGCACGCACGAGCGAGCACAAACGCGTGCGCACACACACACACACACACTAGCAGCAGTTGTGCAGTCCAATAACGCAGCACAGTGTACCTTTCCACAGGCTGCAGTATATTTAGCATTTGCATGTGTGATGCGGAAGAAAGTCTCACCAACTCAGTGTGAAATTCAATCGGAAAAAGACATAGTTCATTTTACTATGAAAGATCTGCAAAATAGATCTGCAAATCAGCTAACTGCAATGCATGGACAGAGCATACTCACACTGCAACCTGGCATCCACATCGCAACTATATTTGAGAGTGCGATAGCACTGAAAGGGCTGCCACATGGAGCTTCAAGTCTGTGCTTCTCTTCATTGTTGTTTATCAGGAGTTTAACAGAAGTTTATTATTTGCAGTGATCAAGTGAAGTTTGCTATAGATGGCACCAAAGATAATTTTGAGACAGCTGCTAATCCTAACCACATTAGGAACAAGTTTGACTTTCAAAAAAAGGGGGAATGGTTGCAAGTGTGTCACTTAACTAATTATCAGTAAATGATATGTTGTGTATGATTAATAAAAATCAGCTTGTTAAGAGAGAGTCAGTGCGGTTAATAAGGAACGTTGATGGCTATGGTGTAGATTAGGAACTACAGTATGCGCTGATGCACACATGCCCTGCAATGGAGTCTGCCACCATGCTCCCAAGTTCATCCTCAGCAAGAAAACAATAACTGTAAGGCTGAGCCTTTCTCGGCCTCTTTTCGCCACATGCTGGCATGGCAGTTCAGAAGCAAAAACAGGAGCAAGGCTTGGCATCATGTCAGCAGAGTCAGATGAAGCTGAGGATGTGCTGTCACGTTTCAGCCTTGCTTGCTTCTTTCCCTCTTACTGTTCACGAGTATCTGCTAAGTGCAAGTCACTAGTTTTTTTAGTGCATTACCACGTGCTTTGTGCAGCTTGGACACTTGCATCGAAAGACTGACCCTCGGGCGAGAGACCCCAAGCAGGCGAAGAGTGTAAGTTCTCCTGCGAATTGCACTGCTGACATGGGATCTGAGGAAAAACATACTTGCATCTGTGCTTGCAGAAGCGGCCAGCGAGTGCCACTAAGGATTCTGATCTTCAGGTGAAAGACGATGCTGTCGAAGAGCAGATACAAGTACTGCAACAAGAAAAGGAGAGGCTGCAGGAAAGAGTGAAACAGCTTGCCAGTAATGGTTAGTGCTGGCCACCGTCATACCCATCATCGTCTCTTGCTCTGTCTGTCAGTGCATGCAAGCTCAGTTGATTTTGTTTGGCCTTCCTGTGTGTCTCAGTGCTATGGTGTTCTGTGCACAAATTATTCTCGCCATGGCAGCCACATTTTGATGGCAGTGAAATGCCCTTTTGCTATACGGTAGTGCGGGCTGAAAAATCGCATGTGATCGAAATTCATCTAGAGCCCTCCACTGTGGTGTGCAGCTTTCACACATAAAAATCCTTTTTTTTTTTTGTTCAGGTCATGTTCATGAAGTATTTTTGATGTAAACTTATGTAGGAGCACATGTTCTAACCTGGAGCATTTTTAGCTCTAGTTTCTTCAGATCAAAATCGGGGTGGAAGCCTTCCTCAAAACTTGAGTTACAACTTATTTCCAGAACTCAAGTTGAAGCCTATATCAAAATCCCATCCTTATGTGAAAAATATGTTCAAGTCAGCATTGGTGCAACTTGTTTGTGTGCACCACATGGCGTGACAGCCTACTGTATCGGTTGCTAAGTCAGCTAATCTCATTTGTCAGTTTCCCTTCCTGAAGTTTGTAATGCATATGTTATATGGGTGATTTAAAATGGTGGCTAGTGCCTGGCTTTTATTAAATAATAATCAATGTATTAATATTTGATTATAAAAGAAGCATAAGGTAGATGTTTACCAAATAACAGTAACAGCTACATTTGTGAGCTGTCACAAGTCAGGATTCAAGTTAACCAGTAGTGACAACAGCCAAATATGGCACAGGTGCAAGGTCTTCTGCAATATTCTGTTTAGCACTGCAGCATTTACAGAGAATGCAAATGCCTCGGTGAGAGAGCATACCATGATTGAGGCTCACTTGTAGTGGCAGCATCAACTGGTACATTCTTTTTCATTGTCTTTTACCCCTTCAACATAGACAGGAAGCTTTTTTCACATGATTATACTGAAAGGTCAAGTTTTAAATGTTGCTCTTTGATGTCATTCTGAAGGTCACTCTGTGTTTAAGGCAATTAATAAGGAATGTTTCTGTCAGCATGCATTGCTTAAATATTTATCATTTATTATTTTTAAGAGAAGCATGGCTGTCATACCACTAACTACAAGCCTTAAACCTGTATGACTACTTGAGTAGGTTCTCAGCAATATAACCTTTTAGAGACAATAAAAAATCTGTGTAATCTGTAGATGAGATTCTTGATCTAAAAAAAAGTTGGCTCCCAGTTACCCAACCTGATTAGGCTAAATGCAACTTAGTTGCGGTTGTGCATTTGCTCTTGTTTAACTTTGTTTATCTTTGTTTAGGTTTTTATAAGCTTCAGAATTCGAGTTTCACCCCAATGTTTTGTAGGCGTTCCTGCTCGTTGCGGTTCAAGTCGCCATTCCCTTTGTCCGACAGTATCTGAAGCCACTTGTACACGCCTCTCTACTGCACATTCCTTCGGTGACTTCATCATGCACCTCTTCTACCTTGCTCTTTATGTGTGTCTCTATTCCGTTTAGTTGTCTTTGCCACCCTGCTTTGGCTTGTTGCCTTGCTATATCTGCTGGATCGATGGACTCACGTTGGTGCTCTCTTCTTTTGCACTGCTGTTCAGCTCGCCAGGCGCATCGTTCGGCTTCAGAGTCCATCTTCATGCAAGGACTGGCTTCATCCATGATTTACTGTTTACTACACTGCATGTTCCTCTGCAGAGTTCTTCCTTTGCCTCTTCTTTCCGGCATGTGCATGCAACCGTGTTTCTCGTTCTTCATCTTCACACGTGTTTCTCGTTCTTCATCTTCACACCCTCTCTTCACTCAGCTGCAGCTTGCACAGTGCCCTTCTCCCATTGGCTGCAGCTGGTGCCATGCTACTCCGAGCTTACCCAAGTTACTCAGAGGCTTCACCAGCAGACAGGATGGTTTTTTTGCTAGCGAGCCATCTAGTGCTAGCGCAATAAAAAATAAAAATTGTGTGTCTTGTTCTTAGATTCATTTAACAAAGCTATGCAGAATATGTACGCTTAGAAATGATGATTTGGCGGTCTTTGAAAGAGCTGAAGTTCTTAGACAGATTCAGTAAACAAATACCAAAGAAAGACATGATGGCATCATCAAAACTGGTTCTCTGAGCTTAAAAGTATATCTGCAACATCTGAAATATTTGTTGCTTCGTATTTTGCCTGAATAAATAACATAAAATGGCAATATAAGGAAGTGTTTTTCAATTTTTTATCCTGTAATTAGCCATTGTCATCAGTGTGCCAATGTAATAAGCCTGCTACTCAGCAGTGACGTGGTTGACCAGTAAGAATGGCTAGAAGAAAATGGTGTGCCTTTTGGCGATGCTATTGAGTGACGGACACCTTTGCACAGCCACTCTTGCTTTTGCAGGGTCAGCCTTTCTTGCAATTTTCTTCTAAAACAGCCTCCAGCAAGGCTGTGCAAAAGTCAGGCACTACATATATCACTTGGCCCATGCTTTTTCAGAGCGTCAACTTCTCCTTGAGATACAGGGGCTGCTAGCCAGCAAAGGCCAGTCTGGTTCCTCTGACAGCAGTGGTGCCGAGCTGCGTGCTTTGCAGAGGGAGCGAGACCACTACAAGGAGGAGCTGATGAGATTGCATCAGGCCCTCAAGTCTGGCAATATGCGACCCAACCTTGCTTCATCGAGCGGCAGCGAAGGAGGTGGAAGCCAGATGGGCTCCAGGGTATGTTTTTGCAGTTCTTGGTTGGTTGCTTTTAGGCATACGGTATGCATCAGATGCCAGGGACTCCGGAACAGAGGGGGCAAGGGAGGTGGTCGCCCCCCCCCCCCCCCCCCCCCCCCCAACATTTTTCCAGAGGGGGCAGACCCCCCCCCAGCCTCCGATTGCTTGCACTTGGGTCAGATTTCTGACAATTGAAATACTCTTTTAATGCAAATCACAGTGGGGCTGAGCTAATTCGTTTCGTAGCCAGTTGTGAAGCATTTCATATATGAGTAACCTAAACTAGCCATGTCCCAACAGGAGTCGACTGCCTGACCCCTGTTCATGATCATAAATAGCAGAATTCAAACAAACTATGCACAAACTTAAAGCTTCCTATTTTGGTTCGCTCTATATTGCTATGAATATTTGCACCGTTTGTTCGTTCGCACTCAAAACCGCCGGCACACGTCTTTATCATTTTGTTTTGTAATGCGAGATTTGACCAGACTTATTTCCATTGACCGTGGCCGCGTGCAAATGCTTCCACATTTTTCTAGATTGTTGCAGTTGCTATTGGTTCTTTATCGAAGGTTCCTTGCTAGATTTAAATTGAGCACAGCCAAGAACTGCAGGCATTCAGTTCGTTGAGCGCCGAGCACGCTTGTGGGCTATCGCCACTGCCGAGTCATTCAGTTCTTAGTGAGCGCCAGTCAGCCCCTTAAACAGTTTCTTTTGGAAGCCTTTTCTTTGTCCTCCTGACTGCTGGAGTGTCGGCACCACAACGTGACAATTTGCATCAACCTTTGAACATTGAAAAATAAAAAAATAATAATATAAAATTTATGATGTAAATGAGTATTAAAAATAAATAACAAAATAAGCCCGAAGTCTTGCCCCCCACTCAAAAAAATGTTCCGGAGTCCCTGTCAGATGCTACACTTTGGGATTACTATGTACAGACATGAAATAATAATTGGTGTGTTAAGGCACTTTCATTGTTTTTCATGATCTGCAAGTGGTATTTTCAACCACAGACATAATGGCATGTCATTATTAGAGTTGAATTTTCTAAAAATGCTGACAGGCAAAGCTAGGCTTTTCAAGCATTTTCAGTGCTACAGGTTTTCAATAATTGTTCTGTTACAAGCAGACAGCGTGGCTGTTCGTGCTAGTTCCAATTCTGAATCTGTGTTCTTGCTTGAGGCAGATTTGTAAAGCTCTCGTGTTTCACTTTACATTCCCCTGCACATTGGCTAACTGTTCAAACATGTGTTGAAGTTTATCTTTGTTCAGTGCCCCCAGAGAGGGCGTGGAACAGGATGTGCAGTACCTTTAACGAGCTTCCCTCCTTCTTGGCTGCAACATTAATTAGGACGACCTATTTGTCGTGGCACTTTCATGCATGGTAAGTGTGGTGTAGTCACTTGATGTCATGTTGCAAACTCACAGCAGACAAGCCAGCCACCCTTTCCAGAAGATGAACAGCTACTGAGTCGGCTGGAGCTGCTCCAGAGGGAAGTCGACAAACTTACTACCAGGGTGGAGAACATTTCCAAGCAGCGTGACCAGCTGCTTGTCGAAAGAGAGGGTCTGACACACCAGATTTCAGCACTCACGGAAAGGCTTAAAGATAAGGTTCGCATGCTTTTGTCTCTGCTTATGCTTGCTTCTTTGTTCTTTCTAGTGTTCTTCTTGGTTGGCACATTTAATTTTTTTCTTGTCGCTGACTTGCAAACAGTAAAATGCTGCTGTGCATAAATTGCACTGCACAGCAAATTAGCAGTGATAGGATAATCCAACCAGCATCAGCCTGAGTGTAGTCTATATAGCTACAAGGGAAGGTGTACAGCATATATGTGTGCTCATTATTATACAAAAATTTGTCCTAATTTGTGGCTGAAAACCACCTAGGATAGTGCGGTCATTGTACCAGTGACAGATGGCAGGGTGTAGATAGATTGGTGAACAAAAAACAGGAATGATGTTAGCACTGTGTGCTTAAAGGAATAGAGTAAGAGAGCTCTTATAAGCTAGAGAAGACCAAAAACGAAACACGGGTGTGACGGTCGCCGGCCCATTTTGCAAGTAAAATGCGTGCAGTGATGCCGATTCTATAGCGTGATACAATTCTATAGAATCCCAGGGGCTAGCCATGCTACACTGCCATTCACTCAAAACGGTGGCAACCCGTCCTTTTTAATGAGAATTTCACGAGTTTGAATCAACTGGCAGGAGGATTTTTAAATTCTTTTCTTACCACTAAATGTGTCTTATGCAGCCAAACGTCAGCAGAGCCGGAAAGAGCCAGAGAAACAATTTTTACTGAGGACAATAATCGGATGTAGTTGTCTTCAGTTTCTGTTTAAGAGAACTTGGCAAGATGGAGTAGATTTCCAACAAGGAAACAACTGCAGTGAGCATTACAGTCAGCTGTACTAAATTGGATGTTATTCATAATTATTCTTTTCTCTAAAGCCTACTTTAGTTTTGCAAAATACGAAGAGCAAATAAATTTGTTGCACAAAAGTTGTTTTGAGGCCTGTTGAAAGCTGCATTGATTTTTTTTTTATGTTGGAACATAGTTACAATCAAATGTGTTTCCTTGAGAGGCCGGAGCCTTCTTCAGCAGCTAAGTTAGGAATGATATGATTTGTAAAGGCAACACTTAGTAGCTTTATACATGAAAGACTGCACCCCAAGTCTAAGTACAATGCAGTTGTGAAAGATGCATTTGCTGCTGTGCATGGAAGCGAAGTTGCAAAATGATGCCAAAGAAATTATACTGTGTGGCAAATTAGATTCCCTCTGGTTGTTTATGTGGACACTGTGATTCTTTGTCCTTGTCTTTGCTTGCTCTAGGACAAGCATGCACAGGCAGCACATTTCACATGCCGGGCTACGGAGTCTCACATTGAGTAAGTCACGCATCCACTTTTGTCATGGTTGCCGTAGTACAGATGAGAAACTAAATGAGTAGTGTTGTTTGCTTTTGCCTAGTCGACTTCAGGACAGCCTTCAAAGCAAGGAGAGTGAGGCTGTCAGGCTGGCTTGTCGAGTGAGAGAGTTAGAAGCCGACGCTGCATCAGCAGCTGACTCCCATTCTCGGCTTCTTCAGGAGAACCAGAGGTTGCATGAGAACCTCACGCTGGTTGCCAAGGAACACAAGGTCAGTTGCACATGCATGAGAAGCATAAACATCGTTGCATAAACATAATTGAGGCAGATTTTTCAAATAGAGATAAAGTAAAATTACTTACTCAGTGAAAAAAGCTCTTCATATTTTGTTTTCATATGCTCTGTTTCAATTTATGTTCGCTTACATAAACTGGTGCTGCAATTACCCTGTAGAAATCTCTGTCAATCGGCTCAGGTCCGAAAGTCTAAACTAAAAGCTTTTTTTATTGTGATCATCTGTATCAAACATATTAATACTAAGGCTTGTAATATACCGAATGGCAATTTTCTACATTTTTCTAGTCTTTCTTTGCTTCATAGATAAGCCACGTAGGTTCTCATAATTTGTAATAATGCCATATTAAACAAGGAGACTAATTACCCAATCTCAAAGTGCCAGACGCTGGTTGTGCATGGTGTAGGAGACTAATGCTGGCACATTTTAGGCTGTAATGCATTTTCAGTATCGCCATTACTGGTGTAGTCATGCCAACACATGTATCCCAGTGCACACTTCATCCTTTCTCACACAGCCGCCGCGGTGGCTCAGTGGTTATGGCGCTCGGCTGCTGACCCGAAAGACTCGGGCTCGACCACGGCTGTGGCGGTCGAATTCCGATGGAGTCGAAATTTTAGAGGCCTCTGTACTGTGCGATGTCAGTGCACGTTAAAGAACCCCAGGTGGTCGAAATTTCCGGAGCCATTCACTACGGCGTCCCTCATAGCCAGAGTCGCTTTGGAACGTTAAACCCCTATAAACTAAACTAAACTCATCCTTTCTCAGATTTTCCAGCCATAGACACACGCTGTCACCTTTGTCACACGTGTCACTTCATTTTTTCTCTTGGAGCTGCAGGCTGGAATTAACTATAAACCGCATCATTGCCATTGTCTGTCCATCCATCCTTCACAGAAAATGTTACTAGTCACCTTTCAGTGTGTTAATACAGAGCTACCAAATCACTCTTTGTGATCCACCCCTTGTATAGGGTGCCTCAATGGGTCTTTAATGTAATAAAATAACAAAAAATATTTAATCTTGACACTATTACCATGCCTCTTTGCCATCTTTGTATATTGTTCAAACGACAAGATGCAACATGGTGCAAGTAACAGTGGTGTGAATAGCAGCTTTCTTGCTTTGCACATACGTATTGAAGTGTGGGTGCAGCATGCAAACTTCACTGTGTTTAGGCATAAAGGCGCTAGTTGCTGTCAACTGCAGTTAATTTCTGCCTGTGTGCGAAATGAGAATGGGTAGCACAACTAATCTGAGCAGGATTTTCAAGGCCATTTTGTGAGCGACCACGTTTGTGTGTGCCACTCGCAAAAATGAATGTGTGCATGAGATTTCGTTCTGCCCTGTTGTTTCCTGCATTCTGTTCAGAGCATGGCTGCCGATTTGGAAAATGCCGTGCAGCAGAAGAATGACCTTGAGCTTCAAATCCAGGAGTATGTGAACAAAGTGGCTAGGATCGAGGAACTCCTGCGAACCAGGGTAAGTTACTGTGTGCAACGTCTTCACCGTTTCTAATCATCATTTGAGCTGGCTGAAACTTGAAGGCCTGATGGACTCAAATGACCCATGGTTAATGCATTCTTGTGTAAAGATTGGCTTTCGCTTTGTATGTGTTGGGCACACTTTCTAAGTGGGTCTGCTCTTTCAGAGGTGGGAGAGCAGGTATTTATGGTGGTATAGAAGGGAACCTTTATTAGCTGCAACCTTGTGGTTGGTGCTCTTTGGCCTTAGATGCCCTTGTACCAAAAGAACCCAGCGTCATCATCATTTATTAGCTGCAGCATATTGTTTTGCTGTTGTGGAGGGCTAGTGCTTTGTTGTCTTTTATTATTACATTGAGCTTATCAGTTCTAGAATATACCTGTTAAGCTTAGCAAAGCACTTGGGCACTTGACACAACATGTGCCAAGTTGGTGATACATATTAAAAAATAACAGTGCGAAAAACTGAGATGAAGGGGAGACACAGGACAAGCGCTGTGCCAAGTGCGTGTTAAGAGTGTGAGTTGGGGACAGCACAGGCATTTTTCTTTGTGTTGTAGGATGGAGAAAGAGAAGACCTTTTGGACCAGTACCGGTCCCTTATCTCGGCCAATGCTGATCTGCGGACTCAAGCTGAGCACAGTCAGAAAGAACACACCGACAGTGAAGCCGCACTGGGCAGCCTCCGTCAGCAGCTGGCCAAGGTGAGCCTTGCAATGTGTTACAAAGAAATGGCCACTGCATAAGGTCACATTTTTTTTCATGCTAAAAAAACGAGTGTTGCTCTCTAGATACTCTGGCCTTCAATCCACCATGTTTGCAATTCTTTTCCTGAAAATTCAACACCCAGAACAGTGCAGAAAATTCAGCACCCTCAAGAAGGGTAGGCCTTCATGAAGGCTTCACTCGGCGAGGTGAAGGTGAAAGAGGAGTGGCACAGAAAAATTCACGAGGGTGAGGGAGGGAAGAGGTCATGAGGTGAGGATGGATATCCCAAACTGTACAGCGGGGCAAGCTTCCTTGCCAATGCAGCTAAAGCTACAGCGCCAGAACGCTCTCCCTTTCTATGCTGTGGAATATAGTGCCCACATCCCAAAGCGCGGGTCTGGCTTAGGCCCTTCAAAAAATTTTTGTATCCGGCATGGCCTTTCGGGTAAGTCCGAGCTCATGCAGTGCTCTAGTCCAAATGTGGCGGTTGATGGACCGAAAATTGCAAAGAAACTGACAGAAATACACTCAGAAGTTGCAACAGTAGCTGCAGAAAATGTGAAATCTAATGCTGTTGCATTCCACTCTTAAGGTGACTTAAGCATCCTCACAGTTTTTTTTTTCTGAAGCTGCAGATTATAGCCACAACTAAATGCTTGCATTTGTCATGGCTACCTTCCTGCAGCACCTGAGCATGACCGCAGAGCAGGAACGAAAACTGGCTTCACTTGGGGCGACCGTGGCGACCCTGCAAGAGTCACTGCAGCACAGCACTGCCGAGGGAAACCGGCTTCAGGAAGAACTGCAGAAGAGCTCGGATTCACGTGCCAAGCTTGTCCAGCAGCTGGAATTGCTGCAGGAGCAGCTTGCCAAGGAGCAAGCAGTCAACCACAAGGTGGGTTGCAATCATTTGATGAATGCTACTCCATTGCAGTTTCGAGCAATTACTACACTCAGTGTATTTGGAGAAAGACAGCAATACTTTGAGACAATTCTAGTAGCAATGAGGAAAAAAATAATATCTGTTATGTATCTTGTGGAGGACCTCTAGGTCATCTAGGTGCTCCGAATTTGATTTGCTCAATCTTCATGTGTGTCTGCTTTACGGTAAATCTGTGCTGCAAGGGAATAATTTCCACCTTTGCATGGTTGCTTTTGTATGAGCATTTTATTTTAGGATTTACAAATGTTGAAGGGGCTGTATTATGCATCACGCTGTCCACATAGGCTGAGTGACAGTTATAATTCTGTGTAGTTCAATGCAAAGTTCCCACTCTCTCTATGTGTTGTGCAGGCTGGGCAATATTATTTTCATGCATTTTTTGAGTGCCCACTCTTATTTGTGTCTCTATATCTTTGTATACAAACATGACAGTCAGCCTGGCCATGTAGCTGTGAGGGCTAATGTGTGCTTAGTTTTGTTATTCCAGCTTGCTGCACCCTTTTTTTTTTTGTTCAGTTCTCTGGGCAGCTGAGACGGCTAGAGGATGACCTTTCATTGGCGCGCACCGAGGCAGCCACAGCTCGGTCTGATGCAACCAGTTTGGAGCGCCTGCTTGCTGCATCCCGTGAGCAGCGCTGTGAGACGGACATGGCCCTGCAGAGGCTCTCGGTTGAGATGGAGAACATGAAGGAGCAGCTGCAGGCGGGAGCTACAAACAGGTACCCATGCAGTCATTGTTCTGGCCACAGCTGAGCTGCAGTATGGCGGTGCACATCAGCCCACTTGTACACATGGATTAAAAATGCATGGAAGCATGTGTATACCAGCATAAAAATGATGCAACAGGCCTCAAATAATGTGCCTAAGATGAGATATCATTGTTCAGCGAAAGGTAACATTCTTTCGGCTGGGACTGCATGCTTCCAATCTATCACTTTTGTCCCGACATGCCACCACACCCATCAATCATTGTTTTCATCACTGAATAGTATGTAAGAGTGTGTGTGCATGTGTGCACACGTGTGCTTGCATATGTGTGCATATGCACGTGTTGTCCACAGATAAAAAAAAAACTTTTTCGAGCATATTTTGACACCACTGACATTGCCGTTCTGAGATGTGTTGCACTGAACACAAAGCGTTCTCTCGAGCCAAAATAATTTGATTCTTAAAGACTAGTTGTTGGTCTCTTTAAGAAAGCGCTCTTCTCTAGCTCTGTTGTACTGAAGCCTTGCATAGATGTATTCTTTTGGCGGTACATTTCATTTGTTGGCAATTTTTATTCATTCTTGTGCAGTTCACATGCACGAAACAAGGTGCTAAATATAGAGGCAAACGAATCACAAACCACGAGGATAGTGGATGTGCAAGTACTGGTTTTTCTGGTTCAGAGCGAATTCAGAGTGATTAGTAGTTTTCTTCGAATAATTTTGAGGTGGATATTTCAAACACTTTTGACACACAGAAAAGGTTGAACAGCGTAATGTGCATTTTCAGAATTGTGAATTTTTCTAACAGGCAAGGCCATTATGTGAAAAAAAAACAAAGTGCATTGAAGCTTTGTCAAAATAACTGCAGCACTGTCATCTTTCTGCAAAAACGGCTATCGGAAATTGGGGAGTCAAGCTACGTGCGATGCCGACGTCGCTTTGATAAGCCAGGACGTTTTGCTGATTCGCAGCTTCTGTAACCTCTAATTGGGAAATATGTCTATAATAGCAGCACAAGAGATGATTTGTGAAAGAAGAGAAAAGCAAAAATGACGACCAAACAACACATGCTCCAAGAGCTGTCTGAAATTGCCAACTTCTCTGATTTAGATTAATGGCTAATGCAAGTGTGTACAGCATTATGAGTACAAAAATGGCAGCCGATTTACATAATTAGGCCAAATGCAAATATGTGTGCTGCTAGAAGGGTGTGGTTCGCAATTTTTGCCTCATTAGACTATGCTGCGCTATCGTGTTTTTTGTGGTGTTTCTTTTTTATAAAAGGTGAGCCACCTGCCACCTAGGTCATGTGACCATAGGAGGTCCTCACAACCTGCTAGGTGTGTGTGTGCGTGTGTTTGTACACACGCACACCTGGGCAGGTTGCCCACTACTCGATGGGCTGACTGCCACCTGCCAGAAGCAGCCTTCAGACAAACACACAACTGCTAAATGTGGGGAATGGCCAATTTAAGTGCTAGTGCACTAAAAACCCTTCATAACCATTCATGTGGTTTCATTCTAAACACGGTACAAGATAACAATGTTCTTGAAGTCCTTTAATAATGACAAAAATTACAGTGGGTTGTCAAATGAGCATTGCCCCTTACATTGCGCATGTGCTCTTACAAAGCACTGATGAGTGCATTTTTTGATCTGTAGGAATATGCCTATAGTCTTTTTCCTTGTGGCTGTGTGCTTTTTTCACTGTCGTTTTTATTAAATGTGGACAAACTGGCCAATTTTTTTCTCCTTTTTCAATGAGTAGTGACTCTCTATGAAAGGCTGTCCAGTAAAAAGGGGTCCATCAGAAACATAGAGCCATACGGAATCCTTTCGGTTTCATTTGTGTTCTTGGAAATGACTGTTGGTCTTCTCAAATTAGTCCTTGTGGTGCTTTCTGTTGCAGCATTTTCCTTGCTTCATAATTTTTTTTTCCGCCTGTGTTGTCCTGATGTTATCTTGTTTCATTTTTTAGAGAAGCGCAGAACGAAGAAAACAATTTTCTTCGAAGCAGACTGTCAGAGTTTGAGCAAACAGTGGAGCAACTGAAGCAGCAAGTTATCAATGAGCAATACGAAAGGTAAGGGACTCTCATTCCCATTGTGGTTAGATCGGGAATCGGATTTTATTATTTTCACGTACCTAGAGGTTTGCTGAATGTTTTCAGTACGCTTTCTTGTCAGCATAATATGATGTGCATAATGCTACTAAGTTTATTTTTACCATGACATCATATGTGTGCCAGGTTGTGCATGTGTGTGCTGCGTAGTAGAACTGTTATCCTTCTTGTTCATAAGCCCTTTCCAGGGTATTGCAGGGTGGGAAAGAAAATGTGGAAGAAAGGCACATTGCAACAGGAAGCACAATTCCAGTTTTTTCTCAAAATTCTCATCTGTATTGGTGTCGTAAAAAAAAATTGTGGATCCATGTTATGAAATTCAGCAATGGTTTTCGGAAGGAACAAGTATGTCAAGAAGTCAACTCTAGATGTATATGGCATAATGGCGAATGGGTAATTATTACAGAGATAACCTATCTCGAGGTTGGTATACAAAGTAGAGTCTAATTTAAACTTTAAGATTTTGAATCTGAGCCGGTTGGCACACAGTTTGCTTGGTGTCAGCTGGCGTCCTCATGCAACCTGACAGGTGGCAGGTAAATTAACGATTGATCATGCGAGGTTGCTCACAAAGAGTGATATGGGTTGCACAAGTCCCACCGATGCCATCCCAGGGCAGTGGCACACTGCTTAACCACTTAACCGCTGCATCATTGTGCCAGGAGTTGTATGAAGACTCCCAAGGATCTATGAATGTTACGTAGAGAATGTCCAATTCTGCATATATGGGCATCAACCCATTGTCTATTGCGTCATACCCTTAAGGTGGAGCACGGGCCGCGGTACGGCGGCAACTGCCTTCACAAAGTTAGCATGCAGATCAAAAGGGGTGCAGCGGCGTCGCGGTGGTGGCTACATAGAGCTATGCAGAGGTAGAATTGCCAGCTGCGTAGCATTGGGTTGCATCACGCCGCAGTGCGCGGTGACTGCGTTCACAAAGTGAGCGGCCGGGCTTATGCCTTCTCACACGTAAGCAGTCTTAAGTGTCTCTGCCAACTTTTGTCTATTATTTACAAAGTGGCTCAGAGAGCATTCCATAAAGATGTGCACCAAAGACTTCTGGTAGAGACCTCTTGAAAATGGCAGCATCCAGTTCTGTTCATTTGGAAAAGGAATGTATAGTTTCTGATGCTTTTTGTATGCGGTGTTACCGTGTTGGCACCGTTGTTGTGAATGCTCGGAATTTTGCATTCTCCCATGCAGGGAAAAGTGCAAGGAGGAGTTGAGACAACTACAGCAGCAGTCGGCCAATGGACTTCGTGGGAAACTCACGTTGCATGGTTTCACAGGTTCATTCCAGACGAGGCTCAACTTTAGCCCAGAAAATGGAACAGGGGCAACGCCACCTCAGTAGTGTATTCACTCCTCGCTACAGACAGCACATCGTATCATGCTGCACTCAAGCAAGTACTTAGCGCAGGCAGTGTATGTGTGTTACATGCTTTTCTTTGTTCAAGGAGCGCATCAAAGCAACCATTTTCATTTGTACAAACATCACTGTTCATTTGCACTGCAACCATTGTTTTTAATTATGGTGACACTTTCCAGAACTTTGGCTGTATTAAATGACTTGGGTTTTTTTTTTTGTCGTAATTTTTCTAGAACACAATGTACAATGTCATTTCCTTTAGCCTTTTTGGCTCTTTTATGACTGAATAAATCTGATTCACTGTATGATGCTGTGAGGAATTAAATGAGTGGCATAATTCAAGCATCTATTTTGCATTTCACTGATGCAGATTAAGCTATATGAATGAAACGTCTTCAATAAAAGTTCATCTGCATGGGTTCAGCTTTCTCTAAGCGTTGGAAAATAAGTGTGGGTGTTGTATTGTTGCTTTGACAAACACCACCTCATCTGAAGGTAGCTAAGATGCTTAGCTAAGCCAGTTTCTGAGTTATACAAAGGAAAAATAGTACTTGGCGATATTATTGTGACACCATGGTGCCAAGGTATGCAAATTCACACTCGGGAGCAGAGCACATAATAGGCGGAGCTCCTTCCAACTGCCTGGAACGTGTCTTGTAAAAAATTGTTCTCAAAGGCCCATTTATGGGCTTTCCATGAGTCAAGATACAAGGGTACGCACACAGACAGATAGGTACGCAGAGCGGGAGCCACTGACATGCAGTTCCCCAGGTTATATTCCAGATACAGGGTTGGTCAAAAGTTCCCAGGCCACAAGGTCTGCTTTTGAGCAGTATAGTCAGGCAGTTACAGCCCCTGAAGCTCCAAAAATCTGTAGAGAGTAGAAGTATCGTCCTAGCTTCTGCGAACCTTAATAGCTTTATCAGCACCTTAAGTGTCAGAATATACTGATGAAAAGCAGACCCTCTTGCCTGCGAACTTTTGACCAACCCTGTACATGACTTGAATTGGCATTTGCTGTGCGCTCCAGACACCAGAACAATTTGCACGAAGTTTTCTGGTTTAAACTAAAAGGTGATCGCAAGGGCATAGACTTGTTTTCGGGTAGTTTTGCAGGAAGGCTCAGTGTAAGCACATTATTCTCAAATGTTGGGGGGCATGTGTTGAGGCTTTCTGAAACTGCTGTGTCTGTTGAAGTGCTTTTCAATCACCACCCCAAGCTTTCCTAGCAGACCCTTTTGCAGAACTACTTGAATTTATTTGGGTAGAAAAGGATGGCTCAAGTGTGGCTGCCCATGAACGATTTCACAGTGCAGACTGTTTCACCCTTGAAATTGCACCCATGCATGGTGAGCCACACCATGAGCGAGGTGGAAAATATGCATTCCTGCACTTCTTTAGTGTCACACTGCACCTTTGCTCGGCCACAAGTCTCCAAGAATTTTGCTCACATCTGTAAACCTCTACTTGCTGTTCAGTGCTGCCACATATTTCTGCCTATGATAAACTGCTTATTAGCTAGATTTTTCATGGTTTCATTCCATTCTGAAATTTAATGGTTCTAAAATTAAAGCCTTCCAATTAGATAACTGCAAATGGGCGCAGTGTGAACATGCCAGTAAACTGTTTGGGAAGGTCACTTTCGCCCTGCAACTATATTGCAAGAGAACTTCCAAACTGTCCTTTGGCGAACCTAGACTGATGCCAATAAAAGCATAGATGCTTGGATATTGCCTTCTGTCGTGTAATAGCATGTATTATTTGTGGGACTAATTTTTTGCTAAAATTGTCACTTGGTGCAATTCATCACAGGTTCAATTACACCAAGCCATGATTTCTGACAAGACCTTGACAAAGGAAGTGCACGCCACTAATGCTTTGTCAAAGTTCCATGTACTGCAATATTTTCCATTTTGTTTTAACTACCACATTTTTGTCAAGCCATCATGTAGCCTCGGTAAAATAGCAGTATGCAACATAGTACCAATTTTGCAACCACATTTTCAAATGTGAAGTATGCCATGGAGCACAGGTTGAGATGCATCCACCTTCTCTGTGTATTGGGCAGTCTTAAAATCTCAGTCGAATAGCCACTTTTAGAGGTTGTGTGTGCTTCCCAGCACCTAAGCAATGGATGTGAACACTGACCACATTCCACTTCACATACAGCAGAAAATCCCTGAAATCATTGCGCATCTAAACTGGCAAAAATGAGCATGGCATTAGGCCAGCTCCTTTTCATGTAAGTGTGGACTGTCCAGTGTAAAGTAAACAAGCCTCTTGCACAGCCCTGTTTAAAATATAATGTGGAGCTCTGCTCCCTTTAATTCTGCAAGTTACAAAGTTGTTAATGAAGAAAATAATTTGTAATATAGACACTATGTACAGAACTCTTTGGAGGCAGAGGCCCCATAAATAAGAGTGAGACTTGCAAGTTTTTGTGACCACCCTTGTAAATTGCGACCAAAGGTCTTCCATGCTGCCAGCACAAGCGGATGAGATTTGAGTAGTTGGGCCAGGTTTGCACATCACAGACAAGATTGCTACGCAAAGTCCTGCTTCTCAAACTCGGCAGCTCAGGATGGATTGCTGAAGAGCAGTTCAATGGCAAAGCCAGCATCGTACACCTTCCATGTCTTCTGCTTGTGGGGATTGTCGAGGACATCCCTTTGCAGGAACAGCCTAGGAGTGGCACAGGACAGACCATCAGTTGTGAATCTCATAGCTGCAGTTCACGTCAGCACTGCCTCGAAACTCAAAATTTAACAGGCAGTAGTGTAGTAACACACTTCATTAAAGCAAGCACCCTTCACATGAAATGCCATAAAAACCAATTGTGATTTCTGCACTGAAAGCTCATTATTCATCGACCAAACAACAGAAGTACATGCATGCAATGTCCCTGCTGTTAAGTCTCCCAACATTTTTCTAAAGAGTAATATTACCAGCCATGCAGGCTAATAAGAAGCCGAAGTGACATCAGCACGATGATCAGAAGCATTTTTTTTAACACTGATCAGGGCCATAGTACAAGAAAGGTCTTACAATTTCAGTATGAAACAACTAAGGAAAGAAAATGAACTCTATGTATGCGAGTTAAATTAAACATCCAGTGCCCTAGTTCACATTTTTTTCTCTGTAACAGGAAATCAAGTTCATGAACAATACACGAGTCCAAACTGCTGAATCATATTTATGAGTACCTCAGTAATCACGTCTTCTCAATACACATCACCTTTGATCTATAAACTAACCGTAATGTGCCTGACAACCTTGCTTCAAGCATTGTGGAACCAAGCCCTACCCCTGCATGTGTATATATCTGCATGTCTCTAAATATGTCAGTGTTGTTTTTCTCTACTTACACATGCTTGTGTGCTCTGCTTTATCACAATATGGTCCAGATAATGTTAAATGCAGATATGTGTATCTACCAGCTCTTATTTGCGCACAGAATTTTCAGTTTGCAATAAGTTTTTATTGCATCATGAACTCTATGCCTGATAAAGTTAGGTTAAGAAAACAGCTTACTTGTTGTTCTTGATGAAGCTGGTATGGAACCAAAAGTAGAATGGGCAGTCCTCATAGCCTCTAGGTACAGATGACTGAACAGTGGAGGAAACAAAAGTTGAAGCACAATAACAAAATAGTGAACTAGACCAAGGGCTGCACTCACACTCTGGCAGGAGAACTTGAACTTCACGTCTCCCTTCACAACGGGGAAGTTGATGGGTGCCACCTCTAACACATCACCTTCTGGACGATAATGTGCCTGCAAGTGAATGATGCTGCTGCACTAGCATGTTGATCAACTGACAGACATAACCAAACATATGCATGGCTAAAATGGATAAAACCGAGTTATCACCTAATTATGACAGGCACTCTCATGATTTAACTGTTTCATTATGCAGAAAGCATTCGGACTCTGGAGTGCCGAGAAAATTGTTTCCAAACCAGTATGTTTTTCGGATAAATTTATATCCACGAAGAGGTCATAAAATGAACGCTGCTTTGAATGAGATAGCAAATGAAGCATTCCGCTACATAACGCGGCAAGTTTGACTTGTAAAAATTGCTGACGACATCTCTAGGTACATTGCATAGGAATTTTCCAAGCACACATCATAAAACCAATTATTACAACACTGACTCCTACGAGCAACGCTATCCTTTGGAGCTGAGTAAATGGGCAAACATCACTGGCTGCTCAAATGTCTTTCAGGTGTCCTTTTCTAGTGAACAGCAGCTGATAAGCCAAGTTAGTACTGTGCACAATCTTTTCTGTGACTGCAAAAAAACCTAAAACAGGTCTTTCACCAACAGCTCCCCAACCTCAGTGTGTGTTTGTATTGCAAGTTTTACGTCGCCCTAAGTGCGCATCATTAGAGAAACATGTTTTACGAATATCCTGTCCAACTAAGAATTTCATATATAATCTGTGTTCATACAAAAAAGAAAAAATTTTTACTGCCAAGTGGTGCAAAGTGACAGAAAGTGAAGTTTTAGTTGTTTAGTGGGGCTCATTACTTCATTACTGGATATTCATGCGCAACATGCATAACAGATTTTATTAATTTTTTTATTTTATTTATTTATCACATACTGCGGACCAAATACGGTCCAAGCAGGAGAGGCACAGTACAAAGCAATAGAGTACAAAACTTCGACCTTGAAAAAAAACAACATACATGACGATAAAACAAGTGCTAAAAAAGGACGACCAACACTTATACAACGCTAAATAGACACAGGATGAAAGAAGCAATACGCAGTGTCAACAACACAACGCGTCACAGGCAGCGCCAACCGACGGTTGAAATTACTCGGGGCAAGCAAGCAAAGGAGAATCATGAGGCAGTGCGTTCCAATCAGTAATTGTATTAAGAAAAAATGAATACTTATAGGCATTCGTGCAGGCAAAAATGGGTTCAATGTAGTGTTTATGCTTATGACGAGATTTTTTAGATGACTGTTTAGCTATGTAATCTTGGGGGTCTATGACTAGTTTTGAAAAATACAAGCGACCAAGAAATTTAATTCGAGCAGTTTTTCTTCGTTCTCTTAAGCATTCAAGCTTTGCTTCATGGAACATAGCAGATGGAGAGTCCCGGTGTTTGTAGCAGTTGTATATAAGATGCGCGGCTAGCCTCTGAATTTTTTCAATTTTTCTATATCTACCGTTGTGCGAGGGTCCCACACAATACTAGCGTACTCCAACGAAGGTCTTAATAGCGCTTTGTACGCCTTGCTTCTCAGTTCACTTGGCGATCTTCCTAATTTGTGTTTTAAGAAGCCCAATTTTTTACAAGCTGAAGAGCATATGTTATCGATGTGTGCCGTCCATTTAAGCCTGTTTGTAATTGTGACGCCTAAGCACTTATATTCCACTACTTGTGTAATCATATTGCTGCCCATGTTATATGAAAATTTCAGTTTTTTTCTTTTATTAGTAACACATATGCACAGTCTTTTCAATGTTAATCATCATATCCCATTTATTACACCATTCTGCTAGTAATTTTAGATTTGCGTTCAGCTCGAGTTGATCCGGAACAGAATTTATGGTTTTAAAAATGACACAGTTGTCTGCAAACAGTTTAACTGATACAGTTGGCCTGACAGAGTCGACCAAATCATCAATATAAATATTAAACAAGACTGGTCCTATTACAGATCCTTGGGGCACTACCGAGTAGACATCTAAATTTTCAGAACAAGAGCCGTCTATGTCTACATATTGTTTTTTGTTAGTCAAGTATGATATAACCTGGCAGTTTCATTACCAGTTATTTCCTGTGACGCGGTGTAAACATGTGATGTGACACACCAAACAAATGCTTTAGCACATACTGACCTGACAGTTCATTTGGCGCCCAAAGTCCATTTCAAACACTTTTGACCTCGCTTCAAAAACTTCACAGGAAAAGTCAGTCCCTGTGCCTTGTCCGACTCCTAAGAGGTTTTAAGACAGATGACAATGAGACATGCATGAACATTTACAAGTAGGTACACACAACTCCCAACACTGCAAGGAATTTTTCACACTGACATGCACACAAAATCAACCTTGAAGACCCAAACAAAATGTCAGCCCACCTGACAACCTGTAAATCCTCATTTCTGCAATTTTTAAGGGAACCTCATCAGGCACCACTCCATTGTGTTTGTCTTTCACCTCCTCAAAGTATTCCACATAGCGGTTCTGCAGGCACAAAAAAACAAGCACAGCTATCAGACAATATTTCTGAAGCATACGCACCATTCCACACTGCACTGGTCAGAGCCAACATGCCTGACTAGGGGTTTCCACTCCTTGAAACTTGGTCCCAACTGTCTTGTCTGTGCGAATATTTCCAAAGTACTCCAGGCTTGCCTGTTGGGAAGAAACATTTTGTAAAAGAAATTTCAAATGCAAATCATCTATTTCTAACTCCTTTATACACCACACTAGTTAGCGTTGCAAGGCCACAGCATGAATCACACGAGGAAATGAGGTAATGACCACATCCCATTGTCATATTTGTACTGCAACTATGATCAGCTCATTTAGAAAACTCAGCAGTAAGGAATGCATGCCATGCTATATGCTGCACATGTATGAGGTCACTCCTCACCTGTGCAGATTCAAAAAGACCGTTGTGCACAAGAAGCATACAGATCATAGTTCCTGTCCTGCCCTTCCCTCCCTTGCAATGCACAGCGATAACATTTTCAGGATCCTCGTCCAGGAATGCTTGCGCCTTTGCTACGAAATCTACTGCGTCTCTACCAAAGAGAAAATTTTCATATTATAAGGAAGCCAGTCCTGCTCGATTTATACAGAACAAGCTTGTAAAGGTACACACCTGAGTAGAGGCACATTGTGATCATCTATTAGGTAGCGCTCAATGCAACCATTGAAGTGGCTATTGTCATAGGTTCGTTCACCTGAAATTTATGCAACATGTAGCGGCAGCTCAGAACTGACACTGCACTTTCAGTGTCTGCCTCAGACAAACTTACTGCACATGTTGTAAATGCGGTAGTGGTTTGCATGTTTTGTGTTGAAAAATCGTTCCACTTCCTGAAGGAAAAGATGCACACAGCGCATGAGAAGTGCTCTTCACTTTGCTTTCATGGATAGATGCGGAAAACATTATGGACGACGTACGTGAATTGGATTTCGATACCATGACATTTTTCCCGATGAAGGGTAGGACATGGCAATGATCCGATCTGCATAAAACCAGACGTGCCAACTATGCTTCAATTCGACCTAGCAGCAACTTATGGCAGAAAGCAAAGCAGACTTACCGGTCACGTACACCAGGTCAAGATCAAAGCCATCCTGCTTGTATCGTCGCTTGTTCTCTGACACCATTATTCTAGCTCCTCTTGTCAGATTTTTCTTCTCCGTGAAGATTCGCAGGATTCTCAGAAGACCAAAGATGCGCACAACTCGGCCAATCACAATAAGCCTGTGCAAACACAGTAAATCCAAGTTATCTTCCCTATAAATTAATCTTCATTTTATGAAAAACTGCACCTACTTGAAGTATCCTGATATCTCGTAAGATGCATATGCAACAGTAGCCACAAAGGATACCGCAACAACAACCAAGTCAACAATATTGTACCAGCGTTTCAGGAATTCTTCGGTGCTGTGAATCAATTAAGCATAAATTATGAATGCATGCACTCATAACTGGTGCAATGGCTGGGGAAAGAATTCCAATAAGTGCTTACCCCTGTGCATACATGCGAAAAACGATCTCAAGAACAAAGAAGCAGACAAAGCATAGCGACACAATGTCATATGCTTTCTGAACATGAGTAGGTTTGTTTTCTCGGCTGAGGTCTGCAATCAGGATGCTGATGTCGATAACAATAAGAGCAAAACTGAAGAGCCTGAAAGAAAAAACACTGGCGTCATTCGCACAGCAAATTCTATGCAAGCTGGTGCCTACCTGAATCCAAGGTGTTGCACAAGTCTCTTGAGCACAGCATGCCTGCGGAATTCCAAGCGCAACGTCAATTAAGCGCTGTCAACTTGGTAATTACCTGCAGCTATTGAGTTAGCAAACGGCGAACTTACCTCGCGAATTGCTCAGTAGGTTGATCATAAGCGCTGCTGTTCAACTGGTGGGTCTTCTCAATCACCACCTCCGGGGCTTCTTGGCTGGTCGTTCCGTTGCTACTCGTAGCGCCTATTTGCTCCATGCTCTCGTTTGCGAATTGGGTGTACTTCACCATCCTGCCCAGAGCCGATTAAAAAGGGTAAGCGCCATTTCAGCACACGCAGATGGCTTCGATTGCATTCCGGCACCAACAATATCCCCCGTCTGTGCGGTATTAACTCTGCAGCAACTACTGAAAACTTTAGCAAGGCCTACACCTCGTGCGGCGTTGTAGTAACCCACACCTAAGAACGGCAAGTTCAGCACAAGACAGCCCTTGAGAAACTTGAGGCGTTGTCAATCCCTCCTTGCCACAACCAGCGCGCGGACGGACCGGCCTAGCTGGCGCAGTGAAATCGCAGCGAGTGAAACCGATCCACTTCCGCTCGAGATGGGAGAGAACACCCACGTAAGACTCTTTGGCATTTGTTTTCATTTCGTAGCAGTTATTCTCTTTCATCTGCATCAGCAAGCAGGTACGCTCCGACACGTTTTGCACGGTCGCGTAGCAAGATCCGCCCCTTTCAGTCCGCAAGAATAAGGAGAAAGAGAAGAAAGAACGAAGGTAACTCACTTGAAATCTTGTTGTTAGTGCTGTTATACGTAAAGGACTTGCGCCTACTGCGTAGCGTAAATAGCTTGACCGTTGGCGAACTACTATGCAAACTTGGAAACTTTCTGCATCCCGTGAGCAGTTTGAGCGTTTGAGCCCCCGTCCCGTCCCGCGGCCGCGGCTCGCGCACTCTCCGCCCCCTTTTTCTTTGCTTTTTTGTCACGGTTTAGTTTGCGTGACGTAGTACGTGACGCGATAGGCTTTCTCCGGAAGTGAACTTTGATTGGCCGGAACCGACAAGCAGACTCCGCAGACACGCCGATACACCGCCGAAGCGCCGATAGCCGATAGGACAATTTTGCAGCTTTCCACCCTTCCACCCTCCCGCTGCTTTCACCACGACACAAAAGGCGGCGGGTGCAAGCAGTGCAAGCATGGCCGTGCGCGCGAACCGCCGCTGCTTCAGCCCGGCTGTGGCGCAAAGAACAGTACGCGTCTGACGAGAGCTCCGACGGCAGTGGGGCTAGGTTTTATCACTGCTACAATCCACACTACAATCACTGGCAGATTTTATTATTCTAGAAAAGGTATGAAACACGTTATGTAATTTTCATAACAAGGATGATTATGCTTGCTTAGGAAAACTATCGTACGGAAAATAAGGGTAATTTTCCTATTTTTTTGTGTTATGTGGATTTATGAACGTCCAGAGCACGCAACTGTGGAATTGTTTTGCTATATTTTAAAAGAATGCTGGCATATAAAGAATGGCATTGGTTTTTCAAATTTGCACTATATTTTTTCAACCCAATTTTAAGTGACAAAGAAAGGAAAAAAACAGCTAAACTATAGCGCATAGTTGTTTTCCTCACAAAATTTCGCTCCAGAAAGCTGCCATAATACCAATCAAATAATATTCCTGAGCAGACAGTTTACTGAAAAAGCAGGAAATGGACTCACGAGATTAAAAATCACCCCACTTTAATTTAAGTGCTGCAATGTTCAAGGAAACCCCCAGCCAAATAATTAAATTTATACAGCCCCAGCAGTGATATAAACCAGCCCTGCAAGTTAGAGTAAAATCGAGCAAGCGCCGATTCAAAAGTTTACTCTTTAGCAGTGTGCCCCCTTAAATCCTACTCAGAACGCTAGCATTTGCCACCCATGACTCCAAGAAAGCTATTGCACCCTACATTAGGCATCATCACCCCTAGGGCTTTTTTTTTTATTGATGCTGTTAACGCTCGCTTGATCATCATTACAGGGAGGATATACGATACAATGCACAACAGACGAAACTGACATCTTATAACGTCAAGTTGGCCGCTCTCAGCACAAAGTGTCAATGGAACGTTCAAATTTATGCACATTGGGCGACAACTGCAACAGGCAAACATTCCAAATTTCAGTCACATCAGGAAAAAAAGGGTACGACAAACATCAATTGTCGTAAGGATTGATTGATCTAGTGTGGTTTGTTTTTGTGCTTAGTTTTCCTGGGGACTGAATATATCTATTTTTTATCTTTAAATGATCTGAAAGGAAAGCTTTAATCCAGATTTTTGCTTTCGATTTTCAAGCAACTCAAGCCCATAGGAGTTGAGTATTTCCGTCACCGAGTCAATTCTTCTGTATCTTTTCGGAATAACATGAGCAGCTATGCTTTGAATTCATTCCAGTTTATCTTATAAAACTTTTTGATGAAGGTTCCAGACAACGCAGGCGTACTCTAAGTATGGGCAGATGAATGTTTTGTAAGCAATTAATTTGCCATCTTTTGATGCATATTCTAATTTTTTTCCTCAGAAAGTAAAGTTTTGGGAAGCTGTTGAGCGCACATTATTAACATGTTTATGCCACTGCAGATTATATGCAATTGTGACTCCTAAAATACTTGAAGGTAACAGCGTTCTTTAGTTTATTTTTTCCAACATTATAAGAAAATAACTGCACAATCTTCTTATTAGATAAATATGCGTAAAAGTTGATTTTGTGTAATTTTCATGTCCAATTCTTCGCACCAACGGTGCAAGGAATGAAGGACTCAGTTTATTCTAATCTGGTCATCAGCTTGTGTTATTGAGAATAAAACATTCTGCAAAAAGCCTCACTTCTATTGGAGACTCGATAACCTCGTTAATATAAATTAGGAGCAATAATGGAGCTGAAACAGATCCTTGAGGAACGTCAGAAAACACTTCTAATGTGGACAAATAGAAACCCTCATCCACATGCACAACCTGCCTGCGATTGTTCAAATAGGCTTCAATCCACTACAGAATAGTTTCGCCAATTCCTGCTTTATGTAAGTTGAAAAGTACTAATTTACTGCGGGGAACCATGTCGAATGGTTTTGCAAAATCTATGCAAATGACATCAATTTGTTCTTGGGCATCTATGGCTTAACTAAAATTATATATAGTTTCTATGAGCTGTGTTATGGTAGATAGTCCTTTTCGGAACCCGTGCTGGTGCTGATAAAAGAACTCTTTATCCTTGAGAAAAGTTGGCATATGTTTACATAGGAATGATGCCCACTCGCCACAGCTTGTCTGATATCCGTTTTCTACCACTGTCATTATGCCACAAATGTCGCTCCTGAAACGTGGGCCAAAGTTCACGATATCCAGCTGTTCATACTTTCCTGGTAGATGGAAAGAAAAGGGGGACAAAACTTGTGCCTCCATGCTTCCCCCCGTACCCCCTTGCTCCCACCCCATGAGCACACGCAAGGCCACTGTGCTTGGTCAACGAGTAGCACACGTGTGGATGGATCCCGCTGGTCCCCGTTGGCATCAATGTGCGTTTCTGAAATCTTTAAATAGACAACTTATTGTCACGCATATCTTGCTGAAAGAGCCAAAATTAAACAACACAGTTTCTTTTGGCCACATTTATTCACAGAAGCAAGGGCAGAAATACGGAGCACAGTGAACCAGTGCAAAGAAGCATTTTCATTAACAAGTTCGCGACTTAAAAGCACCACGTGCATTTCAGTGATCACTTCGGGATATGCTAGTAGTCTTAACACATTAATCATCACCAACGGCAGACAACTCGTAAGATTTTAACCTGGCTCACAAACATTAATGCACGTATATATCATATTTCTGGATTCTAATTTCAACAGAACTTTTATTTCTAGAGCAAACAGTGTCAAGTATCACCTGCTTATTTTGCTTGAAACAGACAATTCAAAGGCTTTCTTTTAAGACTAACCTTTATTTATACTATTACTGTTTGTTCCGGGCAACATTTACTGACATCACAAAAGAAATCAAGGTCTTACCATCATGTGCACTGAGGAAAAAAATGACAGGAAATTGAATGGGAGGGCTCCTTTTGCATTGATCAAATGCCAAAACGTAACAGCTGCAAGGAGATTTGGCATTAATGGTGCAGACTGAACACTTCAGCAACATTTCAGACGCCATTCCCATCTGCATGTAACTTCCAATACGCATTTTGTACTGTAGTCCTTGTCTATGACTGAGCACACTGTGACATCAGCACACTTTCCAGACCGACACTCGTAACGAACCTCTGCACCACAGCACTTTTCTTTCTATAGTCCTGTCAGCTCGCTGTTGGCCTGAGGCTGTCCTGTCTTGTCGTCACACTCTTGCCTGCTTTGACACAGACACCAGTCTTCACTTGAGTGAATCACTTTGGCAAACAGACTCGACGAATTGATCCAAGTCTGGCAGACTGGACTCGAGCGCAGCCAGGTGTGCACTAATTTCGGAGACTTGCTGCTCAAGCGTTGGCTGGCACGAGAAAGATGACAGCATGGGTGCACTCTGGCACTCCTGGAAGAAAGTGCCCAGGTCTGTGCCGCCTTCCTCGCCATCAGCAAACGGAGGCTTCTGCAGGATAACGAACATCAGGTCAGCTATAGATGCACTGTTTATGTGCACAATGTGCAAGGCTCACACTAATTTCATGCACTATGCTGTGGCTAATGAACGATGCATGAGGGTACAAAAAGACCTTGGATGAGTACCAACAAAAATGTCAAAGCAGTGTGGTTTTTGTTTCAATGTAAACAGAAGCACCTTCTGCAAAGCATTTGATACCCCTGTCACACGGGCACCGCAAAGTCCTTTAAGAATCAGGTCCTTATATCCAAAGGCGTAAGGTGTGCAGTTACACGGCACAAATGTTGCGCCTTTGCCGCTAAGGGCCTTGGAGGCGAAGGCACTCGTCAGAGACCTTTGGAGCCCAAAGGCGCGGCCTTAGAGAACTTACGATCGCAGTGCCATCCAACGTCAAAAGTAAAAGCAATAAAAAAAATAGATACAGCCAACAATGTTTGAAAATATATTTTTTTTTAAATACGAAAGGTGTGTCTGGCTTTGCTTTTGTGCGGGTGTTTACATTTTATGCACAGATTTCAAGACAGTGAAAGTGTTGCAGCAACACCGAGTGCCCCTGGTGGCCAAGGCAGTACACAAAACCTGCTGCTGATGATGAGAGTAGCTCTTGCAGTACTTTTAAGGAAGCTATCAGAATAAAAAAAAATTGTTTGAGCTCAACGAATGAACAGAATACCCCACTCTAATTTTAAAACACTCACTTCAGCCGCCTCGAGCACAGCAGCGGGTGCTAAGCCTGAACGACTGTTCCACCTTTGGACTGCACCGTGTAGCTGCGTGATGCCTTTGCTGGTAAGGCTTTTGAGGAATGCCGTGTGACAGGGGTATAAAGCAAACTTAGCTAAAGAGGCATTTTAATGACTGCACCCACTGGTCACCATCATCGCCCACTGCAGGACACCGGCCTCTCAACAAACTCTAATTAACCCTTGCCTGCATTAGGCAGACTACCCCAGCAAACCTTATCCCATATCAAAACCAGACTTTCTTCTACCCATGGCCACATCTCTCTTTAGTTGAGTTATCTTCTCGTAAACCAAAACAGCCCACTGATAAAAGGAACTTGTCAGCCAAAGACGTCCACCACAGGCTACAGCAAAAAAAGTCAACAAACTTTTTACTTGTATTAGACCTATAAATTTTCATGAACACATTGTTTGCATCTTTTCTGTTCATCTGAAGTGAAAACAACTGTCTCTCATCTTACAATATTGTGTCCTATCCCAACCAACAACACATCATGCCTGCTCTCTCTGTATGGGAACGCTGGTAACAAATTGCCAATAATGCTGAGTGACAGAAATCAATCTACAGGGCACTTCACCTGCTATGAAACAAAGGTTTAAGTTACCACACCACACCTGAGCCTCGTAATGATATTTGTAGCCGACAGAGATCCATAGTGCTCAAAGACAATTTACAAAGGCAGCTGAAAACATTAACATTTACTTGCCATGTTGAATTAGTGCTGCTGCCATGAAGTTTTGTTTTAAAAAGTTCAGCTGAATCCTTTCAAGGAACGTCAATAACAATAATGGTAATAAGGTTGTAAACATAATTTGGCATTTCATCTCTATCTTATCTCAAGCTGGTGCTTTTTTTTTCCTTTTCACCATCTGGCAACACAGCTTTCTTTGCATTTTAGATGCCTATGTCATTTCTTTACTTATTTTGTGTGTTTGTTAAATCTACTGTTTTACAAACATAAGTGATGGTGCAATGTGTCACCTACAAACCTTTCAGTTTGCATTGAGGGTGGTTGCTGTATGTGCACCCAGACAGCCAAATTGGAACAGCAAAATCAGAAGCTCTGAGACTGAAGAACTGTCGCATCAACACTTTTTTTGCCACATATAAGCCGACCCCTCAACTGGTGCCCCTCGCGTACCAAAAAAAAGTTGACTCGAAAACTCCAAATACAAGTCGACACATATCCCCACCCCCTTTCATACTCACATTATGTAGTTCCCCATGTGATGGCATGACGGCTCGTGTGCAGCTCAAAGCAATAAATGCGGAAAGATACAGTCGCAAAGCCAGCAGTCAGAGGCAAATGGAGATACATGGCGATAAAACGGCGCCCTCCTCGCATGCGGCCTGGCTGAACAGAACAGCCAACGGTTTGGAGTTTACCGGAAGTTTTCTCTCGCAGTTAGCCGTTCATACGGGAAAGCAAGCTGGGTAAAGGGCGCATTTCAGTTTTTCGTACCGGATCCAATTTACAAAATGATTGTTGACTTTTTTGACGCCACACACTGCCCTTTTGCAGCCGCATGCGGCGACGCGGCCGCACCAATCTTCACAAGCCTGTCCTGCATGTACCCGTGTGGATGCTAGTGCACTTGCAAATTTTCAGTTTTAGCTCCCTGTTTTCACTCTAAAATTTTCAAAATATTTTTTTACTGATGCATTACTAACATGAACAGTTATTTCATTTGATATTTGGAAAAAAAAGTTGTAATAAAGAGATGGAACTTTCAAGAATATATATATATATATATTCTTGAAAGTTCCATCTCTTTATTACAACACCTTTTTTTTGTCCAGCAAGCAGGAGCAGGTACCAAAGTAAGGAATATTGTCCTGCTGCAAAAGACTCACTCATATCTGAGAAAACTGCATTTAAAAACTTTCCCACCACTCCATTCAATCTCGTGAATGGCCACACCAAAACGCACTCCGTGATTACTGTTTTGAGGTGAATGACGATGTAGCTCAGCTTTTGGAGTCCATCAAAAGACTGTGCACATGCTCAGCAGTTCACTTGCGAAATCAGGTGGTGATGGCGACGTTTAGTTTTTTTTTCACCTTGTCCAGCTTACAAGAGCTCCATTTTCAGTGACAGTACTGTCTTGTCAATGTCCCTCCAAGCAGACAAAAGGAATGCAACCTAAGCTCACCAGATATTTTGCACTGTTCAAGGAGAAACCATTATGAGTGACTGTTCAATGTCGTTATCGGTGTCTAAAGTTACAGTTTGAAATAAGTATCAGCTACTACTCAATATGATTTGCACTGTGTTTTAGCTATCTAAGCACCGGATTTTCTGGAATCTTCAAAAATTATTTTTCAGTTCTCTTAAACTTGTGGTGAAACATCGTGGCACTTTTAAACAGAGTTTACTAATCCAATATACATGACCTCATGAAGTGGAGCTGGTTTAGCTGGGTTACAAAGACAGAAAGGTGCACCATATGAGAGACCAAAGCCTTTGCCACCGATACTCGCTGAGGCGATATTCCATGTGTACCCACTCTGTATATACCTATATATATTTTAACGGCAGCAAACCATAACACAGCAGCTATTTGCCACAATGGGAAGCTAGGATTTGTTTCCTTGCACCTTTTCTGCTGACAGGAGGCAAGCAGTGTGGGGTACACGCACCAGTTCAACGAGGACAAAATCCTCGGCTGGCAGAAGGACTTCTCGGGGCTCAACAAATGTGTCGTTCACATCTGAGTCGTTGTCCTCTTCTGACCGGGAGTGATTACTTGAGGCGGACTTGGGAGGTGTTAACAGGAGTGAAGAGAAGGCTGGCTTGGGCAGAGGCCAGGGGCTCTCCTCCTCCCTGGCTGCAATTTCCTTTGGATCTCGTGGGCAAGGAGGGGCAAAGGCACCCTGCTGCATGTCGCTCAGGTTGTCGCCCCCATCCTTGCGCCTGCACACCCATTGCATGCGCTGCTGACTGAGCATGCAGCCACATATCAAGGACATTCTCCTCCATGTTAATGTAACTGCAATTGCGAGCTAAAGCGTAATATACTGCAGCCTCTCGTGGCAGCAGCTAGGAATTCCAACAGTAGCCAACAACAGCGAGTCTGTCGCTGAGGGATGCCACTGCACAGGAGCTTTAAGTCTTGGCCATGGAGGGACACATTTCAATAGAAGTCAAATGCAAAAATAACAATTCTGAAAGAGTAGCACACTAAGTTGGGAAAAGCTGGTTTGCTGTGTGCATCACACCATGTCACAGCACTGTTTAGAATTACACAAAAAGCAGGAGAGACTTATTACTGCGAATGACACGATATGGCACACAACACAGCAATGTGCTGAACAATGATGAAAGTAGTCATATTCAAAATACCTTGTTACAAAAATGTAAGGCCACATTATCTAGATACTACCAGAAAACGTCACCAGCAAATGAAGGTATGAGTGCTATGTGCTAGCTGAAAGCTGACCCTCATGTGCTGTCCCAATGGTTAGAGATAAAAAGTGACAGAACTTGATGGTGCATACATAACTTCCCCGACTGAAATAAACATGTTGTAAAATTAAGAACCCAGATATATGAAAGATTGCTGATGCCACAAAAGTAACGAGAGATCCTTTTATGACCAGATGATTAAACACTTTTTCATCTGCTTTTACCTGTATAACTTGTTTCCTCTGTATAACTGATATTCTACCCACAAGGCCACAGAAATAGCAACTGACAGCTGCACTTTTCTGCGCTTGCTTCATTGTTAGTGCTTACAGTCTCGGCAATCATTACAATGCACTGCCTTAGTGGCAGCGAGTAAAGAAACACCATGCTGTCAGACTGAATACTTCAACAACCTCCTAAGGCATGCTTCTTGGTCAAGGTTTTTTCCTTAAATCTGAAACCGCACTAAACCATTTGAGGACAGACACCAGCATCAATACACTAACTGCACACTGCACTTGAGCTTGAGCTTTTATGTGCCTGCATGCAACTGCAACTACAAAGCACTAAATAGTATTGTCAGCTGCACTACCAAAAGTGATCACAATAATAAACAACAATAAGGTGATAACAGCCATAAGCATGTCCCCCCAATATCTCTGTCTGATGGGGCATTGCGCTTTCGTTTTGTGGGGTTTAATTAATGTACCAAAGTGACTCTGGCTACGAGCGACGCCACAGTGGAGGTCTCTGGATAATATCGGCCACCTGGGATTCTTTAATGTGCACTGACATCACACAGGCCTCTAGAATTTCACCTCCATCGTAATGCGACCACAGCGGCCGGGATCGAACCCGCATCTTTCAGGCCAGCAGACGAGCACCATAATCACTGGGCCACCATAATCACTGGGCCACCACGGTGGCTGATGGGACATTGCAGTTAAAAAATCCTGCTCTCCCCCTCCCAAAGACATCATCATCATCATCATCATCAGCCCGACTACACCGACTGCAGAGCAAAGGCCTCTCCATGTCTCTCCAATTAACCTGCTCCTTTGCCAGCTGCGCCCACCGTATGCCCGCAAACTTCTTAATCTCATCCGCCCACCTAACTTTCTGCCGCCCCCTGCTATGCTTGCCTTCTCTTGGAATCCCCTCCGTTACCCTTAAGGACCAGTGGTTATCTTACCTTCGCACTACATGCCCTGCCCAAGCCCATTTCTTCCTCTTGATTTCAACTAGGATGTCATTAACCTGTGTTTGTTCCCTCACCCACTCTGCCTGCTTTCGATCTCTTAACGTTAAAACTATCATTTTTCTTTCATAGCCTGCTGTGTTGTCCTTAACTTGATCTGAACCCTTTTCGTTACTTTTGTTTATACTGGAATGCCACATCAGACAAACATACTGAGATACAATGAAGCCTACCCAAGCAGTCAGTGCTTAGTATTATTTAGGTAGACATGTCAGATGCTGCAACCTCATGTGAGCACGGCTTGCAGGCAATGCATAGAACATCACACTGTTTAACTACTAAGCACTGCGTAAATGAAATCAAGACCGGTGTCTCATGTTACACATTTGTGCACTGCATAGTATCTGCCTACTTCAGAGTAACAATGGCGAAACAAGAGCAATAAAAAAGAGTGGCATGAGGTTAGCCATGGCACCAGTGCAGGTTTCATGATGAATCCTTCGTTTTCTGCTGTTGCTCAATGATTGACTGACTGAGAGTGGTTGAGCTTTATGGATGAAAGCAACATTGAACCATACCAATCCATGAACAACAAATTAGCAACATCAGGAAACAGCACATTCCTTTCTATATTAAGCACACTTCTATGCAGTAAGTTAACTGATCAGAAGTAAGTATGCTCCTGGGGCCGTACTTCCTAGCAACCTCCAATCACAAGATTCCAATCTTGCATGACTAAACATTCGGTGGCGTCCCTAGTTGCAGAAAAAGCAAATACTGATGACCACTATGCTTTTGCTAGCACATGCAGTAGTATTTACCCCTTACCCGAAGAGTTTATTTTCCATTGCCAACAATGTCTTTAAGCAAATACAGTCTTGTTTGGTATTGTCGCATCTCTGTTGCTTCCACCATCAACATATGAGGAGGTCATCAAAAGCTTGAGCTGCTTTTGAACGTCTATGCTGCAACCTAGGAGAATCCCACCGAAAATGTTTTCTTCCCCCTACTGCAAACATTCAAAATTACTTATTTAGAGAGCTCAAAAACTACCTTCACTGATGCAACTCGGAGGAGACTGTTAATTTTCCAATCTATGCCAATGCACTCAACAACAATGCGACATCAAAATGATGTGAAATAAAGTGCAACAGTCTTTTTTACCATAAGCCAATTACTGCTCCGACCAAAAGGCAAATGCTACAGTATTCCTGACAAAACGTGCTCCAGAACACGGCCCTTGCACTCGTGCACATGCAGAGTGCATGCAGTGAGTTGTCAGAACTGCATAAATATTTCACAACAAAACGCTGACAATGAACTCCACATGTTTGGCACAATTCCATGCCAATCTACAGCTGAACCTAGGCCTTGTACACTCTGCATGTGATTACTCTGCACTGAAATGAGAAAGTAACAGTTGAAAATCATGCAACGAAGAGACTTGAATGTCACAGCCCAAAATATAAAACTCTACATCCAGAAGCCTCACCAGTCTTAGTGATATCAGCTAGATGATACCAGCAAGGATGCAAGAGGAAAAAGGTGAAGACCTGCCAGAAAGATTCTTTTATTCATACATTAGGACAAGTAAAGTTGTGTGGAACCAAACAGCTGTTTCAGCCAGTCATGCACTACTTCATTACCACAAGCTTGCCAGTGTTGAATCATGCATGAAAAAATTTACAGAAAAAAAAAAACAGCACCCAGCAGCTACACTCAGACCAATCATACGTAACAATGCAGTTCGTAAAAAAGGATGCTGCAAGAGTGTGTGTCACGGAGTGGGCATGCAAG
Organism: Amblyomma americanum; assembly: GCF_052857255.1. NCBI lineage: Eukaryota > Metazoa > Arthropoda > Arachnida > Ixodida > Ixodidae > Amblyomma > Amblyomma americanum. The sequence continues at coordinate 176,886,434 of NC_135500.1, forward strand.
CAAACTGCCATTCCTAAAATAAGCGAAGGTTAGTATATACGTAGTTAGAATGGAGACAAAAAAAAATAAATAAAAGGAAATCAGCAGCACAGAACCACACATGCACACATGCAAGGTCAGGTTTAAATGTCAGTCAAGACAAACCAAAGGGTGTGAAGGTCAAACTAGCAGTATAGACAACAAACGAGCACAAACCCATTAGCACATCCGTTGTGACCTGCAACGCTGCTTTGCCTCCTGATCCCTTCTGAAGGCAAGTCTTTGTCGCTTCGCTTTACGGCATCAGTTGCTACGTCCGTGCTACACGCATGAGGAGGAAGGATGGAAGGAAGAGAAAGAGACACAGGGCAGAGAGGCAGTCAGGCAATCAAGGCACACGTCGCAGACAGAGAGGTCTCACATGCGTGCGCCCCCCGCCCCAGCAATCACTACTGCACTGGGACAACAAAGCCACGCGTCAAAGACGTTCCGCAAAAATAATGTCAATCGATAGTGGTGCTAGACACAAGTGACAAGCCACTGGGGCAAAAGGTGATAGCTAAACTGATACGATGAACCAGAACTCCAATTATGGTATGCCACAAGTAGTGTGAAACAGTAATGGGTGCGAACAAAGATGCGTGACTTTGTGAGGCAGTGCAACAGCAGGGATCTTTGGCAAATGTACAGCCATGCTTTCAACCGAAGGAGGACAGTGAGAAGAGTCAACTAGAGGCACATATACGCTTAGAAGATGCATTCTACACATTTATGACTGGTAGTAAATAAATACTGGATGGCAAGAACAAGTTTAGGTTGCACTTTGCAACTAACCAGAACACCAAACACTGTACTTAATCTTAAATTCCATGGCACAGAAACAGTAAAAGACATTAAAATAGGAAAACTAATAATAATGTCTGTTTAGTGTCAATCACTCCAACAAACGTTTTATCAACCGAGATTTACCATTCTGGAGGACTAATAAAAGCTTAAGTAATTACTGGTACAAATGAAATGCAATGCAACAAGTACATGATCGTGCACTAGCGTTTGCATCAAAAACTAAACAAGAGAGGGAAAAAAAATGCAAAACATGTTGACTTGATGAGTATCATATAAAATATCAACAAAAATGCATGCTTTACAATCTGAATGAGTTATAATGCGTTACAGTCCCTTCAGATAGATTAAACTTGCAAATGGTTCACACAGAAGACAAAAGGAGAGGAAAAAAAATTGAATGTACTATCTACGAGCAAGGTCCAGTGAGGTTAGAAAAACGTATCTTGTATTCAAAGGACGCGCTTTTCCAAAGGATTGTGCAAGGAGATCCTGCATTTAAGAACAGCAGCTGCACAGTTTTTGTGCACAGGTTGCCCCCTTCATGCATGCAGAGCATGAAAAAAAATGCTTGGCACTTGCCCATACCTGTGCCGTGCACGCACTCCCCTGGGGCTGAGGTCTGGCTTGAAGTAGTCGCTCTTAAGCATCATGGCAGGGTGGGCCTGGTTGATGGCCCGCTGAGGGGAGATGGTCATTTTGGTGCGGTAGACCACCCCAAGAGTCAATGTGCCTGTGGGCGTTCCCACTTGCCCCACCTGCACTCGCTGGCAGTCTTCACCCAGCAGGTCCAACTGTTGGGCACAGCATAGTGAGCAATGCCCTTCTGACATAACAATGCACCATGCCCGAATAAAGCCTGTGCATGTGTGCATCTGCACTCAGGCCCAAACATGTCCCCTTTTCATTTTCTTCTTTTGGTCTCCCTTTTTTCCCCAGCTAGAGTTTAAGCAACCAAACAAACAAAGTAAGACTAGCAATCCTTTGTTAAGCCCAGATAAAGTAACCTCTAATAACATGATCATGAGCATATGAATCAGCCTTTCCAGAAGTGTGAACAAACTGCCAAGGCTTTTTCGCCTCCGAGTGCATTAGCCTTTTGATCTGTGAGTGGCATTTTCATACTGAGAGCATTACCGAAGTCTCCTGACAGACGTGATGCCTCTACCACATAAGAATGTGCAGTCAAGCATTCTTCCTATGTGAGCACGAAATTCAGTAGTTGCTCTTCAAATGATCAAAATACAGATGTGAGCAATTCCCCACTCGCACAAACAAACCTCCTACGAGGGAAGGCTTTGGTACGTGCCTGGGGCTCCCCCATGTAGACATTGAAGCAGATGATGTAAGAGTCCCGACTCTGGCCAAGAGAGAGCCTGTAAGCGGGTGTCACCCGTGTGATGGCAATGAGTGATTTCAGCAGCAGGCTCATCCGGTTGTAGACAGTGTAGATGAGCCGGACGGAAGAGTCGCACACATTGCTGACAGACAGTTGCCACACTTCCAGCACCAGAGTGTCGCCATCGACGGTCTGCAGTGAAATTTGTGTGCAGAGGCTGGGTCCACCTGGCTCCGGTATCCTGCCAGCCAAGGCCTCGTTCACTTGTGCCTGGATCTCGGGCAAGTCTGGAATGTCCAAGTTGAACTGCAGGTGAAATAGAAAAAATGAGTAAGAAAGTGCACCAGTCTCCTCAATAAAGAAGCACAAGCAAGTCAGCATAGCATTTTGTCTTTAAAGAGCAGCATGAAATAATAAAAAAAAAACGAGAAAACAAATGTAGGCGGAGGGATGCACAAGGCACACATCACTTAAGTTCTTTTTCGACATCATTTTTTCCTTCTGCGCTGTCCTTCCAAAAATACTCACTCTAAGCATGCACTCTGCAAAGCGAATGGCTAATATATGGGCTAGTTCTCTCCGACGAGATTTTATCAGCACACCTTCTAGATTATTACATTACGGTGAAAGAAACGAGATGGTAACCAACCCATATGCCATATGAGCAATTTACCCTGCGACATGTTGACTGAACAAAACAAGGAGATGAGAGTAGGATGACATGATGTCTCTGATCAGAGGGAAATCTCTGAAAGCCAATGTACACAGTGCCCACTGATGCTTATTTCTTTATGCCATCCATTGCTTCTCAATTTACTACAAATGTTCAGAAATCTGGCTTGAAACATCTTGGAAAGTGATGAGCAATTTACCTGCATTTGGACATTCTTCCAGAGACTACAAAGAAATTTATTTTTAATAAAACTCGCTCATTAATCCATTTTTATAAGTAAATACAAGCCAATAAAGCTCTTGTATTTCTTAAGCTAGAGCATTTCTCACTCCAATGCTCCAGAGGTTATATAAATATTTAAGAGGATTATTAAATACCCCATTTAGAGCATACTTTTTTGGCAGCCATTAAAAAAATAATCCAAATTTCTGCCCAGTGAACATTCTCCTACTTTCCAGTAGGCTCTGCAATGTGATTTGCTGTCCTGTACAGCAAGCACACCACCTTATCAAAACTCACTGCACATCTCAAGTACCATTTGCAGGCCCTTTTTTTCACACTGGTTCACCCATAAATGCATATTACTACCCATGCACTGGGTCAGCCTCTCTGCACACTAGTCACGACAGATTGCATCCAAAATTCACTGAGAATATTTTCGATGCTACCAGAAGCACAGACATCTGTAGATGATCTAGTGTGGACTTATAAAAACATACAAAAGGAGTAACGATGGCTGACAGCACAAAGCTCCATGGTGTTTCTAAGGAAGTTCACAAGAGCCTGGTAGAGCAGATACTATGCACTTCTGTGGCAACTCCCAAGTTGCCAAGGAAAGTTAGAATAAAAGAAAGGTAAGGCAGGGGTTTCACCAGGTTAGGACCTGGTTTGCTAATTTATATGAAAGGAGCATAGGTAGCACGAGGGCAGGAAGCAAAGAAAGATGTGGTGAGCACAGGTGTGTGCTAAGAACCGCAAAAATAAGACCAAAGGCATTCAAACACGCCAGTTTTACCACGAAACTAAGTGGTGCCTTCAAAGTCCTCGTGAATGGATGCTAAGGAATCCCTTTTTCACTCAGACATTGCTCAGACAGTGCTGCAGGTCGCACATGCAGTTTGTGTTCCTTCGTTTGTCCTCGCAAGGCCCATACAGTTTTTGCCAAAAATAAACAGCCCACTCCGTTAGCGTCTCAGCCACGCACTGTGGCCTGTTTTGGCCCACCAGTGTTTCAAACATCTTGAAGGTGATGCTCATCCCTGACAAAGTTATTTCCATGGGTGCCATTGAAGTCGCACTACACGGCTGAAAAGGAAAGGACGCATGCTGCATATTTCTGAAAAAGTGTGTACGTTCACAGCCCAGCATCTAACTTGCTAAAAAATCAGAATATAACACTGAGCAAATAAGCTTGCAGTACGGCAAATGGCAAATGAGTTCAGCAGTATCTCCAAAGGCACAATGCCATTCCAAACAGTAGAATAATTATATTAATATATACCGGGTGTTTCAGCAAACACTTTCAAAAATTTTCAAAATACGCTTTTTGGAGTAAAAATATGACCTTAGTGGCATAGTATTACCAGTGTTGGCGGACACCAGAAAACCACTGAATTGTCCTAAGTAGTAAGCTGGTTAACTAATTTTTAATAGTTAACTTTTTAAATAGCAGAGCTAGGCACCTAGTTGCAATTAGAGATTTGTAGCCGCTTGTTAGTAATAGCCATATCAGTTTTTAGAATTTTGAAAACACGATTACCCTCACCGCTGTGGCTCGACAAAATTTCGCTTTTTCGAATAGTTACGTGCACTGGATGGGTTGCTTTGTCTGCATGCTTTCGAAAGCGCATGTATTTTCGCACAATGCAGCCAAATTTTGTCGAGCCATAGTGGCGAGGGTAACCCCACTTTCAAAATTCTAAGAACTGATATGACTATTACTAATGACTGGCTACAAATCTCGAACTGCAACCAGTTGCCTAGCTGTTAAAGTTAAAAAGTTCATTATCAGAATTCAGTTAACCAGCTTACTAAAGACAATTCACCGGCTTTCCGGTGTCCACCAACACTGGTAATGCTTTGTCACAAAAGCCATATTTTTATCCCCAAAAGCCTATTTTTGAAAGTATTCCCTGAAACACCTGGTATGTACCCACAGTCATAAGGCTGCAAGAGAGAGCTACAAAGTTTCTTTTTCAAATATGTGAAACAGAAAAAAAAGCTCGCCATCCTTGAAAACAGAGCAACCACACCAAAGTGGCAAACTTTTTACCTCAGTACAGCTATATGCCTGTGGTTGGGTAATAGTAGCAGAATTACCTGGGTGTAGGCTGGCACTGCTAAAACACATTGCTAAGTAGTAGATGTAGGTACAGGTGCAGGTATAAGTAAATGGAGCATGCTATTCTGTTTTAAGTGCAATCACACCCTCCCTATAAAAAAATGAAGTAGCACTGTTTGTCCACGAGCACACACAACACACAACAGCGTCCACTACAGGCGTGCACCTACCACAGCTGGCAATTTCAATTAGGAAAGGTGTCAAAAATGTTCAAAGACAATGGCGTGCTCAGTCTACTTTGCACATGTACCTAGACTTCATCAAGACCGGTATTATGGTAGGACCAATTTCACTTTGCCTGTATGTCAACATGTTTGCTGTCCAAAGTGGCAAGACCGGCTGAAATTAATGACACGCATACGAGGGCGACAACAGAAGACTGCTATTTGCGTATTTTTTACTGATGCATTACGAACCGTGCACAACAGGTTGCTGTGCAGCAAGCCTCCCTCTCTTTAGTACATTGGGAAAGACACAAGAACTCCGGCTATGTAAATGCGGCCACCCAAATAATAAATAAAAATGGGGCATGACTTGAGATACCCGAGCCGTTGAGCGTCGGTTGGTGGGTTTCTACGAGCTAAAGCAGCACTGTGGGCCTTGACGCACGCCGATCGCGTTCATTTCGGCCGCCGGAGGTGCTCTATTATGCACTGAAAGCTCAGTACACGCACGTGTTCACGAATTTAACATACTGCGCTATACTCCTGCGGGGCAACGACATTTTAAGACCCATAACAGATGCGGCAAGCGCCTCTAGGATACCTTTCGCCCTAAGTTACCCTGTCGCGTACGGTGTATTTACGCGGCGACTCGAGGGCAGAACACAACAAAAAGGTCGAGATATGCCTGGCTCGCCAATGGGCCCACAGCGGCCTCGAAGGTCGCCGTATCCGTGCGAGCCCGGAACATTCGGTCGCGCTACATGGGGAAACGCACGCTTACCCAGTCGGACAACGCGGAGTGCGGCTTTGACTTTGTTTTCTGCTTTACGCCAAAGCGAGACTGCACGATCACTTGAACAGACTTGCAGGCCAAGAACAGGGTGAACTTGTCGAGCTCTTTCCTGTCGTGGGGGGACACCTTCATGGCTGTCGACATGTTGACAGCTGCTGAGAAACGCGCTGGGCCGCGTTTCAGACGAGCGAGAGTCCATGGAAGCACATCTGCTGGTGCCGAAACCCGTCTCCGTGCGGGGACCTCATAACCCAGTGGGAAGCGGCGCCGCACAGAGCGCGCGTAAACAAGGACGAAGACGCCTAATCAATCTCCAATATGCAGAGCTCCCGAATGACTGCTACACACACTACACTACACCGACTGCTTTTGCCTCAGCCTACAACGTGTGCAGGTGAACGCTTCATTCGCGCATTCGCCAGTATTGTACATTCACTTTCCAGAGGCATCATAGTTAATAAATTTCTGCTAAATACAACCGCACTGCCCAAGCTACGCCGAGCATAACACCACGACATCGTTATTAGCTATCCCGGCATGCTACGTTTGTTCCAAAATAACAAGAAAGCGAAGCGTATTTCGGTTGTTAATCATTTTTTTATACGAATTTGACGTTAATTTGAACCAAGATCTGAACATTAACTTCGATCACCAAATAAAAGAATTTTGCAGCGTTGGCCAAAAATTTCTGCAATAAAAAACAAACACAAATGTTGACAGGCAGCAAAACCTGAAATTAAAGGATAAAAAGAGGTACAACAGTTAACTGGTGCGATTTTAATTTGTCGTTGCCTTAAAACGTGCTGTCTCAGCCAAAATTGATCCAAACACTATCGTAAAGTTTGCATTCATGCCGCAAGTGGCGCGACAATCGCAATATTTATATTTTGGATCGATCAAAGCGTTGCAGCTTGGACGACGGCGCTGTCGCAACGTCGGGCTAGTTTCGCAACTGGTCTTCTGGCACGACCGTTTGAACCGACGTTGAAGCGGAACTAGCAGCACTACCAGCACCCACCGTATTTCACGAACAGTTGACCAGCGTTGAAATCAAAACCCAGTGCAGACTCGCCCTCCAACGACCGCTGCATCCGTGCAATGGCTTCAGCTCAGTTGGCCCTCGAAAAAGTGCAACGCGTATTTTCCGTGAAAGAAGCCGAGCTACACAGCATCCTTGGCAGGGCACAGCAGAACTGCAAGTACGGAGCAAGTCTCACCTGGAACCTCGAAGACTTCGCCAACGAGCTTCTGGGACTCGATGCTTCGCCGCTCGAAGGCCGAGTCACAGCGGTCGAAAACGAGCACTTGCACATCAACGTACAGGTGAAAGAAACCGTGCAGAGGCTTGCATCCGTGATGAAGGACGTCAAGCACAAGTGTCGGGACATTTGAATCGGCTTGCTAATATTCCTTGTGGCACCGTCGCGCCAAGCATGTCATATTGCATTAAAACTCCCACTCCAAGGTGTAGAACAAACTACAGTTTATTTCAGTTGTGAGGAGCCCGAGGGATACTTTGTTCATACAGTTGCTGCGCAGGTACGCAATTACTTTGCAGCATCTAGATGTGATCTGCACGGCAACAGTACACAGCGATTGGTTTCCAGCAAATAGTATGGAACAGCTGTTAATATTGTTGATCGGAGGAAACGCACAGTCACAGATACTGCTGAATTATGGATTCAGATTGCTATGAAATTGTCACCAGACTGTAGAACGAGCACTGACAGCCATTTGATCCGCTTGCACTCTTATTGAATGACTGCTGCGTGCAGTATCAGTGTACAGTGATGCACTACCACAGAGAATGACTTGTTCATAAACATTATGCTACTTTGCCTTCATGTAAAACAAGCACTCGCAGAATAGCAGACTGGTTTTATAACTTGATAGCAGGTATTCTTTTCATGTGCTGAAATCCCGCATCACTGTTAAAAGCAAACGGTAGTCTCGACATGTGCAGACACGATTTAGATTCACAAGCCACGACCAGTGTAGTTCCAAAATTAAACTTCCAATTAAGAATGTAACATAACAAGCATGGCAAAGCGCATTTAAGGACTCTGCAGGGAATCACGCTTGTGAAACATCCCTTGGCTAAATCCAATGCAGGCGGACCAAAGACATGTTCAAAATAAAGCAAGCAACCCTGCATTTACGAAACACCAAACACCTATTGTGTAACAAATCTTGCATAACAAGTGCATATTTTATTTCCCGACACAGAAAGAGGGTGCGCAGCTGTACTATATTTACAACTTTCTGCATACATACATCAAGGTTGCCCACAACCTCAAGAACCAGAGAAAAATGGTTGTCTTAAAGAGCACCCATTCAAGTATTTGCTATACCTACTCACTTTAGTGGGTTTTAAGTACATGCGCTTCGAATGGCCACTAGACCAGGCTGCAATTAAAATTTGTACAGAAGCCACCTAGTTTTTGCTAAGCAGCTAGAATGATGCAACAGTTGCTGCAGTGGCCAAAGACTTGTCATTCATGTTTACAGGCTTCGTAATGCATGGATATTGTGAATTAAAAATGATTAACCACCACATCTGTGAAAGATCACCGTGCGGTGATGATCCCCAACGTTCACAACGGTTTTCTTGGCAATGAAGGAAGAGATACAAGCATGGGCTATCAGGTTCCAGATTTGTGCGATGGGCTCTTGAGCGTGTGAAAACAGCTTTATTGTGGAAGCCACTGCCCTGTGTTCGTAACTTTTCCTTCACTGCCAACAAATGTCCCCAAGCATGGCACAGCTCCTCTCCTGTGAATGCACAAACGCGCAGAGAGCTTCAACAGATTTAGGTCCATCAATGAAATTTTACACCTTGCCTAAAGGAAAGCAGTAGTTGGTCCAACATTTGCAATGAGCACATCAAATTCGAAATTAATGCAGATCAAAGCAAGTTTTGCATTTCACACATCCCCAGTAACTTAAACGAGCTCTGAATTTTTTTATTATAAGACAATAAATTAAAATAATCACAACAATGTGCCATAGGTTACACAAGCACACAGTGCAAAAGTGTGCCCTCCATCACCTATGCTAGAACAGCACTTTTTGCAGCAATTCGATTCGAAACACAGCATATGTATTAACACACTAAAAGAAAAGCATGCCAGGTGATCTGTTTACCTATGCAGACAGAGATGTTAGCAGCCACTGATACTGGCAGAGGATGCTACCTCCTGCTAGATGGGCAGAATTAGATAGCGTTCCAATTGCAGCCAAAACGTGCAGCCTTGTGTCCAATAACGCCATTGGTGGTGGCAGTGAGCCTCAATACTACGTAGTAAATGTACACAGGCAGGATGCAAGGACTTGCGAGGCAGCAGCAAAATTTGTCTTGCACTGTTCCTGCAGCGGCATAGGTGAGCACTGTGCGTTCCAAGGGTGCACTTATCGAGTCCTCAGACGGGATGGTCACCGTCTGCAATGTGCATCTTTTCAGCGCCGGCTATCCTTGCCGACATACTCTCTGAAAGTGCAAGAACCATATGGTGAACATCAGCTGCATGCATGGTGGCCGAGCAACACCAGTTAGAGAACCTCGTGCCATGAAAACTCTCCGACTTCTAAAATAAATACCTGCACCCCCTACGCACATCACACTGTGTCCAAAAGTACAGCCATGAGTGAATATTTCTGTAACAGGCTAGCTGAATCACTAGGCTAGCTAACTTCACTAACATATAAAAAGTTTGTTGTGCCATGAGTAATAATGATGAGTGCCACAAATACACTTTAATTATTATGCACACGAAATGGTAACAGTGGGGAATCGCGAAATCCTTTGTAAATTCCACTTCTGATAACTTAGAGACAAGACAATGCAGCACTCACATACAGGTTTACATACCAGGATCATTCTAACCTCGAATTATACCCCTGTCCCATGGCATTCCTCGAAGGCCTTTTCAGCAAAGGGACCTTTTTTCACCAAAGGAGCGAAAGCTTAAAGGAGCAGCGACGCTGCTACACGGTGCAGCCCAAAGGTGAAACAGTCGTTGAGGCTTAGCACCCGCTGCTGTGCTCGAGCCGGCTGAAGTGAGTGTTTTAAATTAAAGTGGGGAATTTTTTTCATTCTAACTGCTCACTTGAAGGAACTGCAACAGCTGCTCTCATCAGCAGCAGCAGGTTTTGTGTACTGCCTTGGCCACCAGGGGCACTCAGTGTTGCCGGAACACTTTCTGTCTGAAAATCTGGGCATAAAATATAAACACCCGTATACAAAGCAAAGCCAGACACACCTTTTGTGTTTTTAAAACATGTTTTCAAACATTATTGGCTTCATCTACTTTTTTTTTCATTGCTTTTTTCATTTTTTTTTTCATTGGATGGCATTGCCATCGCAGGTTGTCGAAGGCCGCGCCTTTGGGCTCCAAGGGCCTCGGATGGGCGCCTTCGCCTTTAGGACCCTTAGCGGCAAAGGCGCAATATTTGTGCCATGTAGCTGCACTTACGCCTTTGTATATAGGGACCCGATTCTCAAAGGCCTTTGCGGTGCCCCTGTGACAGGGGTATTAAAATACCAGAATTTATAACTACCTTTCAGAACTGCTCTCTCAATGTTTCTCTAATGAGATCTGTGAGGTGCGTGTTTGTGGGCTTAACTCGGGAAAACTAATATTACTAACAACAGGAGCACAGGCATGCAAAGCAAAACAAAAGGGGGCAAATTCTGAATGGTTAATTTTGTACTGTCCCCATGGTCAGCAGTATGGGCTGGGACAATTTATTTTCAATTCTTTTACCTTTCCCACCATAGTTATTGTCTCCATGGTTAACCTTGATACTTCATTGCTTAATCAGTCTCAAATACACAAGTCGCATACAAGAACACACTTATTGTTTGGGTGAACTTTGTTAGGCCTTTTGTACAATTATCTGAGCGATTGTACAAAATACAGGTGCTGTCGAAAGTAAACGGAAGAAAATTTTACCAAAAGCATTTATTTTCATTGCCCTTGTTTCATGCATCCTAACTGCGATTATATGAATTACCCCCACAGTGCACCAATAAATCTCAACCATTACACCATGGATTCAAGGAATTTTTTTCAACAGAGTTGGCTTCCATTTACTTTCGACGACAGGTGTACTTCCACAGAGTTTCACAAGTGGGCTGAAAAAAAAAAAATGAGCACCACCTGGAAGTCAACACCAAGTGCACGGAACATGTGAGAGAAAACAGCAATTAATATATGTTTCAGGTTTTGGGCAGAAACACTTGGAAACATGCAAAAGAGGAAAACTGACTAAAATGGGAGATCATAAAAATGAAATGGCCGACATGGTCTATCATTTGCGTGGACTGTTTAACGCAGCAAAAGCAGTGCTCAGAGGAACGGTGTTGAGGCAGCTTGCTTGGCTCTTTATACTAGTTAAGTGCAGCCCCCTGAGCCATTCTAGACAGACAGATGATGATACCACAGTAAGCGTGTACTCTCAGAATTAGGTGGTGGCAACTACCTGCCATATAAAGGCGACTCCTCAGTTACTTTTTCTTCTTTTGTTGTTGATCACATAATTCCTACAGTCCCCTTTATTTGTTACAACAAACCATTCTTCAACACTTCACGTAAAACGATTAATAAACAACAACAGCAGCAAACGAAAACTGAAACTATTCAGCAGATGCAGTGCTTCACAGGATGTAGCGATGATGTCACAAACATTACAGATTTTTCCATGCGCACTGAATGGCTGAACAGGCGACTGCTGATTATGACTTTGTTCATTAAATGACTGAAAGGACAGAATCTAAGCCTGAAAACATTTTCTCGGCAAGTAGGGAGCAGGTGTCAATGTGCGGGTAATGCTTGTGCTGTCACAGACGCAGTGCTGTCCATAAGAACTGCCTAAACTGAGGTCACAAAAATCACACTCTAAAGCTGATTTGTGCATCACTGAAGAGCTGAGTAAATGCCAAATTTTGCAAAAGTGACCAGGCTGGAAAGGAAAAGCTATTACAGAAGCTACCTATACGGTAAACATTTCAATAAAATGTTCAGAACCCAAAAAACCCTCAGACTTGCTCTTCAACCCCTCAACTGCAAAGCACATCTTTAGATGCATACTCCTGGTGACTGTGCCACGGGAAGTGCACCTAAAGGCGCAACTCAGGTTTTGAAGTTTGCAAGGCACCAAATCAAATCATTTGACTGCTCACGCTATGAACTGTATCTAAATAGGAATAGCTCAGATTGTTTGCAATAGTTGCAAAGAAAAAACTTTTTTGGGCAAGAAAAATCAAGGCTGCAGCACAGATGCTTGAAAGCAGCAGACAAAGTTTTTGACAGATGCGGAAATGAGAACGTTGCTCGAGCAAAATGATGATAGCTCCAATACCGATCTGATTTTGTTGTCACTGAGACCTCCCCAGTTGACGACAATCAAGGCAACAGCGACGTGACAACACCAAGCAATCTCATGTTCAATCGGACACGAAACCATGGTTCAAAACCTATCTTGCTAAAAAAAAAAAGTGTGAGGATCTACACAGTGCGCCTTCAGCACATGACAATGAACATATTGCAACTTCCAAGGAAATAGTAGGTTCTCTCAGAATGGCATAATAAACAGTTCGGCACATTTTCAATGAAAAACTCCCCGTAGTGGGCAATGAAAAAAACTCATTTAAGGCGTCAAGTCATGAAAATGTGTCTTGACCGCTCTTCAAAAGTATGTCTGACCTCAGGTATAAGAAAGGAGCTTATAGCAGACCCACTGACGGCTTTCCGTGCTGCACCAAGGAGATCAGCATTGCTACAAACTTTTGCACATTCTGAGGGAGTGACTGTTGGAGAACAGAAAACAGCTGCGCCGTTCTGCCACAGTACAAAAACCCAGCATTCATCCCATTTCATTCTGGCTCTTATGCTCCCTTTACAATGCTGGCCTCCTGGCTTAGAAGCCTAAACTTTGCACAAAACAAATGTAGGTTTCCACGGTGTACACTGCTATTAACACTTACTGCTTTTGTGACCAATACTTATCACATTAAAGATTAACTTCAAGCATGTGTGCACCTATGGTCCCAAAAGCTTCAGATTCAGCCCTGATAATCAATAAATCTTTTTTTATGCGCGTGAGTCATAAAGGATCCACCACTAGGATATGTGTAATATCATGCAAGTAATCTAATAACAGGAAATCCATCACTGACATGGCCACAAGAGATATGTATTGCGAGAGTGTGCCAAACACTCCAATTTTAAAGTGAGCAGCTGTTACCACTATGTATTAAGCCTCTCAACCATCAATACTGCAACATATGGCAACATATATAAACACATGTAGCAAAAAAACAAGCTCCTCTACTGCCGTGTACCACTGACAGGGTTTTTGATTGGGAAAATTTGCCTCTTAATGATGCGGAAGCATTTTGAAATGTTTTGCCCAGCTTGAACTGCTGTTGGACAAAGTGCTTGTCAAGAGGTAGTGCCGATTCCCCGAAAAGGGGCCCAGGTTGTCAAACGACGAGAAGCACTGGGTGCCTGCATCGACAGGATGGCATTTCACCCTCAAAAGCACCAAGGGCACCACCAAAAGACTCACTTTTAACAAGAAACGATATGAGTGCACTAATTTTTCACCACAATCAGTGCTTTGACTGACGGTAGTGTAATAGCACACGGTAATGATTATAACACGCTAATGCAACAAAGTATTTCCTGAGCTAGTTAGAAGATAGCGGTGTTTTACAGAAACTACAAAGACGAGAACAAGGATTTGAAAAATCTTCAAGGTATTGCCACATGCAGTACACACCAATTTACACTGCTGCCGTGTTTCAGTTCAGCAGAATGCACATTCGTGATATTGCGTCATTTACTCACCAAGATACATTTATTATCTGTAGAAATAACCATCAATTTGTCCAAACATAAAATAATGATTATCAAAACAAGCCAACTATATACAGGCAGTGGCATTCACTCTTGATGACCGATGGGCTGCATTTATCAGATATGCCACAGCCACACCTCTGTTGTTTGTTTGCAAAGGCATAGGACTGCTTCATAACCCAGCTCTATTCAGGTTTATCTTGCCTACCTAGCTACCGTGTCATCAGTTGTGTGAAACTTCCAATTATACCCAGTAAGAAAAAAAAAAATATTCTCCAAGAGAGACAGAAAGAATTGTTAAGGTTATGGCTGCTGTAAAGCTCCTACAAAGAAGTTTATTTCAAGCCCTTTAATGGAATATCAGGGCAGGAGTAGCTTCTGAGCTTGCATTTACACCTGCTATATATATACTCCCTGCACAGACAGTACAACCAGTGGCTGCCCACGCTGGGGCATCTTTGTAACCTTGGCAAAATTACACTCTAGCACATACTTGGGCTGCACCTCCTCTCTGACAGCACTTGCAAGGCAGCATGTATTTTTTTTTAGCAGTACCCTGTAAGGTCAGTGGTGCAAAGCAGAAAGAAACTGTGAGATGAGAGGAGCCAGTTAGTACTGCACATGCAACACGAAACAGAGTAAGAATGAAAAGAGCGTGGGAGACGTACATCACGAGGTGCAGCGTTACCGCACGCAAAGGTACACACACAGAGATGGGAGCAGCTCATTCAAGCAGTGCTGTGACCTCTGCATTCATGCTATTCCCAGACACTACAAGAGACAGGACAGTGCCAGTCAGAGCCACCAGAACTGCTCAAGGTCAAACACGCAAAAGCAACGCACTTGCCCTTGCTCTATGTACTGAAAAACTGGAATCCTCTGCTATTCTCATACATTCTCGAAGCTGTGCTCATACACTTAAAAAGATTATCAATTTCTTGCATGCACCAAGAGCTTGATTTGTGTAAAAAAGCAGCCCTGCATTTCAACCCACCACAAATGCAGCATAAAGTTTTTACAGACACTCCCTGCACAGCCTGCAGAGTTTGTTAGGCGCACATGACAACTGTCCGAACAACAAATGCTATAAGCTTGCAATGTTGACTACAGGCAACTGGCTAGAGTAAATGGTGCTCCTTAATTATGAAAACTAGTTAGTCAAATCTTCATAATAAGTCTGCTAAAAATGTCTACTGAACACTACAAGCACAAAAAGGGTATCACCTGAAGTTCCTGTCTGTGCAACTAGCAGTAGCAATGTTCTGCTGCCTCTCATTATCATGTTGATTCATCAAAAGCTGCATGCAGGCTAACAGTGACTGGTAGGCTAATAGCACCCTCTTGGGAGACAAAACTCAAGACAACAAACCATCAGAGTGGCCTGCTTCTTCATCGGTCTCAGCCCATCTCTGCCTTTGGTTCAGGAGTCCGTCTGTGTCTTCATCCACCATCTTTTGCGGGAAGGTGATGCCATCTCCTAAGCTTCAACGCACGAGATACAAAACAATCATTAGGGCATTTCTCAGGCACAGCCATTCAGTGCACAGCAAACCAACATCCAAAGGCACAACACTTTTTGAGACTGAGACAGCTTCATATGCAAAAAAGATTAGAAACAACGCAAAAATGCACAACTTCATCGGGCTATGCAAGGTTTTAAGCTGTGCAGCTCTCTGTAGTGACACCAGAGGAAATCATTATTAATGCTGCGCATCTGAGGAAAGGGCCTTGCAAAGTACAGTCGAACTTCTTTTGCTAACAAACAATGGTGACAAAACACGCGTTCAAATAATTTCCCAGCTCACATTTGCAAAATTCTCCATGAAGGTGTCAAATCTGTCTATTCAGCTCATGTGCAAATGCCAACTCGTCTATAACAAGACGAGCACTCAGTGGTTTCAATGTCATGGCAAGGACGATTCATCAATGAAAAGCAACAAGAAAACAGCACAGAGCTGTCACAAAAGTACATTAAAAGGGGCCCTGAAACTGCACCTTTCTGCTCCCTTCTGTGCTTAGTCTAATTTATTTGCCCACACAATTTAGTCGGGCTCACTAGCATTCCACCTAAGTACTACACAGAGTGCCACCAATGGCTGGCCTCCTTATGCGAGGGGAGAACAGCACGTCTACACAATCATCGCCAAGATAAGAACAGAAGATTGCTTGTACTCAATAGGTTAAGTATCAGTAGCATTGTAAGTGCAATGCAGGGCTGTGCATGAGCTCTGCCCTAGGCACGTGTTAGCTCTGTACCTTTCAACACCTTAGAAATGCTTAGGAGAGGGAAAGCCCCAGCGGCACAGAACACCACTGTCCGACTAACTTGTTTCATGGCCCCTTTAAGCAGTAGGAACGGTACTAGACGACTAAAATTGTGGTCAGCAACACAGTAATTCAAGCAAAGGAGTATCATGGTGCAATCTGCCATAAAACACTGTCATCGTGAAATAAAGAGCATGTGAGAGCAGCACTAGAAGTAAATTTAAGTTAGTCCGCTGTAAAATACACAAAAAAATGTGCCCAACCAGCAAACAAAAACACATGAACGACTGCAAACAAATTAAAAATATAACCCTTAGAGTTCATAATTAAAGCACAACGTAGCATTAAGCTAAGATTTGTTAAATGCAAATTATGCTAATCTTTTTTAATGCAAATTAAACTATTTAGCGATAAACTGACATCACCATAAGGAATAGCTGTTATGACCTACACACCCAGGCTCCGATATGTACAGTCAATAAAACACTAGAATATTTTAAAATTCTTGCAAGTTTAATACTGCAAGCAATAAAGGACGGCTTAATATTGTGACAATGACAATGAGGCATATGTCTTTTACTGACAATATTATTTTCTTAAAATATTTGTCCATTGGCATGGTCACAGCTACATTTGACTATTGCAATACACTAAAAGCAGTAACACGGACTGGTTGCTTCTCTATATTCTGTTATCCTGCTGTAATCTACAAAGCCCTCAACACAGTCCTGCAGAAATACACTGCTTATCCTTGCCCATTCTAGATGCAAGACTTTAGGCAGTTTTCTAAATGAAATGCAGTGAACCACAAGATAAGCTTCACAAGAACCACAAATCTAAGCAATGCAGAGTCATTTCAAAGTTATGCTCAAATAAATTCAATATAAGCTGTAATAAAAAAACAAAACAAGAGCTGAACTTTTACACTGTGGGAATGCACAGTCCAATATATTTAGACATGGGACGAGTGGACATAAGTGCATTTTAGCATCATACAGCACACGGAATAACTGAGCTACATTGCACTTATTTGTTTTTGCTGACTGTGTCATAGTGACAAATTAGCAAATTTTTATTTTACCTTTCAAACAGTTACTTCTAAACCCACACAGCACACATAAAGGACCCTGAAGTAATCTTCAAGACTGCTGTGGAAGATTAATGTGGCCATGACTATGCAAGCTGCATTGTTATTTGCTATTTGGCACTAACTTTTGAGGTGCATTATCTTTTGCTACATGCTGTAAGTATGAAAAGTTCTCAGAATCCTGTTTTCTTACTGTCGTTACTGTAGCTACCAAACAGTAACAAATGACAAGTGATTTTTTTTTATCTGGCAAATGCTGCAAGAACCTGGAGCATTTCAGCCTGCAAGTACCACTACTGACAGTGGACAACAATGTTTGACTGCGACCATTTTATGCAATTTTGCCAACAACCTGAGGTTTCAACAGCAGCCTTCAAAGAGCGTCTCGAGGGCACTCCGACAATCAGCGACAATGCATATATTCATTTCAAACAGGTGCACATGCTTGAAAGTGATGCAGTGCATGCCACAGACATTTCCACATAGCAACACACACAGCATGGCTAGCACATGCCACCAACCATTCATCCAAAAGAAGAGCCTTGCTTTCTCTTGTAGATCGAGATTTTTGCCTGACAGGAGGAGAAGCAAACAGCATGCATGGGAAAAAAATATAAAGAGAAAGAACAGCAGTTTTTCAAAGCCATGCATGGTCTTCCTACATGTTCCAATAATATGCACTCAAGCTCATAAATGCCCATACTACTTAAGTGCACTCAGAACAGCTCACCCTCAAGACTGTACTGTGGCTGCATCCCAATCATTGCTGACAAGCAAATGTTGGCTAAAGGGATCGTCTGGCTGAACAAGTGCTCAAAGCTTTCAAATGTTTATGTCCTACATTCAAAACAACCAAGAGATTTTGTTTTAGCCACATCTGAACTGATGAAGTTTTCACAGGGGCACCGTTAGCTAGATTAACCGCAAGGTGAACCTGACAACCTGTGCACTGCAGTACAAAAGACCAATTGTCATGCAAAATAATAATTTATTTTTCCCATAAATATTTGCTGAAGACAACTGCATTGGTGTAAAGGTCCTGGAAAGCTGGGTGTAATATTAAAAAATAACACAAAAACATGAAAGAGAAAATACCAGCAAGGCCAGGTATTGTCAAAGCATCGCATGGGATCTGATGCCACACACCAGTCCTTGCACCAGCTTTTCACCAAGTGCAGAGCAATGCCATAAATTATGCGTCAAATGATGATGTTATGAGTTGCTGTCCTTATTCCTGAGAGATCAAAATCACATTTCACATGAGGCACTTTTGCCATTGTTTTAAAAGTGCCAGGCAATCCCTAGGTCACATATTCCCCTGAGATCACCGCATATACTGTCACAGAACAGAAGTATTGGCATCACCGGAGCTGCAAAGGAACTGGACTTCCTAGCAGTCTAAGTGCACAAGCTAAAATTGAAAGGTGCAGCCTGCACGTGTCCACTACATCTGCAAAGCACCTGACTGCGCCCTGCAGCAAAGAAATACATGGGACAAGGCCAGCTCGCAGTGAAACCAAAACTTCACCCCAAAATGTGTGGTTGCACTGTGCACACTCCCCTCTGTTGTTACCTGATGAGGCCATTCTCATCCCAAGGCGTCGTGTCTAAACGCAAACAAATTGAATTATTCTTGCGACTCCAGTGGCATCTAAACATTCCCCCTCAACAGCAGGATACAATGAGGTGCCCAACTGCCTTTTTGGAGATGAAAAGATTATGAATACTGTAGTAGTACATTAAACTTACACATGACCTCAGTTACATTTGAAGAAGTTTAATATGGGACAGTTCACATGTGGCAGGTTACAATCATGTAATGATCTCCTGAACTCCAATATTTTAAATTTTTCAGAAGTTTAATCTTGGCCTCAAAAGGATGCTGAAAAACTTAGACGAGGTTCATGTGGTGATAACCTTTTCAACACATTAACCTTGCTTCCAATTTCAAGTGAACAAAAAAAACAAAAACCAATCCCCACACCGCAAGACAGGTTAATATAATGCCATAGATTAGTGATGCATTGCCACATTTCTCTTCCCTCCATCAAACCTTAAACATATGAGTGTAATTAACACTAAATTTTTAAAAGAATACAGCTAAGTTTTACATAGCAAACAAGCAAACATCTCAATGAAATATATATGCGCATAGTTAATAATGAATTCAAAACATACTGTATTCTGTAGACTATCAGACCCTTCAAATGCAGCAACAGTATTAGAGACAGCACAGCCTGGCTGCTGAGCTGAAAGCAATGCAAGATTGGTTTTGTGGCTGCAGTAGCCTTTTTGCTGCAAGCAACAGCAAAGCAACAATGACAGCATACAGCAGCATCAGCCATCTTCAAAGCTGAGCACAGGCAAGCTGGGCATGAATATGCAGTACGCCACATGATTTGCAAACAGTCCAGCATCTCTCCACAACTTCGTTTTTTTTTTTTTTCAACATTAGGCAAGCAGAAAGAATACCCTAAGCAATGGCTCCTCTGAGCATGGCACAGCATGTAGCATGAAGCAAGCAGGGTTTAAAGGCAATGCCAAATCAATGCATTCTGGCATGACACGAATGTTTTGAAGGTAGAGTCAACTTTTACTTCCCTGAGCCCAGGAAAAACTAAATTATACACCAGGAAGGAAAATAAGCTCCATTGATTTGTTAATGCTGGCTCATCAGGAAGTACACCAACCTGTCAGAGCACCACTCTTAATGCTCTGAAGAGAGGCAGCCAGTACAGCCTTATGATAATAAGTGGATGCTTGCAAGTCTAGTAACAATAAAAAGTTGCCAGCTACTAACCCTGTCACTGCTTTTTGCTGACACTGTGCTTCTCAGTCGGAGTCCAGTTAGTCCTCTAAAATAGTGTCTAATGCTGCGATGACACAACGTGGCCATTATAAAGCTCCCCAACCAAAACTAATTAAATTGTGCACTCCTCCTGACATATCATGCAGCAGCAAGGCGATGGTGTCATGACAACATTAGTAACTGTAACTTTCATAAAAACTGCATATTACAGGATGAAAGGGTCCTAACTGGTGCCATTGGCCAGCCTTTCCTGAGCTATGCAATGAGCCAAAGCCTTGAAAACAAGCGCCATCTCGGTGACTAAAGTGAGCCCGAGTGTCGGCTTGTCCACAATACAAAACACGCGAATCCAAGTGCTGCACGAGAGAATAAATTTTCCTGCTTGCCACTCAGCTCGCATACCAGCCATGCCACAGCCAAGTCTACCAGGCAATGCTAGGCCCTACGCCATCCCTCTGAGTGACAAGTACAGAGAACAAGACTAATTCAGGCAACGAGAAACATGTGGCTAACCTTGCCTGCGCCGTGCTCCCCATGGAGTTGTACGAACTGGCCAGTTGGGTGCGTGTTGGATAAGTCACCCCATCACCCAGGCTGTCATGCACAGAGAAGAGATTGCAACAGGGGCAAATGTTTGCTTGCAGTGGTGCCTCGTCATAAGGGACTCAACTGCTCTCGCAAGCACCTGCACTCGGGACAGCCCCCGTGAGCTAATCTCATGCGGATGCATCTTCCCAGATTCATAAGGCTGTAGCCAGAAAGGGTGAACATAGCAATTTGCTTATCAAGTTCTATGCAAATTTGTTTGCTAGCATAAGGACACATTGCAAAGAACAGTGGACGTGCCAAGAAGGCACAGAACAAAATATGCATAACTTCAATAGTTTAGCACACTACAAGTGCACGATTCAAAATCAAAATTATTCTATGAAATATGCCAAACAGATATGTTAAAACACACATGTGCCCTACACCCCATCTTAGAAGCCAATTTTATGGGGAACAGGGCACCCTGTACACAAGTCCTAGTACTACTATGATCATATACTTTGACACATTGGTAGAGCAGGTGTTTCAGTCCTTTAAGTCTATCTGTAGCTTTGCACCTAGACTTCAAGAACAACTGAACACAATGCCGCATTGCATTTTCTTCAGAAGCGGTGAAAAAAAATTATTACCACAACTATATATTTGCAGAGAAAAGAACTGCCCAGGTGCAGGATGCTCCCTGGTCTCATGAACAGATCACAGAAGAGGACAGATGTAGGAACACGAGCAAACCAGAAGCATCAAGCCGAGCCACAATGTCTGCAGCAGCGACACATAAGCACAGTCCCCAGGCTCCCTTTCTTGTTCCCCTTCACGGTATCATGCCTACTATGAACTGTATTTTTCCTGCAGGACTGTGTTTGTTGCTACCACTAGCTCCGTAACAAAATATCTGCATAGTTTTAATAAAAATACCATGGCACTCACTGTACAAAACTATGGCCATCTGTCAGCAGATCAGCTCTTTTAAAACGCACAAAATAATAAACCGTATGAAGAGATAGTCGGTCTCACACTCAGCCACCACAGCATCTTAGGCCCAATACACTAGGCACAAGATCTCCAGAAACAAGTGTGTTTGCACTGCACTCAATATGGAGAAACTAGATGTCAAAGTAGCTGTCACTTCTTGCTGCAAAAGAAATAATGAAACCATTTGCTACAAGTCTGCCACCTAACCTTATCTGGAATGGTGAGAAAAATATGGGAGTGGTATCCAGAAATGACGGCAGTTGTGCAACATGCAAGAGCCCCAGTCACAGCCTTAGGTCATGCAACATAAGCTGCACTTCAATCTCACAGTGTATACACTAATGGCAACCATATTTGCATGGCTTGATATCTGCAAACAACCTCATTGTGAATACTTCCGAACCTCACCACTATGGCTTTAGAGAAAAACCAGTGGTTCACCCTGCAGCAAAGAATCATGTGGCAAGCGTTGTCCGCAAGAGTCTGCATGCTGAAACTTCCTGCATGACTTTGCACTCTTGTGCACACTCAATACATCTGCACACTTGCTCATGATGTATCAGGAGAAAGTGAAGACAAAGGGAAAGCACCTCGTGAACACAGGCAGCATCCAGAGACGACGGTTGTCACCAAACACCTCAGCAATATTGGCCTGGTGGCCAAGACTGAACCCATGCTTGTCAGGGCCAGTGCGAAATATTGGTGGGCGGAATGCCTCTGCAATGACGAGAAAGAGAAAAAAAGAAAAGGCTTAGCAAAACTAGGCATTCGAGCAGAGATGCAGGAGTGATATGTAAAGTGTTCAATATTGCCGAACTGGCACCTTCAATGTTTAAGCTCGTTCTTCCTTTCATTTTCTCACTTTTTGCGGCAATATGCAATAGGCAACATGCAGTTTCCAATCAAACTGCTCCTGAAGGTCTGCTTTCTTAAAGCACTGAAGCCCACGCGTGCGATGTGTGCACATTTCCAAAGGTTTGCTCGAGCAGTATGACAAAACATGGCCTCATTTACATACTGTTCCCTGCACAACAACACAAGTCACAATGTAATATCTAAAGCTACAGGGGCAATGAAAGAAACACTGCGTAACCTATAAGGCTAAAAAAACAAATTTGGAGGCCACTGGCTCTGCATTCCTTTATGATAAGGACCTTCCTCTTCGCTTAGAATGATAGGAATTGAAAACAACACTTTTTGCACAAGCTTTGCTTAACAACCCAGAAAAAAATTTGGTGCCTATCTAGTTTGCCAGCAGGCAATTTCAGTGCAGGACCACCGTAGCACATTTTATTCTGGGTAACAGACAGCGCTAGACACCCTCTCTGAATCGGTTTCATCCAGGTCATATACATGTTTGGGGCGGCATTAGCCAGTCTTATGACCGTCACGTACCCTCACAAAAGTACCATTGCCAATACAGCCAAGTGTTTCACAGCTCTGGAACTGAACCCACACAGCGTCGAAGACCACGACAGCCCTGCCCTACTGCCAAATTGCATAGCCATGTTGGTGCAATGTTTTCCTTAGATAAGGGCAGACAGATACTTGGCTGCAGCTCTACAGGTGACACTTGTTACCAGAGGTGCATGCTGCGTATGCTACTCTACCAATCACAAACAAGCTCATGTGCTACTGCACTGATGGCCGAGTGGTCTAAGGTGTCAGGCCAACAGCACGCTCAACATCACGCAGGCAGTTGCTAAAATCTCATTTAACCAAGTTTCTTTTCTGTACACCAAAACCTTTCAGACGGAAATTCATGCTTGTTTTGACTTTGGTTTTGGAGCCAACTTCGCTGTAATCTTGAGATGAAGTTCAACGAAGATAGCAGAGAAGGAAAGCTGAACGCAGTTAATGCTCAGCCCTGTAATGCCCAGCCATTAAAAACATCGGATGAAAGTTGTTTCATTACTACTGATCCTTTCACTGCAAAAATGTTAAAAACTAAGATTTTTTAAGAGGCCATTAGAGCATAACTAAACTTGGCTCATTTTGATGATATCTAAATATGCAAGAATGATAAAACTGCGAACAAATACACAGACACATACAATAAATCAAGAGCGAAACTCATAACTTCTCTGTCACCTGCCTATGCAGCATTACAACCACAGAAATTATAAGCTTATATGCCGTTAGGGTTAGCTTTTCCACAATTTTAGCTTCCAACAGACCTCCTGCACCTCCGCCAGCTGGTAACTTGAACTTGCTAGAGTAAATATGCTTGAAAACGCCATTTTTGCCATTATGATAGCAATTTATGTAGTTTTGCAAGCCAAAATAAATCTTATTCGTTTTTACATTCTGCATCACAGGTGATATGCCAGGCATGATATACTGGATTAAAAATGGAATACCCCCCCGCCACCCAAACACACATTCACAAGCAAGGAAAACACCCATCCCCCATTTTCTTTATCACTAATCATCCTACACAATTTTGATTGAAACAGGCACTGGACCAACAACAGACAACTAGAAAGCTTAAAACGTCACTTTGGATTACATACACATGCACACACACGCATAAAAATAAAAAAGTTTCTTCCTGTCCGAAAAGAATCCTTAAGTGTCAACTACAATAGCAATTCACTAATCACTGACCCCAACTAATGTCAAAAACAGCCAATCGGTCAATGTCAATCGTTTTCCATTCCTTGTGAAAGCAGTTCTTGCATTTAATAATAAATGCGAGAGTTCATTTCGATGTTACTCGCCCCTTCATGGCAGTAAAAAAATAGCATATTTATCGAAAAAAATATTGTCATAAATAAAATTAACAAATTAGGCCAATTTCTGAAAGATTAAAATGATGAAACTGAGCATATACACTCAAGCACATACCACGAAACAAAATACTACTACCGTAGCAATATGCACATTAAATTTTAGACTGTTTTGCTAAGAGGGTTCCCATTTACAGTGAGTGATCTTAAAGCAGGCCTTGGGCACCTCTGGAGGCTTTGCAGGGGGAAATATGTTGGCATTTTGTGAGGCTGTGACAACTGATATGATATTCCTTTGGGAGCACCAACAGAAGTAGTGACATTTGTAGTCTGTGTCAGACATGATACGCGGACAAACTGCAAAAAATTAACATACTGAACAACTATCTGAAGTGCTATCGTCTGCAGAACACTAAGCCATTTCAGAACAAAAATACTGATATGACATGAACGGAAAATAATACAAAGCATTAAAAAATGCGCACAAAAATCTGCTTCTGTATATGCAGGCAGTCCATTTTTGCACGTACTATCGGGGATAAAAGTCTCTAGACCACATGCTCTGTAAATGAAGCAGACAGCTCTATTATTAGCCGCCGGCTGGAGACCACACTTGCGGAAGTAAAAGAACGAGATTTTAGCATTCACCTCCACAAGTGCGATCTCCAGCTGGCGGCTAATAATAGAGCTACTGACTTCTTTTACGGAGCACACGGTCCATAGACTTTTGTTCCCCCCCCCCCCCCCCCTGCTGTATAAACAACAATAAAAATGCTATATAGATAAGCACATGGGTGCTATACAAATGTTTAGATGAAAATGAGGTCACACACCCAGTGTAGAGCGGTTCACCATGACCAGGAAGCAGTGATATCCAAAAAGCGAGACCAGGCTGATGGCAAACATGAATGCAACAAAGAACAAAAATAAAATGTGGAAACGGCCCCAGCCTTCAAGGTCATTCTGAAAGAGACGTGGAAGGTGTCCTTGGAGAAGACAGTCACACACATGCAGCACTACAAATACGACTTGTCTTAAAACAGTATTTAGGAATGTAATGAAAACTTTCGCGGCTCCAAAAAATTGGCTAGGCAAAAAAAAAAAAAATTAAAGACCAACTGAGAGGCCACTAAAGTCCACAGTCCTTTCCTGAAAATGACATGCAGCTTTACCGCATTGACTTGTATAATGAACACGCTCACATTATGAATGCCCTCCTCCTTCTTAATTTCAGCTTCAAAAAGTACGCTTTTTTTCCCCTCTCGTGATAAAATCTGCCTTTTTTTGTGGTGGACAGTCTGCTGGTGACGATAGTGAATGCTAGCAGGCACCCTTTTTTAAGCACTGAAACAATGAAACAGTAATACAAACTGGCATCAGTCGAATGTCAAGACTGCTATGCAGCTTGCAGGACAAACCGCTAATAACAATGCTTGGCAAGGAAACCAAGCCTGGTCGCGAAAGGGTTTTTAAGTTTTATCTGCCATGTTAATGACTGTAGCAATTTGTTGTGGCTGGGCTTCGCGCTTAATACTGCCAGTAGTGCTAGAGTGAACTCTAGTTGTGCTTCCTTGGGTGGCATTATGGACTGCTACGCAAGTTAAATGTGCAGATTTAAGATAAAAGCTGTTGGCTAAGCTCTTGAGCGTGGCAACCATCCTGACCGGTGAACTTTAATTTATTTAGAAGGCAGGTCGTACTGGATGAAGTCTCATTCCAACAGCCCAGTTTCTGACCCAATTTTACTGCTTAAAATTTTTTCCGAATATTTCCCCATACGTAACAAACGCGCCCTCAGAATTTTCGGAAAATATTTTGAAGAAAAAAATGTGTCCATTATGCAAGTAAATATGGTAACTTTGAGACAGAGAGGCATCACCAGCAAAGAAATTGAAAATGCAAATGTAGGGCTATTCAAGGTCAAGAGGATAAATTGTAAAGCAAAAAAAAAGTTACAAAATGCACACCAGAGATAACTGAATGACATTCGATGAAATGACCTACAGAAGGAAAGAAAGAGAAGGGGGTAACAAATATTTTAAACCATGTTAGTATTTTCACATATATCTTCCTCTCATCCTATTATTCCTTACAAAGATAAGACCATGCTACTTAAAAAAGAACGTGTTTCTGATATATCTTGAAATATTTATAGTAATCCAAACTGCATCCATTTGGGATGTGTAGCACGAACTTAGCACAGCAAAAAGGAAATGCAATTCAAATGTTCCTTAAAGGCCCAGGAATTTGGCAAAAAAAAAGGCAAGGATATGTGCATGGCTGATTATAACAAGCACATGCAAGCTAAGGACTCTTCCTAGCTGTGGCAAACAATCCCCAAGGAGCTGAATGCCCGAGAGGTGCTATGTGCCATCTGCTACACGAAATTTATAGCGAAGTTGACACACGCTGGTTTGTTACAATAGCAGGCCATCACTTTGGATGCCACATTCAAACAAACTACAACACATGGTAGCTCCAGTGCAACCAATATTTTCACACATAAAAAAAGTCTTCATCATGCAATGTTCAGAAATATTTTAGCCCTAAATTTTAAGAGTTACAGTACGTTATACTTTCACACAAAATGTTTTGTTGCAAACCATTTTGGACTAGATTTGTAGGCGCTACATTATATGCAAAAAAGACATCCTCTAAGAGGTTATACCCTACAACGCATAAACACTAAGCAGCTGATATCTTATGGCCCTACCTATTTGCCAAGTTGTGGCAAGAGGGTGAACAGAAAACTGGCATGCAGCGAATAAGAAGGTACACTCAAAGTATGCCACTAATGAGTTTGTAACAATATTGAAGTAAGCACAAGGACAACAAATGCTATAATTATCACAATGGTAACAAAGAACTAGGTGACCTACCGTCCAGAATTTAATGAAGAACTGAAGTGTTGTTGCAGCCACAAAGAGGCAGTAGATTAAGGAATAGGCCAGGAAAAGAATGAAGTACTTGTAATTTGTGAAAGACACACAGTTGTTTACCCAAGGGCAATGATGGTCCATCTTCAATATGCACCTGACAAAGAAATGGCACAAATTCACCCACAAGTACTCAAGCCATTTGCCCTTTGTGTACAAACACTCCCCCTGCATTCGCCTTTTTTACCAGCATGACCTTCGCATCTTCTTTGCGCTGAATATAACAGTTTGCAATAAAATGCACGCAGTATGAAATCAACTTGAGCACTGTGAGAGAGTAATAATTTCTTAGTGCGCAAGCCATTGTTTTGTAATGTTACCAAACGCACCATTCATTCTCCTCATAACTACGAGAAAAACTTTTAACATACTGCCTTACAAAGGATTTCAAACCACAACAGACAGAATATACTTCTGTTATTTATGTCGCCAAAGCAAATTTATTTCACAACATAATCATCAGTAAATCAAGATTTTTGCATCAAAATTAGGTACAATACTGGAGATTCCCGTTAGGACGGACATGGTAAAAACGAATTCTCTGATAAGATGAACAGTGCGAGACCATTTGGTTGGTTTCCCATAGGACTCAATGAAAATAAAAGTCAGCTTAAGGCGAACTCCTTCTCACGCGCTTCGATTAAGACGAACTTTCACAGTGACCACGAACCACAGTGACCCCACGCAACAGCACTAAGGGGCATCTGTGCGGCAGTGTCAAGGGCAGAGAGCGAGAGAAAAGAAAAAACAGGTTGCTTCTACACAAAAAAGTGCGCCCGCACAAGAAGGCTTCTGCATACCTTCACACAAACTGCGGGGAAGCCATGTTGCAGAAGCGCGCTTTCTTGGGGGGAGGTGAACTTGGCAGCACAGATAAGGCACGGCATCGTTGTGCCTGTGCTAGCACAGAGACCTGACATGGTCAGATTGCGGCACTGCGCGCACGATGCGAGCCACATGTTGCCTCCCGCAGACTAAAAGGTGCGCATGCGCATCGTGCCCCTGCTCAATGAATTGAGGCTTTTTAAAAAACTCTGAGGCCGCATTTTCAATATATGCAGAGTCGCAACATGTATTATTGTAGCGCAGAGATGGCCTGATACCGGCCCCATGCGCATTGCCTGCAACGTACGAAAAGGCACGTGGTGTGCCTGCTCATGGAGTTAGTAACAGCTATGCTGCAGAAAGAGCGAGATAAGAGAGAGAGGCACGGCTACTCTGCTGAGCACCTTCAAAGTGCTCAGAGACAGACGGAATGCAAAAACCAGAAAAAATGCACACACACACGTGCGCACATACACACGCGAATAGTAGCTGCTGTGGGCAACAGTAAGAAAAACAATAATCAGACCAGTACCATATTTAAGCACGATAACATGAGCTTGTTTCATGCTCTCATTCTTCAGTTCACTACATGCACAGTGCACAGTATATGCAACACTTGAACTGTGAATGCCAGAACATGAATATCCAATAAAAAGGTGTTTGTAAACATTGCACAGGTGGCGTCAAAAATAACTGGAAGGCGACTCAGTATTTAAAACCAAACAGCAAAGATCGACATTTATTGGTGTGCTGTGTAATTCGCACATTCACAATTAGCCTGCATATATGTTTTCAAGGATGCATGAAATGAAGGCGGTAAAATCCAAATTTTTATCTAATATTGCCTTCCATTTATTTTTGATGGCACCTGTACGTCAGAAATACCATAAACTGGCAGAACAAAGGCGTTATTATATTTGGAAAGGGCCTGTTGCAAAATGCTGGAAGTCAGCTTCTCTCCATAGCCCAAACCCTTTCACTATGGCAGCCAACCAGCTTGGAAGGCAGAGATAGGGTGCAGCATTGGAGTCATCCATTGTCAGATTTATGCTGCACCTCTTTCCTGCATGCTTCTACTCTTTGCTTGCAGGTACAA
Organism: Amblyomma americanum; assembly: GCF_052857255.1. Taxonomy (NCBI): domain Eukaryota; kingdom Metazoa; phylum Arthropoda; class Arachnida; order Ixodida; family Ixodidae; genus Amblyomma; species Amblyomma americanum. The sequence goes on from NC_135500.1 coordinate 176,915,693, forward strand.
TTCACCCTCCGTGCTGCAGTCAGAAAGGAAGGGTGCTGTGTCAAAGCACTGCTTATAAGGCACAGAGTAGAAGTATTTAGCACTGCACCTAACTGCTCCCCCTAGGACGTTCCATGTCCCGATGGTGAAGGGATTTTGCTCTGCAGGAAAGCTGACTTAGGGAGTATTGCAAAGGGTCTATAACTTGCACATAATGAGGTAGAGATGAAATCAATGCCTTAATGAAAAAATTCCTCACAAAAGCTTGAATGCACTGCATGGCTGTCCGATAGCAACAAGAATGAGGCGCACTGCTGCTGGACACTTACTTTCCACAAACTGAACAGTGGTGTGCTCGGTCAGGCTTGATAAGGTGGCACTTCTCACAATACCTCACCACTGCAAAGGGCAGAAGGAAGGACGCCTTGCAAAGAACCGCAGCAGGGCTCACATGGCTCAGCGCAGCACGCCATGGTGCCATAAAGGCGGAGACAAGCAAAACTGTGACAGAGAACTTTGCTTATTATACTCTCTGAAATGGACCATGTTTTTATACCACGCCGCTATGCCAACATGACAGGGCAGAACAGGTGGCAACAAACTGTGTCTTATGCGCACTTTACTTGATAAATGGATCTGGTCCTTAAATTCATCCAGAAATTCTGAGGCAAGTAGTTCTGCAACTTGCAGATGTATGCACAAGTCCACTGCAAGCTGGAACAGATATTGCTACAAAAGAGAGCAACCTTCAAGCAGAACTGCTGCTGTGTTGCACTAACCAGGGAAGAAAAGAACCAAAGCTGAAAAGCCATGATGATAGCATTCTGCGCTGAATGCTGACACATCCAAACAAAAGTTACCTTGTATTGCTCCTCCTCACATAGAATATAAAAACGTAGAAAACCTAGTGCAACTCTTGGTTCTTTAAGTACTGCAGAAAAATAATTGTGAAATATCAAAATATTAAGAAATTAACTTCTTTTCATGTTTAAAAAAAAGCTGTAAAACGCAGAACCATGCCAAGCAATGAAATAGAAATAAAGAATGGTGCATAAGGACGGTGCATCTCAACAGGAAATATGAACTGAAAAATTCCTCAACACAGAAACACGCTACGTCTTCATATAAAACATCTATATGGAATACCTTTTGAGCACTAAGCCTGCACCTTATGACACTCCATAACATGGGCATTGGAAGTATTCATAAATAAACTGTGTAAATTAGACTCTCAGAACAGGCATGTAAGAAAATGGCTTTCCCTCTATACAACATAATAGGGCTATGTTACAAGTTCCACAGAAGACGTTCAGTTTCGGTACAATCTGAAAGTTCTGAAGTGTCCTAGCGGGATTAATAATTAATGACACAAAAAAACATCTCTTGAGAACATTGCATCCAATTTGTGTAACAGATACAATTAAGCATACTTTTTATCTATTTTTTGGGAGCTTAACAATTATTCAGATTTCCCCATGCTTCTAGCTCAGCACTCATGTAAGCACTTTATTTTATCTGCTTTTTAGAACTAGGTGCCCTGCACAATCAATAAATCACTAAATACTTTGCCACCATGAACCTGAAAATTTGTGAAAGTGAATTTCTTCATTACCACATTTTTTCAGTATGGTTGAAAGTCCAGTACCATTAATCACGAATGTGGACTAATGGACAAAAATGCCAATTTTTCATGTCCCCGCATACCTCTCCGCACTCCATGCGCATACATTATCTGTCACAAAGCTAATGCAACTGCCTTTCGTTTTATGACCGCAGCAGCTACAGCATCTCCTGCACAATGATGTCTGCAGCTGAATCTTTTACCTACCGCACTAGTCCACGTGTGCCCGTTTCATGGGTCTTGATAGGTCTGTTCTTATGCGGGTTATAACAATGAATGCACTAGCTAATTTTTCCTGAGAATGTTGCAGGCTTTGGGGAAAAGTGTTCTATCAATCACAGAACTTGGTCCCTTGACAAACTCCAAGAAAAAAAAAAGGTAAAACCTTAGCAGCACATGACCATTGGAACAGGTCACTTTCACGTTGGAATAGCATAAGTCACACAAAAAGCATGTCTGCCACACACAAAATATAAAGACGGGAAGCTAATAAGCACCTGATTCTCTGAGAATGGCAAGCTCTCACCTCCTCCAGAAAAATACACATACAGTATTGTGCACCTTTATCATGAAGACTTAAAAATTTTCCTGCCTCAACCGCCAGCTTGTTTACAGAAAAACTGTGCACAGCTTGGGTATTGCGGTAACTTCTTTCGTAGCAAGATTGACAACGGTACTCAACCGGTTCAGCCATGCATGATGCAAACACGTAATCATCACCCCCGAGAATGACAAACCGAAAGCCGCCAACGCGGAGTTTTTGCTGCTGCTGATGATGATGATGTAGCCTTCCCTTTGTAACGGGTGGGCGCCTAACAAGGGTGCCCTGGCTGGATACACACACACATAAAAACAATAACACTATCAAGCCGAAGGGTAGTGGCGGCGCCATCTGTTGTCTAAAGAGAAAAACACCACAACGCGAAAGGTTTGCGTCGAGGTAGGCATTGCAAGCTGCGGGGATCCGCTGATGGCTCCTATCGCTGGCAGCTTTCAGTTCGCCGATCTTGGCGCAGACGATTACGGATTTGCATTATGCGCGACTGAACCAAGTAAGTATATTGTCAAACTTGCTGCGAGACAAAAGTTACCACAATATGCAAGATCAGTGCGCAGTTTCTGTAAACAGGCTAGCGGTTGAGGCGGAAAATGTTTTGATGGTTCATGGTTTATAGGAGTTTAATGTCCCAAGGCGACTCAGGCTATGAGAGACGCCGTAGTGAAAGGCTCTGGAAATTTCGACCACTTGGGGTTCTTTAACGTGCATGACATCACACAGTACACGGGCCTCTAGAATTTCGCCTCCATTGAAATTTTACCACCGTGGCCCGGATCGAACCCGGGAAATATGTTTGAAAGTCTTCAAGATAAAGATGAACAGTACTGTAAAACACAAACTTGCCGCAAATGCTAGCAAGTTAATCAAACTAGCTATATTCTACCATTCACACAGCGATCTCTCAAAGCCACCTGAGACAAGGGCCGATAAAGGCTAACATTACAGTTTACAGCAACAAACATCTATGGCAAGTGAACTTACTTCCATTCATAGTCCTGCAGGAGACAGGCAGATTCTTGGCGAGTCGTTCCAGCATTTGCTTCTGATTATCTTCACTGGGTTCCTTCTCCAGACGCTCAGCTTCAGCTGGTGGCAGGTAGAACTGGGCGATAGTGCGGCAACTCTTTTATAAAAATGTCAGTTTGTAATGGAAGCAGTTTTCATTTTATACAACTTTATCATCTTCATCTCTAGGCAACAGGTGATTACAATATCTGCCCTTCTGCAAGAAGAGCAGAAGCCAGCAAAACACGAAACATGTCCTTACTTGCTTTGGAATGGTACCTGGCTCCGTGAATATGGTCTGCCAGTAGGACCACGCGAACATTGCGAAACAGGCATGATATCCAATCAAGTAAAACACTGAAAAATGGAAAAATGAGCACGAACAGATGGGAACGTTTGCAAACCGAATCTGGCAGGCAGTAAATCAAAGCACATTAAAGGAAGGTTTTTCATCTTGGTACATTCCATTATTTGCAGCGAACTTCCAAAGCCCGCATAGTCTAAAAAAATGTTAAAAAAGTAATAAAAGGATTTTGCAGCTTACAGCAAGCGCTTTATTCAATGATTATTCTAAGCCAAATAAACTAAATATTTTAAGACAAAACGATTCACTTACCTTTTTGGAATATGTTCTCAATAGTAACTGCAACGAAGATAAGAAACAGTTCATATAAAAACACACAATAAAACATTACAGGAGTTATCTTCCGTTGTGCAAAGCAACATCACAAGTTTGGAACCACATGAGATAGAGGAAGAAAATTTATTCGAAAATACTTGGCACCGTAGCGACGGAAGTTTCGAAACGCAGGCTGATTCAGCTACGGCGGAAATAAGACAACTCTACTGCTTGCAAACTGATGGTTACTGGAAACACCCGCGAATGCGAAAGCAGTCACCTTATCAGTGCCGAGCAAAAAATCGGCTTCAGAGCTATACACGATCAGTTTACGCGCAATATTTCGCCCCAACAACTAACGCAGATCAAGAGAAACAGCAAGAATCACTGCGCTGACGTTTTCCAACTCTCAAAGTCGGGAAGAAAATGAAATGGCTTACACAAACATAGCTGGATGACATAAGCGTAGTAGGACCAGGCTACTATGGTTGTGATGAACAGCACAGGGCACCACTTAAAAACGCGCACACAAACGGAACACACTGTTCCTTGCATTTTGAATAATCCCGGAGGCATCTTAACCCATTCTAAATGGACCCCGCTGCCCTGTAATGCCTGCTACAGGCCTGGCCAAAGCGTTCACAACGCACTGACGTCAAAGAGCAGCGGCCATTTTCTGCTGTTGATGTTCCTATCAGCGCCTTAAGCCCTCTAGCGTCGACACAGCAAAGTTGAAATTGAAGTAAATAATAGAACCACACAGAACCGAATTTTAGCCGTTTCACTGGCGGAAGAATATATGCCGCTACTAATAAGCTTTGGTGCGCTGCTTTTAAGGCTCTCTTCACTGAGAACACAGAGTACTGGTGGTACTGGTGCTGCCGGCGCTGCATCCGCTTTGCTCGGGCACTTCCGCAGCAAGCGTCAAATCGAAACCGACGAAACCAAAAACAGCATAGGAAGCGTAGGAGAGGTCCTGGTTTGGCCCCCACCTTCCGCAACCTTTCTTCGAACGAAGGTCATCGGTGGCTTGCACGTCTCTGCAATTATGAGTTTTAAAAAGCTTGGAGTTAAAGATTTGGACGTCAAGGACAAGAGAGTCATCATAAGGTGAAGTAGCTGATCCGTTTGGCGAACCTAGTAATTAAGTAGCCAAATTTAAGCGGCTGACCCCGTCAGTATGAAGTGGGAGCAAACGTCAATGGATTCGTGTTTCCGCGCGTCTGTACGCCGGACGCTGCTGCTAAGCATGAATCGTGCTGGAATTTCTTGTACGTTGACAGTATAAAAGTTGAGCCTAGTATTTGTTGCTAATTAATGTGTAGCGTAAGATTAAATGAAATGCACAATATAACGGTTTACATAATCGCACGCACAGAGATGTGCACACGGTTCATTTCTCAGCATAGCCGGTCTGGGTTTTGTACTGAGTGTCGAGTTCATTCCTTTAAATTGCGTGACCTTTCGCAACCTTGAATGTTCTCTTCGATCTTGTATGTAGAAAATTTATATCTGAACGATCGTTTTTCTTTTTTTGCTTTTCAGAGTCGACTTCAATGTCCCCTTGAAAGATGGAAAAATTACAAATAACCAAAGGTAAATGCTTTCGCGATCACCCGCTTCGACTTAGTGTAAGAGTGAACCGAATTTTGTCATCTTCTGTTGTTTTTTCTCAGAATTGTGGCAGCCTTGGACACCATCAAGCATGTTATTGATAAAGGCGCAAAATCTGTGGTGCTGATGAGCCACTTGGGCCGGCCGGATGGTCATGTAGACATGAAATTCACCCTCGCCCCTGTTGCTGAAGAACTTAAGCGCCTTCTGAACAGGTGATGTGAAGATACGTGAATAGTATGTATGCAGTACACTGCCCTGCACATTTTGTTCTTTAAGGTTAACTAGATTGTTTGTTTCATGTTTGCAATGCAGAGATGTGCAGTTCCTGCCAGATTGTGTGGGACCTGAGACTGAGAAGGCTTGCGCCAATCCTGCACATGGTACCGTTTTTTTGCTGGAGAACCTGAGGTTCCACGTTGAGGAGGAAGGAAAAGGAGTTGATGCACAGGGACAAAAGGTACAAAATTGTCATTGGGTGTGTAGCATCAGGCTGCTGCAGTGTGTGCTAGCTGTGGATTGTAAATGCAATGTGTTCAGGATGATAACCTTCCAGGGAAGAAAAGAAAACAGCCTCAAGTTTCGTTTTCTTCATTCACATCATACGAATGCTCTTCACATCATGAGAGTTTATGGTCAGATAGCTTCTCTGTGCATTTATATTGTTCTGGCATGACTTAATTTCTAGTACTAATTTACGTGAGGACTAAGAAGTGGAATTAATTCCCACATATTGTGCAATTACTGCTGCCAACTCCTGCAATTGGAGGAGGGTCAGTTTGTTTTTCATTTCCGATTTGACTTGTTGGAATGTCCAAACAAGTGCTCAAGTTTTTCTGTGCAGGAAGAACTCATTATATCAAACTTCACATGTTGACTCCATCGCATGAATCTTAAATGATATCAGACATACTAAAGTGCTAAAAGAAAAAGTACAGACGATCAGTGCGATTGATGTGTCAGAATATCCGTTAGCATGAATGTTCCCCCCGAATGGAGCAGCCATTGCCACCGATGGGTTCAGACCGTGCAAGCAGGTGGCATGATCCAGACCATCAGTTGCTGTGTGACTTGCCATACCTCCGCTTCACTCTCCCGATCCAACCTAGCAGTCACAGTATGATGTGCTACACCCATCTCCTCTCTCCCCTACCTACCATCCATTGCCTCCCACCCTCTCTTAGTCTTCTATCTCCTACTTTTCCTCTCAGCCGCCACGGTGGCTCATTGGTTATGGCGCTCGGCTGTTGACCCAAAAAATGCAGGTTTGATCCCGGCCACGGCGGTCGAATTTCGATGGAGGCAAAATTCTAGAGGCTGTGTACTGTGCAATGTCAGTGCATGTTGAAGAACCCCAGGAAGTCGAAAAATCCGGAGCCCTTCACTAGGGCGTCCCTCATAGCCTGAGTCTCTTTGGGACATTATACCTTACTAAACCAAACCATAAATAAAACTTTTTCCCTCATCTTCCCTGGAAGTGGAGAGGGGGATTTTCCTCTCCACTTTTCCACCCACAAGCAGATGCCTCCCACCCTCTTTGTCTTCCCTCTCTCCACTTTGCCACCTGCCTCTGGCAGGGCAGGTGGCAAAGATAAACTGCACAGCACTGTGCAATCTTGACCTCACCTCACCTCAACCTATCAGGAGCAGAGTTCTTAGGCTCCTCACATGTAAAAACAGCACATAGCTGGTCAGGGCCTGTGCACTCACCAATGACAGGCACTGCACTTTTCCACCATCAAACCTTCTTATATACAAGGATCTTTGTGAATTCTGCTCCTGATCAGGTGTAGGGACAACTATACACCCCCTTTCCAGTTTTTTTTTTCTCAAGTGTAGAAACTAGGCTTGCAAAAGCTGGAAAGGGGGTGTATAGTTGTCCCTACACCTGATCAGGAGCAGAATTCACAAAGATCCTTGTATATAAGAAGGTTTGATGGTGGAAAAGTGCAGTGCCTGTCATTGGTGAGTGCACAGGCCCTGACCAGCTATGTGCTGTTTTTACATGTGAGGAGCCTAAGAACTCTGCTCCTGATAGGTTGAGGTGAGGTGAGGTCAAGATTGCACAGTGCTGTGCAGTTTATAGTAAGGCATCATTAGTGAAGAAGACGACTGGCCGTAACTGAAATGGCAACTGCAGTTTGGCTTGCAGAACAGCTCTTTGCGCAGGGAGACAGTGCTGGTCAGGCCTTGCACCCCTCATCAGCATTGTAAGGCACATACCTGCCTATGAGTGAGAGTACAGGCCCTACCACAAGACACTTCTCATAAATAAAGGTTTCAAAGGTTTTGAACAGTTTAATTCAAGAACAAGGTTGCTGAATTTCATTTTCCAGGCGAATTAATGGAATGTGACTGCAGTGCCTTCCTCACTTTTATCTGCTCTTCAGACGACTTCATGTATGAAGAAAAAGGAACGCCGATCAAAAGGTTGTTTAAAACGAAGACGTTTCGGCTTCCATACGGAAGCCTTGATCACGGCTTCAAGGCTTCCATATGAAAGTGATCAAGGCTTCCGTATGGAAGCCGAAATGTCTTCGTTTTAAACAACAACCTTTTGGTCGGCGTTCCTTTTTCTTCATACATGAATCTTCTACCCGACCAGACGAGTTTTCGTCAGACTTAAGATTTCATTTCTCTTCAGACTTTGGTGAAATTCTGCTGTTTTGCTGCTGTTCTAGCTCCTTTTTGTTTGAAGTCCGGCTAACTTGTGACTCAAACCAGTTATCTTTTGTAGATCAAGGCATCTCCCGAGGCCACCGCAGCGTTTCAAGCATCCTTGACCAAGCTTGGTGATGTCTTCGTCAATGATGCATTTGGAACTGCTCATCGAGCTCACAGGTATTGTCACTTAATGGATTTTTCATCTTACTGTTTGGGTCTTGGATATTTGCTTTATTTTTGTTTAGACTCTTCAAATTTACAGCATTGTTGAAAAGTTTTCGTAAATTTTAAAAGGAGAGATAAGAAAGTGATACAAGCACCGCATGCTTTTCATGTGTATATTAGCTGCACGTCTTCAACAATTGTTTTTGAAGCCAAGCTCCAATCTCGTGATGGTCTTGAAAACGTGATTGCTGTGCAAAGTGGCATATCCTAACATGAGACAACTCTTCGTGTAGTTCCATGGTCGGAATCAAGCATGATAAGAGGGCTGCTGGTATACTGATGAAGAAGGAGCTGGACTACTTCAGCAAAGCCTTAGACAACCCTGCTCGGCCATTCCTTGCCATATTGGGAGGGTAAGCTTGGCTTCATGTGGTTGTTCAGTTTGTAATGCAGCGTTTTGTTGTATTCTTTCTCAGGCACACCTCCTTAGGTGTATTTTGCTCTGTGCCTGAGGCCATATGCTGGTAGTGAAATTACTAGGGCATATACTTGCTCTGGAGTTTACTGAAGGCCTTGTGCATGTGCACTTCTTTTCCACTTGCTCAGTGATTGCATATGGCACACTGCTTATTGTTCACATTTTACAGAGCCAAAGTCAAGGACAAAATTCAGCTCATTGAAAACTTGCTGGACAAGGTTAATGAAATGATCATCGGTGGAGGAATGGCATTCACTTTCCTCAAGGTCACGGAAAACATGGAGGTACTGTGACCCTCTGGCATTTTTTTGCCACCTTTTTGTGTGAAATGTTACCTCACTACTTCGCACCACTTTCAACAGATCGGAAGCTCCCTGTTTGACAGTGATGGAGCTGGGATTGTCAACAAGCTTCTGGAGAAAGCAAAAAAGAATAACGTCCAGATCCATCTTCCAGTCGACTTCGTTACTGGCGACAAGTTTGATGAGAAGGCAGCTGTTGGAAAAGGCAATGTGAAAACTGGAGTGCCAGCTGGTTGGATGGTTAGTGTTCACACTTTTTTTTTTGTGAACTTTGAACTTTGTGCTATGATCAGTACCTTGCCCCTATGGGCTTCCTTCTATATATCTTGGGATATGATTGATTTTGTTCAGACAGTTGCTATGCTTTCAAAAATAGTGAGCCTGTCCTGTTTACTCGTGCTAGTATTCTGCATAATAATAAACCATAGCTCAACTTCGTGCTCTGTTGTTTAAAACTGTGTTTTGTATCATGACCCTGAATTAAAAAAAAATCTTTTGTGAATAGCTAACAGATAAACGCATGTAAGCACATAGTTTATGTAAAAAATAAAAAATAATTTTTAATGCAAAGGCTAAGGTAAAATTTTAAATCTTCCAAATGAGCGGGGTGCCCATGTATCTTGCAGTTAGTCCACAGTGCTTTAGTTGTGTGTCGCCTTAGTGCTTTTCTACGGTTATGCAGTGCATGCATACAGACAGCTGTTTCTCATATTAACAGGGCCTGGATGTGGGACCAGAAAGCACGGCCAAGTTCCAAGAAGCTGTGAGGAGGGCAAAGACAATTGTGTGGAACGGGTATGTTTCTTCTTTGGGTATTCCAAGCGATGTGGCTGAATAGCCTAGCTTGAACTTGCGAGCCGTGAGTGAGTCATAGCATTTGTAGTGAAATTACACAGTTGAAACTGTTACGTGTCCTTAACTGTTTTTGCGCTTGAATTTTGAGGACAACAGCTGTGCTTTGTTTCATTCCTTATGTGCATGCTTCTTCTTATAGGCCAATGCCTGAAAAGAACTTTGTGGTGCAGCAACTACTGGCCTTTATCAAATGCATGGTTTATATGGTACAATGCTCCAATTTTGTCTTGTGATCCGTTTTCTTATTTTTATTTAATGAATGCTCTTAAAAGAGTAAGGAATTCAACCCAGCATGACCGCATGGTCCTTGCAACCATAAACTGCAATAAGAGATGGCAGTCATTGTCTCCATTCCACATGACTCAGTCACACACCACATCCTTCCTGAATTTTGGCTTCCTTTCTACAGTACTCATGGAAGTGCATGTTCAACTCATGACTTAATTAAGCACATTTACCTCAAGCAAACAAGTAAATGGGCTTAAAGTGCAGCCAGCTGATTTGAAATATCAATTGCATCAAAAATTGAGGGTAAGTTTGAGAGCTAAGTACTACTGCCATTTGTAGTTGGTTGTTTATATTTGCAAGACAAGAGCCGCCTCGGTGGCTGAGTGGTTACGGCGCTCCGCTGCCGGCCCTAAAGACGTGGGTTTGACCCCGGCCGCGGCGGTCGAATTTCGATGGAGGCAAAATTCTAGAGGCCCGTGTACTGTGCGATGTCAGTGCACGTTAAAGAACCCCAGGTGGTCGAAATTTCCGGAGCCCTTTACTACGGTGTCCCTCATAGCCTGAGTTGCTTTGGGACGTTAAACCCCCATAAACCAATAAACCATTTGCAAGACAAGAGTAAATAGTACAGCCAGCTAGGGGTAGATGTATCACATGGCATCTTGGAGAAAATTGTGCATTTTCTACATTGTATTGTATGTGTCTTTTCTTTTCTTGATAATGTTATCTGTATAATTTTATTAAGAGCTTTACAATTGAATGCAATCATTCTGCTTGATGCATCACTAGCATCTGTCTGCATCAAAGTTGGTTATTTAGAATTTCATCATATAACAAATCTTTGTCATGCTGTCGCAGATTTTGTACCACTTTCACTCTTTGTGCTACATTCAACTTTACATTCCATTGACTGGCAGTCTTGTACGGTGAAACATAATAAATCACTTTTTTCTAGGCCCATGGGCGTATTTGAATGGGACAACTTTGCTTCCGGAACCAAAGGTGTCATGGATGCTGTTGTCGAGGTCACCGGGAAAGGAACAATTACAATCATTGGTAAGCCATATTTGAGAAAAGGTGGCTATTAGCTGTGGGCTGCAGTATGTAGTGATCCAAGCTTTGGAGATGTGAGGCCTCAAGCTAACTTGACAGCCTTCCTTCAAATGTGTTTAAAAGCCTTTGAAATTGAGCAGTATCTTTGCTGATTTAAACTTATAACTTTAGTTAAAAGTTTCATTATTAGCTGCAAAGGCCAAAACATAAGCATTCAAGAAGCGCCATAAGTGCGCACGTATCTCAAACAGCAAGGTGAACTCTCTGAAGAAGAAAAGTGGAACTAGTCAATAAAATCTGACTTTCTGAGGGCAAGAGCGCAGGTTAATGTTGTGTGCGCATTCGCGCAAGGAAAAGATGGCAGCACAATGGCCAGTTGTCTCCTGACAGACGAGCACCCTCACTGCAGAGACCTGCTGGGTAACTGTTAGCGCTACGTCTTGTCTCATCTTCCCTCGTCCTTGTGCAGACTGCGCTGTTTTAGCCTTATTATGTCATACCAACTCACCCATCAGTCTGCATTTTTAGGCAGATTGGTTGCCCATGATGAAAACTTTAGCACTTGAAACACATGCGTTGTCCACTGCTCTCTTCCCCTCTGTGTTTCAAGTGGTACAGTTTTCTTCACATAATAAGCCTTGCATAATTTGTTAAGTCAGCTTCGCCTTGTTCTGCTTTGCTCCAATCACGGTATCACTGGTCTTCAGTACAATAAGGGCAAAAAGCCAGCTAGTGCCCCACAGGTCCTCATTTCATTGTCACAGTAACCATAGAGACATGTTCTGCTTCATAACACACGGAGGCTACGCCTACATATTCTTATCCGTTTTCTTAAAGAGTACGATGCGATAGCGCTAATGGGTGAATGCTCATACATGCAGAATTAGTCATTCTCTGCTTAACTTTCTGCGACGTGAGCTCCTTAACGTTATCGTGTTAATAGACAGTTCTACCATTAGAGGGGCATGCAATATTGAGATGTAGCCAGATTAACATTTAAGAAAGGGGTCTATTGTCTTTCATCCCAATCTGGGGAGACAAGCCTCTTTTCTGTTTAAAGGGAAAAGAAGTAATGTGAATGAGGCACAAAAGGCTGCTTTCCTGCAATAATTTACTGCAGTGTGCGCCTCATAGTAACTACTTGCTGTCACTTATCCAAGGTAAAGGGTACATATGCATCCCACAGATTAGTGCCAGACCACTGGCTTCATCATTTGCTCTTGCCGAAACACAGGTGGAGGGGACACCGCAACTTGCTGTGCCAAGTGGAACACTGAAGATAAAGTCAGCCACGTCAGCACTGGTGGTGGAGCTAGTCTCGAGCTTCTGGAAGGTGAGTTCAGTCTATTTTTGCATCTGGTCTGTGTAGTTAATGTCCTGTGGCGCTTGACAGAGAGTCCGCAAACCAAACTTTGTCCTCCTCCATTAGTAGTGTCCTGATTATGTGACAAAAGGGAGCATTTGTACCAAAACATCATTGTGACTTATTTTAACAGAATTCAGTAGACACAGTCTGTCATCATTACAACTAAGGCACTTTGGGTGAAAAATTACGAAAAATCACTAGCCTTCTTGACTATTAAAAAGCATTGCCTAATAGGGTATTTATAGTTGTTTGCACATACTGGTGTCAAAGCCCACCGCGCAGGTCCGTTTGCAGTAGTACAGTGCCTGGTTTTTGTATGAAATTATTCACAGCAGGTTGGCTTTGCACATGACCGTTTTATATACTTCCAAACTGAAGGTACTGATAGGCTGTATGTGCCAGCATTGCAGTTTCACCATTGGTCTGTAATGTCTCTCAAAACTGGCTGCTTGAATGAAAAGGCACTGGCTAATCTTGCCGACAGGGCACTTTGCAGAATTTCTTTCCTGACCAAATTTTATCTCCCATTTTGCAGGGAAAGTTCTGCCTGGCGTTGCAGCCCTGTCAGATGCCTAAAACGCAGTTCCTGCTTTTCTCAACTGCCGGCCTTTTGCCATTGTGTGTGTGGTGTAGCAGACATTTGGCTCTGCACAGAGCAAGAGTGCAGCGTCCTCCAAGGTTGCTTAGGTGTGCTCACATTGGCTTTGTGAATTTGCAGTTTTCATGTCCCAGTTCTGTGTGGCAAATAAAAGCTTGAAAGTGCACTGCTTCCATTTTTTTTTTTTTTCTGTTAGAGCTGGTGGCTTTTGCTTCACTGCAGCTTTTTGAGTACAGGGGCACTGCCACTCTGAATGCTTTGTGCACCTAATGCACTTCGGATGTGAAGTCAAGTGTTTGTCATTTGTGAACATATAGACCTTTTCAAAAAGAGGTCCTTCGGCGCCGCCATATTGGGCACTGGGCTGTGCTCATAGTACAGGAAAGAGTCGAGGATTAAGCTCCTCCACGTTCTCCGCACAGCCCAGAAAACCGATTTTCTCAAGGGTCGTGAAAAGGTTTATAGACAGAATCCGTATGTATACTAAATGTGAAACTAGCCTTGTGCTTCTGGAGTATCGCTATGAACCTGAACGGTCATGTGCCCTGAGCCATTCTTTCGGTTTGCTAGCTGTACATTAACAGCCGAGGGAGCAGAAGCAAACGGCAGTGCTGCTGAGGATGTGCTTTCTGGTGCTTCTTGGCGTTCACATCCATTTTTAGAGAAGTCTGATAAAAACGTGGCTTTTGGCTTGCATGCTTATATGTGCTTTGCACACTGCGCCCCTACTTGGTTGGTACACACGCAGGCATTGAGTGGCACCTAAGCATGCCAAGCTTGCTTATGCTTTCCTGCACTTTTCTTGCTTCATGCAAAAATGCACGCTGCTGCAGTGGTTAGAAAAAGGTTGTACTAAATAAACCACCTTCACAATGGCAACATTGAGACTTTAAAGGGGCTCTGAAACATCTTTAGAGAGGGGCAAGCTTAAAAACGAGAGGGGAAATGTCTTGATCTTTGGTAGATTCTCTTATAAACAGTGCTTTCGGACAATACTTATGGGCAAGGGATTCCCACCTGGTACTGTTTCCAGTGATTTTGCAGACTAAAAGCCGTTTAAATGTTAAAAAGGTGTTCTGGGGTCCCTTTAATACTGGTTTATGAAACTGGCTAAGGTAAGACAGGAATAATAATGCCATGATTGGTTACTTTTGCGACTCTCCTGCCTAGTGCAGTGGTGTGTAGTCCTGCCTACCTATAGTAGTGTAATGAAGCCTGACGAGCAAGGTCCCACAAGTGTATCCCACCTGTGCAGTTTAGGAAGCCAGCTGAGTCATCCTCATGATGATCGCCAACAAAAGAGATCAATGTATCTACCATTTACGATGAATGCCCTGTGGTCGTGAACAGTAGAGTTGCACTGTTCAGTGCTATGCCAACTTTAGTGAACAGCTATTCACCACTGCATAAACCACTGCTTTTCGATAGCTCCGCATTCATCCACAGGCACAGAGGAAGTAACACGAAATCCAGTCACCTGATCATTTGTTTACTTGTGCGAGCTTTCCCGGGCACAGAAGAATAGAAAGTACAGTAGTCTTTCGCACACTGTTATCCTGCTGCAAAAAGGAATGGAACAACAGTCCATGCCCATAGATCCTCATGGCATTCTTAATAACTAAAGACTGCTATAGAAAGCAAAACTTTCGAAAGGCCCACGAAACGGTTTTAAAAGTAGCCGCCGTGGTGGCTGAGTGGTTATGGCGCTCGGCTGCTGGCCCGAAAGACGCAGGTTCGATCCCGGCCGCGGCAGTTGAATTTCGATGGAGGCAAATGTCTAGAGGCCCGTGTACTATGCGATGTCAGCGCACATTTAAGAACCCCAGGTGGTCGAAATTCTTGGAGCCCTTCACTACGGCCTGAGTCGCGTTGGGACGTTAAACTCCCATAAACCAAAACCAAACCGGTTTTAAAAGTGTGTATAAAATGTGTGCATTTTGTAGAGCAAATGAATGCTCATGCCTTAGAAGCGAGCTGATAATTTACAAATAATTTTTTAATTCCCATTCCCACACCTCGTCCTGACTTCCATTGCCAGTCTCGCGCGCGAATCCTGCCGAACAACCAAATGCGGACCGCATGATGTCATTCGTGAGCGGCTTTCGTTGGCTTGCCAAAAACCACAAAGTTGTTCTTAGACGTAAGAGGTGGGGGGCATGGCTGGCTGGAAACGGCAGTGCATCGCTCCCTTCCCATCTCCCTTCTATTGTCATGCTGTGGCAGGGGGGTGACCCCCCTCCCCCCAAGAAAAAAAAAACTACCAAGAAGGGGGAAGAGGACAGAATGTTTTTCTTTGGGCCTTCACTTCAGGGTGCTCTCCAAGGTGGGCGGGTGAAGCTGATGGTGCAGGCAAGGAGTGTAGTTCCAGCCTGTAATCTTTCTTCTTCACTGGTGTGCGTGTTGAAAGAAAAAAGGAAGGGGGTAGTTTTTAATTTTCCGATATCGCTAGATCGAAAATTGTTGTGGGAAGGTGGTGGATAATTCAATATCTATGACACTTTCACTTTTCTTACTCTTGGTTCAAACTCTTTAAGGGGCCCTTTAAGAATTTAGAGCATGCCACAAGAAAACGTTATCACTGTGTACTGAATGCATTTGAGTGCAGTGGCTCTATTTTTAGCACAGACAACACAGATGAGAGCTGCGTTGAGGAGCATGTAGCTGAGATCTTCCACAGGGCTTCTTGTTTGGCAGAGCCAAAGTCTCTGGTCATGCTTACCTGACATTTCCACGCACACAGTTAATTCATGCTCTTTTAAGGTGGGCACTGCTTCCAATCTCCATGCACATCGTGTGTTTAAAAGTGCATTTAAATGTGTGCTTTAATCTCCAAGCTTTTGGCGAAAACTGAAGCAACAACTGGTGCCTTCATTTTAACTTGCACCTTTTTTTTATTTACTTGCCAGTTCTGTATCATGACTGATGTGAGGAGGATTTCTGTGTAGTTTTCTAAAATTCCAACTACTTTCTTTGTTCACCTGAAAACTCATGAATACGTTTTTCTTCAGTTTTTTTTTTTCAACACTCAATGGTTTCTATGAATACCGTATTTACTCGCATAATGAATGCACCCCCTACTTTGGGCGTCGAAAAGTACAATTTTTTTCCCTCGCGTGATGGACACACCCCTTTCTTTCGGGGCACAGTCTGCTGATAACGACAGTGAATGCTATCAGGCGCCATATTTTCAACGCCTGAGCAACTACTCAATAACCAAGCATCATCTGTCGAATGTCAAGACTAGTACATTTCACCCTACAGAATGAACAGCCGATAAAAATGTTATGCGAGGAATTCGAGAACCAGTAGTAGCCACACTTGGTCAAAAAGGTATTCAAGTTCGACCTGCCATACTAAGGGTTATCTCAACTTGTGTGCTTTTGGCTTTGCACCGAATGCTATGAGTTATGATAGGGTGAAATGGTTTGGTTTGGTTTGGTTTATAGGTTTTAACATCTTAAAGCAATTCAGGTTATGAGGGACGGCGCAGTAGAAGGCTCCGGATAATTTCGGCCACCTGGGGTTCTTTAACACACACTGACATCACACAATAGATGGGCCTCTAGCATTTTGCCTCCATCGAAATGTGACCGCCACGGCCGGGATCGAACCTGTGTCTTTCAGATCAGCAGCCAAGCACCACAACCACTGAGCCACCGCGGCGGCTGCTAGGCTGAACTGCAGTTCTGCTTTCTTTGGGCAGAATTGTGTGCTGCTTTGAGAGTTTTACGTGCAGGTTTATGATAGAACTTGTTGACTACTCTCTTGCACACCAAAACCTGAAGGGCGCGTTTTTATTCATTTCGAAGGGCAGTCATATCCGATGAATTATTACACCAGACTACTTTTTATTCCGTTTTTACCGCTTAATTTTTTTTCTGAATAGTTACCCCGTCTAATGAACACACCTTGAATTTTCCGAGATTTTTTGGGAAAAAGGTGCTTTCATTATGCAAGTAAATACAAAATCTAGTTGATCAATTGTTAAAATCTCGGCTGTATTCAAAAGCATTTTTGCTATTTCTGGATGAAGGCATTATTTTTGTTAATTTTTAGAAATTTTGTGAAGAGATAGCTTTGCTGTACTTGTGCAGCTCACTGCCATGATCTCCTGGGCTAGCATTGCATGTAGCCATCAGAGTTCATTTTAACAAAGTGTGCTTCCCGTGTAGACTCAGTCGATCACACTGGAGTTAAGTGTGGTCAGATGCCTTGCACTCGCCCGCTCCCTCTCTTCTTTCCTTCCTGTTGTTACTGTCCTGCATTCTGGCACAGTAGAAATTTGACTTGGTGGAAGGCAGTCCCTTTTTACAGTTATGAAGATGCCACAATCTGCTGTACGTGCCCATTCAAAACATGCACGAGCCCATTGTTGCTTACCAATCGGCTAGCTGACTGTCATACTTCACTTGGTCTCAATTCTTAACCAAGACTAAAATACTGCGAACTCTCGTTGATTTGAGCTTACTTAAAACTACGATTATTTGCACCGACACTTTGGTCACGTCAGCATTGAGTCTATGAAAAATTCTCTCGTTGATTTGAATAAATTTCTGCTCCCCTTCAAGTAAATTATCGAGTGTCAGCTATGTCTGACACTCGACATGACACTATGTGCTTCATCTAAGGTTAGTTCAGACAGGCCAGAACAAGAGATTTCTTTTTCAAGCACAAAAGATTATTGGGTTTTTGGCATAGCTGGAGCTGGATGCCTGATGTACAGTGCCTGGAAATTGTTGCTTAAGTAGCGAGCAAGCAACAGCACTGAAAGGACAAATACTATATACTAGGTTATCCATATTATTCACTTTACAGAAATAGACTTTTTTGTGGGTCACGGATTTTGCAGCATAGCATGTCGTAAGCAGAAACTCCCACATACATTTTTTGGGGGTGCTGCTGTGGGCTATCTGGTGCAATTTTGCTAAAAAGGGGAAGAGTGCAAACAAAGCGCCTGTGTTGTTCATCTCTACCTCATCCTGTGTTTGCACATTTCCCATTTTTAGTAACATTTTCTGGTTACGGAGAATGTGTACAGGTGGGTCAAGGTGTGGGCGCTCACAAGGACGTTCCATCTGTGCTGGCATGGTCCAAGCTTCTGTAGAACTCAGGGGGCCTGTACATTACAGCTACTACCCTGCCTTAGGGAAAAGTGAAAAGTTTATCTTTACTCTTGAAAGTCACCTGGCCAAAGACGGTTTAGTATTAATTTAGCCTATTGTAATTCATGTGCTTCGAACACGAAACCTGGTAACTTGCAAGCACCTTCCAATTTTCATTGATTTTCAGGCAAGGTGCTTCCTGGTGTAGCCTACCTTTCTGACGCTTCTGGAGGATGTTGCTGCTGCTTCAACCCCATGGTCATGGCTAAGCGCTACCCAGCTCAAACAGCAATGCTTTTGCTAGTCGGTTTGGGTGTGATGATAGCCATCTACAGGGTCCGTCGCCAGCGATGAAACAACTCCTGCTACCCGCCTTGCTCGCCATGCTTGCATATGTCCCTGCACCTGGCAAGAGTTAACCCATGGGCCTTTCTGTGCTGGTAGCTCCTTACACAGCATGTTTTGCTAGAAATTAAACATGGATGTCTTTGTAATCTCACCAATGAAAGGATTTCTTGGCTCTCTGCAGAAATGAGCAGTGCATCTTTAGAACAAAGGCATGAAATGTGTAATAAATGCAATATGACCACATACTAAAAACCAAGAAGCTGCTGAACAGTAACTCGTTAAAGGAATATTCGAGGAATACACAATAGTTTCAAATTAGGAAACTATCTGATGTCACTCTTAATACTCTGTGCATTTCGTAATTGCTGGGATCAAACTTGGGCTCAATAAAAACCATGAAAACTTGCAAAGCACGGCCTCGCGAGGGCTGTCTAAAAAATAAGCAAAATAAAATGGCATTTAATGAACGAAAAAAATTTAAGTGATAAATGCATTAAAAAGAAAACCTAAAAACCATTCCAAGAGCCTCCCTTTGTGTGAAAACACAGCTATAATGACACACGTCTTCAACACTGCAACCGTGGTATCTTGAGCCAAAGATCGATGTGCTTGGGAGCTACAGAATAACATTTTTACTGCACAGAAGAGTTCCATAATACATAGGTTTCACAAGCCATAACATGTTCTTAAAAATATTAACTTTGTGTACCTTAGCACTAAGGTCATGGTTGATGGTGCCTGTTTTTAATCAACTGTAATAATGGGAAGAAGCTACATTTTGACAGAACCAAGCTATAAAAAAGGAAAGATAACAATGCCATGTCTTTTGAGGCTGACCAGCATTTAGAAATGGACTTAGTGCACAGACTACAGCCACTGATTCTTCCGCCTTATAGCATTAGAAATGTTACATATGTGCTTGAGATTTGTTAGTGTCAGGCCACAAGTGGTGAATAGGTGTGTGCCAAAATTTGTGTGTGCACAGTTTCACTTTAGGTCAAAGCACGAAGAAAATAGATAGCCGATACAAGATAACTCTGTCAGGCTGTGAAGAGTGATGCGCCTGCTGTCCTAGAGGCAGACAGGTATTAGTACAAGCAATAACAACCCATTTTGTTCAGTGTCAGCAAACTGGCTACCAGAGTCTTCTGGAACTGTCAGGTAGAAGCTGAAGAAAAAAAAGGTCATCAAGTCATCAGAGTACGTGAACAGTGCAGGTAAGTGACTAATTATTATGTCCATTCAGGAGAGGATGTGAAGGCGTTAGAGATCCCCTTGGAATACTGAAGCTTTGTGAAAAGAAACTCCTATGGCAATAGTACCACTGCAGTTCCGAAGGAGTTTCCACAGCAGTTGCCTAAATGGGCCTAAAGATGTCGCCACCGCTGCTGTCGCAGAGGGCCCTGCGGGAAGTTTTTTTTATGGGAAACATTACAATTACAACTATTATGGCTATTTTTATCTGAAATTAACGAAATTCGGGAAGCATAAGTAATTTTTTGTGGTGATGCTGAAATAAAATTGGTTTATAGGGGCTTAACGTCCCAAAGCAACTCGGGCTATGTCGCCGTAGTGAAGGGCTCCAGAAGTTTCGACCACCTGGGGTTCTTTAATGTGCACTGACATCGCACAGTACACGGGCCTCTAGAATTTCGCCTCCATTGAAATTCGACCGCCGCGGCCGTGATCGAACCCGAGTCTTTTGGGCCGGCAGCCGAGTGCCATAGCCACTCGGTCACCGCGGCGGCGGCTCTCCAAAATAAAATTCTCAGGGCACTTAAGTCTGCTTACCTGGAGGAATGCGAAAGAATGTGTTTTGAGAAAAGCAAAGGATGCAGTAGTTCTCAATCTCGACAGGAAGGGATTAGTAAAGCTTTTGCTTTAAAACCCGTAAAATTTGTTTTTGTGCATACGTATTCAGGGAGGTTTATTTTATGCAATGAAGCTGTTGTTTCATCCTTGTGCTCTGAGCAGCCATTTATAAACTAACCTTCTGTACATATTGGCATAATATTCATGTCTATTAAAACGTTAAGGATGAAAATGCTGAAGCAATAGCAATCAACATTGGACTGCTTTACTGCACTCCCAAGTGTCCCGAGACCCATTTACAAGAGGTTGGAGCATTTTATTATCACTCAATTAAAACTGGAGTGATGAATGTCACTGACTTCTTAAAACAGAAAGCCTCAGCAAAGTAATGCCATGGTGCTAATGTTTAGCTTCCCGTACGTGTCGCCAATGTGTGCATACTGAGCAGCTTACTGAGCATACTAATTAAATGCCGGGGATCAAGAACAACTGATACACAAAGTCAAATGTCTCGATGAATTTTGCCTTTTAATTTGGCATGTCCCCCCTTAATTGTATATATTGTGCACCAGCCACTAAAGCTTCCATAAATGTCATAAATATCATACATAAACTGAAGTCTGCCATTTGTGCTGCCTAGAAGCTAGGACTCAAAGGTCTGCTGCCTGTCCGCTCCAGTGTAGTGTCTGCTTATGGAATTAAAATGTTCACTTGATGGCGAAAGGTCGTTTGCGATGCCAGAAGACATGCTGAAGTGAATTGAAATGCACTGCACATTGAGTAACAAATGCTCTACAGTGCTTTCACAGTGCTCTGCACATATTGTATGCTGTATGCAGTTCATACAGTGGCATGTATGATCCATCAAACGCACTGGGAGACTTGTGCCAGTAAATGCTTGCACATGTTAGAATTTTTAAGCTGCTTTCATTCAATAAAGATGTGATGGCCTAGTGTATGCAATGCAGCTAGTTCTTTGCCTTCAGTGTTTGAGTACGTCAGAAATACCTCTCAAGCAACAATTTATTTTCGCATAAAGCATGTACACCTATAGCAGATGACGTACAATGTGTTGAAGATGCTACAAAAGCATTGCACACACGTGGGACACACATCAGTTCGTCTTCCTAGGGAAAACCGCATACACAAATGAACACACTGGAGCCATTCAACAAACAACACAGCAATTTTGCAGCATCACATTTGGTCATAATGCCGAACACACAATAGCAATAAAGAGAACTTTACACAAACAAATATTAATGCAGTATATTCACAAATGAGATCACTGTCAGCCAGCAACAAAATTTAATCCTAAAGCCTGCTTACACCAGGCATAATGTGCTCTCTAAATTAATATATTCATCACAGTAGTAGCTTGAAATTGCTGATGTAAAGCTTCACGTCAAATAAACCTCTAAATACAGCTGAATATAAAAGAAGAGGCATACAGCAAATCATGACTGGCATGGTGACATCCAGAGTGCTGCATGCACATAGAAAAAGCTAAAATCGGATGAATGCAGACCACGCCTTGTTCTAACTTGCTCAAACAACCAAAAAAAAAAAAGTACCTATGATGGCAGGAAACTCCATATCCTGCAGCACGGCAGTCCTTAGAGTTTTATTGGGAGCTGCTGAAAACATTGCACACCTACTTTCATCTATAGGCGCAAATGCTGCCATGCGTGCAGCTGGGACCCTGACGCAAGTTTTTCAATTTAAAAGTCAGGTTTAGCTCGGAGAGAATGTGGAATAATCCAAGTGCCCTTTCTCCCTTCACTGTCCTCAGTTTCTACCATCTAATGTGCACACGAGTGAGAAATGAGTGCATATACATGAAGCGGACTCCAGTGCTAACAGCCATCAAACTTCGCTACTGCATTCGTCGGATGCACCACCGAGCGACTCGACGGCAGCTCCCTCGCTATCGCTCGTTGCCAGCCCTTCTTCAATCACCAGGTGTGGCATGTCGTCAGCATACTGGGCACCTCCACAGCTCGCAAGGTCAACGTCATCTTCAGCACCAAGAGCCACACGAGCGTAGTCGTCAGTGTCAATGGACTTGCAGAAGTGAATGGCATACTTGAGTTTCTCACGAAGCACAGCACGACAGGAATAACGTGGCATCTTCAGTAGGAAGAAGCAAGTGTAACTCTCGGGAAGGAAATGGTCTGCAGGGCTGTATTTGTCCAGAACCTGAAGAATGAAATAATCAGTGGCATCAGATCAACTAGGCACAAATGACTGCATTGATTACAAAGAGCTGCAAGAATACTGCTAGTACCTGAAAAAGAACCTTTCTTAATAACGGTGCAGCGGGTCTAGAAAGCAGACTGCACACTTCCAAAGGGAAGTGGTGTTTGTGCTAACTGCTCAATCCAACACAAAGAGAATGACTATTAATAATGCCATATTAATGCCTATTCTTTCTAGTTCTATATAAAGGCAAGAATCGGAGAAATAAATGGATTTCCATATGAGCTAGCAACAGTTTCAGCCTATCCAAAGTAGAACACTGGATGGAGTGGCTGGAAATAACAGTGGGGACCAGAGTGCCGTAATTGTCGTGTTTCTCATTGCAAAATGCGAAAATTTTCTTTTTCCCGTGCATGTAGACACAAGAAAGCTTCTGGCTCAGCCGGTAGAGTGCCAATTTCAGGAAATGAGAGGCCAGGAGCACCATTCCCTGTCATACCAGATGTGCTTGATTTTCCCTGCTTTGTTATACACAAGCACTGGATCAATCTTGGATGAGACTCTACAGGAACAGAGGAACATTGAAAGAACTTGGTTGAAGCCTGGCTCATGCAGTGCATCGGTATCTCACTCTCACGAAAGAAGCCGGCAGTTCCTGACACCAGTTAAGATGCAAGGCAGTTCGGTTCAGAGGAGGGGGGTAAATTTGAACAACGAGGATGTGGGCTGATACAAGAATGTATGAATCAAATAAAGGAAAAAGACAGCACGCGGTAAACCTGCACTGCTGAGATGACAAACCACTTGTCCTGCTCTGCTACTAAAAGCTGCCACAAGTGGCCACATGCTCTACCAAGATGACATTTTGCAGAATGACAGTCCTGTGCTAGATGCATAATCTTATTTCATAATATGTGTGAACTGCATCAGAACTAGAAATGCGTTTTTTTCTCCTTGATGACAAACTTCAATGTAGCCTTAACGACACTACCCTTCACTCTATGTGCATGCAGAGCAGGAGAAAATGAGTGCCTTGCTTGTACTTTCCCCAATACTTGCAATAACTGCATCCTTCTTTCTGTGAAAAAAAAAACTATGCACAAAGTGAAGCTAAACTGTCTACGTGCTAAACATGCACATGACCACACACTGTCAAACTTCCACCACTGACTGAAATCAGAGAACAAAGATGTGGTAGCATGTAAATGCAGGACTCCTTCCCTTTATAAGCTCGTCACAAATGACCGTTGCAAACATGCTGGTTGACTGGCTGAACACTGCTGCAAAGAAACTGCACCCTGTACTACTACAGCACCCTAATATCAACTAATTACTATCAGCCCTAGTAAGAGCCTCCACTGTGCGAAAACAAACACAACAAGCAGAAATGCACACACACACACATCAGCATGCACAAAGAGGCATGAAAAGGCAGAAGCCTGACCTGCAGCACAAAGTCCCTGCCCCGAAAGTCAGCGATGGCTCTGG
The DNA here is from genome assembly GCF_052857255.1 of Amblyomma americanum. Taxonomy (NCBI): domain Eukaryota; kingdom Metazoa; phylum Arthropoda; class Arachnida; order Ixodida; family Ixodidae; genus Amblyomma; species Amblyomma americanum. Next base: position 176,939,748 of record NC_135500.1, read on the forward strand.
GCAGTCGGGTGCGTCCCCACACAAAGCGCAAGAACAGTGACCGCTCTGCATTGGTGAACTCTTCCATGACATCCCAAAACCACTGCACCAGCAGGCTGTCCGGCTCCACACCTTTGTACGTAGCCACAGCTTTCAGCAGCTGGATTGGAATGTCGGGGCTGCCACAGATCTGCAGGGGAATGGTACAGACCATGTAAGAAACCTTACCACATAGGAAAACCCAAGAATAAGTTCTCTCACTGTTGAGTGTTTTTGTAGAGCTAGAAGAAAAATTGACATGCTTTCTGTTTTGTGTAAAAACATTACGCACTATGCATAGCATTCAAGATGTTTGCCTCAATTTGCTAAGACAGGTGTCCAGGCTTGTTGGTAGTTCATGGTCGACGAAATAGCTGAGAAATAACAAAGACAAAGAAAAGCACACGACTACACGAACACTGATTTTGCACTGACAACAAACAAACAGTGGCTTGTCATAGCCACAACGAGAAATATGTGAAAATCATTATGGCTACGATAAGCTACCTTTTGTTTGTTGTTTTTTAGGCTGCCAATGTACACATCCCTGATGTGCTTTCCATTAAACATTTTGAAAGTCAGTGCTCGTGTTTCGTATTCTCGTCTTTTTTGTGCTGTTTCAACAACCTCAATTTTATCTTCCAAACAAGCTTTCAATTTTGCACTGCTGGATGTGTGGATGACTTGAAGGTTGCTTGCTGTTAGTTGATGCTTTCGGTCCTTCAGTGGAAAAACTATACGGCACACACTCTTGCGCAACGTAGTATGTTGCATTCTGAAAAGGGTTTCTTGTCTGCTTTAAAAAGCAGAAAGTCATTTGATAATTTTTCATAATAATCTTTGCTGCTCATTTTCAACACATATGCATGCAGAACTGAGAGTACAACTGCCGAAGGTGTTAATATCATTTTGCAGCGTGAGCAGACAGTAGGACCACACACACACACACACACACACACACACACACACAAAAAAAAAAATTCAAGAGGCACAAGGAATAATACATGCATAAAAGCTAACGTGACCATTTGCCAAATCATAAGTTCACTGGACAAAGCTTACAAAAGGTACATTAATGCCTCCAGAAAACTGGATAAAGGACACTGCAACTTCTCCACCTTTTTTTTTAACAGGTGGATTCAGCACAGCAAAGCAGCAAATACACACTACAACAAGGAAACATACAAAATGAATAAGGGAACAGCTCAACACAACAAAGAAAATACTAGTCAAACATAGTCACAAAGACTGCAGCAGTCCTTGTAACCCTCACATAGCTGAAACATCTCACCATGGTTTCCAGTTCATGGCCAGTGAACAATGAAAGCATGGGGACAGGGATGACCTTTGACATGCCTTCTCTCACAGCTGCCACCTGCTCATCAAATTCATGCAGCCTGCAAGTAGAAACAACGTCCAGACCACTGACATGCAATCCTCTACAACATGTGGCATATATATAACAACTGAGACAAAGTGACTCATACACCCAAGACTATTCCCACTTCAAAATGGCAAAACATTTAATTGTGTCATCATATGGCGGTGATGACAGGTTTGCAATTAGGCAGGGAAGCTTGCAAAATTTGTGGCCAAAGAATAAAAAGCTCGGTAGTGGGAACAGTAACAGCATTTTTGGCCATGCTCTTCTTAAGCATGACATGAAACTTTGCTAAATATTTCACGTGCATCATAATGAATACTACCAAGTTCAAAGAATGCACGATTTTGATCCTCCATTAACAAACATGTCATGTCATTTCACCTTGCTTGAACTAACTCGCAAGGCGTGGCAAAGCTGAAAATGACAAGACCAGTTGCAGGCAGCAATTAAAGAAACAAAAACAAACTTGTAAAACAACCTTATGACAGTACTGCTCCTGGTAAGCATGGCACTGCTTAAAATGATAGACTGCCATGTAACTCACTTCAACGTTGTCCTTTCACTTGAGGAATTATCTTTGTGAATAATGCCACAAAGAGACGACACCGTTTCGCTCTTGGCAAAAAGATTTACATTTTAACAGTATTCCAACAGAACTTCCAAAGAAAAATGCTAAAAGTTTTTTTAAGTCTAGCCTTGTGGAAACCCGAACTAAAACTGTCCCCGAAGAATGCAAAAAGGAAGAGGGATAAACCACACGCAAACAAGACTTGCCTATAGTTGAGAGCAAGGCGAACATATTCAGCACGATTCTCCACTGTTGTTCTCTGGTATTTGGCACTGAGGCGCACTTCCTGGCCTGTCGCACTGTGTGTGGCGAAAGGCATGTCCAGCTTTTGGAAAGCCTCTGGCTCCATATCTCGAATGCACATGAGGCCTGTTGACACAGTGCACAGTAGAAAAGGGCCATTAGGCTGCAACCTAGGCAACAAGATGGATCAAAGATGGTCCTGATCCCAGAGCATGCATTCGCACCTGGTACATAGTCCCTGTCCACCTCATTGAGGTCAGCAGGCGTGAGAGGAAGGCCAACCAGCTGCTTCCACACGGGTTCTGCCAGGTTCAGACTCAATGGGCTGCCAGTGCGGATTGCAATACCCATGAGTATTCCTGAAACAATTGTGCCACATTACCACCAAGCCAAGTACAAAATAGTGACTTCCAACAGGTAAAAAAAAAACAAAGGGACAATATACCTAGAAACCGGAACATGTTGAGGTGTATCGGCAGTGTAGCAGCTGGGTTAAGCAAGAAGCAGTCACGGTTGGTTCCAGCCTCGTCACGGCCGTTTGGAGTCAGGATCAGCAGAGGAAGAGAGCCATTCTGAAGTTCATCACACATCTCGGCAATAGACTCACTGTAGCCGCCTCCGCAGTCATCCACACTTTCACCAATAAACTTCACTTTCCAGACACGGTGAGGCAGCAGCAGGTTTTCTTGGGTCAGTAAAGACATTTTTGACACCATCTGTCCAAAGACCGATTTTGTTCCGTTTGGTCCTGCTAGGCCGTTTTTGGACCTTGACCGCTTGACTTGGATTCGATTCAGCTCCACCACGGGGCCATGCTGCCGGTCTCTGACCATAGTGGCCTGGACGACCTTGCGAAAGGCAGCTTCTTTTCCCAAGAGCACGAGCAGGCCTCTGAGCTGGTTCAGTCCCTCTTGCTGTATTTCACTCGATCCAGAAAGGTCAAACATGGAAAGCGAAGGGCAGAACAGCTCAGAAAAGTGGTACAGCAGTGCATAGCGATTGCGAAGTGTTGGAATAGGAATGTCCTGAAGCAGATCGTACTCCAAAGGAACGGCGGGCGGCATTCTGCCAGAAGCACCACTTGAACTCGGATTGCAGGTGGACCAGGCCACAGTGTGCGCAGAACCACAGGACACCCTGTTGATCTTCTTTCCCTGCAAAGCAGCGACCAGGCGGGGCTTGTGGATGGCATTGACAGTGCCGTCACCCAGTTGGCCCTCGTCGTTGTCACCCCAGGTGTAGACCTCCCCAGTGTCAGTGCACGCAACACAGTGAAGTGAACCAACAGCAATGCAGATGACCTTCTTTCCTTGCAGAGCAGCCACCCTCTTGGGACGGCGAACATGGTCATCAGTGCCATGTCCAAGACGGTGGTAGTCACCTTTTCCCCACGTGTACACGCTGCCTGAACTTGTGAGAGCCACTGAGAACTGGGAGCCGCACTCCACCCGGACCACACCCATGCCCTGCAAGAGATCCACACGAACTGGCACTTTGCAGCCGTCAGAGCCACCTCGCCCTAGTTTTCCATAGTCACCGTCGCCCCATGACCAAACGCAGTCATCGTCAGTCACACATAGTGTCTGAGCATCACCACTGCCACATGCCACACAGCGCACCCGCCATCCTGAAAGAGCTTCCACCTGCAGTAACAAGTGGGTCATTAGTTGAGGACAATCTCCTAATAAAAGAACAAGATGGACAGACAAAACAACACACAGGTATGCGCTCAATTTAGACTGAAGCAGTTTGCTTTAAGGCAGAAAAGACATACCTTTTTTGGTCTCAGCTGGTCATCACTGTCTCCATGACCAAGTCGTCCATAGCGGCCTTTGCCCCACGTGTAAAGTTCTCCACTCGCTGTAATGCACGCACTGTGAGCACCTCCACAGGCTACATCCACCACTTCCTTGCCTCGCAAAACTTCAATCACTCTGGGCCTCTCACACGAGCTTTTGTTGCCATGGCCAAGCTTTCCATCGTCGCCCTCGCCCCAGGAATACACTTCCCCTTGAGCCGACAGGGCAAGACAGTGCTTACCACCCGAGTTCACCACCACTTTCTTGATGAACACATGCTGCAAGCTCTCCAGAAGCGTTGGGCATGACACGGAGTCAGTGCCGCCAATGCCCAGCCGTCCCCCTGCACCATAGCCTGTGGCATAGACCTTGCCATCAGCAGTGACGGCAAAGAGAGTCTGTTCCCCTCCAACAACCTGAACAGGCCGCAGAGCGCTGAGTGCTTCGCAGGGCATTGGCAACTTGACCTTGGCCCCTTCGACACCACCCAGCTGGCCTCGATGGTTGTGACCCCAGCCCAGAATGGTGCCACTCCAGCCCCATGAGAGTGTCCAGTCTTCAGGCCGCCTATTCACCCAGTGGATCAGCTGCTCATCGTGCTCCTGCCTGAAAGTGGTACATAAGTGCATGTCTACACTTGGCCCTTTGCAATGCAGAAACGAGCCTCAACGTTGATGCGTACACAACTGTTCAGAGAACAAAAAACATTATGTTAACAAGTGGATATTATAGCTGCACGTGATTACCTGCAAGCATACTGAGAAGTCACAGAGTACAATAAATATTCTTTCTGAATGAAGTTAGCAAGCATTATTCGTTTCAGCACATAAAATTTACCGAAAGCATAAGGTTTATGCAGAAAAAAAGTGAAATGCTTAGTTTTATTATAATAAGCAATGCAAAGTATATAACCAGGCTCTTACTTTTTTCGAATAAGCACAAGACGTGAAAAAAAAAAAGAAAGTTCAACCATGCTGAACTGCTTTTATGATGGCAACACAGATTTGTCAGATGATTTGTTATGAAAATTACCTCTGCTGCTTTCATAATGGAGCAAAAGGCTAAGAATGGTTTAGGACTGACCAATCAAGTACAGTCAATCCCGGATATGTTGAACCTGGATATATTGAATTAATGCTTATTTTGAGCTGTCCAATAACCCTTTGAAAATCCCTTGCAAAAGTATAGCAGTGTTGTTCGCATTTATCGAATTTCAGAATATTTGATAGATATTCGATATAACTGCGCATTGCATCCCTACATGTGGCACTTCTCCTGACTGCGCTCCCGTGATCACTTTTCGCGCAAAGAGCCGTGTCGGCTGTGTGGCCTTGGGCACCTGCTGGCAGTGCTGGCACCATAAAACCATGCGACAAGGTGAACATGAGGTGTGCTCAAGGGTGGGCTTCGAAATGGCATGCCTATTTTCAACGTGACACTGCTGTCGCGCAGGGACGCCAAAGTTCACTGTACCTGTTGTCATGCGGTAAAGCCAGCATAGCTAACCAAAAGCTTGCGGCACCTCTTCTGTGGGCTACTTTGCTACTGAAGGCGACATAAAGATCAGATGCACTATTAACTTTAATTGAGATATCATTCTGTTTACAGTGTACTGGTAACAGAATCAGACCCCTTATGATCGATGGTGGCTTCTCCCAAGGCACCGTCGGCTGCAGCTTCAATATGAAGATGAGCTAAGCCAGCGTCACCCTGCAAGCGGTGTGCTGCCAGTATGCCAGCAGGCAGCAAGTCGCTGCAGGAGGCATGGTGCTAGCTTGGGTGCATCATATTCACACTTCTGGGTTACAGTTACATATCGAATTAGCAATATATCGCACTATTTCGTGATCCAATTCAAGTTCGATATACCCAGGATTGACTGTACTGCATGCATAACCCATACAATTGTCAATAAGACATCCTACTTTTTGGACAGGTCAAAGGGCTTAGACTGAAGTGAGCGGCTGATTTTACTCAAGCCGCTAGTTTGAAGGATCCAGAATTCACAACAACTTGTGGCACATACCTGAAAATCGTGTGATCTTCGTGGTCTCTAGATGAGGACCCTTCATCTTCCGTTTCCCGGTCACCCACAAAAGCAGCATCAGATGGGTCCTGAGCCAGCTCCTGGATCCGCTGGCGCACCTCGATGCAGAAGGAGACTGGCAGGAGAGTGCGGTGCACAAGAGCCTTGGCAACTCGAGAGGCAGCACAGTAACGCCGAAACCATGTCCACCGATGGGTGTCACCAGAGCAAGGCAAGGAGTCAAGACCAAGGTCACAAGCTAGTGCTGCCAAGACCTGAAATGAAAACAAGTTCCCTCAAGTTTTTTTTTCTTTTTAATGTGCACTATTTCCCATTTTGCAGCCACTGACTGGGCATCTGAGGCTTTAAAAATGACAACACAATACCTAGCAGCTGTGAGAGCTACACATAGCGTGTGCTACCCGTGCTTACAAGAACTGGTTCAGTAGTGTAGAAATAACTAAACTTTAAGTTATTTTGAGTGCATGTATGGAGTACAGCTAAGAACGGCTGGTGGAAGTCACTGCTTTAGTGGCCCATGTGATGTTTGTTTTAGATCATCATCATCACCAGCCTACTGCACCCACTGCAGGGCAAAGGCCTCTCCCATGTCTCTCCAATTAACCCTGTCCTTTGCCAGCTGCATCCACCCTTTGTCTGCAAACTTCTTAATCTCATCTGCCCACCTAACCTTCTGCCGCCACCTGCTACGCTTGCCTCCTCTTGGAATCCACTCCGTTACCCTTAAGGACCAGCGGTTATCTTGCCTTCGCAATACATGCCCTGCCCAAGCCCATTTCTTCCTCTTGATTTCGACTAGGATGTCATTAACCCGCGTTTGTTCCCTCACCCACTGTGCCTGCTTTCGGTCTCTTAATTTCACATCTATCATTTTTCTTTCCATGGCTCGCTGCATTTTCCTTAAGTTGAACCCTTTCTGTTAGCGTCCACGTTTCTGCCCGAAAGGTGAGCACCGGTAAGATACAGCTGTTGTGCACTTTCCTCTTGAGGGAATTTGGTAAACTGCTATCCATGATCTAAGAGAACCTGCCAAATGCGATCCACCCCATTCTTATTCTTCTAGTTATTTCCCTCTCCTGATCCAAATCAGCTGTCACTGCCTGCCCTAGGTAGACGCATTCCCACTTCCACCACCTTGCTGCCAATTTTAACTGCTGTTCCCTACCTTGACTGCTGAACATTACTTTACACAGCTTCATGCATCCGCTGATCAAAAGAAGAATTTCGGAGTCAAATTTCTGCTACACTCAGTTTATTTTAGGAACTGAAGACACGATTATGATAATAACTGACACTAGTTGTTTGCCGAGAAGCTTTCAAGTATCAGAAAGGAAAAAAAAACCACAATCTAAAGTTTTTGTGCTGCCATCTTTTAATGTGTGCCTGTCATCCCTTTATAATACCACAAATTGATAACTAGGTGCTCTGCATTGAACTGAAATTTGCAATTTCGGTAACTTACTGTAGTTTCTGCATGCCCATGGAAACCGCAAAAATTCAACCACTGGTAAATATTAAAAAAATTTTAGAACATTTGAAACTTCTGAATATAAATTTCTCAAACTGAATATAATATAAACCGACTAACGAAGATACCGTATAATTTCCTGCAAGGACCACACTTGTATATGAGCCGCGCCTCCTGATATGGACTAGATAATTGAGAGAAAGATACGGTTATCAGTTTTCTCTTTTTTTTTCATGTATTTATTTATTTAGAACATACTGCAGGCCTACAGTAGGCCCAAGCAGGAGGGGCGAGTACATAATATATGCAAAAAAGAACAGGTTTAGCAAAATTGAAAAAATGTTAAATACAAGTTGTAACACAAAATACAGCAATAAATACAAGGCTCAGATGCAAAATACAAAAAGTGAACGGCTCTCAAATTAAATGCTGTGAAGAAAACATTGAGTCAAAAGAATCAGCTCTGGTTAAGAGATCTGGCGAACACCTGTTCCACTCCTCAATGGTGCGTGGAAAAAATGAGTATTTAAAGGCGTTAATCCTAGCACTGTAAGGGGTTAATGATTGTGTATGATGATTTCGTGTTTGGCGCGTAGTGTTAGGTTTAAGGAAGGGGTCTGCATTCATAGACAGTTTATGGTTTTTTAGTAAGAAAAGTAGTTTCAGTCTGAATTTTCCGGCGCAGCTGTAATGTATGGGCCGCACCTTCAAAATTCACACCTAAATTAAAGAAAAAAAGTGGCCCTTACACAAACTTATACAGTATTTGATTCTCATTAGAAATATCAGATATTAGTATACTCCTGGTCTAAAATGATTACACAACTTATTTCTCACTTTGATCAACACCACCATTCAAATGATCAAATAAAAAAAAAAGTGCTCCCGTATGCATTTGTTGCTTCATATGATTGTTGGAGTCTTTCACGCACCAATGCTTAAGCCACCCCTCAATCAAGTGAAAACTAGTCCATACCTTGAAAAAATTACTATGCATCAGATGTTTCCCGCCACGAACGATGGGATCCTCATACTCAAACTGGCGAAGCAAAGTCTCTGGAAGGGCCTTCAGAAGGCACACGAGAGCTGTGTCACTGGAACCCTGCATTGTAGTAAAAGACGGCTGGTGCTGAAGAAGCCCCACACAGGTTCCAAATGATAAAAAGGAAAAACTAGAACGTACACTTGGGTTCACTGCAGGAAGTTCGGGTGACAGGTCTGGGTTGCTGGGCGTTTGCACAAGAAGTTGAGACACGTTTAACGACCTTCCGACTCCGGCTGTCATGAGCTGCCTGAGCTGGTGAAGGATCCACATCCTTTGTGACGGAGCTGCAACACGACCCATGATCACCATCCAGATTCACCAGAAGTGAGAGTTGACAAACACCAGCCATGCAGAAAAAGAAGAAAATTATTTTCCAAGTGCTCTGACAGCAAAGTACACCGAACAAGGAACAATACGTGATTCTAACCCAAAATGGGAGGGAAGTATCTGAAGTCAAAAGATCTTGAAGTGAATTTTTTTTTTAACAGTTCACTTCCAGGTAGTTGTCCAATCTACCATTTTTGCCATTTTGTGTATCAACATTTACTTTAAAATCATCGTTAAAAATAAGCATCTGGCCTAGCCCTGCAACAAGTGTTACTTGAGTATCTGACCTAAACTGTAGCTGATGTGCACAAAGTGCTTTCTTATTTACTAAACCAATTCTGACAACTGAAAATTTGCAAGAGAACTTTATTTTTCTGTTAACACACATAATTGTAATTTTTGTTGCGAGTCATAACTAATTATGCACGCATGTGATGTTTGAAGTTGACCTCCTAAATTTATTCACTAAAAAGAAGCTTACCTCAACCTGTCTGGGTTCAGGTCATGGGATCTCCATAATTAGTTCAATCAAACCATTAAGCCACAAGTTTACAACACTAAAAAAGCTGTTGATTGTCCTATCAGAAAAGCACCTCCAGGTCTGCTCTAAGCAATGTCATCATTATCGCCATTCACTTAACAGTTACTCATCTGCCATGTAAAATAAACATGGCAGATCAGAACAGCACAACATGAGCAACTCTGTTTTCAGCATTTGCATCTGCACAAAGCCCTGGGAACAGCTTGGCCAAGTGTCATTCATGAAACACACTAACACAGATCACTTAAATAAGTTTAAAGGGGAACTGCAATTTTTTAATTCTGCTAATTATTGCTTCCCAGCATGTTCTTGTGCTGCCCTGATATCAGTTCAGAACTAATTAAGCAAAAATTGGCATTCAGAAACAGGAGTTACTTAATTTAGAGGATCCAAAATACAGGCAAACAAAACATGGCACTTAGAGGGATTGTTTCGCCTATTTCACTTGCCCAGCGTCGAGGTGGGGAACTTCCAATAAGGAGCAGCGTCTGCCATTCATGTAAAGGAAGCAACAATGCCTTGTGTGGCATGCCAACAGCAAGAAGACAGTCTCGTGCTCTCATCCCTGTCATCTCCTTGCTTGTCATCTCAAACAAAAGTGAGCTTCCCAAACCTGAAAGACCTCGAATGCGAGCTCCTGCCATGCAGTTGAGAAGACAGCAGAGGTGAATGCAAGTCCGTAAGCGCTTTTGTGGAGGTTGTGTATTTGATGCGCCGAGCATAATTGGCCTTCTGGGTGTCGGGCACTGATAGTCGAATTCACTCATTCATGGGAATGAGTCCTGCTAAGCTTCTAATAAACACGTGCTAACTAAAGTGTGAAGAAGATAGAAAGCCATTCCAATGTGCCAGCAGTGGTCACAGTTTCAACTTGCAGGTGACAACTGAGAAGCACCTTTTTGCTTGTGCAGTAGGCAAAACAAAAATATACTTCATATTTTCCCACCTAGGTGCACCTCCACACGCATCTCGATATGAATGTCATCACTGCACATTAGAATAACTGCACAGGATCACCTACACTTTTCCAGATAAATTGCTAAAACAGCCAGAAAACTTGCAGGGGCACTACATCATGGCATCAGTGTTCAAAAGAGGCAATGCTCTTTGCTGGCATCAAGTTTTCAAGAGGAACTACATGGATCACTATTACTATCACTTGCGATAAAAAACTAGATAAAAACTCAAGATAACGAAAGGCACAAACAAATTAATAAATACATCACATGTAATTTGCTTTACCATTATTCATTCACATAGATGCACCTATAACTGCTTTTAAATACATTAACACAGACAATGCGGTTTACTTTGATGTTCAGCCCAACCTGTACAGTGCAAGTCACCAAATGTTACCTGTAACGGGAGTTTCTGCAGCGCTCTTAGCTCGTTAACAACCTTGTAACGAGAAACTGTGTTTCTACTTGCAGATAACATGGCTCAGAGGCAGGATGCTTGCATCACAAGAAGTTAATGACCATTGCTCCACACAGCAGCTCTTTTATATGACTCAGCTTGCAGAGGCTGCAATCTCAAAACAGCACTGACACAGACCCTTTTCATACATTTTACGCCTCATGAATGCTATGGACTTTCGACCTTTGGCTGCTACAGGTCACACCTCAGGCATGCCCTCGCAATGCAGCAAACATGCTGCCTGGACCCCCTGCTTAGGACTATCTACTGAGAAGCTGTGAAACAAAAAAAAAACAAAAAAAAGAATCCGAAGAGACTCCCAACCCATTTCAGCACTACTCCTTCACCACACAGCACCTGCCATAAAGGACTGAGAGAAATGGACATTAGAATAAGCTACTGGGCTAATGACGTGTGTATGTGATAAAACTTCATGCCTGTCTATGCTTTACACAAACTGAAAGTTTGTTTTTGGGGAAAGGAAATGCTGCAGTATCTGTCTCACATCTAGGTGACACCTGAACTCCACATAAGGGAAGGGATAAAGGAGGGACTAAGAGAAGAAAGGAAGAAAGAGGTGCTGTAGTGGAGAGCTCTCGACCATCTGGGGATCTTTAACCTGCACTGACATCCCACAGCACACGGGCGCCTTTGCATTTGGCCTCTATCGAAACCCTGCCCGGGTTCTCCGAATCAGTAGACAAGCGCCCTATTCACTAAGACACCGCAGCGGGTGTGCTTTACACACAGTTATCGATTTCATGATACTACAAAGCCAATGCTTTAAGACAAGGAGTGGCTGCACAACACAACAAAATTACACACACACCAAAAAAAAAACAAGGACAGCAGTGAGTAATGCATAAGAATGACAAATAACAGACATGACAAAGCACACTCTGGCTCCCAACTTACCAAGGTAACTGAGTTGTGCACAGGCTGCAAGTGCAGCTGCCAGGCGAGAAGCAATGGCCCGATCTGCACAGCTGCGCAGGTCAAGCAGGCAGACCACCAGTTCTACAGAGGGGCGGGACAGAAAGGCCCGATCTGAGAGGCTGTCACCTCCCGTGCCACCAGGGGACACCACAGGGTGCACAGTGAAGCGCCAGCCCCAGCCGTTCACCGAGCTGTCACTTGTGAACTTCCAGTGGAGCTCATTGCCCGGTATTCGCACCTCAGGGGACCAGTTGCACCATTCTCGGCCTTAAAGAGAGATGGCATCGACTGGTATTAACAAGAAACAGCCAGCACATGACTGTGTGTGTTGAGCACTTGAGCACACCTGTCTATAACTGAACAGCATGCTGTGTGTATTCTCGTTAAAGCAGGTATAAGCATCAGACCAATAACAGAGAGAACATGGTGGGAGAACAGGCAAAATACATAAAAAAAATTAAATCACCAAAATAAAAAGAGAATGTGTGAGAGAAGTCTGATAAAACGGCATTGTCAGGTTGCAGGATCCTCCTGCCATTTTCAAGGTATGGCAGTAAGCCCAAGTGTGTCTTCAAGAAGTAGGAAATGCTTCTCGTGGAGATAGATACTGAAACTTTTTTTGACTACTGCAGAAGCTGTCAATGCATACACTATGGTACTCTTTCTAAAAGTCAAGAAATATTGTATTTAAATGCACAATAGGTGTACTCATTTTTTTAACTGTCAAAATAGTAATTTTGGTAATTGCAATCAGTCACATAATGAATGCACCATCCAAATTTTCAAACTTTTCAGGACAGATAGCACACTCATTATGCACAGCGTCGCCAAATATGAATGGGAACATGTGAGAGCGTGGCCGCCAAGCTTCGCAGAGAGCTGCCATTGAGAGCTAGCAAGAATGGGCAGTGCCAGGCACATGTACGGAAAGAAGGGCCAGCCACGCTTGCTGCGCATGCTCCTTTGGCACCTATTCTCGCCATCTCTCATTCAGCAGTAGTACTTCATAAAGCATGGCAGCCAGGCATTCGTGTGCTTCCTTTCATATTGACCAACCTTATACATGCAGTATAATCTCCTGTAAGAGTGCGGGCCACACCCGTGCATGGACTGTACCCCCTGGTTAGGACTAGATAACTGAGGAATGGAAAGTTTTTTGAGGAAAGGAAGGAAAGGGCTCAGTAGCTCTCACATCTGGACATCTCCCTGGACACCTCAACCACGCCCTAAAACATGAAACGGAAGGTGCACATGTCATCCTTCTAAACCCTTGGCCGAACCCCACCAGAAAAGCTGCAGGATGAACGGCTGCTCAAATTTTGGTGCAAATGTAGTTGGGAATACTGCCACCACATCGAGGTCAGCCAGTGATGCCACCTCTGGGACTTCATCTATACCTTGATGGATTAGGGGGTGGGGATTGGAGTATGTTCATAAGACTGGCATGGTGGAGCTTACTTGTCACATGACCTGAACTTTTAAAAATAATCTATCACGTGAGTTGGTATGACGTCAAATTATATTTTTGTCACGTGGCTTGGCATGGCATCACATTACATTGTTGTCACGTGACTTGGCATGACATCATATTACATTGCTGTCATGTGACTTGGTAGGACAAATAACTTTGAACTGAGCCTTATAATGGTTTCGCATTAAAAGAAAGTGCGGCCCTTACAAGAGCGTATATATGGTACGTATGGGATTGCTTGAACAGAAGCAACTTCAGTTGCATGCTGTTCTATCCAAAAACTCAGTGCAATATCAGTGCTTGAAGTATACACTGTTAGAGCACATGTTCTAAGATATGCATGTTTGCAGATGACCATCATTACTACCATAAGCATTCAAGATGCTGACCTGATCTGGTAGCAACAGTTCTCCCTGCACCATCCATGATAAAAAGTGGATCGTTGCGTCTTTCAGTGGAGCACTGCCGATCAAATTCAACCTGAAGACTTTCAGCACCTGAAATGAGCATTGCAAAGGCTGTCAGCATGCAGAAGCCATAGACTGGAACCTTACTGGGGAATGAGTAGGGAAGCAAGAACCCCCACCTGGAATCCTAACGTGACCAGTCAGTGTGGTGTCATCGGTGTAGGGGTGACTGGACTCTTGTACTACAGGCAGGGGCACTGAGCGTCTGGATTCAATGTCCGAGGCCACATCCTCCAGCTCAGTAACGCAGATCTCAAGCAGCATTTCTGCAACCTAGCAAAAAAAAGACACAGAGTGTCAGCTCTACAGTTCTCCTGGTGAGACTCCGATGAGGTTAATCTACAGATGGCTTTGCTACCTATACAGCTGTGACAGATAGCGAAGTTCATCTGAGAATTCTGGTGCAGCTTACACCAAAGTAACTTATGCGTATTTCTAAGTGACAGAGATAATCAGTTGTGATATCATGGCTATTATAGCAAGCAACATACATGACTAGACTGAAAGCAAAAGAAACAGCTAATGCCATTTCAGTGCACTCCAGTTTATCTTCCTCAATTCCAAGATCATTCAACTAAGAATGCTTTGCAACCAATCATTACACTGACGAAAATTACCAGTGTGAGAAGGTACCAATGAGCCAAAAACTCACATAAGCAATGTGCACATTGATAAAAATTACATCAACCCATGAGGCGCAATCTTTGCACGCTGTTAAGTGCTTGGGTACAGGAAGCATTTAAGAGCATCTGCAGAAGTGGCCAGTGTGTTTAACAAGCCTTAGTCCCCTTTTTTAATTATTATTAGTAGTATTATTATTATTATTATTATTAAACTCCCCACTGTCCCACTTTGCACTAAGTTGTAAGATTTCATCAGTAATGCTGAGACAAAACATCCAAAGCTCACGTAGTTGATCTGCAGATGTCGCCAAAAAACAACAAAGAGAAGACTCAATCCCATAAACTGTTTGGATACGTTTACATGCCTGAGGGTTTGCTTGTGCCATTGCTTTCAAGACATCTGAAATGGCGTCCTTGGCCTTTTCACCAGCACGTCCTGCCACTGCCAGTTTCAGCAAGTCGACTAGGGCACGTGCATCTTCAGCCGTCAACCTTGCCGTGAACTCATCAAGGAGAGAGTGGATAGCTTCTGGTTCTGCCGGTGTCACCTGCGTGTACAATCATAAGCCTTGTGCTTATTAATGCTCCAAGGCAACAGGGCAGAAATGCTTCATCAGTTACCTGTTCTGATGAAGAGAAGGTTGCTGCAAACACGCTGGCAGCTGCAGATGACATCCGTGATGACAAGCTTCCCGAACTTGGCAGCGAAGGCACCGATGAAATCATCTCGGCTGCACGAGTTTCACTCTCATCTGACCCCGAGAGGGCTTCCTACATGTAAAAACAGATTGGGTGAGGCACTCTATTGAACTTTCAGCATCGAGGCGCTGATCACGATGCACGAAGACATGCAGTTAGGCACCTTTCTCCCGTTTACAAGACAGTCTGTGCACCAAGCATGGCTACGTTTTAAATGCATTAAGATGGGCAAAGGAGTTCTACAGACTTACTATTCCTGCCACCATCAGCCACAAAACTAACTAAAGAAAGATCAAATCAAGGTACAGTCAAGCCCATTTGTAATGAAGACTCGCTGAATACAAACACGACACGACTGTTACAATGCACATTAGGGTTACAGTGCCGAATCCCAGATAGAATGAACTTCCAAGGACATAAAATTTGGTTACAGCGAACACGCATGCACAAGGAATTAATTGTAGTGTATTGGGGGCATGCAGTGCAGTCTCTATCGCAGCCGTACATGAGCATTGATAGCAGTTTTGCTTTCCACTCAAAGACCATGAAGAAGGTGCGAGTTAAGTCAAGGAAAACCAAAAAGGAAAGTCCGAGGCAGGTTCCCAACAAAACCTTGACTTTTCTGCACTTAGAGGTCACTATAAGATATATAGCAAGTGAAGTTTTAACATCCCAAAGTGACAAGGCTGTGAGGAACCAGCATCCTGCTTTGGACCCAAGCAACGTAGCAGGTCAAGCTGGCTAGTATTCTGTACTAACAATCTAGCACTTGTAGCCATCCCTGCCTTTTGTTCATCAGCATTTTGTTTAAGCTACGCAAAGCACTTCTTGCTGGACGCTTCTTGCGGGACATGTACTAATCAGGGCATGCGCTAATCAAGATGGGACGTAGGTTAATTTTAATGCACATCCTGTCTCATTTTTTTTTTTCTCGTTTGTAGCACTATTCTTTCTTACTATGCAAGAAATCAACTAGCCCAATTTCCGCTCTTACTAACTTAGACCAAACTTGTCTAAGTCAGCGCTTTGATTCAACAAAACAAACCTGTGCAGCAGGCAGCTTGCCAGGTGGCGGGCTCTCGTGCACTTCAGCTGTAGCTGTTGCAACGTGGTCTCCTGAGCCAGCAGCGGACACCTGCGTGAGTTCTGCTGGAGCGGCTGGTGCCCGAGACACCAGGTCTTCTGCCTGGCTGCCAGTCGCCTCACAGGATGGAGGCCTGCCTGAGAGCTGAGCCACTCCCGTGTGGGGCAGAAGGGCACTCACTGCTATGCTCCTGAAGTGGAGGTTGTGAGGAGAGGAGGGCCCAAAATTCACATGAACTGCGCACATCCAAGTGGTAACACAAGCAGGCTTCTTGAGATAGAATGCAGCCAGCCAATGTGGGGCACACAAACTGCAGACACTGTGGCAGCACCTGATTAAGTGCAAGTGTCACAAACAAAAAGCGAACTAAGAAATAGAGTTCTTTTTTTCCTCAGAAGCAGCCCATGAGCTCAAACACATGCTTCTAAATGCCACACTTGCTAACCAAGAAGTAATGCGGCAATGCGGTTTTACTTATCCTGTAGAGAATCATCACTCTTTAAGCTACAGCAAGGAAATGCATGCCAGTAAGGAATATGCACAGAAGTCCCAGATAATGCAAAGAGGAAAAAAATATAAGTACAAGGGACACAGAGAAGAGATAGATGCGAGTGCTGTGCTGCATTCTCCGGTCAGATATCAACATGCCCAGGTCACTATTTTGGGACAAAAATTCACTTTGTCACAACGTTGTACAGCATCACTAGTAATGAGCAGGTAAAGGCAAGAGGCACATGCCTCTGAAAGGCACAGTATTTTCTTAAATATTTTTAAAATTAAAGGACCTTTGCAAGATTGCAAGACTTTGTTGTTCAATTGCGACCGCCACAAACTAGTGTTGAGCACTAGCTTCAACATACAATGTTTTTTCCAAATATATGGACAAGCTTTATTATCTGCAGTAGTCAAAGCAAAAAGCAATCCTGACCTACAAAACATATCAAAAAGCACTATTCTGCTCCCTCAAACTTGCTGTAGATCAGAAATTGTATTTACAACGCAACATAAAAAAACAGTGAAGTATTGTCACGCTGATGCATGCTACATTCACTGTGTGACCAACTAGCTTTTATTTTGTCCCACCCTCTCTGTCTGCTACATTCAGCTCAATTCAAACAGCACATTACTATGACCAGTATCAAGTGGCAGGAGCTTTATGCTACTACAACTGGCCCCTGATTTCAAGCAAAAGCAAACAGCATCTGTGCCCCAAGTGGAAGAACTTGGTACCTTGCATGCGTTATCTGGAGAGCCTGCAACACCTGGTGCAATGCCTGCTGCTTAGCCTCTGTGCCATCAAGTGAGAGAAGGATCTTCGTGAGTGATGGCCTTGTTGTCTTGCTTCGCTTTGACTGGGCACAGGAGTCCTGCGAGCTCTCAGGTTCTGCAGCTGTCTCCAACATGGCGTCTGAAGAGCCTAGTGACAACGAAACATGTGCAAATTCAGAACCATTTACCATGCTAAAGAGCCACAAGTGTAACTGTAAAGGAGATGTAAGCGATCAGTAAAAATTTTAGCTCAAACCAAGATGAAATTCATTCAAATTATGGCATTAAAAGTTGAATCCAAATTGAGCGTTTAATACATATAACATATTTTCCAGCCTACAAGTCCCACCTGTGTACAAGCTGCATCGCCCTGCAGTGGAAGTTTTCTGAAAAGTTACGGTGGGCACTTAAGATTACTCACATACTGTGAATGCGAAAGCATGCACGCGGGGTGTTCGGCTGCAGCGCTGACGTACTACTCTAATGCAATGGCCACCAAAGCTGATCTGTTCGTGCAGCTCGCGAGAGACTGGCTGTTAGCGCATGGAGTGGTGATGGCGCAGTGTTCTAATGAAGTGGCCAGTGAAGCTGATCTGTTTGCGCCAGCCTGGGTTCGAAATGCACTTCGGGAGAAATTTTATTCACGAAATCTTATTTTTCTTTCTTTCCTCACGATATAGGCACTGCGATGATGTCATGAGGTCATGTGGGTTTTCAGATTGCTTGGCGTGGACAAATGCTTTTGCAATAACAAAATCACCCATAAGTTTCACCAGTATAAAAGTCACAACCATTCATAGTTAGCACTGTAGACACACTCAGGACCCCTTCGATAGAGAATGTGATGACAATGTTTGCTTGAGGCGGCCACTGTGCACTGACGATCCTCGAGCTCTGGCAAATGTGCCTTCTCCCCGCAGTCCACCCATTTTGTTGGATTCAGTGACTGGAGTACTCTTGAAGGCACATGTCGCTTTGCCTCACAGACAGCGTCATGTTGAACAATGGCATTGCATGTAGTATGTTGCAATTAAACTGAAATGAGTCTGATAAATAACAGTGACCGTGAAAGAGCTCACGTCGAATTCAAGAGTTGCCAAAATACATGATTTCCCATTTTAATCAACATCATCATCAGCAGCAGCAGACTACGCCCACTGCGGGACAAGGGCCTCTGCTATGTCTGCAATTAATCCTCTCCTTTGCAGCTACGGCCACCGTATCCCCGCAAACTTCTTAATCTCATCCGCCTACCTAACTTTCTGCCACCTTGCGTGCAAGAGGACCAGGGTTCGAATCTCAGTGCTGCGCAGTTGTTCACTGGGTTTGAAAAAAAAAAAACTCCGCGTGTCGATGGAATTGCATAACCAGGCCTGTGGTGAGACCTGATCTTGGTGACCAGCACTAACAACGCATTCCCTCACCATAACAGGATTTGGCCACCCTGGTGTAGTGATTGTCAACACAACCTTCTATGAACAAAGATAGCATTTTAAAAGTAACTAAATTCTTGTCCTTTTTTTGCACATAATTCATAATTTTCTTTGCAAAATATACCTAATGGGCCCAGCAGAATCTGGATCACGGGGTGACAAAAAATATTCGTATAATACAAAACAAACAGCAAAATTTATTCTGTTTTAGACTGACAGGGTTTACTTACGGCCGCGCACCACCGCTGACTCGCGACGTCGCCGCTGTGCTGGTCGAGCGCCACAGCTCAATGCTCACAGCGCGCACCGTGCGACTGGCGATCGCGGCATGGGCGATCTATGGAAGCTAGTACTTGGTACACGTAAGATGCGGGTGAGGCTCAAGCATTCTTATCATCCACAGTGGGACAGAGGGTCAGGGTGCTGTTCGTAACATCCGAATTTCTGCCCACTGCACACAACGCATCTTGGCCAGGGCATTTTATGAATTCATACCATCTCAAAATTCGCATAAAGTGGGATTGTATCATCGAGATTCTATTGCATAGCAACAGATGACACGTGGTGCTGTGTCATTTTTGTTCATATACAAGCCGCACCACTCTATAAGATGCAGCGATGAAAAATCTGAAAAATAAACGCGACCTTATGCACCGGAAAATATGGTACTGCTTTTAAGGAAAACGCCAGAAATGTATAAGTCTGTTCCTTTAATAAGAAAGTGAACTTAAAAGAAGACTGCTGCAAGTCTTTGTGCACCTGATGACAGCTGCTGAATCTAAGAGGATACCGAGAGCTAAGTGAACTTAGCCTGTAATGACAGATTGCCGTGTTCCAATCCCAAAGACGCTACTGTCACTGAAAATGTAGATTTCAGAAGTAGAAAAGAATAGAAAACGAAATACATACAGGCGTCACTGCCATTCATACCAGAAGCGCCATTCGCCTCGAGCGGATGATCACGGAGTCCTTTACCGTGCAAAATGTCACGGATTTGAATGGAGTTGCGGGAAAATTATTAAATGCAATTTTCTCAGAAATAAATGCACCTTTCGCTGCCGGACAAGCACCAGCATAACCAGAGAGAGCCCCAGAATTGTTTTGTACTCATAACAAAAATTGTATGGAGTCACTGTCATTAGTGTCTCTTGCCTTTACAGACCAGAATGTGCCTAATTAAATGCAATATGCTGCTTATGTGCAATTCATTAATGTTTAGTTGGGCTGAAAGAACACCTGCATTTACACAGCCTTTCAATTATGCCTTTGTGGGACTGCAAGAGTTCATTTCATCTAATGTGCAGAAGCTGAAGAATTTGTGTGAACCGGATTTTTTCACTGCACTGTGTCTATAGAAAAGTAAACAACTGTCGCCAAACTGCTCAGGTAAACAAAAATTCAAATTTGTAGGCTTAATCTCAACATGAGTCTGACACCCTGAAAAATGCCTTTGCAATGTTGAGCAAGAGACGAGGCAGTTGCTTTTACATTAACTGTTTTTTTGCTGTGTAAGTATTTAAGTAATAAATCATGGCAATTGCAGTTTCTAAGTGAACAGGAAAGTGCCTTGATCAATGCTACCTGGTTAATGCGGCAAATACCCAAAAAATTTCATTAAAGGCATTTATATTTTATGTAAGCATGCCTCCTTGCCATGTTTTTCTTTAAATGTAAGACTGTAAAGTTGTTTACCAAAGGTGGGATAACCAATAAACTCAAAGCAAAACAAGACATTATATCTACAATGTACTTCCAGTGTACACTAACCTAGTGCAGAGGCTCCGAGAGGGTCCTTAGCCACAGCAAAGAGGACTGGGTTGTGGCCATTGGTTCGTGTCGACTCTGAGGTCATCCATGCAACGCTGTGTGATGAGCCACAAGCTACCCTTGTCACCTTGATTCCATCCAAGCCATGCACTAAGGCGGGTTTGCGGTTCACGGTCGTGTTGCCATTGCCTTGCTGCCCATGGTCATTGTCACCCCAGGCATACACCTGTGAAAAGGCATGAATTTGGGTGGAAATAATGGAACAGCAAAACCGTGCAGCAATGAAATTCACAGGGCTTTGCAGAAAATTTCACTGGAACGGAAAATTCGCGATTGTCAAATGAGCCCAGATGAGTGAGAGGTTTAGCTTTTAGTGTGTGAAAAATCGTTCCTTCCAGAAATCGGTCAGCTTCGCTAGCTTTCTTGGTTTCAGTATCAGTGCTGCGATGTTTGCACTCTAGTGGCATCTGGATCTCTGCCACGTTTTCTAATAGAACTCCTACCCTTGAGGCCTTGTGGGAAATCCATGCAAATCCTGCCACCATTCACAGGCTCAACATCTAAAGGGGCATGCACTGACTCTGACAAAAGCAAGATCACTTCTGCATTACTTTATGAGCTCCCCGTAACTTGCAAAAGACAAACGTTTGGAAGATGACCAGATTCATGACCTGTATCACTAACTGTCAAAGCCCTTCAAGAAACCAGCCGCCCTCCTGAATTAGTCATGAAGAGCCAGAATATAAACTTGCTTACCTGGCCTTGATCAGTCACTGCAAGGCAGTGCAAAGCTCCAACAGACACGTGAATGACCTTTTTTCCCTGAAGGCCTTCAACAAGTTGTGGTTTTCTAACATGAAAGTCCGTTCCATGGCCCAGGCGGAAGTAGTCACCTTTGCCCCTGAGCAACATAAGATACAATTGTAGTGAACACCATTTTTTTTGCACACTTGAAAACTTGAAAACCCATGGAAAAAGTGCCGTAAAATTTTGTTGATAGGTTTTTATAAAAATGCGATAAAAACGCATTGTCTGAGAAAACGTATAATCCAAATGGCTAAAGTTTTGAAAAATGCATTTCTTGAATCAGGTACAACGACATTTATTGACAATTTAAGTTCATAAAAATGTCTCTCCAAAACTCTGTCTCAGCAAAAGTCTACGCCAGTTAGCATTTCTTGGTATAAGGTTTGAACAGCTCAGAGAATTCAGTCTGCATTTGCATTGTCTTTAGAGTGGAAGAAGCTTCGCAGCGCCTCTGGATCGTCGACAGCAATAGCAAAATTAACCCTAAAGGTGGGCACCTGATTGCTGATTACGGTGTGACAAAGCTACAGCATAGCTGCTCCCTATAGATGCCCATGCCACAGACATCCATTGTGTGACCCACTCCCATAAACACCGATGCATGCATTGGTTTACGGTTCGATTCCCTACTGATGGCTGACACAAGTTGTGACTAACAATTCTGTGCTAGATTTCACACAGATTCGAACACAATCAGTCCCGCATTAGTGCGCCAATTTAAGGGCCCAGAATATTTGTCCCAGAAACCGCCACCTCACGGAGTGCCACAGTGGCACAACAATGCCAGCAAAACGCCTCAACGGGCTCCTTACGATACCACATAAATGTATCTGCAATCTATTCCTTGTAGTTTTCAGGTGCTTCATCACCCTTGCACTTCTGCTCTGCGGAGAAGCGGCCATGACAGCCGACTGTCGCAGCATTTCCGCTTTCCTTTCACATGGTCCGCTTGTATGTCAGAGCACAGCTGCAGTTTTCAGAATTTCACTCCAAGGAAGCTGCTGAATTACTCCTCTTCATGTCACTTTCCTGCAAGATTGGCCCACTTGTATGTTGGCGCGTGGTTATCGTTTTCAAATGCTTTGCCCATTGGCAACTAGGCACCGCAGAGAAGTCAGCGTTGTGGGTGACTGTCGCTGCGTTGAGCGCTTCACTTTGAGTGCCTCCAGGTTCGGCCCAAGCAGATGTCTGCACATTAGCTGTTGGTCATTAAATATATTACGAGACAAGAGTTTGTCGATATTCTGAACTTATTTGACTGGGAATCGAGTTATGCAGGAATGATTACCCAAAAGGAAAACGGTATAACTGTATGGGACAATTTTATTTCTCGCACCTTTGCATATTATAGGCATGGAGAAACCACATGAGCTGGGAACACTGTGCAAAACGTGTAATTGGCACTGCGCCAACATTGTTTCGATGTACCCAATGGCATTCATGGAGACTTTCAAATTCTTTATCCTTCTCTTACTAAGAGGTCCTAACTTTTTTGCATGTGAAGGATGGCATGCCACATATGCAAGCAAAGGCAAAGTTTTCTGCACAGCTCAAGATAGCACTGCAGAAGCTCTTACTTCGCTAAGCCAGCATCATCTGCTTTACATTTCTTTGCTCTAACAATTTTTATATTTGTGCACAGCAGCAAATAAAAGTACTTACTTACCACATTCATACAAAAACCACCTGCTTTTATTTTAAAACTAGTTTACACAACAAGAGAAGTAAAAGAGTTCAACCCACTAAATGTGTTCAACCCCGTTAAAACTGTGTTCACTTTTCACACCACCCTCACCCACCAAGATGAAAAACATTTCAGCGTCTCTCCGATGAAATGGATATCTGGCTATGCCCTAGTATTGTACATGACATTATTTGAAAAGAGCACAAAAAAGATGCTACCATGATGCCCTGGTGAAATGCAAGACTGCAGAAACCATGCATATTTCCTCCCGCGCTCTGTGTAATTGAGGGGCCCAGCATTGTCTTGTCTTCGTTGGCGTGGTCTCAGCATATAGGCTAATTTTCTGAGAGTAAAAATCGGCCTATTAATGCTAAGTTTTTCAAAGAAAAAGAAGTCGAATCTGTGATGAGCAGGGGCTTTAAGCTTAAAAATACAGACTTCAGCATATCGCGCGATAACTCGCAAACAGTTCACGGGAAACGCCGTCAGTTGCTCAAGTATGCAAAATCTGTAAAAAAAGAAGGTGATAAAGTAGGTTTGGTTTTTGAAAAACTGCATATGAACATTATTTCTTGG